>NC_138976.1:223991413-224591413 GCF_964341445.2 Mesoplodon mirus | reverse complement strand
GGAACTTTAAAAAGAATGTGTGTTCTCTGGGGTTTTTTCCCTCCTGGTGTGAGGACTAGACTAACCTCCGGGAAGAATGCCTGTTGCTGATAGATTCAAAGGGGCCAGCGTCTCTCCCGTCTGCACGAGAGAGGGAGGCGCCGCAGGCAGCCATTTTGCTCGCTTTGCTCAGATTGCGTGGAGCATGGCTATGGGGAAGACTGTCAGACTCACGCTCAGTCCTGGGCTCTTCCACTTGAAAAGCATTTTGAGACAGTGTTGGATCGGCATGGAGAATCTGGAAGGGATTTAGATGTGGCATTTCCTCCATTGTACAATATTGTTTGTTTCAAAACTAGAAGACAAGAATCGAGTGACTAAACTGCACCCTGAATGGGGTGCATCCGTAGTTCACGATCCTAACTATTAAATTGGGCTCTGTAATACAGCACAAAGTTCTCTGTGCCATTTCCAACTGTAAGAGACAGCCCTGGATGTCGTTTGGATATCAAAAGATTAGGATTCTTAGAATATGGATTTCTGGAGATAATGGGATAAAAATATTTAAAATTGATCTTATTGATATCTATGAAAATCTGAAATATATGGTTGCTTTCACTAGCTATGGTAACTATCACTCAACTAATCTGATGTGTCATACTCACGTTCCTTTATTGGTTCCTAGTCAAGGCCCTGATGGCTACAGAGCACAAAAGACATGTTTCATCTATTTCTGACATTTCTCCAGACTGTCAGAAAATTTTCCAGGGTGGTAGCTATTTGTTACTTAATATAATTTTCAAAGACTTCAGAATTACCGGTTATTGGAAATTTTGTTTGGTGACTTCCTTTGTAGGTTAGGACCAAACTCCTAGTCTTTCAGCACTTTTCTGCCCCTGCATGTGTAGCCGTGAGGACAGAGGAGGGAGGCCTGGGCCCCGGGGCCTGCTGGGCGGCATTTCCTGCAGCTCTGCTGGGTTACGTCCAGGCAGGTGGGTCATTAGGGAGGGGGCGTCCCGAGTTCAGGCCGCACTGGATGCTTCATTCACAGGAGGCTGTTGAAAAGAGCCAGGGTCATCAGACAACCCAGCTTCTGGTCACACCTGTGCTCCGCCCCTCCCTGGTTCCTGTGGGATGCGGATTAGGCCCTCTGCCTGGTTCACCAAGGACTTCGGCCCTGGCTTATCTCAGGCTTCCCCTCCTTCCAGCATCCTCGGTACCCTCGGGGATGCTCTCTGAGCCTCTGCTCTGCCCTAACAACCCCGCCTGGCCACACCCTGCGCCTTGACCTCAGCCCCACGCCCCTCTTTGGGCCCCGGGGACTGTCTTTGTGTCCCAGCTCTCCCAGTGTGCATTCCCACTGCACCGGCTTTTCCGAATCCTTGCCTTCTTGGATTACTTGATTCTCCCTGCTGCCAGCCTTCATTGCCCCCAGCCCGCGTCCTCTCTCTCCAGCATCCTCTTTGAAATTGTACAGTTGAACAGATCGGGAAGGAAATATTATTTACGGGCTTCTGGTAGAACTTTAAAAGAATTTATGTGGTAAGCACAGGAAAGCTTTTTGTTATAGGAGACGAGAGGTTTCTCGTCCTCTGATCGCCATCTATTTGAGGGCTTACTGGTGTTAGGTGCTATAAGGTTTTTCAACACTGCGCAGTACTTGACTTTTTGGAGGTATAGTCGTTTATGATCTTGTTAAAGCGAGCCGTTCCCCTGTATTTGAGGAGCTCCAGAAACAGTTCCCTAGTACTAGCCCAGGGAAAATCTGTTTTGGTACACTTGGTGTGGAGAAGACCAACCTTGATATAATTCTGTGTTTTGTGCAAGAATGATATCCAGGCCCATCTTAATCTCTCATTCTGCTGATGTATTTAATATCCTGCTTGGTGGAGAGGCTGTGTTCTCTCAAGGTGCAGCTCCTGCTCTAGAGCCGTGCTTCTCCACCACGGTTGCACGAGAATGGGCTGAGGAGCTTTGAAAAAAACGGCTCTTGTCAGGGTCCCACCCCAGATCAATGAAATCCAAAGTCTGGGTTAGGGTTTGGGCATCAGCACGTAAAAAAAAGAGAGAGCCCTTTTGTTTTTGTTTTGTTTTTTAATTAAAAGAAAACATATCCAGATGATTCGGGTGTTTATCCTACCGTGTAATGCGGAGTAAGGATTGAGAACCACTGGTAGAGGCCCTGACGGGTAACTTTGCAGGCGGAGCCTCTGGCTGTAGTGGCAGGACTATTGCCTAGAGCAGGGCTTCTCGGTCCTCCTGTGTACACAGATCCCCTGGGACTTTTGTTAAGCTGTGGGTTCTGTTTCACAAGGGCTGGGTGGGACCTGAGATTCTGCATTTCTGAGCAGCTCCGGCGCGATGCCGCTGCCGCTGGTGGCACTGCCGCATGTGCCGCGGGGAGCGCATGGGGCCTCTGCAGTGTTTGTTTGGTGTTTTTAACATCTTTATTGGAGTATAATTGCCTTACAGTGGTGTTAGTTGCTGCTGTATAACAAAGTGAATCAGCTATACATATACATACGTTCCCATATCTCTTCCCTCTTGCGTCTCCCTCCCTCCCACCCTCCCTATCCCACCCCTCTAGGTGGTCACAAAGCACCGAGCTGATCTCCCCGTGCTATGCGGCTGCTTCCCGCTAGCTATCTATTTTACGTTTGGTAGTGTGTATATGTCCATGCCACTTTCTCACTTTGTCCCAGCTTACCCTTCCCCCTCCCCGTGTCCTCAAGTCCATTCTCTAGTAGGTGTGTGTCTTTATTCCCATCCTGCCCCTAGGTTCTTAGTGACCTTTTTTTTAGATTCCATATACATGCGTTAGCATACGGTATTTGTTTTTCTCTTTCTGACTTACTTCACTCTGTATGACAGACTCTAGGTCCATCCACCTCACTACAAATAACTCAGTTTCGTTTCTTTTATCTCTGCAGTATTTTACATTTGACACACACCTGCATGTGTATATGTACTTAAATCTAATCACATTTTTTAGGCACCAAATAAAACGCCTGTCTGTAAAGCAGTCACTTTTAAATTTGTCTTTTACACACATATGGATCTTCATATATTGAGTTCGCTTTTATTGAGGCATACCTGTACCTTCGTTGTTGCTAAGTAAACCGTTGCTAAGAAACCTTACCATGTTAATTACAACAGCCCTTCTAGCTGAGGGCTGGAGTCCTTTGATCAGATCTGTTTGAAAACACAACCTCTTTTGGCTCCAGTGTTCAGCTGGAAGGAATATTGCTTTGTTTTACTCCCTTGACCCCCATAGCAACATTGGCCTCAAGTTAATCTTTGGCATTGCCAAGGCCAAGGCGCTGCTGGAGGTCGATTCTGGAGTCTCAGAAACCATGGTGGTATGAAATGTTAAAGCTGTAGTACCTCTCTGGGTGCTTTGGGTAAGGTGCTGATATTGATCCTGTCTTTGCATCTAGGTTTAAAGAACCCTGGGCGTTGTCCACACCAGGCTAGGGGCGCATCATTCCTCTCACATTAAGCCCAGCCCGCCGATTTCTACAACCCCTGGCTGTTACGATAATAGAAATTGCAGCTTTACTAAGCATCGGTGTGCCAGACACTGTGCTAGACACTTATTTCTCTATTTAATCCTCATAACTATCTTATGAAGTAGGCATCATTATCGACCTTCTTGCAGAGAAGCTCAGAAAGGTTTGTTACCAAGCTCCGAAGTGGCACAGATGGGATTGAAATCCAGGTCCCTCTGACTCCAAAGTCACTGCTCTTTCCCCTATACCACACTACTGCCAATGTTAATTAACTTTTGTTGTGTTTAAAAAAAAAAAAGAAAAAGAAAATCTGCATCTTAATGATCTAGTTATGATGTAGAAATTTTACTTGAGATTTTGCCAGAGACATAAATAGTTAATACTTTAACAGAACTTTGTGGGAAAATGATTCTCATTTTGCTGAAAATAATAGTTTAAGTTTCAAAACGTCACTACCTTGCCTTCAATCAGAGTTGAACTGTTAGGGGTTTGGAAGCATATTACCAAATGCCTGGGCCAGCTTTGGGAACATTTTACTTTGTCATTGGAGCTGTAGGCAGGCTGAATTAAGAACAAGCTAGCTTGAGTTCCTGGAGCATAGGTACCATGTTACTTGTGTATTTTCTGTCTCTCAAATGAACTGAAGGATCTAAATACACACACACACACACACACACACACACACACACAAAAACATTAGCAGCCCTTAATTAATACCAGTCATGAGGTTTTTCTGCTTTTTATTTTTTAAAAACTTTTAATTTTGAAATAATTATAGATTCACAGGAAGTTGCAAAGATAGTACAGAGGGGTTACATCTTATTAACTATTGTACGAGAGGAAAACTAGGAAACTGATGTTGGTGCGATCTCTGTGTAGTTCTATGCCATGTCATCACGTTTGTGGATCCTGTAACCACTGTCGAATTCAGGTACAGAACTGTTCCCTCACCACGACCGTCTCCTTCATGCTGGCCCCATTTGTAGTCACACTCGCTCCACCATAGTCCCTCCCCCTAGCAATCACTGTTGCTAATTGAATTGTCTGATCTGAAATAGAATATCATGTATATGGATCATTGGATCGCTCACAGTCTGATGCTGAGTCTGCTCATATCAGTAATGATCAATACCCAGGTTTTTAAGGGCTGATTGTAGTTTCAGTGACCTGCCTCCTGCACGTTTCCATGCTAGATTTTATGTCTTCTATCTCATGGGTCTTTCGAGAACGCCTTGTAGAATCAGATCACTTGATGTCTCTAAAGCCCAAGGCTATCGGTTAAGTCATTGACTTTAGTAATTCTGGAAGTATATCAAACCGTACAGTGATATGTAAATATAGGGTGTATCATAATGTGACAGGTTTGCCATCTGTAATGTGTCAGCATAGGAGAGCTCTTTGGGCAGTGTCTCGGGGTACGCTCATTATGGGGAGGTTGGTGAACTCTTTTAAATTGCATAAAGAATTTGTATGTGGGTCTCTGTGCATGTGTGTTTGGATATATAAAGTCCAGTGCTTTCATCTGATTTTCACAGGAGTCCTTGAACCATAAAGAAACTTTAAATCCAGGACTATGCATAAAAACAAAACAAAACAAACTCTTCCCAATCCAAAAAAAAAAAATCACTTAAAATGAAAATTTTCTTTGTGAGGGTAGTACGAGTTGCTTGTAATATGTAGAAATAAAAAGAAATTCACATCAAAACAGAACAACAACCCAAGCTAAACTCAAGATGTCCAGGACACGTTTATGAAGTTTAAATTACGCCTTCTATTCTGTCTCTCACCTTTATACATTTAATGAAGAAATCGATCCACTGTATTTTTTTTTTTTTGTGGTACGTGGGCCTCCCACTGCTGCAGCCCCTCCAGTTGCGGAGCACAGGCTCCGGACACGCAGGCTCAGCAGCCATGGCTCACTGGCCCAGCCACTCCGCGGCATGTGGGATCCTCCCGGACCGGGGCATGAACCCGCGTCCCCTGCATTGGCAGGCGGACTCCCAACCACTGTGCCACCAGGGAAGCCCGATCCACTGTATTTTTACATGTAGACTTTCTCATCTGTCACATACACTGGACAATGACCTACTTAAAGAGAGAGGACTTATGCTGTACTCGTTCCTGGGGGCCCAGTGTGTGATCTGTTCAGTGCTTGGCACATGGTAGGGATTCAGTAAATTGAAATTTCATTGTACTTCTGTTTTTAAAAAAATAGACTTAATTGTTACTCATCTTAAAAATCATGGCTTGTATAGCTTTATGGTTGATATTTGAAGTATTTTTTTCTTTTTGAAATGTTTTGATCAGTAAATAACTCTCTCTTCTCTGAGAACAGGAAAATTCCATCAACTAATTTCAATCCAATGCCAAGCATAATCCACTAGTGTCCATAGTAGATTTTTGAGGAAGGATTATTGAATGAATGTTTGCTTATGCCGTTTTATGTTTTTAAAAATCAATCCTGTTTGCCAGAAATTGGTTTTCCAACATTGCATTTCACTCTGGAATAGTTTTTCACAGGCTTGACTGTTTTTCACTGCGCTAGAAGTTAAAGCCTTCCTGTCTCTTCAGGGACTACACTCTGACTATATTCACGGGAAGACGGTAACTCTGGATTGGCGTACGCCTAAACTGGAGATGTATGCACTTCCTACAGAGACAAAGAAATGATTGAATGTGTTGAACTGAAATTACTAGGGCCCCATGAGACCTGCAGCAGGCCAGTGCCTGCTGGGAGTTAGAGGCACAAGTGTGTGTGTGTGTGTGTGTCTTTTCTCACTTGGTCGCAAGTTGAAGTTGGAGATACTGAAAAACAAATTCTGTTAGTTCCTATCTCGTTGAACTTCCTGATACTCCTTTTTTTTTTTCCCTTCTCTCATTTTTTCCCTCCCCCACCTTCCCAGTTTCCTTCCTCTATCCAGCTTGTTTCCTGATTCAGCCTTATCACTAGAGAAAATACTCCTAAACCATAGCAAGGACTGAGAGTGTGTTACCAGCATTTCTACTTTGTTTCTCTAAACAACACGCTTCTGGCATAGGCTTTGGGCCAAATAATTGTCAATTTCTTCACCTTTATAACCTGATTGAATTAGAAACCATGTATTTCTTATGTCCTCTCAGGATACCCAGCTAATGATCACTTGCCGTGCATTCCTCTGATAGCTTTTGCTTTTTGAACCAAAGCATGACTTCATTGTGGTTTGTGTCCCTCCCTCATTAATCATCACCAATCCCCTTTCCCATTTCTTGCTGAATGTCAAATCTGAAAACTACCTTCCAAGCAGACTCTTCTCTTTTGGGTGGTTGAATTCATGGGGTATTTTAGACCAGTCTCTCTTCTAGTTCTATAGACTACCCTAAATAACTCAGAGGGAAGATCACTGGGAAAAGAAGTCTCTCTCTCTCTTTTTTTTTTTTTTTTTTTAATTTTTGACTTGAAACACCTTTGAAATGAAGGCTGTTTCTCACTAGTTCTGAATTTTCATGTTCATAACCCGTATCTGTGAACTGGGTTGAGTTTTGTGAATGGCTTACCAGATGTGGGCTCTTAAATTTGAATGTCCCCACTTCCTGCACACGGCTGTCACTCTGCCTCCCGCCTCACCCGGATCCGCATCACCACTCAAAAGGTGAGCAGCTTTCCAGCCTAGTGCTTGCTTCAGGTAATCGTATGATGAAGAACCTTTTAGAGATAAATTTAAACTAAGCCCACAAACAAGCTAAATAATACATTTATGTATAATACTATATAAATAATACTAATAAATAACATTATTTTTAATAATGTAATTGGTATAATATAATGTATTTATTAATACTAATAAATAATATTAATACTATATAAATAATATATTTATATAGTTTGTTTTTTGCCAGCAGTGATGACATCAGCAATTCTTGTCAGCATGTGTTTTTTTTTTTTTTTTGGCTGCGCCGCATGACATGCGGGATCTTAGTTCCCGGACCAGGGATTGGACCCATGCCCCCTGCAGTGGGAGCGTGGAGTCTTAAGCACTGGGAAGTCCCAAGTGTTTTGACCATTGATAACAGAATCAGGATTCAAAATAATCTCTCTAAGCTGGGACATTTGGCCAAAACTAAATAGATGAAATTTTGTGAAGCTATATAAAGTCTCATTTAATCCTTGGAAAGAACTAATCTGGTAGCAGTTGAATGAGAATTACCTTAGAGCCTGGGACATGTAACCTGACCACAAGTTTAACCTAAGCCAAAATATGCAGTATGGCACCTGCCCTGAATGCAGGCTTGGGCTGCTGCTTTAGAAGCAGCTGAAAGCAGCAGGTGTTTGGGGTGTTTTCTGCACTGGTGATTGTATTTGAACTGTTCTGTTCAGGCCTGGGTCCCATATTTTATAAGAAAGTGTTCAGAGCATGGCATTAGGGACAGAGGTATCTAGAAAGCATGTTACACACAGGAACACAAGAACAGTTAGCTGAGCAGTTAGGAAGTTCTGCCTGGACTGCAGAGAGATCCTGACTTCGAACTTTTGAATGGTTTCAGTGGTCCTCTAGGAAAGGAACAGATTTGTTTGGTAAACTTCAGAGGAGGAACTAGTACTGATGGGTGAAAGTCACAGAGAGAAGGAAAGCCGCATGGGCCGGCAGAGCTGGCCAGCTGGATAGGATGTACCTCGTGCTTAATTTCCTGGAGGGATTCCTGTAATAGGTGAGAGTCTGAACTACGTGCACGTGAGCTCTTCCAAGTCTAAGGTTCTCTGATTGTGGAGGAAGGAGAACACATGAAATACTCACATTGGAAATGGTACTTGACTTGAAGTTTTACATTTTCCTAGACTCCAAAGGAAAGAACATTACTTGATTCCTCTTCCTTATTCTCATGTACCTGGGCAGTTTTGACTTTATCTACTTATGGTCTTTATCCAGGAGATGAATGTGAAAAGTGTTTGATGTGTTCAAATACGAAATTAAATAATAGTGAGGTAAAATAGCAAGTTGTCCCGGAGATTCAAGACTTAAAAGAGTGAGTGTCAAGGTGAAGGTATCCTGTCAGGATAGTTGTTGCGGATATCCCTGTTTTATCTGTAAACTTCATGTTCTTATTTATAAAATGAGAGTGTTGAATTATACGTTCTTGTAGTAGATTCTGTTTTCCAAAGGTGGCCTCAGTGATGCCTCGCATTCCACATACTCTTCTAGATTGACCCCTGCCGGTTTCTCGTGAGGAGATGGAGCCCAGTCCCCTCCGCTTCCACGTGGGCAAGCTTGTGACTTGCATGTAGCGGTGGGGACTTGTGTGACCTCTGAGGCTTCGTCAGCTAAAATTCTTGCTCTTGAAGCCTTCAGCCTTCATGTAAGCAGCCCAGCTGCCATGAGCCCCCAGATTGTCAGAAAGCCCAGAGCCCAAAGTAGCCTGCATGGAGAGACCGTGACACGGAGAATGATGCGGGTCCCCAAGTCTACACAAAGAGCAAGAAGTGCCTGGCCAGCCCCCTGCTATTCCAGCTCTAATCCCTTTTTGACAGTAGCCACGTTAGAGACCCCGGGCAGACCCAGCCAGCCAGGCTTTTCCTTGAATTGCTGGCCCAAAGAAATAGTGTGCTGATGAAATGGCTGTTCTCGTTTTAAGCCGTTCCTTTGGCGGGGTGGGGGGCGGGGGGAGGTTATCTAGATAACTGAAATGGCTCTTCTAGGACCCGTCATTCTACGGTTCTGTGATTATCCATTGATGGTAAGCCTGGTAGAATTATCTTAACCAAGAGATGGAGGAAATGGTGTCATCTAATGAAATGTTCTCTTTCTCTGGTTTCTTCTAAAGGGAGGCTCATTAAGTGGAATATAGTATTGAGAATAGACACTTCAGAGTTTCATAAACCTATATTTGAGCCCATGAGTAGTTTGAAGACTGTGTGATTTGGGGTAAGTTATTTAACCTCTCTGAGTTTCAGCTTCTTCCTTCATAAAATGGGGATGATAACATATCTAGCAAAGATGAAATAACAAGCCATGTAAAGCTCTTAGCAAAGTCCCTAGCATATAGGAAGTGCCCAGTGCATCTGAGTTGCTGCTGCTAAGAGCACTGTCATCACTGGAATGAACACACACAAAGTTATGATGGTGGTTAATAACTTCCACTGAAAGTTTAGAAATGTGAACATTTTAATCCAGTGTACATAGTCACATGCCGACTGACATTTAATATAAATGTACTGACTAAACCCACCATTGCCAATGAGTCCTCCCCTAAATTTCTCTAGCAGAGAGGCTTTTGTTGTCATTTTGCCATTACAGCCATTAGAGAGGACTTCTTAGCACATCAGTTCTGTTTCAACTAACATTTAAGATAGGTAATGACTAAGATGGTAATCTTCCTTCTAATATGATGTCCTGTACAATTCGGGGGAGAGGTATAGGCATTTGTTTAGAGTGTAAAGAACTCATTGCTTTAAAAAAATGAAAGAAAACTGAAATGGGAGCTTTTTATTGTCATCGTTTATTGAGTATCCATGGAGATGATGGGAGTGAAGTTAACAAAATGTTCAAAATGGATTTCATGCTGTCGCTAGTCCCAAAAGATTTACAGTGTTTTAGTACCTTTAAAGTCTGTTTGTTTATATAAGGATAATGGATCCCAAGGACAGAAAGACCCTTAGGATCATCTAGTTTATGCCCCTGTACCCAGCAGGACTATCTCTGTTATCATCCTGGAAATCAGTCTGTTTCCATTAGCAGTAGAAAGGGAAAACTTTTTAAATGTGAATTTCAGAGATTAAGTGAGATAGAAAAAATGTTCCCATTTAAAGAGGGTGTGGACAGTACAGATTATCTAGAGAGGTCCTAGAAAATATAACTTTTGCAGACATTTACCAGTAGAATCAAATGCCTAAGAGAACTGAGGGACAGTCTATTGAAGAGGTATCAGGATGCCATTATCCTATCCTTTCTTTTCACTGAAATCCATCTAAGTAACATAACATCCTTGGAGATATGAAAACTAAGACAAAATAGTAAATAGTTTACCAAGGATATTAAGTTTTGAACCAAGAGGATTCTTTGTACCTAGTATGACCTTTACTTACTGAGACACAAAAGGTATTCTCTTACAGGTTATGTATAGTTCTGTTTTCTTCTCTTCCACAGAAAGTATAGTTTCTTGGTACTTATTAATGGAAAAGCAGGAAAAACTTCAAAGTTATAAACATTTAACCATTCTGTAATTATTTATTGAGTACCTAGTGTGTCCCAGTCATTACTCTAACTGCTGAAGCTACAGGACAATAGGACTCGGCTCCTTCGCAGAATTCATGGTCCTCTGCTAGAGGAGATGGCCATATAAACACCTTGACCATGATGTAAAAAGTTATCTGTGAGAATCTAATACATAGAATCTTCTCTACAGAGTATTTTTCCCAGAGCAGCTTGAGTGATCTTTTGGAAATGGGATTGAGATCGTGTCACTACTTTGTTCAGAACCCTCCCAAGTTTCCCTGTCACCCTCAGAGTAAAAGGCCAGTCCTTACGGTGGCCTGAAGTCCCGCGTGACCACACCCACTCACACCTGCCCGGCTCTCACACGTGCTCTCACAGTCCCTGCCATGCTCACCTCTGGTTCTCCCTGCCTGCTCTGCTCTTGTCACTCTGGCTTCCTTGCTGTTCCTCCAGTAGTTCAGGAGTGTTCCTGCCTTAGGTTTCAGTACTTGGTGGCTCCTCTGCATGGAATGTTTGCCCCCTACCTCCTTCAAGTTTTTGTGCAAATGTCATCTCACTTGGCCTTCCTTGATTTACCCTGTTTATAGCTGAAAACACAAACAATAACAACAAAAAACCCTGACACTCCTGTACCTTCTCCTTTGCTTTATTTTTCTCCATAGCAGGAATCCAGGATTCACACAATAGTAACAGTGATGGCGGAGGTGGTAAATCCTCTTCAGGGCAAATGAGACGTGTTTGTGATCTCATCTGACACAGACTGCTAGTTTGTAATCAAGTGGAATTGCACAGAAAAGACTGGCTGCTTAGACCCGTCTTGTTGAGTGTGCTCAGCAGTGTACTAAGCACGGTTAAGACGTGCTTCCTGTCTCCTGGGTATGTGAATACTCACGTCTGTCCTCTGTGGGAACTCATATTCCGCTGATATTTGAACGTCTACTTCTCTGTGCTTTGGTGCCTGTCAGGGGCGTGGAGAAGGGTAAGAAGCTTAGAGAACTTGGAGCACAGTGGGCAGCTGCCTGACTGCAGTGAGGTCGGTGTATAAATAGTGCCTTCGATCAGGTTCCTCGCTAGCCTCGTCTAATTCAGAGTGCAGGTGAAATCGTTCCAAGTGAGGAAGAAGCATTGCAGAGCTAAGTTTTCTATTGAGCACAGCTTTTGATAAAAGCAAGAAGAGCTAGATATTGACTTTTCGGTGCCTGTTCTATCAGTGGTCTGTTAATCAACAGAGAATAAATTATTGCTCTTCAGAAACAGGAAAGGATCCCCCTTGGCTTGAACGGGTTTCCACCTTTCTTTTCTTTGTTTTTTTCTCTTTATTGGTAGAGGATCTTTCCTCCAGCCATTTGCTCCTTGGGGGTTTTGTTAAGGACTGAAGGGAAACTGAAGGGAGCTCTTTTGATTTATCTTCTATCCTTTCCTTTTGGTCACTCCACAGGGTAAAATAGCCGAGTTGGCTTTAATGTGTCGCCATTAGAGACCAAACATTAGCTGGAATAAACCGTCATGCCTCACAATGAAAAATGTCCCCTGATTGGCTAATTAATCAGTCAAAAGGGAATGACATGGCTCTTGGCTTGAGGGACTCTGCTGGAGAGAAACAGGCTGTTGATAAATGGTTTTCCAACAAATTCATATATCAAGGAAACTTAGTCATTTTTTAACTATAGTTTGTGTGACTGCAATTTTTTCCAACTTTCCCTTTTCTGCTGCTCTTGCTGTTTAGGCTGCGTTTTTTGTTGTTGTTGATAGAAAAATATAGGATTTTAGGTATGAGAAAATAAATGCTTTCTCCTTACTCATGTCTGTTAGTCTGATTGGTTTTGATTGTCCAGGTTTATCCGTAGGTGAAAGAAAATCAGATAGCTTTTTCCAAAATTATGGATTATAAATTTTCCTGGCTTACTTCAAAGTTAAGATCTTCAGATTTTAGTCCACACTGTCTAAATGTGAATCCTGGTTCCATCAGTTGCTAGCAGTGAGACACTGGGCAGATTACATAACTTCTCTGTGCTTTAATTTCCTCATCTTTAAAACAGAGATAATAATAGTATCACCTATTAGAACTGTGAAAATTAAGTGATATCATCTATAAAGCATTTGGAACATTTCCAGCACAGAGTGATGACTCATTAAATATTTATTGTTATGTTTTAATCAAAGTAATATATGTACATAAATTTTACAAATTAAGCTGCCCTAAACATCACGAAAAGCAGCATTCCTCATTTGTACCCCTTGCCTCCTTATCTCCTAAGCCTGCTTCCTACAGCACCTTCATTTCTTACATGGTATCTTGTGTGGTATTTATAGGGCAATTATCTTATGGTATTTATCTTCATATTTAAAGCACATATCTTGCATTGACTTTCTTGATGTGTTAGTCTAACATTACCTGGACTTTTATTTTGGTAGGTTAGGATTTAGGCCTTTTACCACTCAAAATACTGATGTATTATACTTATTAGTTATTTTAGAGTTTGGTGTTTATATTTTTATGACTATGTAAATATTGTTCACTGCTAAGCCAAGTAGTGTACTATAACTATATTTCCTTTTACAGTTTTGTGTTGTTTTCTGGTGGGGAACGAAAGGTGTAACCATGTAATTTTCCCCGTGCCCTCTACTAGCCACGTCATATAAAACTTTCTGCAGTGTCACACGTGTCTGATAATCTGTCAGCTCAGTCTTTTCCCCAAGAGACCGCCCTCCTCGGACCCTTTCTGCCCTCTCACTCTGGACTGGTTGTTGGGTTTGCTCTGCGCTGTCCTCCTAGACATTCCCCTCCACTTTGCTCCTGTTACCTCCTCTGTCCTGCATCCTGTGTCTGTCTCCTCACTCATCTTCCAGCAGCTTTCTGGGAAGGCATGCAGTTCTGAAAATCTCTGTCATAATGCCATGGCAGCTTGTGTGGGTATACAATTCTGGACTGAAAATCATTTTCTTTCAGAATTTTGAAGGCATTGCTCTAGTGTCTTCTGATATCCGTTGGTGCTCTTATTTCTATCCATGACATATATCTGTTTTCTCTGTCTTCAGGAGTTTTTAGGATCTTCTTATCCTGGGATTTATAAAATCTTGTGGAAATGTGAGTTGTTGGATATTTTTATTCACCAGACACACTTGATAGGCCTCCCAATGTGAAGTTTCATGTTCTATCAGTTCTAGAAAATTACCTTTTATTGATTCTTTGATAATTTTTTCCCCTTTGTTTTTTCTGGAATCATTAGTTATGTGGTGGACATCTTGGGTTATTCCTCAGATTTTTCTTATCTTTTGTCTCCTGTTTTTCTATATTTTTCTTCTACTTTTGGGGAGATTTTCTTAATTTTATCTTCCAACATTTCTATTAAAATTTTAAGTTTTACGCTCATATTTTTAATTTCCCAGAGCTATTTTTCATCATCTGACTGTCCCTTTATTTTTAAATAGCATCTTGTTCTTGTTTCATGGATATACTATATTCCCTTGTCTCTGAATGCATTATGTTATGAGATTTACAGGTGATTTTTCTTTTTCCCCCGAGCTCCTTTTCTCTTTTGGTTTTGGTTTGTTTCTTTCCTGCTGGAGCATTTCCCCACAGTCTGACGTTCCTTTGCTGTCTGTGCTGATTTCAGAGTCAGTGAGCAGATGTTGAGAGCCGCTCAGGCAGCACCGCTCAGCTGGTGAGTTGTGCTGCGTGGAGTGGTCACGGCAACTTGGCTTTTTCCTTGGGGAACCCCCAGATGTCAGAATTTTTGCAGGTCTTTTCTTCAGTGGATTCAGTTTCTCTAGAAAGGCATTCTTGCTTGGGGAACATGGGGTGGAGGTCATTGCATATGTGCTCTGGCCTCCCTCTTCTTGGGCGGCCGTCTCACCCTGCCGTCCAGCTGCAACCTAGCGGAGCTTCTGTGTAGCAGAGCCTCTCAAGTTGAGTCTTACCAAAGATTAAACCTTTTGTCTCCTCACACATTTTTATTTTAGAGGGAAAAATCTGTATTCCCCATTCCATAAGAGGATGGGGATATTCAGCTAATAGTTTCTAAAGGAAAGAAGGTTAGAAACTCTAGGATCCAAGCCTTTCACAACAAAAGGAAAATGTGTTCAAAATTTAACAACCTTTTTTTCTCATCCATCAGTTCCAAATTGTAAACTGTTCTGTCTCAAAAGACTTGGGCAGGGGTGTTGTTTTCAAATCCTGACCCTAGTTTTATTCCAATTTTAAAACAAAAAACAAAAGCTTTACCCTACTTGCTCTTCAGATTTACTTCCTTATATGAGGTGTCTGGAAATAATCTAAATTTTAAATTGTCCCAGGCCTCTGCTGTGGGCTTCCTCTCCCTCCTCCTCTTTCTCCGCTTCCTCATCCTCATCCTCCTGAGTGTCTCCTACTCAGACCATTAGAACATGAGCCTGATGAGGCTGCAGAAGCCCCCACTTTGAAGTGAAGGAGGTTGTGTATTTGTCGTTACCCTCCTTTCCTTCAGCTCTAATATTCGTTCTTCCTGTGAATTTAAGTGCAAGTCATTCGCTGCACACCTCAGTTGTCTACAGTGTGTCGTGGAAGCATGCAGTTCCTAATTCAGCCCGTAGAAACGTGTGAGTGGATTGCAGGAAGTACTCTGAGCATCCAGAAGTGCGCCGTTGTTGCTACGAGCCCGGCGTGGAAGCCATTTGGGCTGATTCCTGCAGGCAGCAGGAAGCCATGGGTCGCGTGCCTGCCCCTGGCTCCCGTTTTCCTCTCCCACAGGAAGAATGCAAGGTGTTCTACCAGGAGAGATGGGCCTCACCTGCTGCAGGTGTGCCTTCCTTAGAATTACAGTTGCTCTGTTGGGAAGATGAGTGGACACTAGTATGATGTTGAAGTGGAAAGAGTCACGAACTGAGTGACAGGAGTGTCCCCTCTTTCGTCTTTGATCTCTCTTGGCAGTCACACTTGTGGCTCCGAGCCAAGCCTTTAACTTCTCTGGTCCTGAGTTTTAGATTGAGGCGTCAGCGGGGTCACTCCAGGTGAGAGTGACGATGAGTGAATGAAACACATACCCAAAGTTGCAGGGAAAAACGTAAGAGCGCGGAGCATCTTTTTCATCAGTGTGTATCTTATTTACCCTGCATAGTTGAATAGTGGACTTGAGTATGATATTTGATTTCTTTCTTTCCTTTTACCTTCATATCCCTTCAGACCATCACCAGCTCCTGTTGATTTTGTATGTTTAACATACCTACCGCATTCATCCTGCTTTTCCACGTTAACCAATGTCCTGATCGTTATTACCCCTGAATTTCTCTCGGAACTGGTCTCCCTGATCCCAATTTTTCCTTTTTTCAGCGTGTCCTATTATCATCAGTTTCCTCAGAATCTCTGTCTTGTAGTGTTACTGTCCTGCTCAGTCATCGCCAACATCACACACACACACACACACAGACACACACACACACACGCCCTTAAACACCTGCGCCCCAGACCCTCCACCACGCTGCCCTGCTCTGTCTTCCCAGTGCTAACGCCTGTTGCCCCACGCTGCAGATCTCCCCCAGGACGGTCCCAGCCAGCCCCAGGCAGCCTTTGTCCTACATCTGTTTTCCCACATCACTGCCTCTTCTTGCATTGCCCTCGCCTGGTCCACTCTGCCTGTCCGAGCCCTTCCAGTGCAGTTCAAGTCCTGCTTCCCACCACTGAGGAAGGGAGAGGAGGCACACATAGTTGCTCTGCTGAGCAGCCCCTGGAACTCACGTCCTGGCTCGTGGACGGCTTCGGCAGATTTTTACTAAACGCCTCTGTGCCAGGCGCTGTTCTTGGCTCTAGGGACGCAGCAGTAACGAAGCAGACAGGAGCCCCTGCCCTCGGGGGCTGCGTCGTAGTTGTACCTTCATGAAGGGGTTCCTCTCCGCAGCCTCTTGCTTCACCCACCTCTGCATTGGTCTGGATTTGCTCTCCATGTGTGCTGCCTCTTCATTACCCTCCTAATTCTGACTCTTCTACCCATCAGATGGCGGCCGTGACTCGCGTCCATTCACAGGCCCTGGCCCGGTGTCTTTAATAGTTGCTCACTAAGAAACGAGGTAACTGTGAGTTCGATAGATTGAACTTTTTTAATACTCATGGGAATCCAAATGTATTGTTTTAATTGCAGGTTAATTTTCCTGCTTCTTAATTGAAAAGTACATATAAGCATTGTTAAGTTTCTGGTTACTGCTTTAAAATTACATTAGCAAGGAACAAAGGAATGATGTAATGATGTGGCAGAAGCTCGTTAACTGTTGACAGGAATATTGAGAGTTCACCGATTTTTGTATAGATCTGAAAGTTTTCATAATACAAAATTTGTTGAGGAACCTACTGATTATAATATTCTTTAACGTTTATTTAGCTCTGCTCAAAGAATGGTTCAGTTATTTCATGTGGTGCGTTCACAGTGTCATGGTCATTCTTCAAGTGCAAAGTTGTTAGTTCCCAGTTTTTGTCATAATGTGTCCTAGTTTGCTCCTCCCTTAAATCCTTTCAATAGGTCTTCTTGTCACCTATGTTAATATTAATAGAAATCAAGGCTGGAAGCTGGAGATGAGAGGGAATAAAGGTGGATGAAAGATGCCTGCCACAGGAGAAGAGATATTTTGATTCTTTTGCAGAATGTAATTCCCCTGTTCTGTGAGCACTTCCTCCCCCCATACCTAGGGGTCTGCTATGTTCCTTCCTTATGGTTCATCTTCCTGATTGTGTGGGACAGAGTTGAGGCATGGAAACAGTAGAGTCCTTGGTTCCTCCTGGGCCCACTGTCCTCTGTCTACTCGTGCCTGCTTGGGAAACCTAGATCTGGGAGTAGCAAGCAGGAAGGAAGGTCTAGGAATGTAGGGTAACTCATAGGTTTTTGTCATCATTTGGGCTCTGGCAAAGGGACTGCAGTCCCAGAATGGGAGGAAGTTCAAAAAATGGTGGTTTTATCATCGGACTTAGGAATGGAATGCAAAGCTCTTCCAAGCCTGGAATATCCAAATTAGATTGGTGTTCCACGAGTGAAAGTTGTTTTCATAGTGAAGTTTACCCTTGTACGTGGAGCCAGAAGTTCTGAGGGAATTGTCTTTGGTGCGTGAGGAACACACTGTGTGAAGTCTCAGAGGTTTGTTCCACCAGCCCCGGTGACCCAGGCATCGCCAACTCCCTGAGCTTATTCCTAAAGTTGTTCCGTGTGCTCCTGGGGAGGGAGTTCCTTGGACCGTATGTGATGGGATTTATGACTTGTATGTCCTTTACTTCCCTTTCACGCTGGAGGGACAGTGCCATAAGTTGGCTACATTTCAGTGGCTCCCTTGCATGATATGATGTTTTCTTTACCACTTTCAGTCTGTGACCAGCAGAGTCTCCCATGGGGCAATGATGAAATCCATGGTCAGTGATAGAAATGCTTTTGTTTGGCTAGTAGTTAGGATTCTTGAGACACTGATCACAAGCTCAAAGCATCCAGGATTGGGTTGGAATGATAACAGCTGTTCTATTTATTAGAAGGGGCTTGGCACAGTTCAGTGAGTACTGATTGTTTTAAAAGCCGGAAATCTTAGGTGCAAGTCCCAGTTCTGTCACTTAACCCTCAGAGCAACTTTGAGCACGTTGTAGGGTTTTAGAACTGGAAGGGACCATCTAGGTCCTCCCTTGACTTGAGGTCCATAGAGGTTGAGTGCAACCACAGGCGGGGTGAAAGGATTCCATCCTTCACTTCTGGCTGAGGGACCACACTGCTGTCTGGCCACTCACCTGCTCTGTGCTTCTGCTTCCTCACCTGGACAGTGTGGATGAAGTAGTGTGTGTGTGAACGCAGTTTTGAGACTCATTAAGACGTAAAGCAAATGTAAAGAGTCTCATTATCTTTGAAATGGTAGGAAGTAAGTACAGGCAAATAACCTGGATCGTATTTATTTTCTCCTACTGTAGTATATGAGAAACTGCGTTTGAGGTGCAGTTTTGTAAGTCTTCAGTGGAAATCCATCCCGTTTCTTTATTTATCCCCACCTTCTCTCTCTGCAGGATGAATCTGTGATATTAGGAAGAAGTCACCTAAGTTTTTATATGTTCTAGCATTCCACTTTTAGTAGCAGTATATACATGAAGCGTATTTGTCTCTGTCTTGCTGAGCTCGTGATAATAAAATGTAGAGCTGAAAAGACCTATGACAAGGATCCAGCAAGGTGGCGACTACCTAAACTTAGGGGCTGCTGTGCAGAAAGGAGAGTTGGGTGGATTTATTGTCCTGCTAAGCGAGCGCCTCAGTAAATGCTGTGACTGGAGGCCGTGGGGAGGCGAGGCGAGAGGTGGTGTAACCTTAGGAACTTGTACTTTATTCTCAACCAGCTCGTGTAGGTAAACTCCATTCTATTGTTTTAGTTAACCGTGACTAAGGGAAACCCAATTTACTCATAACAGCACCTGCAGCAAAAGAACCACAAAACGATTATCGTTGACATTGTGTAGAACCCTGTGGTGCCATCCACATGCATCCAGGTCGTTTAGCAACAGGGTCTCCCTCAAATTGGCTGGTTTGTTCACACATTTGCCGTGTCAAAGCAGTCATGAAACCTCAAGGCTCGTACCAAGTAACAGACTCTTCCTAGGTAATGTCCCTGTGCCCAGGGTCTCACTTTGTGGAAGTGACCAGCGTAGATAGAAAAATGTAATTTAAACTAAGAAGAACAAAAGTCTTAAAGAGCAGAAGTAACGAATGGTAAGCGGTGTAGGATAGTGGGCAGAGTGCAGGCTTGCTGCAGACCTGGTCTCAGTCTTGACTCAGCCCTGTGAGTTCCACCACCTTAGACAGGAATTTTACTAGCTTTCCAGGAGTCAGGGAGTGACAAAGAACCCAGC
This sequence comes from Mesoplodon mirus, assembly GCF_964341445.2. Classification (NCBI taxonomy): domain Eukaryota; kingdom Metazoa; phylum Chordata; class Mammalia; order Artiodactyla; family Ziphiidae; genus Mesoplodon; species Mesoplodon mirus. Next base: position 224,571,905 of record NC_138976.1, on the reverse strand, counting down.
ACCGTTTTCCTAGACCCTAGTTTGGAGCAGGTTCCCTGTTCAGCTTTGTTGGAGGTCACCCTAAGTTGGAAAAAACTTGTTTTTCCCAATAAAATTTCTAAGATCCATGTTCAAGTCCGTAGGCCTTAAACATTGTACTCTGACTCCCTGTCAGCTGACTTCTTATCTCATGGACCCTGGCTGCTTGCTCAGATGCCAGACCCCTTCACTCAGACGCATGCAGACACGCATGTTTTGTCCACTGCACCCAAACTGAGAGTGGCAGTGGGTGATATTAGACAGCTGTGGGCTTGTTGCCCACTTGGCTTTGGCCCAAGTATCTGTGCTTTTCCCTGCATACTTCCTCTAGGTTAGGCCACTTACCTGTGCATTTCAGACTCTATCAAAGACGGACTTCCATAAGCCAGGCAGATGCAGTGGGAATGAACTGGAATCTTTTATGGCAGCTACAGACCACAGAGTAAGGTGAATAGCAGAGCCAGACTGGAGAAAAATGAAACAAGAGCAGACAGGTCCGTTTGTCTCCCCAGCAACTGTCAGGCCTCTGGGGCCTGAAGGGGACTGTTCATCCTGTAATGTAAAAGCAACAACAACGAAGTGCTTCAGGCGTGAACACACATTTTGAAGTCTTGTCAGTTTTACTGAAACTGTCTTACATTGATAACGTATTCAAATATAGATAATAGTATAAAACATAAGTGCAGGTCTATCAGACATGTAACTGGGCCTACCATTTTCTGTAGTTTTTTTCTTCTGTCCAAAGAGAATAGATTCCAACTGCACTGAAATGAAAAAGTGGACAAAAATAGAAAACCTTTCTCTAAATATTGAAGTTTATTCAAATACATTTTAAATATCATGCTTCACTTGTCATTTTTCTAAGAAAATAGGAAGAGCCCTCATCTCTAATTTTCTGTAAAAGTGTGTTTAGGTGCGAGCTCTCACTTTCTTGCAATTCATGTGACGGAAGGAGCAAGTTTTCTTACAAAGAGCAGAAAGTGATGTGCTGGCAAAACATGTGCCTCAGGCATCATAGATAATCCCTCACCAAATTAACAGGCAAGGAGAGGGGAGGGGTTTTCCCCATTAGGGCAAGCCTTTTTTCTGACCACTGGTACTGAAGATTTGGGTGATGATGGTTGTTCTGATATCAAATAATTGCTTCTCGTGCACAATTTGGGAAAACCGAGTATTTTCTGAAAAGCTGACACTAGGAGGCGCTACTAAGCAGTGATTTACTCACTGCTTCCCATTCTCAACTCCAGGTCTTAACAGGCAGAAGAGTCACCTAGTGAGCTTGTTAAAAATGCATATTGTAGATTGGCTGGCCTCTAGAAATAGTTATTTTTTAACAGGCCCCTAGATAACTGCAGTTTCAGAAACCCTGACTAGGTCATTAGACTTGAAAGAATTCACCTTTCTGAAATTAGGGTGGTCTTCCCCCTTTGAAAGAGTTGCAAAAGCAATTGATGAGGACATGGAAGGATTTCAGTTTCCAGCAGCTTGCTGCCAAGGGAACTTTCCTAAATACCCACCAGTATACAGCTTTTGAATCGCCTGGTTGACTTTTCATAATCAGGAGTCCTAGCTACAGGCTTGAGTGATACCAAGAAGTTGTATTTTTTCTCTTTTTTAGTAATTTCTGTTTTATGTTTTCTTTTATGTATATATCAATTGAAAGTATACCTTCATATTGACTTTTCCTTTTTTAACCATGTGCTAGTTAAAAACTGGTAAAAATAGTATGTAGCCACAATACCTCATTCACCAGTTATGTTTAGGGCAAATGGATGTGGAGGGTATGGAAGTCAACTTTCAGTAACTCCTTGGGGCTGACCATCGTGCTTCTCTCAGTATTTGAGCTGCACACATAGGAACATACTTTAGTGGACATTAAAACCTTTACCCAGATCCCATGTACTCTGGGAGAAGTTAAGTTTTCCAGAAATTTGGCTGACCAATTTATTCAAAAAAAGCCTACCTACCTATGTCTTATAGTCATCTCAGAAGCACATCCATTGCTAGGATAAATCCAGAGTGGACTCTGTGTCACCATCTAATCTTCATTTTTAGTATAGCTTTTACTCATGAGAAATCAAGGTAACTACTTCATATTTTCTCAGCTTAAAAATACTTGCTTTGGGTTCTGAATCAAGATGGCAAGTAGGAAGATCCTGAGCTCCCCTCCTCCCGTGGACACACCACTACTACAACTACATATAGAGCAACTGTCTCTGAGAACGACCTGAAGACTAGCAGAGCAGATTTCCTGCAACTAAGGGTATAAAGAAGAGGCCACATTGAGATGGGTAGGAGGGACAGAGATGTGGTCTAGTCAGAATCCACCCGCCTGACTTATGGGTGTGAGGACCCATAAGCTGAAGGGATATCACAACCGTGCAGGTCCCCCATGAGGAGCAAGTGGTCTGAGCCCCACGTAGGGCTCCCCAGCCTGGGGAACCTGAAGTTGGGAAGACGAACCCCCATAACATATGGCTTTGAAAATCAATGGGGCTAATGTCCAGGAGAGCTGGAGGGCTGTAGGAAACCGAGACTCTGCTCTTAAAGGGCTCATGTATGATTCACTCACTCTGAATCCCAGCGCAGAGGCAGTAGCTTGAAAAGTGCTCATACAAGAGGGAGATTCGTTGATAATTTTAGGGCTCTGCTGGGGGGGCAGGGATCTGGCTGAATTTCCTCCAGGGACAGAAGTGCTAGTGCCTTTTTTTTTTTTCTTTTAATTCTTCTTCCACCCATCTGGGCTAGCACTGATGGGTGCCATTTCTGTCACTATCCATCAACCTAGCTAACACAGTATGCCCCACCCCAGCGTTCCCTTGAATGCTGCCTGCCCCACCCCAGCCAGCCCCTCCAAAGCAATTCCCGCCGTGCCTCACTTGGCAGGTCACCTCGGCTAGCACTGGCACCCCTCCAAAGCAGCTCCCACTTTGCAGGGCCAGCCTTGCACACCAGTACACCCACAGCAGTCTGCAGCCAGGCTTCTCAGACAGCCAGGCTGGGGGCCAGCCCCACCGATCGGTATGCCCATAGCAATCGTGGCCCAACTATAGCAGGAAGATTGCAGCCCACGTGGGATGTACCCCTGGAGCACCTAGCTTTAGTGACCAGGAGGATTGCGCCACTGGGCCCCACAGGACACCTACACAAAGCCACTCTTTCAAGACCAGGAAACATGGCTGATATACCTAATACATAGAAACAGCACAGAGAGGTAAAATGAGGAGACTAAACGAAACAACAGGGCAAAACCCCACAAAAAGAACAAAGCGCAACAGAGATACAAAATTTACCAGATAGAGTTTAGGGTAATAGTCATAAAGATGCACTCTGAACTCAGGAGAAGAATGGATGAACTCAGCGAGAACTGCAACAAAGAGATAAAAAATATAAAAAAGAACCAATTAGATCTGAAGACTATAATAACTGAAATGAAAAACATACTGGCAGGAATCAACAGTGGATTAGAGGATGCAGACGAATGGATCAGCAATCTGGAAGACAGCGTAGTAGAAGTCACCTAATAAGAACAGCAAAAAGAAAAGAGAATTTAAAACACTGAGGATAGTTTAAGGGAGCCCTGGGACAACATCAAGCATCCTAGCGTTTGCTCTAGAGGAGTCCCAGCAGGAGAAGAGAGAGGGGAAGAGACAGAAAGCCTGTATGAAGAGAGAACGGTTGAAAACTGTCCTAACGTGGCCAAGGAAATAGACATCCAAGTCCAGGAAGCACAGAGTTCCCAAACGTAGGTGAGCTCAAAGAGACCCCCTGTCAGACACATTGTAATTAAAATGTCAGAAGTTAATGGCAGAGAGAGACTCTTAAAAGCAGCAAGAGAAAAACAACTAGATACATACAAGGGAACCCATATAAGACTGTCATCTGGTTTTACAGCCCAAACCTGACAGGCCAGAAGGGACTGCCATGATATATTCAAAGTGCTGAAGGAAAAATACTTGCAACCAAGAATACTCTACCCAGCAAGGTTATCATTCAGAATTGAAGGGGAGATAAAGTTTCCCAGACAAGCAAAAGCTGAACTTTAACTTTTAACTCCTTGAGTTCATCACCAATCAACTGGCCTTGCAAGAAATGTTAGAAGGATTTCTTTAAATGAAAAAGAAAAAGTCATAACTAGAAACAAGAAAATTATGAAAGAAAAAAATCTCACTAGTAAAGGCAAACGTATAGTAAAGGTAGCAGATCAAGTACCTGTAAGGCTAGTATGAAGGTTAAAAGACAGCAAAATCATCTATATCTAAAGTAAATGGTTAAGTTTTACACAAAATAAAAAGATGTAAAATATGACATGAAAAACATAAAATGTGGGGCAGGGGAGTAAAAATATAGTGCTTTTAGAATGTGCTCAACATTAAGCAACCAGCAACTTAAAATAGACTGCTGTATATATAGGTTGTTATATATGAACATCATGGTAACCCCAAACCAAAAACCTGTAACACATACACAAAAAAATAAAGAGAAAGGAATACAAAGATAACACTAAAAATAGTCATCAAAGCACAAGGAAGGAAGAGAAGAAAGGAATACAAACTCCAAAAACAGAAAACAGTGAACAAAATAGCAATAACTACATACCTATCCGTAACTACTTTAGATGTAAATGGACTAAATGCTCCGATCAAAAGACATAGAGTGGCTGAATGGGTAAAACAAACAAACAAATAAAACACCAAGACCCATATATATGCTGCCTACAACAGACTCACTTTAGATCTAAAGACACACACAGGCTGAAAGTGAGGGGATGGAAAAAAGATACACCATGCAAATGGAATATATCACACAAAATAGATTTTAAAACAAAGACTGTAATGAGAGACAAAAGCATTACATAATGATAAAAGGATCAGTCCAACCAGAGGATATAACACTTTTAAATATATACACACACCCAACATAGGAGCAGTTAAATACATAAAGCAAATATTTACAGACATAAAGGGAGAAATTGACAATAACACAATAATAGTATGGATTTTTAACACTCTACTTACATCAGTGGGTAGATCATCCAGACAGAAAATTAATGGAACACTGGCCTTAAACAAAACATTAGACCAGATGGACTTAATATATATATAATATATATACATACATATATATGTATGTATGTGTGTGTGTGTGTGTGTGTGAGAGGGAGAGAGAGAACATTCCATCTGAAAGCAGCAGAATACACATTCTTTTCAAGTGTATATGGAATATTCTCCAGAATAGATCACATGTTAGGTCACAAAACAAGTCTCAGTTAATCTAAGAAGATTGAAATAATATCAGGTATCTATTTCAACCACAATGATATGAAACTAGAAACCAATTACAGGGGGAAAAAAACCTGGAAAAAACACAAACACATGTAGTCTAAACAGCGTGCTTCTGAACAACCAGTGAGTCAATGAAGACATTAAAGAGCAGATAAAAAAAATACCTTGAGACAAATAAAAATGGAAATACAATGTTCCAAAATCTATGGGGTGCAGCAAAAGCAGTCCTAAGTGGGACGTTTCAAGTGATATAGGCGTACCTCAGGTAACAAAAATCTCAAATAAACCACCTAACCTTGCACCTAAAGGAACTAGAAATAGAAAAACTAACAAAGCCTGAAGTTAGTAGAAGGAAGGAAATAATAAAGATCAGAGTGGACATAAATGAAATAGACACTTTTAAAAAACAATAGAGGGCTTCCCTGGCGGTGCAGTGGTTGAGAATCCGCCTGCCAGTGCAGGGGGACATGGGTTCGAGCCCTGGTCTGGGAAGATCCCACATGCCCAGAGCACCTAAGCCCGTGCGCCACAACTACTGAGCCTGTGCTGTAGAGCGCGTGAGCCACAACTACTGAGCCCACGTGCTGCAACTACTGAAGCCTGCGCACCTAGAGCCCATTCTCCACAGCAAGAGAAGCCACCACAATGAGAAGCCTGCACACCACAACCAAGAGTAGCCCCCACTCTCCACAACTAGAGAAAGCCTGCATGCAGCAACAAAGACCCTACACAGCCAAAAATAAATAAATAAAATAAATAAATTGTAAAAAACCAATCGAAAAGATGAATGAAACTAAAAAATTGAACCAGTAATCAAAAGACTCCCAACAGACAAAAGTCTAGGACCAGACAGCTTCACTGATGAATTCTACCCAACATTTAAAGAAGAGTTAATACCTATTCCGCCCAAAAAATTGAAGAGGAAGAAACGCTTCCAGACTCACCCTATGAGGCCAGCATTACCCTGATATCAACACCAGATAAAGACATTACAAAAAAACATAATGATGAACATAGATGCAAAAATCCACAACAAAATATTAGCAAACCAAATTCAGTAGTACATTAAAGAATCCACACACCACGATCAAGTGAGATTTATCCCACGGATGCAAGGATGATTCAGTATCTGCAAATCAATCAATGTGATATACCACATTAACGCAATGAAGGATAAAACATATGATCATCTCACTGATGCAGAAAAATTATTTGATAAAATTCAACATCCTTTATGATACAACTTCAACAAAGTAGGTATAGAGGGAACATACCTCAACATAAAAAAGGCCATGTGTGACATACCCACAAGTAACGTAATACTCAGTGGTGAAAAGCTAAAAGCTTTTCCTCTAAGATCAGGAATAAGACAAGGATACCCACTATCACCACTTTTATCCAACACAGTACTAGAAGTCCTAGCCACAGCAGTTAGGCAAGAAAAAGGAATAAAAGGCATCATCCAGATTGGAAAGGAAGAAGTAAAACCGTCACTATTGCAGATGATGTGATACTATATGTAGAACACCCTAATGACGCCACCAAAAGCTATTAGAAGTAATAAATTCAGTAAAGTTGCAGGATACAAAATCAATATACAGAAACCTGTTGCATTTCTTTTTTTTTTTTTTTTTTTTTTTTGCTGTACGCGGGCCTCTCACTGCTGTGGCCTCTCCCGTTGCGGAGCACAGGCTCCGGACACACAGGCTCCGCGGCCATGGCTCGCGGGCCCAGCCGCTCCGCGGCATGTGGGATCTTCCAGGATCGGGGCACGAACCCGTGTCCCCTGCATCGGCAGGCGGACTCTCAACCACTGCGCCACCAGGGAAGCCCTGCATTTCTTTTTTAAAAAATATCTATTTATTTATTTTTGGCTGCGTTGGATCTTCATTGCCACACACAGGCTTTCTCTAGCTCTGGCGAGTGGGGGCTACTCTTCATTGAGGTGTGCAGGCTTCTTATTGTCGTGGCTTCTCTTGTTGCAGAGCATGGGCTCTAGGCGCGTGGGCTTCAGTAGTTGTGGCGCCCTGGCTTAGTTGCTCTGCGGCATGTGGGAATCTTCCCAGACTAGGGCTTGAACCCATGTCCCCTGCCTTGACAGGCAGATTCTTAACCACTGTGCCACCAGGGAAGCCCACTTGTTGCATTTCTGTACACTAACAATGAACTATGAAGAAGAGAAATTAAGAAAACAGTCCTATTTATAATTGCACTAATAAGAATAAAATACCTAGGAATAAATTTAACCAAGGCGGTGAAAGATCTATAGTCTGAAAACTATAAAACACTGATGAAAGAAACTGAAGACAACACAAATAAATGGAAAGATATCCTGTGCTCATGGATTGGAAGAATTAATATTGTTAGAGTGTTCATACCACCCAAAGCAATCTATAGATTGAATGCAATCCCTATCAAAATACTAATGGTATTTTTCACAGAACTGTAACTAGTAATCCTAAAATTTCTGTGTAACTACAAAAGACCCCAAATGGATAAAACAATCTTAAGAAAGAAGAACAAAGCTGGAGGTATCATTCTCCCTGACTTCATCCATACTACAAAACTATATTACTATAGTAATCAAAACCAGTATGGTACTGGCACAAACATAGACATATAGATCAATGGAACAGAGTAGAGAACCCAGAAACAAACCCATGTTTATATGGTCAATTAATTTATGACAAAGGAGCCAAGATTATACAGTGAGGAAAAGACAGTCTCTTCAATAAACAGTGTTGGGAAAATTGGTCAGCTATTTACAAAAGAATCACACTGGACTACTTTCTCATACCAGAAACAAAAATAAACTCAAAATGGATTAAAGACCTAAATGTAAGACCTAAAATCATAAAGCTTCTGGAAGAAAACATAGGCAGTATGCTCTTTGGCATCAGTCTTAGCAACCCTTTTGGGGTATGTCTCCTCAGGCAAGGGAAATTACAAGCAGAAATAAACTATATCAAACTAAAAAGCTTTTGCACAGTGAAGGAAACTATCAACAAAGCAAAAAGCCTGCCAATTGAATTGGAGAAGATATTTGCAAATGATTTATCCAGTAAGGGGTCACTATCCCCAAAATACAAAGAACTCATACAACTTAACATAAACAAGCAAACAAACAAATAAACAACCCACTTAAAAAATGGGCAGAGGACCTGAATACACATTTTTCCAAAGAAGACCTACTGAAGGCCAACAGGCACATGAAAAGATGCTCAACATCACTAATCATCAGGGAAGTGCAAATCAAAACCACAATGAGATAGTACCTCACATCTGTTAGAATAGCTATTATCAAAAAGACAACAAATAAAAGAAGTGTTTGTGAGGATGTAGAGAAAAGGGAACCCTTGTGCACTGTTGGTGGGAACATAAATTGGTGCGACCACTGTGGAGAACAGTATGAAGATTCCTCAAAAAATTAAAAATAGAGGTACCATACAATCCAGCACTTCCACTCCTGGGTATTTATCTGAAGAAACCAAAAACACTAATTTGAAAAGATATATTCACCCCTATGTTCACTGCAGCATTATTCACCATAGCCAAGATATGGAAGCAACCTAAGTGTCCATCAATGGTAGATGAATGGATAAAGATGTGGTATCTATTCACTTTGGAATACTACTCAGCCATAAAAAAGACTGAAATCTTGCCATTTGCAACAACATTGAGGGTATTCTGCTAAGTGGAATAAATCAGACACAGACAAATACCATACGATTTCACTTATATGTGAAATTTTAAAAATGAAAAATAAATGAACAAAAAAAACAAACAGACTCATAGATACAGAGAACAAACTGGTGGTTGCTAGAGAGGAGAGTTGTTGGGGGATTGGGCAACGTAGGTGAGGGAGATTAAGAGGTACAAACCGCCAGTTATAGAATAAGTCACAGCATAAGGAATATGGTCAATAATATTGTAATAACTTTGTTTAGTGACAGATTGTTCCTGGACTTATCATAGTGATCAATTCGTAATGTATATAAATGTGGAATCACTGTGTGGTACACCTGAAACTAATACAATATTGAATGTCTGCTACACTTCAATAAAAAATTACTTGTTTTTATTTCTGACTAAGTAAAGTAGCAGTTGTTTTGGTTTAATCCATCATTTAGAACTAAACACATTTTAGGATGACTGAGATTTTTCTGACACGTGTTAATGAAGATTTCTTCTCTCCATCAGAAACTGAACGGACATTAGTTGCTGTTTTACCATTTTGTAATTACCAGATGTTTAAAGAAATTTATTAATTTCTTTATGACTGGAAGTATGCTATTAGTTTTCTTTTTCTTCAGCTTAACTAGAAATTGCCAAAAGATGGCTTTGGAGCTTTTTGTCATGTTGATGAAGCGCTAGGAATACAAGTGAATTTCAGACGTCTCTGGTCCCAGCCATCTGTGCTTAGATTTTTTTTTTCCTACATCTCTGATTCAGAGGTTCTTTTTTTATTTTGAATAAAATAATTGTGTATTAATACTCCCAGACTGCAATAATGTACATGACTCAGACTTTGTTTGTCTTTAGAAGGTTTTTGTTGTTCTTGTTGATTTTGGATAACAACTATATTGCCTCCTGTAACCATGTGTTCAAAACTTTCATTGAGAACAGTAGAACCACTGTTGACCAGTTCAAGCTCTCCCTGGCAGGTTTGAGCTAAATGCAGAAGGTCCATGCTGTTAAATTGGAGCCTTTTTTTTTTTTTTTTTTTTTTTGCGGTACGCAGGCCTCTCACTGTTGTGGCCTCTCCCGTTGCGGAGCACAGGCTCCGGACGCGCAGGCTCAGCGGCCATGGCTCACGGGCCCAGCCGCTCCACGGCATGTGGGATCCTCCTGGACCCAGGCACGAACCTGTGTCCCCTGCATCAGCAGGCGGACTCTGAACCACTGTGCCACCAGGGAAACCCCTGGAGCCTTTTTATTAGACAGGGAGTCGTTCAACAACAACAATCATAACAATGCCATACTTTTTATGGAGCTTTTGGTTTAGCGAGTACAGTCTCAACATTGCTTGATTCTACATCATTAGATACCAACCCTGAGAGGTAGGCAAGGCAGGTGTTAAATATGAGGAAGAGGGCTTCCCTGGGGGCGCAGTGGTTGAGAGTCCGCCTGCCGATGCAGGGGACATCGGGTTCGTGCCCCGGTCCGGGAAGATCCCACATGCCGCGGAGCGGCTGGGCCCGTGAGCCATGGCCGCTGAGCCTGCGCGTCCGGAGCCCGTGCTCCGCAACGGGAGAGGCCGCAGCAGTGAGAGGCCCGCGTACCGCAAAAAGAAAAAAAAAAAAAAAATGAGGACGATTCAGAGGTTCAGTGAGCTGGTTGAGGATTCAAAGCAGTGTCAGGACCTGTGCTGTAAGACAGGTGTCTTGATTTCAACTCAGAAGCAGCCTTGCTGCAGTTCTGCCATCCTGTGCTTTAGATGGACGTAGGGGAGCTGTGCTGAAGTCAGGGGATACAGAGACTGGGTCAGCTTTAGTTCAAGCCTTGATACTGTTTCTTCTCGTTGGTTCTTACTGTCACCATTGCTGTAGGGCAGGGTTTCCCAAAAGGTATTCCCTGCAACACTAGATGGTGTTAGTAGATGTTGAGGGGGGAAGGGAGGGCTGGGGGTTGATGATTGTCATGTCACATGTTTGAATACATTTGGGAAACACCTGACGAAACATATAATTATAAAGCAAGTTTTTTTTGTTTTGTTTTTTTTTACTGCACCCTTCTTAGAGTTGTTTTTTTTTTTTTTTTTTTTTTTGCGGTACGCTGGCCTCTCACTGTTGTGGCCTCTCCCATTGCGGAGCACAGGCTCCGGACGTGCAGGCTCAGCGGCCATGGCTCACGGGCCCAGCCGCTCTGAGGCATGTAGGATCTTCCAGGACCGGGGCACGAACCTGTGTCTCCTGCATCAGCAGGCAGACTCTCAACCACTGCGCCACCAGGGAAGCCCTATGCCTCTTAAAACAAGCTGAGGAACACTGCTCTAGTAGGCAGAGTAACAGATTTTTATAATCTATCTGAAGTTAACAAGTTAGTTTTCTAGGTCTTCCTATGTCCTAAACATCTTATGTTTTAAAGAAAATATATTACCAGAATAAAACTAAACGAATAGAACAGCAGTGTCCAAGCCATGCCTCACCAGCTGGGTCTTCAGTAGAACAGAGAATTATTGTCATTTCTTTTCCCATTCTGTTCTCTGGAATGTGATTTGATGGGCAAGTGAATATTAGGATGGAGGCTAGAATATAAGGTAGAAAAGTTCTGATTCATCAGATTCTTACAGAGTATCTCCACTCTGGTTGAAATTAACCAAATCAAAATTCCTGTCAGCTCCACTTGGCCCAGCGGACACCAGTGTCCCTCACCTGGCTAGGGTCTTTGACTTCAGATGGGCACCCTCCTCCCCAGGCTGCCCTCTACCTGGTTTTTGCACATAGTTTCGTAGAAGCCTTTCTTACCAGAGCAAACAAGCTGCTTCATGCATTCAGCGGTTATTGGATGTGCTTTTCTCACCATTATTACCTGCAGCCCTAGACACCTTCCATCTCATTCTTACTTGAGCCCACTGTTTCTCCAAATCTCTGAGCTCTTTCACCACTTGGCATCCAAATTCATCAGTAAGTTCTCTTCATGAAATACCTTTACCTTTCTTATGTGGGGATGATAGTTTTGCTTAAACCACGCCAGGCAATTGAAGGAGTCACTTCATTTTATTCACCCTTACAAATTCTGTGTTCAGGGACTTCCCTGGTAGCGCAGTGGTTAAGAATCCTCCTGCCAGTGCAGGGGACACGGGTTTGAGCCGTGCTCTGGGAAAATCCCACATGCCGCGGAGCAACTAAGCCACAACTTAGTTGCGCCACAACTACTGAGCCTACGCTCTAGAGCCCACGAGCCACAACTACTGAGCCTGCATGCCTAGAGCCCGTGCTCCACAACGAGAAGCCACCGCAATGAGAAGCCCACACGCCATAACGAAGAGTAGCCCCCGCTCGCCGCAACTAGAGAAAGCCTGAGTGTAGCAACGAAGACCCAACGCAGCCAAAAATTAATTAATTAAAAAAAAAAAAGCCGTCACAAGAATTAAAAAAAGAAAATTATGTGTTCAGTTGAAAGGGAAGGACGCTAAGGTAGCATGAAAAGGATTCAAATGATTTTTGTGGGTAGGGGCCTTTTGGTTGTTTTTTGGTGACTATCATGATATTTGGAATTCCCTGTTGTAGATTTTAATTTTTAAAAATGTGAGATCACTTTAACTTTACCTATTTAGGTAATATAGCATGCTTTGAGAGTCTTGGATTTTTTTTTTTTATAAGTAGTGACTATAAAGTATGTCATGAAGTTACAAGGTAAAGACTTTCTTTTACTTAAGGTGACATTGATTGTTGAAAATTTTTGTTGGCACCTTTAGAAAGGACCCTTTCTGACTCATTGATTCTAGCAGCTAAGAAAGACTGCATGGGAGTGAGCCAAGTCCTTTGTCTATAACCAGGTCAGAGGAATTCTATGAACTTACTTGGCTGAGGTGGAGGTTTGATAACCCTTAGCCATGTAGGTCTGGTGATTTTTCTTTCTTTGATATTAGCATTTTACCCAGTCCAAGTGATTTTTGCTGTTGTTGTTGTTGAGTGAATTAATCTTAGAATTTTTCACTTTTAAAATCAAGAAACTTCTGAATTTTCTGATTCTGTAAATGAATACCCACTTTCTAAGTGGGCATATAACGTTGACCCTCTTTAAATATTTGGAAATGTGTGATGTGTTTATTTCTGACTTCCACCTCCTTTATCACTGTTTCTCTTCTTCAGTAATGTTAAATTTCGCATTCTGACATAGACAAGGAAGTTTGCCCTGAATAAATACAGTAAATAAATGGTCTTTCTCTTCCTGGCAAGAATTCAGAGCACTTTGTTTTTAATGTCACACACACAAAAAATGCCATCTTAAAAATATTGGTGCACTTGGATTTTAGTTTTAAATTCTAAAAGTCTAATTTGAATGCATATATTATTTTCCCACTCATTTAAAAGTAATAATAGGCAAAAGGTTTGATGCTTTTTACTTTGCAATATTGTTTCAGCCTTAAGCAAATATATAACAAAGCTACTTCTTGTGAGAAAACAAAAGTTCCTTTTCTTCTTGGTTAAAGGAGGTGTTTGTGTGAATGTTTACAGAATCTATATATTTTATTTATTTTATTTTATTTTATTTATTTATTTTTTTGCGGTACGCGGGCCTCTCACTGTTGTGGCCTCTCCCGTTGCGGAGCACAGGCTCCGGATGCGCAGGCTCAGCGGCCATGGCTCACGGGCCCAGCCGCTCTGCAGTATGTGGGATCTTCCCGGACCGAGGCACGAACCCGATGTCCCCTGCATCGGCAGGCGGACTCTCAACCACTGCGCCACCACGGAAGCCCAGAATCTATATATTTTAAAATATATTTGTAATTGCAATTTTTAATTGGTGATAAATTACCAATCAGTGAGCATTGGTAACTTTGGTTCTTATGAGTCCATTCCTAGAAATACCCTGTCATTGTCCTTCCATAGCATTCTCATTTTTGAAGAGAAAAATCAATGAAGAGAGGTATTATATTACTTGACAAACAACTGCTAGGCAACGAGCAAATCCATTTTTTAACAGTTTACATTTGCTCAAATTCCTAAATCTTTGAATGTAGTTTTCTTATAAAAAAAGCTATGTGGGCAGCGTAGCTTCCCACACACCCGTTTGAATTATTTTGCTTCTTGTTTGAATCTGTTAATAGATATCCATTACAATAATGTTTGTTTTAAGTTTATCTTAAGTTAAATCTCCACAGGTAATAAGGAATATACTAAAATGCTCTTAAGTGACTCGTGTTACCATGATTTGTTATAACAACAAATTAACTATATTCATGTTGCTGCTTTGACAGAGATCCCTGAGGCTAAATGACGTGTAAACTCACGCTACTTTTATTTTTGAAAATAGACTCCTTTTTGTTTGGTTATTGAGACTAATGACCTTTCGTAATAAAAATTAAAACAGGTGCCTACGTTCCACTGGACCCGTGTGTTCTTCTTTTAGCATTAGCCCATTAGAAGCTTTTGAGTGGGAAAATAGCACAAGACATTTGAACAAACCGGGCTCAGGAGCATAACTCTTGGCTCAGAAAACTCTTGTGTCATAAATAATAATTTGGTTTGAAACTTTTTGTAGACCAGCTAATAGCGGATTATATAGACAATATGCTCATTAAAATAGCTTAGGGAATGCAGACACTAGTAGATACGTATTTGAGGGCAGGAACTACTCAAGCTTATGCTTCTAGAAGCTCCTGAAGGCAGATCTCTACCCCTAGCCAAGTCCTAGCACATAGTAGGCAGTCAACGGATGTTACAAGGGTTGGAAGAGTGAGTGCACTGAGAGCCACAGCCAGGGTAGCATGATTTGGGAAGAAGACACCGTGGAACGGAGCTGGGAGTCCGAGTGGAGAGTCAGCATCCACGTGGGCGTGGGAGATGCCTACCTGGGGAAGAGGTTGAGTTGTAATGTATAATTACAACTATAAGTAATACATGTTATGATATAAGTAATATCACAGGTTATAACTATATCATATATATGTGTGATGTGTATACACACATGCACACACAACATAGAATGCCGTTTGTTGCTAATCAGAGTCATGTACACTATAGGCCATATATCTCACATTAAAGCAATCCTATCCTGTCCCTTAATTCAGCGGTCCCCAGCCTTTTTGGCACCAGGGACTGGTTTCGTGGAAGACAATTTTTCCACTGGCAGGGGGCGTGGTTCAGGCAGTAATGAGAGCAATGGGGAGTGGCAGATGAAACCTCGCTCACTCTGCCGCTGCTCACCTCCTGCTGTGCGGCCCAGACCGGTACCAGTGTGCTGCCTGGGGGTTGGGGGCCCCTGCCTTAATTAGTACCTTTTTTTCTACTACATTCACCTGTTGATAAACCGTTAGTCTGAAGATCCTAAAATTATCATTAAACCTGCAAGAGTCCCTCGTCTGCATATGGTGTGCCATTTGCAAATCTCTCATAAATTCAATCACTAAGATTATTTTACTGTGAATATGCTTTACTTCCTTCATTAATCATGAACAGCTCTTGAGTGTGTGCTGTGTGTCAGGCGCTCTTCAATGCAGTGGGCTGGAAGACAAGGCTTCCCAGACAACCCTGTGCAGACACGTGCCGGGAACTTAGACCATAGTATCTGCGTGCATTTGGAAGCAACTGAGGGATCTGAGGCATAGGAGGGGCATGATTATTTTTGCCATTTAGAAAGATCCTTTGGCTGCAGGAAATATGGAAGTAAGAATGAAGGGAGGAGGAGGAGGCAACAGGCAGTTCAGTGAAGAGGCTGTTGTTCTAGAGGCACGGAGAGCCTGAGCCAGGGTTGTGGCAGAGAGCTGGAGCGACAGGAACAGATTTGAGTGATACCAGGGGGTGGGGTGGATGCCCCAGGACTCAGGGTCTGACTCGGCTTAGGCAGCTGCATGAGTGGGTGGTAGTGTGGTTCCCTGGGCTGAGGAATGCCGAGGGAGGAGCAGATCTGTGTGTACTGATCAGTTCAGCAGTGAAGTACCAGCTTGCAGAATGTGCGTGTCGTCCTGGGCCTTCCCCGGAGTCACACTTATTAACTTCGTTCCCACTCGCTGTATATTCACTTGCCTCTCATTTCATTGCTGTTTCTATTAATTGGTCTTTTTCACGCTTCACCTGATGCCGTGAGGTCCTCTTTTTGTGGACCTATCCACGTCTGCCAAAGCCTTTCTTCCCTGGAGCCGTGTCTTCCTGATAAGCCTCCTTCATTGTAATTTGGCCACTTTCTCCTGTCACTTCATGTGATGGAAGGCTTTTTCCCTTGGGTCTCATTAGAATCCTTGTAGACAGGAGCTGGTGGGTTTGGTGGGGAGGAAGCTTGAGAGAGGCATAGGGACCATGTGGAGGTGAAAGGGGTGAAGGAAGGAGCTGGGCGAGTGGCGGAGGGAACTCAGAAGATACCTCCTGGGATTGGTTCAGAGCCGAGGGCCACACCCGCCCCTTGGAACGACAGCCGTCTGCCCTAAGTGCAACTGTCCCGGAGGAAGGAGCGCCCTGCCCCAAGGTCGTGGGGGGGTTTCTGTTTGTGTGTGTGTGTAAATTTCAAATGATTTTTTATTATAAAAGCAGTAAATATTCGCTGTAGAAAAACTATTGCCTATAGGTGTGCATTAAGAAGAAGAAAAAAGCCATGATCCAAACACCCAGCGGTAACCATAATTAAACCTTGGGGTGCGGAGGACCGTGCGTGTGCTAGAGATGGTGTCCACCACTTCCTGGCCATCTCAAAAGCAGGATCACAGTGTACATACTGTGGCGCACATTTTAAAAATTCGCACATGTTGTCTCTTAGGAGCTTGCGTTTTTAGCTCTGTTGCGGGGCCTGAGGAACGTGCCGCCCATGGGCCCCAAGCTCCCTGGCTGCGCTCTGAAGGCGCCTCGCTGGACCGCTGCTCTCTTGACAGCGGAGGGAGCTCGTCCAGCCTGCCTCCCCGCCTTGTTGGCCCTCTCTTCTTCTCTTTGCCTAGCATCCCCTCAGTCCTGCTTGTCAGCTATGGAGAAGGTAGGCTTTTTCACTCCCCCAGCATGTTTTGATGGCCTAAAAGTTGCCTGGTAATGGAGGGAAAGAAGGAGCTGGCTGGAAGGGGTGAGGCTGGCAGGAAGCCGTCCGGGGCTGGGCCCCTTTAACGAGCCCACGAGCAGTTTCCATTCCCCGCCTCCACCTTCATCCTGTGCTCTTCTCTGCCCCTCATCCTGCTTTTCCCAGTCTCCTCAGTTCCCTGGTATTACATAATATTCCTGTTAGGCTCAGTTCCTGTTTTGCTAGCAAGAGGAATTGTGACTCTTTCAGGGAAAAACCCTGTTCTAACATTAGCAGTGGCTCTTGGTGGCCAATCCATGATCTCATATGGGAAACACACCGCTTTGCTGGCTTCTGTGTTCCCATCCGAGTCAGTGCACAGATGGGATTACCTTTCTGCCTCGGTTGGGTTCCCCTCTGCCTTGTCCCTTCTGTGGAGTCCGAGGTGGTATCTCTTAGGATAATGGAACTGCCAGCTTCAGTCCGGCCAGTGAGTGATCACTTTCACTCACGAGTAGGTGCCTTGGGTTACTCACTACACTCCGGAGGCAGTTCTCCTAATACACTGGCAGACAAGACGTACCTTCACTTTTTAAAACATTTGATTATGGAAAACTTAAAATGTAAGAAAAGTAGAGAGAATAGTAAGGGTCCCCACCTACCTGTTCCCAGCCCAACAATGATCAGTTCAAGGGCCAATATTATGTCAGCTGTATTCCACCCACTTTCTCTCCAATTATTGAAGCAATTCCTAGACATCATGTCACTCTATCTTGTTATCTGATTTTAGCATTTCATTATACATCCCTAAAACGTAAGGACTCTTAAACACACCATCCCAGTGCCGTTATCATACCTGAAGAATGAACCACAATTCCTGAATGTCATCAAGTCCAGTCAGTGTTCAGGTTTTCCCAGTTGCCTCATAAGTTTTTAGTTTGTGTGTGTGTGTTTGAGTCAGGGTCCTGAGAAGGTTTGTATATTGCAATTAATTGATAATGTCTTTTAGACTCTTTTAACCTATAAGTTCCAATTACTCCTCTCTTTTTTCCTTGCAGTTTATTGTTGAAGAAACCTTGAATTTCTTGTCTTATAGGATTTTCCATACTCTGGATTTTGTTGATTTCATCTTCATACATCCAGTGCATTGACTTTTTAAACCCTACAATGAATCCTTTTATAACATAAATTACCATCCCTGCTGAGACCCCTCTTTTTTTTAAATTTATTTATTTATTCATTCATTCATTTATTTTATTTTTGGCTGCGTTGGGTCTTCGTTGGTGCGCACGGGCTTTCTCTAGTGGGGCTACTCTTCGTTGCGGTGGACAGGCTTCTCACTGCGGTGGCTTGTTGCAGAGCATGAGCTCTAGGCGTGCGGGCTTCTGTAGTTGTGGCTCATGTGCTCTAGAGCGCAGGCTCAGTCGTTATGGCGCAGGGGCTTAGTTGCTCTGCGGTACGTGGGATCTTCCCGGACCAGGGCTCAAACCCGTGTCTCCTGCATTGGCAGGCGGATTCTTAACCACTGCACCACAAGGGAAGCCCTGAGACCCCTCTTTTATCATTTAGGAGCCCCTTGCCTGGCTCTTTACCAGGTAAATGGTTCCTGCCTTCATGTAAGTCACAATGTACTCACAAAGACAGTAGTTAATATTGTAAGCTCTTCCAAAGTATTAATGTCCAGTAACAAATATTATAAAGCATAATGTCAAATATAGGCATCTCTGTTATAACACAATATATGTGTTCTTGAAAAATGTTACATTTTGCAAAGTTCCATGTTAAGAATGATAGAGCTTGTGGGGGAAATCAGATAAGAGGTAAACTGCTAAAACCTATGCAGTTTTGTAACCAAGACCACACACGTTGCCTGCCTCTCCACACCACCTCTTTCTCTCTCTGATACACACACACACACACACACACACGCACACACACAGTTGCCTCATGAGATAATTCACTCAGACCAGGAAGACTAGTTAGGGGGATCTTTAAAATGCTCAAAAACAGCAGAATGAACACATTGGCTTATAGGTGGTGAGTTACTAAGGACGGAAGTGGAGCTCTGAGCTGTGGGGAGGCCATTAAGGTTGGTTCCCCGGGAAGCAGACTCTCAAATGGACATTAATTAGCATGAAGGAAATGTATTGGGAGGTGCTTCTGGAGTCCTAGCTGGGAGGGGTGCCCGGAGGGAGGAATCAGGATCGGCTCGGGGAGAGGTCGGGCTGCCGTGATGTAGTCACAAGTCCTCTGCTGACTCCACAGGGACCTCTTCAGAATCGCCCCAAATCTTTGCAGGATGCTGGGCCTTCATGGCCCTGCACTGACCACTGGTCACTAGGGCCAGGCCCCTGCCCGCCGGGAATGGGAGTGTGACCTTACGCCAGGCGGCTGCTCCCAGAGAGACTGACCCAGGAGCAAACCCTTCAGTCCCGAAGGGCGGGTCTGGGGATACAGCACAGCAATTGCTGCCAGAGCTCGTTGTAATTTTCTGAAAATGGAGCCGAAAGGGTCCTGCCTGAGCAGCAGCCAAACTGAGAGGTTTGGGGTTCTCTTCCTTTCCTTTGGGGAGTATGTTTCTACACACGGCCCTGGCTCCCCTGGCCTGGGAAAAATCACACAACTTTCACGTTTTACTATGACTATTCCCCTGTTTACCTGTGGCAGATGAACCGCTTGGTGTTACAGAAAGAGATGCCGTCACACTACACACTGTGCAAACGAAGAGTAAAGGAATAATATCAGGGCCTCTTCACTTTTTCATTGACCTCAGAAAGTGTCGCCATTCACAGACGTGGCCTTGGCAGTTAATTGTCAGGCTTAATGGCCCTGAGAAATTCACCTAAAATGTAAGGCTCTTGCCGTGGTTGCACGTGATAAATTGTACCTAACTTAGGCATCCTCTCCCACCAGATGTCACATCACAGACTTACAATGGTTAGTTACTACAGAACAGCAGAGGAACTGAGAAAGTAGTCATTTCTCTGGCCATCAAAACACTCTGCTGACTAGTTCCTTTCAGTGACTCTTCAAATACATTGAGAAGGAAACAAGTGATGAAGGATTGTTCTAAAGCATTACAGGGCATTTTGGATTCATGAAAATGTGAAAAAAAGACTAGGATCGTGAACTCCAAATAGTTTTCTAACAAGTGCTTAGACTTATTTTATGTCTTTGACTTCAGTAACCTAGATTCAGTGAGGTTTCTGTTCCTATAAACAGGGAAGCTACTTTACCTAAGTATAATCTGAACATTTCAGGTCCTGTGGAATCTGTGCACCTTCAGAGATAAAATGGATGGCCTAATCTTGCTGCTGACAGTGTCCTAGTTCTGACATGTTAGCCATACAAACCTTCATCTCCTAGCAATAGACCCAGCCCAGAAATTTTACGCAACCAGTCCTACCATCTTCAATTTGATTTCCCTGGCAACAAATTGGAACACCTGTTTAGCTAAGGAGGAAAGAGCTATTCACAGTACATTGCTTGTTCCTCTTAGGATACATGACTCCATCCTCACATGGCAAGTGTGTACCCACATATATAGAGAGATGTAGATAGACAGATACCACAGCATGCACTCATAAATTGGGTACTTAAAAATTGATCTTCCAACACTGGTTTGTTCAGTGTTGTGAAAAGTATTTGCATTTAAGATTTTCTTTCATTTCTTACTTATGTGTGGGGTTTAAGAACCTTTGTTCCATAGGAAAACAACAGCTTCAACCCCAGCTTATTGTTTAAACTGTTCCAGTGGGTTTGCTTTGATAAGAACTAATTATAATTAGTACAGCAAACATTTATAAATGAGCATTCCTAAATTTCTTGAAGCCACCTGAAAGCATTTCTTTTAAGAAATTTAAATAAGTATTTATCTTAGCCTTAGGAGTTCTTTGTAATTTAGACTATTTTGTAATTAAGTCATCTGGATAATTGATCACTGAAACACTATTGGATAGAGCTTAAGAATCTTGTCTTTTATAGACTTCGGTTGTAAAGTAAAGTATTAAGGAGGATTCTGATTTGTTTATTTGCTAGGCCATAGAGATAATGTGAGAAGCTTAAACCCAGCCCTAAATTAGTAAGATTTCACTAGGAGCTCTAGGTGTAGTTTAATATAGTTCTCAATGTTTATCAGTCATTAAATTGTCATCCTAAGTAATTCCACTGGATCCACTTTATAACAGCCAAAAATTTCTATTTAAAACTCAATCTTTAACCTAAAGCTTTACAGGAATTTTCCAGGTAATTTTTTTCCTCCATAAGATGTAAATGATAAATAAGTTCTCTGTGTTTATTGGGAGCCAGCGTGCTGGTAGTCAGGGTTCTGTCACTTCTTATCTGAAGCCCAATGAGCCACGAGTAGGAAGTTCACTCGGAGTTTTATTTCTTTGAACAGCGCTCAGTCTCTGCAAACAGCACAAGGCCACAGTGTTTGGGTTTTGTTTTGTCATCTGGTGTCCTTTGACAAGTTTGTCTTTTCTGCATCAGAAAGAGTCGTTTTAAGCAACATAGTAGCAGTAGTGACAGCCAGCCTGCAGTCACTTGTGTCCCCTGACCTTTGTTTGTCCAGGACTCCTTTTATAATTCTCATTCCAACTCTTAAAATCATGGAGGATCTCAGTTTTACTTGACTGGTTTTGAAGCATTTTCTGGGCCTGAACTTTAAATAGCTTTTTAAAATATTTATTTATTTTATTTTTGGCTGCTTTGGGTCTTTGTTGCTGCGCGCGGGCTTTCTCTAGTGGTGGCGAGCGGGGGCTGCTCTTCGTTGCGGTGCACGGGCTTTTCATTGTGGTGGCTTCTCTTGTTGCGGAGAGCGGGCTCTAGGCGTGTGGGCTTCAGTAGTTGCAGCGCATGGGCTCAGTAGTTGTGGCTCACGGGCTCTAGAGCACAGGCTCAGTAGTTGTGGCCCATGGGCTTAGTTGCTCCGTGGCATGTGGGATCTTCCCGGACCAGGGATTGAACCTGTGTCCCCTACATTGGCAGGCGGATTCTTAACCACTGTGCCACCAGGGAAGTCCCTTACATAGCTTTTAATAAGTACTTAAATTTATTTTATGTCTTGATTTTAGTGACCTAGATTTAGTGGGGTTTCTATTTCTCAAACAGAAAAGCTGACCTGGGGAAGGTACTTTACCTAAGAACAATCTGAACAGTCATGTCAGTGCCCTTTCTAAAAGGAAGGTAGCTTTTATAGGAAATTGTTGAGTAGACTTTGGAAATCAGTACAGTTAATTTATTCCTATGTATCACTGAAACCTGTAAATAGAGTATCAGCTTTAGATATTCATCTAATTCTTATTCCAAAGTTGTTAAAATTTCAGATTGGAAATTGTTTACCTGCTTACTTTGTGATCCTAAGAAAATCTTTTAAAAAATGTATGATGTACTTTTTAAACAGTGACGTTATTCATTTAGTTAAAGCAATTATTTAATTTGAGATTATCACCCTCATGCCCATCCCATCCCTTCCTCCCTGTTAAGAGGATAATTACATTTTTAGGGAGGCAAAAGCATAGCATTTGTATTATTCTGTTTTTTAATGGACCCCAATTACTCGGAATTGGATTAATCATGATGCATGACACATTATCATTGGTCACAGTTTCTTTTAGACTCCCTTTCAAGGATCTAGAACTATTAGGCTGATACCTTGTGGGCACCTTCTTAAAATTAACGGATCAAATCAGCTGTCTTTGAGCTGAAGTTAAAAGTGAACTTCAGAACCTGCTCTCTAGTCATCTAGGCTCAGCCTAGATCCTGTAGTTTAGGCTGCAGAACAGGCTATATAACTATATAACAGGCTATATATAAAGAGGCTCGAGGCTTGGTCACGACTCCCTGCAGTGTAATCTATCATTATTTCATCATTCTTCTTCTGAATAATATTATTTTAATTGCTTTCTTCGTTTCTACTTCCCCTGATCCAGACCCTTCCAGTTACTTTTTCTTCTTAACTCAGATGTTTCTCCTTGCCATCCAAGAGCATTGTTGAATGACAAATGATTAAACGAATAAGACACAACCCATTTTCATAGTCTAGTTGGGAAGTCAGAGATGTGCAAAATCAACTGCAACAAAGGCCTCGAGTGCTGTGCGAGAGGTCCGGGGACATACATGATGTAGTGATAGATTCAGCTTGCAGAGATTAAAGCAGCAACATATGTGTGTTGTCTTAAAGGAGTAGCAGTTGCCAGGTTGAAAGGCCTTGCAAGGAGAAAAGAAAACCATACCCACAAAGACACAGATCCTTGAAAAAGCAAAGGGCCTTTGGGAAGCAACAGCACATTTATAGGGCTAGACTGTAAGGGTGGTTAGAGACGGGCAAGCACCCCATGCACTTATACACTTCTCCCCCCTGTGTTACTATAAATAAACCCCAGAAATCATAACGTTTCACCCACGAACACTTCAGTACTTCAGAACATATCTCTAAAAGGTACTTCAGGACATATCCCAAAAAGATAAAGGACTTTTTAAAAATGTATAACTCCAAGACAATTATTATACTCTGTAAAACTTGGTAAAAAGTGCATACTATCATCAGTAAGTGTTCAGAGTTTCAATGTTCATAAATGTCATCAATTTTAGTTTTCTTTACAGTTTCTTTGTTTGAGTCAGGCTCTAAGTAAGGTTCACATGTAATGATTGGTTGATGTATCTCTTTAAGTTTCTTTCAATCTGTGGATTCTCTCTCCATATCTCCTTCTTTTCCTCTCTAATTTTTAGAATGAAATTTAGAGATTTTCACATATCTACTATTTGATTACCTAGTAGTAATAAATATTTTATTTCCTCTATTTACCAGTTTTCAAATGGAAGAGCTTCTCTAGCGTTCTCTGAAAGGGACCAGTGAGTTTTCCTTTTCTGTATCACTCATGGATTGAAATATATTTATGTTCCAATGTGTTGCATTTGTCATCTTTATTTATTTATTTATTTGCAGTATGCGGGCCTCTCTCACTGTTGTGGCCTCTCCCATTGCGGAGCACAGGCTCCGGACGCGCAGGCTCAGCGGCCATGGCTCACGGCCCCAGCAGCTCCACAGCATGTGGAACCTTCCTGGACCGGGGCACGAACCCGTGTCCCCTGCATCGGCAGGCAGACTCTCAACCACTGCGCCACCAGAGAAGCCCTGTAATCTTTATTTTTTATGATGAAATTTTCCATCTGCCCAGTGAGAACCTCTTCAAGTTGGTTCCTAAATTCTTTTGACGTGATCCTAAATGGTATTTGATCACTTCTCCTACCTGGTATAAGATTTTTCAGACCCACCTTGTACATTTGCTGCCCCAGATTTGGAGTCATCCATTTCTCCCTGGTTCCTTTTTGTGGTAAATGATATTTAGAGACCAAATCTAGGCAGTAGGGTTGCTCACTGCTACTAAGTTGGTCTTTGTTCCTGGGCCTTAGAACTGATAGAACTGTAATTTTTTTTAATGATAAAGTATATTATGAGTCTGTATTCGTATTGCTTATTCAAATTCAGGACCACAAGACTTAACCTCATTAATCTTTTATCTTTATATATCCACAGTAAGATTCTTGGAATCTATCGATTCTAGAAATAAAAAGCATTAAAATATCACATTACTCATTTGCTTATTTCCCATTATATATACAGTAGTCAAAGAATAACATCTATAATTTGATTATCCAAAAAAAAGTACATTGAGGGGTTTTTAAAAAAAGTTTATTTTGGCCAATTCTTCTTGTCCTTAGGGTATATCCCATTAGGTTATGTACAGTCAAATTACAGTGTTTTAAAGTCATTTGGAATTTTGTTCTGTGAAAGGATTCAAGCAACTGGTTGCAAAGTCAGGTTCTTTTTTTTTTTTTTAAGAAATTGCCTTCTTAAATTTTAATTGTGTTATATGTCCATTGATTCCTGATTATGTTCTCCATTTTTATTCTCTTGATTATTTTGTAAATTATTCAGTGCTGTAATTTGAACTTTGCACAGACTTTTACACGGAACCCGATTTCCAGATCTTTCTTCTTTACTTGGTTATCCCACTGGTCAGACCATGCGGCTCTTACTGCTTGCGCATAATCCCAAGAAGAAAATACGGTTATATTGTAGGCAGTCTTTAACCTTGATACATACATACTTGGCATGATTTAGGACATATTATTTCTCTGCCACCGTCTATTCCAAGATGGAAGAGTGATTTTTCTGACTAAGCCTGGGAACAGATATTCCCATTTCAATAATGAGATAGCTAGGGAAGAGCTAGGCTTTTCTCCCAAAGTCACCTAGCAGACTGGTTGTTCATAACGGAATGCTTACCTGGTCCTCTTTTCACCTCCCTACCAGGTATCTGCCATTTTTGGTAAAAGCTCACCCCCTTAGACAGGCCAAGGTAGATCAAAGATTTAGGAGAACTACTCATTTTATCCAGATCATGGCAATATCTGTGTGAGCAGTCTGTCTCAAAGCAGGTTCAGCATAACTGTGCTAATTCCCTGGGATGGCCGTGGATGTTATACCCCAAAGGGTTCCAAAGTGAAATAAGTCTGGGAAATTCTGAAATTTAACAACTGCCGATCTCTCAGATGATGGTGTGCATTATGAACTGAAGGGAGGAATAGCACAGGTTTGTTTCTCAGGCTCACTTAACTATGAATCCATCCCAGTTTGTCATCAGGTGACATGTTGTGCTGGAAAATAAGCCTCCTTCTAGATTTCCCCTTACAGGACATAGGCGGGACGGAGGAACATGTTACCCCATGTCACAGGGATCCACTCAGCAGAATTCAGATTCTGAGAGAATTCTGTGGGACACACGGCTTGGTTCCATCAGCAAGAACTTGAAAAAACAAAAAAGACGGGGTGGGAACCTATAGTCTGAAAGAGACAGGAGACATGTCAACCAATCACAATATATGAACCTTATTAGGAAACAGATTCAAATAAATTATAATAAGAAATAGCTTAAAAGACAATAAAGTCGATGTGAACACAGACTAGATATTTAGTGATGTTAAGGGATTTTTGTTAAATTTTTTATGTGCTAATAGTAATATAGTTGTGGATTTTTCTTAGAGCTGTTGTCTTTTAGAGATGCATACTGAAATACTTATAAAGTATACGATACTTTCGATTTGCTTTGAATTAATACGAGTAGAGATGGTTATAATGGTGATGGTTGTTGTGGTGATAAATGTTGAAGCTGGGTAATGGGTACGTTGTGTTCATTATACTAGTTTATCTGCTTTTCCTTATATTTGAAAATTTACACGATAAAAACATTTTAAAAAGAAGACTGCCAGGACTTCCCTGGTGGTCCTGTGGTTAAGAATCCACCTTCCAATGCAGGGGACGTGGGTTCGATCCCTGGTCGGGGAACTAAAATCCTGGGCACCACAACCTGCATGCCACAACAAAGATCCCACAGCTGCAGCTAAGACCCAACACAGCCAAATAAATAAAATTAAATACATTACTTTAAAAAAAAAAAAAGACTGCCAAATCTGTATCACTTTCACATGAGTTCCTTAGAAACCACTGAGGCCATAACTGATTTAAATTTCCTTGCTCAGTTTAGCCCAGTTTAGCTGCTCCAGCAGCTTTGTTCCCCAAAGAGGTCATCAGTGACATCCTCCTATGTTTGGAAGAGTGTCTCAAAGCCTTGCTTGTTTCTTTGCGACATGGAAATGGAGTGGTGAGTGGCCCCAGAAAACACTGGTTGTCTAAATGGAGGCACGTGTGCCTGTAGGAAGCATTCTCTCTGCAGCCCCTGGTTTATAGGCCCCGGGCTGGAACATCGACAGGCAGATCGGACTTGTGCTACGTGCCCGGGAGCCAGTAGGACAAAGCAGTTAGGGGCAGGGCTCAAAGCAAGGAAGGTGGTGGTGCATTCCAACCAGAAAGGAAGTTCTTGTAAAAACTTCTGTCCCTGTTGCGGCAGTTTTAGCAAAATGAGATGTAAAATTTGTGGGTTTTTTAAAAGACAGTTTTATTTGAGCCAAACCATTTTAAGGTATGTTAAAAACCTCACCTCTTTTCTTCATTCTACACCCCTTCCTACCTCACTCCCTCCAATCCCCAAGCTGCTCACCACCCAGCCCCCCTTAGGCTAGTTTGTTGCCAGTCATGGTGCTGTCCACTCTGGAAAGTAGCAGGAAGAGCTGATAAGGTGCTGAGGACAGAAATCTCTGGTCTTATCTCTCTCTAGCACACGGTGCCGAGAGTGCATCCTTTTCCTGTCCTCAGACAAGAGACATAAACCGACCATCTCCTGGAAGCAAGGACTTCAAACAGGGCTTGGGGGCCTGCCTCTACTTTCTGTAAGGCCAGAAAGGAGAAAGTGGGTCATTGCTTTTTTTGAAGGTTGTTTTAGTAGCAGTAAAAATGTATGTTGTCTTCTAGATCAACAAACATAACTTCATAATAAGACATGAATTAAAAGAGCAGAAGAAAAGAAAAAGAAGCAAGGGCTGAGGGCAAGGGCTACCAAAACAACCAGAGCTGTAAGTCACTGGGCTGTTTTGTTTGGTTAGACTTTTTGTAGGTTTGCCCGAAAGGATTAGATTTGGCTTTTTGTTTGTTGACAGATCAAGCAAATGGTTTTAAGAGCTTTTGTGATAATAAAAAATTGATACCTAGATGGCCCAGCGTTGGAGGAGAAGAGTGAAATATTGGTTCATTTTTCCTCCTGTCCCTCTGTTATGGCAGGAAAGCAGAAATGACATTCTCTCCCAGATTTTCATCCTGCGATGTAAGGAAAATAAGATGAAGAGGAACCTTCCTTTGGGTTTTAGCGCAGCTGGTGGCTGGTGAGGTGATACTTTGCTTCTTATGCTATAGTCTGGAGTGACCGTGGTAGGGACACCAGTGACATGGGCGTAGGCGTTACCATCTCCCCTCTGGGTCCTCCTTGGAGCCTCACCAGGTAGACCCAGAAGAGTCAGTCAACCTCAGCTTCATCCTCAGTCATCTGGACCCTCGTAAAGAATCCAGTTTGCAACATAAAACTTTACAGTATAGAAGAGACCAGGCTTGATACTTTGTTACCATTTTGGGAAGACATTGGTCACTGGCCAGTGCTCACAAGCAGCCAATTGTTGGAATTCCAAAAGTTAATGACACCTTAAGAATTGTGCTTGTTATATAATAGTAAAGGCCCAATTTTATTCTTGCAAGTTTCTTAGTCTCCTGTTACGGAGTGCTGTGAAATTATCTAGGCTACAATGAATGTTAGAATTATAATGGAGCTTAACAACATAGCTGTTGCTTTTCAAACTGTATTCTGTAAAGCCCCGAGAGTTCGTCAAAGATGCCTCGGGGGCCTTACAAAGGGTGAGGAGGGTCGGGACATGAGCTTTGGGTTCCCCCAATGCCACCTCAACCACTGTTCCCCTGGTATGTTACACATTGGCCTTCTGTTTAAGATTTCGTCTGGAGAAAGGCACGCACTGCTAAAACCACGTTTGAAAAAAGTCACTGAGTAGCCCTCCTTCCTTGTTTTGCAAACCATTTGCTTCGAGGCCCAGACAGTACAGTGACTTGTCCAAGATCACACATTCTCTCAGATGTGAGTCAGATTTCTTGACACCCAGGTCATGGCCACTTCTACTACACTGAACTTAGCACTTTTCTTACTTTCCTTTGAGTATTTTATACCAGTGCCACCCAAAGTATCGTACACAGGCCAGTCCGTGACAGGACAGAAATTGAGAGTAAGCATTTAGAAACTTTTATAGTAGTGTGATTAATTTTTAGAAATTGGAGCTTGTGTTTTATACGTCTTTTTGAAATTTTGTTTTCTAATTTTTTTTTTAACAAAAATCTTGGCCCACAATAGATAGGAGATTTTAAAAAGAAAAATAATTGGTCCTTCACCCCTGGTAGTTTGGGAAGCACTGTGATGCAGGGCATTGAATCTCCACAGAGGTTGAGCCAGTTATGGACTGCAAACAAGAGGCAGGTCTTGCTTTAAGGAACTTTTTTGGATTCTGAGCAGGTAAGGAGGCAATATTACTTGTTCTTTTTCCTTAATATGTTTCTTGCTTATAAAATAAAATTATAGCTTACATGAAACTAAGAGATGATATATTTAAATATATATGATAATATATGAGAAGAATTATGTATTTAATAGCAGTAATAATGTTTAATTTTTATGAACTCTTTGGAATTGTAATCTCAGTTTAATTGGTTAGAGGTTTTGTTGAATGGAGTTGTATTGTAGTTGGTTTTCTTGTTTAGTTTCTGTCTATTCTAAAAAATAAATTATCCTGTTGTTTTTTTTTTTTTTTTTTTTGGTTTTGTTGTGGCAAGAACACTTACATGAGATCTACCCAGACCTTTTTATAATTTTTTTTTTTTAAACTGTGTGTCTCCCACAGATGGGAGCTCCTGTCTGGGCCCCGGCCCTGGTCAAGTAAACAGTAGCTGCTGTAGCTGCTCAGTGGATGTTTATGAAGGACTGGATGGCCACAACTTTGGACCTCAGCCTCCTCAAGATCTTATTGTTTTTGTATAATTTACTTTTATTACACGACTCAGTGATTTCAGGATTTTATCTAATTACTCTTACTAACTTAAATATCCTTTAAACATAGAATTATTTTGCCCTACCAAATTTACTCCTAGAAGTATTTTTAAAATATTTGTTACTTTAGTTTCTGGTCAATTAAAAAGAGGTCTATATAACGATTAATCCCATGTAGTATACAGGAGCTGAGGGAGAGGACTTTAGTAATAACTTCATTCACCTGAATTAACTTACCTTTCTCTTCTTAGTAATCTTGACTCTTCCAAATAACTATTCATACTCTATTCCTTGTTTCAGAATAGTAGGTTCTCTAAAATCTTCAAAAGATGCTATGCTTTCTATAATAAGGAGCCTAAATTTGAGTTGTTAATGATTCCTAAGCGATTTTCAAGTCAGTGGAGTAAAGGTGGAAGAGACAGGCCCTTCGTCAGCCTCTGCTTCTGCTTTTGGAGGCTCAGGCATTAGGCTTCAACTACTTATAAAAGCTTTTTGTCCTGTCTCCAGAGAGCAGGGAACAGAACCAGTTGACCTAGAATCATAAATGATAGCCAGTTTGGATTATTTTTAGGCTTCAATCAAAGAAATTGGTACCTGTGTCACATTGATCATTTCTAGCTTTGGAGGAGCCTCGTTTATCTTGTAACGGCCAATGTGTTGTGAAATGTTGTCACATGGATCACTGCAACTTTCCAGGCCTTAAGACCGTTGAGGGAGGCAGGAAACCTGCTCCTTTTTTCTTTTCCCTCTCTTTCCCCAGAGGCTGTATGACTCTTGTCAGTAGCTCTGATGTCAGTTACTTGAGAGAGGTTGTTGCCATAGAGAACCATCCTTTTAAAACATGTTTATGTTGGCTTTTCGTAATGAGTGGTAATTTGAGCAGCTGATGAGGCAAGTGGAAAAAAAAAAGGAACAGCTTTGTTAGCATTGGCCTTCCTGCGAGGAATTTGGCATTATTTGTATTTCTTTGCTGTTGTTCAGGGAAAAGCAAGATATCTGTCCCTTCCAGTTCCCCATTATCTTCTCTGAGACGTCCAGTTCATTTATCTGAGTCTGTAAATTCCAGGCAGGGTTCTAATGCCTAACGTTAGAGAGGTATCTGCCTGCTTACAGGGGGTTGGGAGTTCTCTTTGATGTCAGATCACTTCGTAAGCAAACTTCGACCTTGTCTGCCAGAAATCAAACGGCAGATGGCAGCCCTCTCTACCCCTCACTGGCATAATTCAGTAAGTTCACAAGAGACTGAGATTGAGAACTTCATCAAAACCCAGAGCCCTCCGACCAACTCCGTGTGTGTGTGTGTGTGTGTGTATGTGTGTGTGTGTGTATACTTCACATACATCTAACATTTCCAAAAAGCAGATTATATTTCATAATAAATTTATTCATTCAGCAAATATTTACATAGCATCTATTATGTTTACTTATATACTAGAGAGAAAACAGTTTCTTTTTACTGATGAAATTCAGAATTTTATTTATGGACACTGGTATTTGACATTCACATCGTTTTCATGTCATGAAATAGTTAGTCTTCCTTTGATTCTCTCCCCCTCCCTCCCCCCATTTAAACTGTAAAAACCATTCTTAGCTTGTGAAGTATACGAAGATGTCAGCAGCCGGATTTGGCCCTCGGGGCATACTTTGCCAGCCATGTTCTAGAGAGAGCCCTCCTGGAACCCCTGCACAGGTCCTGGGTTCTTAGAACCTGTTTGCATGAGCACACACACACTGCACACATGTACACACGCACATAAAGTTAAGGGTTGCTGTGTAATTCTAGTTCTGTTGTCGTATTTTTTATTTTTAACCCCGCTTCAAATCAAACCTTCCCGTCAGTCAGTGGAGTCTTGTATTTGTTTTTAACTCTTGTGATGCTTGCTAATCCTGCAAGTGATTGTGTTTCCCAGGCAGATTCCATGAGGCTGGTTATTTCTGAGACTTTGTGTGTTTATCCTAACTCCAGATGTGAGTGAGTGAATGATAATCTTGAAAAAAACACCAGATTTTACCCCTGAGTAAACTTCTTTTGAGTGCAAGCATAGCTCCTTGTCAGTGAAACAGTGTTTTCAATCATGTGGAAACCAAAAAGGTGCCACAGAAAGCAAGAGAAGAAGTGCTGACATAGTCGTACAGTCCCTGGTTTATGACCAACATGTTGATCACTCCTTGCTTAACCTCTGGAGGCAAACCATTCTGATGACTCACGGCAATGCACAGCTTCCCAGGTTGTGTGATCAGCTCAAGATAACATGTCGGCTGCACCCTTAACAACCTGCTGCCGGGGGGCTTCTCGTGGAACTTGATCCACCTGTTTGTCTTCTCAGAATGATCTCCTGGCTTTGCCTTGGATGTACTCTAGAACTCTGTTGCTTTCCAGCCTCTTCTTTTGATGGCAGGAACACTCACCCCATGCATGTTATTTTATTGCTGATGTTCAGCCTGCCCCACATCATGCATGTGATAGTTCCATAAAACACAGCACCCCATTTTTCCGATTTACCTAATCTTCCAGAAGGTGACATGATAACATGTGGAATAATAGACCAGAAGAGACATGTATGGATCATTTGGCTGAGCTGTGCGTTGCTCGGGGCCACAGGGAGTGATGGGCTGGTCACACTAAAGGGCACCGGGATGCACCTGCAGAAGTCAGCGAAGCGATTTGCGCTGTGAGGCAAGGCGGCATCTGATTAGAAGGGTGTGGCTCCGTCTGGGTGGGAAGACTGTCCTCTGCAAAATGCTGCTTCTCTCTTTGCTTGCCACCCTTCCAAGCCCCTTCTAGTCATGAGCCCCGCCCGGCATGCAGGGGAATCTGTGCTGACAAATACAAAGCTTCTGGTTCAGTGGGCGGGGGGGTGCTTCCCAGCCTGGATCTGCCTGGGGTTGGTGTCTTTTGTGCTTTCCTGGAGCGCTCACCATGTGTTTGTTCTTCATTAGAGGCTGTGCTGAACACAAATGAAATAGGCATGATTTCTGCCCTCAAGGAACTTAAAAATTCCTTGGGAAGATGCTTAGAAAGCAAATTACACAAAACCAGAAAGTACAAGTAACCAATTGCTAGTCACAGTAGTAACCAAGGGAGGTTGTTCACAGGGGACCAGCTTCTTGAAGGAGGCAGCTTTGCACTTGATCTTTAAGGGAGTGACGCACACAACTGTGTATGAAGAATCTGGAAGAGCGTCGCGGGGAGCATCACGGGCGACCGCGGCAGCGCCTTCAGCTCCCTCTGTTGGCGAAGGGTTTCGTGCTCACATGTCCTGGCACCCCCTCACCTCAGCACTGCCCCCATCTTGACGGGCTTCATACCTGAAGTGGCTTCATACCTGAATTCATCACTGTCCTAAGTGGACGGGCGCAATTTCTGCCTCCCAGGAGACATCAAGACATAACTTGTGTTTGTCAGAGCTATCCTGCCGGAAAGTTTAGAGAAGATGCAAGTGTCCTTTCAAACTACTCACTTGCCAAGCTTTCTTAACTCTTCACAGACTAATGCAGCGCAAGCTGACAACACGGGCTGGGGTGGAAGTGTGCGTTTGTTCATCACAAGCAGTAGTTGTCAGAGCTGATGACCCCGTTGCTAAGCCCATTACCCTTGAGCTCTGGGTGTCTGCTTTTTCTTTCAATGAGAAAGTTCATTGAAGGATTCTTGTCGCAGCCTGTGTCTCAACGTGGAAATCAAAAGGCTTTCAATCATCTTGTCACTTAAGATCGGCAGGGACGTATGAGAAAGGCTGGTGAGCTAAAGCGTTGTGCCTTTGAAACCTCATCCTGGACTGTACGTTTATCATAACTGGTAAGATTTTATGCTTATGGCGCATCTGCCCCAAACACCTCTCTAAATTCTCTATCCAAACTGCTGTGTTTCCCTGCCCCAAAAGTTACTAACGACATTCTTCTGAGAATAATAAAGAGAATCCTGTGTATTGGGGCAGTTCGCTGTTAATCCATCTCAGTAGACATGTGTGAATGACACCGAGGACTGGGAACCCAGAAGAGCTGGAGCAGGCAGCTCACTGAGCTGCAAAGGCTCTACGCAGAGTACCTAAAAGAAGCGGAGAACAAACTCATGACGTTCTGTAGCCATTTGAGAAAAGGCGACATGCATCTTTCAGGCACCTGAGATGATTGTGGTATATGATAGCTAATTTCTTAAGCGTCTCTCTCTGCAAGGTCTTGTGTCCTTTGCATCCAACTCTTCCCGCCCCCCTCCCCTACACCATTTGTAATTCAGAATCGCCAGAGATGGGTTTAGGCCTTAAGATTCTCCAGCTCTAATTATAAAACTCTTAAGCCTGGTTTCAGGCTATTTTTTTTATTTATATGAATTGCAAACTAGATAATAGAGGTTTTTTTTTTCTATTTAGAAAGTAGTATCTATTTCCTGTGGCCTTTTTTTCAACCTGAAGTTTTAGCATCAGTTAACTTCTGCCTCATAAAGTTGGGCCTGGACCAACTGATATATACTTCAGTGTTGGGATGATGTCTGAAGAGAGAGACAGTGACAAGTGGGTCTGTGTGATGCAGGCCGGAAGTCGGGATGCCGTCGTGGAGGGAGGGCGGGCTCTGCGCCCGGCAGCCTTGGGCCACATCCTGCTTCTGCCAGTTCCCACCGTCAGGCCTTCTGAATATTAAGTGCTTTGAGGTTCGGTTTCTACCCCCGTCAAGGTGAGGTGGCATACGATAATAAGCGATTGCCGCACTGAAGGCATTCAAGAAAGGATAGCCGCTTTCTTCAGTGCACCAGGCTGCGGGCGCTCTGGGTCACGTCTCCACACATGATGAAGGCAGTAGTCCCGCCGGGCTCTTCTGCCTGTAAACCACTGGGGTTCTGTGCGCTGGGGACCAGTCCTCCTGGGTTCGGACCCTCAGAGTGTTTATTGGTTGGGGTAGAAATTAAGGCCCTTGCTATCACTTGGGAAAATCCATCGGCAAATGTTTTTTTAAACACAGGCTGTACACTCATAGGTTCTGAAAGAAATGAGAGCACCGCGGGGTTTTCTGAGACAGACGAGATTAACCCATGAAACAGTGTTTCAGAACAACACAGACTATTTCAGTTTATATTTTTTAAACGGTAGCTTTTAAAATATATGGAAAATAATTCAAGATTCTCAATGTAGCTTTGGATCTTTCTTTTTCATTAACAAAAAGGGAGGTAGAGTAGTGGATATATTACAAATTTAGGGAGAGATCTTTTAAACTGTTTTGTTGATTCCCTTACCGTTTCCCCTCGTTGACTGAACTGTGTCTTTGGAAAGCTTCTTCGTCTTAGGTGCACTGCATGGCCTCGGATATGCACAGCTACAGGCAACATGTCCCTTCCCCAGCTGAGTGAGGAGACCAGTGAACTGACGGGACATCAAGGCCAACAGAAAGGCTGGAGGTGCTACAGAGAGAGCCCTACCTAGCTCCTACGATAGAGACTCTATCCCTCACTGTCCCCAGGGGAAAGCCTGACTTTGTCCTTGCGTGTGCCGTGACTGGACAGCTGTTTTATCTCTTGGCATTCAAGCAGGACTTAAGGAGTCTTAGACTGTAGAGGCATGAAGCTGAGGGAGACATTGCCAGGCCATTCGTTCCAGAAACCCATCACGTTTCCGCTTCCGTCCGGATAGCTTCATTGGTATTTTCCCGACACTCTGCCTCTTGAGAACACAAATTTAGGGTATGTAAAGGATCAGTGGAGACTTTCAAGCCAAGGTATATAAAAAGAGAACCTTCAGAACCTTCAGTACAAAATGGGAATTTATTATCATTTTAAAAGTTCCAGCTTCTTACTACCTTTCTTAGAAATATTAGGATGATTTCCAGGACTTAGGTTTAAAATAGATTCATATTCCAGTTAGTAGTCACCCCAGTTTTCTGCCTTTATTGATGTTAGCTTCTGATATCTAGTGTCAATTCTTTTAAATGAATGCTTACAAATTATTCATTGCAAAATAGTATTTGGCCCTTTCTGTTCTCTTAAGTGGTGTGACTAGATCTGCTCTCCAGCCGTATGCTCTCCTACAGGTGGTGTAAAGTATTCTCCGTGGATGGACTTGTAGGTGCATTGCCGTCACTCCTGCTTCTTGGCCTGACAGTTGGGGTGATAGTCGTCTATGAGCTGAGCTCATCTGCTACCTGCTTATAGAGCCTCACCATCCCTCCTCTGCTGTCTGGTGTCACAGAGGAATGGCCAGCCCAAATGTCATTTCATAGTTCAGTAAATTTTAGACTTTCAAGTCTAATTTAATCTACTTATTTGACTTGGTTAGTAACTGAGACCCAGAGAGGTTATGGGATTTATCTAAGGCCCTCCATTAGTTAATAGCAGGAATTGGAATTTTAAAAGAAAAGATTTCCTAAATCCCTAAGCTTAAATCAAATGTTCGGTAAGATCATTAGTTAACCATACCTCCCTTGCTAGTATTTTGTATGGAACAGGAAGTTTTCAAGTTATTTGTAAATTTATTTGACTAGATTTTAGAACACTGTTAGCAAATTGGGATTCTCAAAATTTATGAAGCAGTGAAAGTCACATTTGGTATTACAGATTTTGTGTGTGTGTGTGGTTGCATTATACGTTTAGTGGAAATGTGGGAAGAAGCGAGTTTGTTGCTATTTCAGAGTACTAAAAAGTTGCCAGTGCTTTTCTCAGTACTTGTTTACTTTGAAGAAGAGACCAGATATGAAAAGTGTTCATTTTCTTAAAAAGGTGTACATTGTTCACATTCATGCATTCATGGCTGAGAATATAGAAACAGGGATTGTAATCACTGTAGTAAAACTGGGTTTATGATTTATAAAGTCATGAAATATGAGACCTGGGCTTTGCTTCTACAGCAGTCAGGTCTGCAGCCTATTCCTCCTTTGTTTCCATGGTTTTCAAAACAGGTACATTCCTGGAGTGTGGGAGGCTGCCCACCACTCTCCCCTGCAAGTCATTGTTTTGCCTCCACTTTCCTTGGGTGCTGGCACCCCTCTGGCTTGTCTCCACGCCCCACTGAGCTTGGTGTGCAGTGGCCCATGCTTATTAAAATCCTTATCACCAGAGGACTTGATTACGAGCAGAGTTATTTTCTAGGATTAGAAAGACCCGCAGAGTTCAACAAGTGACTCAAAAATGATCTTGTATTTTCTAGTAATTAAAAGTGTGATTAATACCAGTAATTAGTTCCTGTGATTTAACTGTTAAAAGCAGGAATTCAGAAGGTAATAAACAGGTGAACAAGGTAAGGAACCACAGGCTATGACTCGAATTTGAGTTCCTAAGACACAGATACACTCCAGAGGAGGTGGCCCACGTAAGACAAACTCCTTTCATACTGTGAAGCTAAGTGAGACCTATTTTCTGTAAACAGGCCTCCTTCATGGAGACTTGCCGTGTGTGGCTGTGTGCCGTTACTAAATGGAAGGCAAGACATTTCTCATCCATGAGGCGGGGGTTGGCTGGGATCAGGAGAGCCTTGAGAAGATTTTTCATCCTGCTGTGCAAAATTTCAGCTCCTTTTCAACATTTGAGGAACAAAAAGACAAAGTGACCTTGTGTTTTTGGCTCCTGTGGCAGCTATTTTTAAATTTTTCTCAAAATTACCTCATGGGATTCCAGCCCAAACTGAATATTGATAGATAACATTTAAAAAGCTCATTTGGTTTATTCCACATGTTCTGCATTTTACCTTTTGAAATTTAAGAAACTGACTACGTGATTTTGTGTTTTTAGCCCTGAGTAAAATAAGGTTTGTGCTGATTAGGTAAGCTGTGATGTTGTTGGTAAGGTACCCTTTGGGGAGAGCTCGCTGGGTCAGCGGCCATTCAGAGCCCAACTGCCCACTGATATAATACTGATTCAGCTGAAATTTCAGACGGGAGCCGACTTTGATCCCACTGAGCTGGGTTTCGAGTGCTGCTGTAACAAGAAAATACATGGTCCAGTTATATGTGTGGTTCCTTTTTCACACACACGTTTTCATCTCCCTCCTGCCAGCCAGCCACAACCTATGTGGTGTGATACCAGCATTTGATTTTTTATCCCAGCCTATTAAGTTAGGATTGTTTTTTCCTCTTCTCAAGCCTTACGACTGAGTGTATTTATGTAAAATTAAAATGTAAACCACACTTAACCCCGGCGGCTATGAGTGAGTAATTCGTCCATTTAGAAGCAGACGGCACAGCCATGGGTGTCTAGTTCACGGCAGTGTAGGGGTGGGGCGTCTCATGTCTCCCACCCCCAGCTGAGGGCAGAGGGCACCCCAGCTCTCCTGTTCCTTCCGGGAGGAGGGGAGCACCTGGGCCCTTCCAGCCCTGGTGCCTCCTCTCTCGAGCAGCTGCCAGAGGGCCACGCTCTGGACACACCAGGGTTGAGGCTGGCACGTGGCTCCTGGTTGAGCGGGGGCTCCCATATACGTGTGGCGTCTGAGCTTGTGGGTCAGGGCGCAAAGGCCTGTGTATCCACAGCGAGACCAAGTAGGTGTCTGACGACACCCCAGAGCTCCGGGCTTTTCGGGTCCTTGTTTCTGATGGAGACTCTAGGAACTCGGTTGCCATTTATAAGGTTGTTGCCAAGGAGCCATTCTGTCAGAATGGCGTCCAGGTGACTCACCATCTACCTTGTGAAGTTAGCCTCCGACTCCCCGGCCTCCCACCCCGTACGGCCCTCAGCTGGTGCGCCTGGCCACCGCATTCCGCACCGTGGCGGCTCAGCTCTACCCGACGGCCGGCGAGGGGTCCAGGGGGAGCCCGGCCCCCCAGCCACGCGGGCTCCGGGCGGTGGTGAGTAACTAGCTGATGCGTAACCGGTGTTACTCTTCTCCCCACCTCAGGGCCAGCCCAGTTCCGACGCTGTAGAGGGGACTGACGTCTCCCCCATGACCACCAGCGCCTTCACCATCCGTGAGTACTTTGCCAGGCGCATGGCGGAGCGCAAGAGTAAGGCGCAGGGCACGGCCGTGGGGCCAGAGGCTTCAGAGACCCCAGTGGAAAGGAAAGCAGGGAAGAAAAGAAAGAAAGAGGCGAAAGATAAAACTGTGGAGAACTGCACCCCCCCCAAGGCCAAGAAGAAGGGAGACCAAGTTGAGGGGCCGCTGGGAGACCCCCGTGGGGACGAGAATTCTGGGGCTGCTTCTGAGGGTGGAGAGGGTTGCGTGGCGCCACTCGATGACCGGGACTCTCCCTCGAGGCCCAGAAACAGGAAAGAAAAGAAAAGGGGGCAGAAGCTAGCTGAGACGGCAGAGGATGGTTCGCTCGATGCAACGCCAGTGAAAACGAAGAGGAAAAAGAAGAAAGGCTCCAAATAACTTCTCTGGAGCCAGGGCCTCCCGGCGTCTCAGCTGTCAGGGCGCTGCTGGGGCAAACTCCCCGGCCCGACGGCAGAGCCGGTTCACTCCGGGAGCTGTGCACAGCCTCTGACACGCCCGGCCCTGCTGCATCTCGCCCTCACGCTTTCCCAGATCGGATTCCCAGAACTTCTTAGTGTCCCAAATCATGGCTCTCAGAAACAAATAAATGTCTTTCTTAGACTCCGAGTCCACCGTATCTATTCCCCTTCATGTGAGTGCATCATCATGTGCACGTGCTTGTGTGTGTAGGTCTCTCACCATCTGTATTTGCTCTTGATTTCTTTCAGTAACAGTGAACTGTGCTTCCTTCTGAAGGACTCGGTCTAATTAAAGGATTAAGAGGCCATAGTTGGCATTCAGATAGCTCTTCTTGTTCTGTAGCCAACCGTGTGTTTCTGCCAAGTTGGTTTTATATCATTCCATTCCCAAACCAGAGAGTTGTTTTGGTCTGGTCTGGTTTGGTTTTGATGGGGAGATTGTTTTAATGCCGTCTTTTCCACTGAGCAGTGGCAGCCGTGTATTCTGAGGAGTTTGAGAGGCGAGCTGGCGGTGGGGGCAGTTTAACTTGCCGGCTCTCTCCCAGGAGCCCTCTCGCGGTCCCTCAGCGAGGGTCAGTGGTCGGATACATTTCCATTAGGTGTCCTCAAGGACAGGTGCCCTAGAGTGGACTCCTCCTTACCGGTGACCATCAGGGGCTCCTCAGGAAGTTGAAAGAAAAACTGAGACTCTAAGGTTATGAAATTACTTTCATCTAGACTGGGACTGCCTAGTGAAAGCCCCTAAAAGTATAAATGTCACATAAAGGGTAAAAGACACCTTCAGTCCTGCTCACACCAGATGGTGTCGCCTCCTGTGTTTATACCGCCTCTGCCACACCCTGGCGTGTTTCCCTGTGTGCAGCTTAAACTCTCCCCACGCGGGTTTCCCAGGACAACTGCAGACACCTTCACACCCTCTTTGGGACACAGCGTGCAAAAGAAGGCGCATGTTTAAGGTTTAGAGGTCCAGCACTGTGGCTTCCTCTCTTCTGCTGTCTTTGTTCTCTTGACCTCTCCCTTCTCTTTTTCATCCTTTCCCCCTTTTACTCCGTCTTCCTTGCTCCCCGCCCCAAATTTTCAGTTCCCAGTTTTCTCTTACCCCTTGCTGGCTGCCTGCTCCGGTCCTGCAGACCTTCCGGGAACTCTGAGGACGTGGTACAAGGGCGGGTCGTGTGCTGCCTTCCTCCTGATTTATACATGCTGCTGGAGAACAGTAACGAAAACTCACTGCAACCTGATGAGCTTTTGCCCTGGATTTTAACCCTCGGGGTCACACATTAGGTATGAAGCATGGCCCCAAGTTTCTTAAAACTGAGAAAATATATGAAGAATGGTTTGATTTTAGTCTCCTAAGAATTCTGAATGGTGCTAGTTGTTTAAAAGGATACACACACACACACACCCCATAGGGAACATTCTTATGAATTCAGAGCCTGAGTTCTAGTGTCTGAGTTTATTGTGGCCCTCAGAGTTTAGCATCCCAGGCAAGGTCCAGTCTAATAAAGCACCAAAGATTTTTAAAGTCACTGTTCTTCACAGAGGGCACATGCCCAAGTTATCTGTGCTTGTCCTATCTTGTATATGAAACTAGAGTTCCAAAAGAACTAGAGTTCCAGAAGGGAGTTCCAGAAAGAAACTA
Organism: Mesoplodon mirus; assembly: GCF_964341445.2. Lineage (NCBI taxonomy): Eukaryota > Metazoa > Chordata > Mammalia > Artiodactyla > Ziphiidae > Mesoplodon > Mesoplodon mirus. The sequence goes on along the minus strand of NC_138976.1, from coordinate 224,531,456 downwards.
GAGTTCCAGAAGGGAGTGGGTATGTATGAAACCTAAAGAGAATTATCTTTATTGATAGATAGATAGATAGATAGATATGGATATATATTAGACTGGGGTAGGGTTTTTTGCCTTTTCATTTATTTTTAACTTCATTTGCCAATAAAAATGAGAGCCAGGAGGATATGCTGAATTGTATGCAGGGGGAGGAAACAAATGGGCTTTAGGGAGCAGGGAGCTGCGTCTCGGCCAGGCGGAGTGAAGTGGGTGGTGGGAAGACCAGAGGAGGGAGGTGCTCAGGGCTGCTCTGGGAGTTGGGAACCCAAGGCAGTCGTATCACGAGACTGTTGAAGTGCAGCTCTCATGGACAGCACCTGTAGACTGTGGCAATTATTATTTTAAAGGGCTGCAGAAAGAACTGAATGATTTTAATAATCGAGTGGGTAGCCTGAGAAAAAGGTACATGCTCAGCAAAGAGCAGGCGTCGTGACCATTTGCTTTGAATAACAGAATATTTTCTCTAGAAATGCTCAGCTTTCATTTTTCCCAAGTGCCTCCTTTACAGGCCACTTCGTTTTCTGAATCAAAGTGGAATTTAGAACAATGAAATGTATGCTCTCTGGACACTTGCATTTCATAGGCATGATATTTTAAAAATTGTTGACATATGAGCCCTATTTTTGGCCTTAATTTATTTCACTCAGTGAAAATGTATTAATTCTGTAGTCATCAGTGCTTTTCTTGGCATCCTTCAGTTTTAAAAGGGAAAGTAGGTTCCCAGGAAAAGATTTGTCCCATGAAGAGGTTCTTAAATGTTGTCTTGTAGTGCCCTTCTTTTGTTTTCTGTTCATTGTAATAGAAAATAATTATTACTATATGCTGTTTTATGTGCCCGGCCCTGTTCCAAGCACTTTAAATAAATCAACTCGTTTAGTCTTCAGACAACCCAGTAAGATAACCATTATTGTTTATCCCCTTTTACAGATAAACTCTGCTTTATAAAAGGACCTCTTTCGACTTTTATCACTAGGTTAATGCTGCTCCCAGGGAACCAGCAATGCTCTAGTCTCCTCTCTGCCCTGGCCACACACCTGCACTTCTTTATTTAGTCCTCGCCCTTGTGACATCACTTGTCTTTAGCAAGATTTTCTGTGGCTGATGCTTTTCACATGCCACTGTTACATTTAAATGAGACTATATTTGAAAGCAGCTGGCAAACTGTGAAGAGTTTTGCAGTTAACTTGAGTTAGTATTGTTGATACGAACTGTCGAAAATGCTTTCTGACACCGCATGTTAGAAATTCTTGATGAGTTTTCCTTTCCAATGTGGTCAAGAGGTTGGTGGGAAATTGTTTAAGTAACTCAGCTTCATAAGGCCTGTTTGCCAGTCTACAAAACAAAGACAGAATTTCTTCCAATTTGTAGAAAATACTGATCCTTCTGAAAGATGAAAGCAAAACAAGCATGTGTTCTATACCACAGTGCCTATCTCTGCTTCTCTCCTCACCTGCTGGCTGACCCTGGCAGGAGCAAGCCGGGACCTGTTTTTTTTTTTAGGAACAGCATCAAAGACATGTTTCAGCCCCGTCTCCCCGAGCGATCTCAGCCTCTGGACCAGCAAGCAGCGCCGTACTTAGATTTGAGTAAGAACTTCCCCACTGTCACCCAGTTTGTCTTTCGGGTTCTGCAGCCACTGCAGTTTGGAGCCTGTTGCGCTGGCTTGTGAGGCTGGGGAGGTCAGATCGGTGCTCTGATATCTGATTTTATAGTGCTTAGTTATTAGTGAGCAAATTAGTATATGTCCTAATAAAGAGGATGGACTAGACTCCTTGCATGAAAGTATGCTCTCCAGTTAGGAGACACTGAATACGCTCAGATGACGTGCACAAAGGCCACCAGAACGGGGCAGGGGATGCCGAGAGAGGCGCGTGCAGGGAAGGGTAGCTGGGACAGGGGCGCGTTCCGGTTGCGGGGGGCCCTGAGGCCGCCTGCAGGGCGTGGGCTAACGCACGCATGCGCACCGCGTGCTTTCCTCCCGCCTGTGCTGAGCTTATTTATATAAGCATTAGCAGTCAACTTTTAAGGAAAACTACAGTGAGTTATTTGACCAAAGGAAGAATTTTGTAATTAGTTACATCTAAAATTTTCTGTTGGTATTTCCTATATTGCGTTTCCTTAGAGCAAAGTACATGGTTGCTGAAAGACATTTATTTGTTCTAAAAACACTTACTGAGCTGCAACTTCAGGGTGAGCCCAGGCCAATTCAGGACGGGGAAACAAATCCACTACAGGGTCTACCCACTCTCAAGACCTACCAACGTGTGCCATTGCGAATGGGCCGCTGTGCCCTGGGACACTCTCTGTGGGACATACCCGGGACCTGGCTGCGTCTACAAGGGCTAGATGGTGTTGCATCTCCTTCAGCTTTTGTGCGGGTGTTAATCAAGTTGGGTGGTAAGCTGGGAGACATTCTGTGCTCACTCATTTGACTTGAACCTGAGGAATGACTTTCTACTCAAATCTCCCTTATTAACAGGATTTCTAAGTCTGTGATACATAAGCAGAGTTATGTGCACATTCCTCCATATAGAGTAAACTAAAAATGTGTTTTGCGTAAGTGGGGAGTGTGAGAAAGATAGACCCCAGCTTCCCTCTCATCCTCCCCTCCCCCCTCATCCTTCCTGCTACCAGCACATCGGCTGAGGGAACCAGGTGTGGAAGTTCTAGGAGGGGCGGCCTTCAGGTAGCCTCACATCACCTAGCAACCAGGACAGCCTTTGAACATAGATGGAGCAAACAGCTATATGACACATTTGTTAAGGAAATGGAAAACGGCTGAAGGCAAACCCCAACTCCAGCCTTCAGAACTTGGGGAAATGAGGGTGTGAGAACTCCAAGGGCGACGCCCAGCACCCCAGCTGGTGGAAGCATCCCCTCCTCCCTCGTCCTCGTGGCTTCCCCCGCCGCGAGGGGCTTCATTCCAGGCTGTCTCCGCCTTCCGCCTTCTCCTAGACTCCCTAGAACTCCCTTCCCGAGTGTCCTTTCGCGAATACCCCTCGGCCCTTCCTCCCACTACTGTCAACTAAGCATGAGAAGGAGGCAGGAGGTCTTTGAAGCTTTCGGCCTCACTCTGTTCTCTCTCTCTCTCCGTTCCCTGTACATGTGTATTCATGGAGGACAATTCTGCTCATTTCTGGACGAGCCTTAGCGCTGCATCTCTGTCCCTCACCAGTCGGTCTCAAGCCAGGTGATGTTTTCATCCGGCATCTCCAGCCAGCCATCCCGAGGGCCCCTCAAATTCAGTGGGTCTGGAAGGAATTCTGGTTCACCCTTCCCAGGCCACCTTCCGTACCCTGTTACTGCTGCGTGTACCCCATGCTCTCCACCCCCTGGCTTTAGCATCTGTGGTGGTTTGTAATAATTGAACCTGATTAAGTGACCACCGTCAGTGTCCTAGGTGAGTCATCGCCCCACGGGGCTCACAGCTCAGCGCTCCCCCCTCCTGCCCCCTCGGCCTGGCTCGTGGCCTGGCTCTCCTTTCCGTTCTCCCAGCTCACTCTGTAATACACCCTCCCGGACCCTTGCACCCCCTGCCTCGAGGGTCCCCCACCCCGTCTTGCAGCCTCTTGCTATTGCCCATGACTGGCTCTTGTCTATCCCCGCCCCCTCTCTCCTGCTGGCCTGTCTTCTTCACCTACTGGCCTTCAGGGCCTGCCTTCGATGCCATCAACAGCTTCTCCAGCCTTTTCTCATCAGCCCCCGGAAGCAACCTCTCCTTCCGAATTTTCATAGCGCTTTCTGACTCAGGGTCTACCCTGTAATAGAACTTTGGGATGTATCATTTTCCCCATGCAGGTCGAGGGCCTCTGGAGGTGAAGTTACTCTTTGTATCCTTAGAGCACCCAGGACAATGCCTTGCACACAGCAGGCACAGGAGGACCCTTAAATGAAGGAGCAAACGAACCGAAGGCCTGAAGTGTATCCCAAGACCGAGATGCCTCATCAGGGCTGCACGGCTGTGGCCCCGGACCCACTTGGAGATCCTTCTGATTCTCGACACGAGAACGCATACATGTGAGACCTCCTCGCCCAGCCTGAGGGCTCAATCGTGAATTCCTCCCCACTCCGCCTGTAGGCCCTCCGTGTGACTGTCACCCTGCCACTGGGAGCTCAGATGACCCCCTCCCAGGGCCCCATTTTCAGGACTCCCTTCCTCAAGTGGTGGCGGTAGGATTAAATGGAAAAAGGACCCGGCAAAACACCTGACAGAAAGCCCTCAATGCACTTCCTCTCCTCCTCCAAGCACGAGAAGTGAGAGTCAGGGCTGCCAATACAGAGCGCAGCCCAGACACGGGGAGGCGCTGGCGTCCCCGCCCTCCCAGTGCTCCCTGTCACCGGGGCTCCCAACCAGCTCCAGAGTGCAGCACAGGAAGGTGTGGCCAGGTCATCCTGAAGCCACCAGAGTCCCAGGAGGGCTTAGGGCTCCCCACTGGGAGGTGAGCTGCGAGCTGGCCCTGGGGCAGGTCAGGTGTGGTCACATTGACTCAGACTTTTCAGGTGACAAGCTCTGGGACCCTGCCCTCCCTGGGTCTCCTTGGTGGCCCAAGTCAAGCAAGTTGTTGCAATTTGGCCTGGAGGGATTACAAAATCCTGCTGTGATGGGGCGAGGCGCTGCCAATCTGAGATAAACTAACTATGTTAGCTGCACCGGCAGAGGGGGACGAACTACTCAGGCTTCCAAACCGGAGGATCCCCCCAAACCTTCATCCCTGAGACCAGCGATCCTGCTCACCTCAACCCCAACCTGTAAGGGCTGCAGTATTACATTCCTTGTTTTGTAGATGAAGAAATAGGCTCAAAGTTTCTAAGTACCTTGACCAAGGTCACCAGTTCATAAAGCAGCAGGTGGAGTGGTGTCTCCCCAGCCCTAACCCTTTTTTGATCCTGGAAAGTTTATGGATACTACGTTTGATTTTTGTTTTGAATAGTTGAATTTATTCTGCTCAAGGTGTGCTTTAGTCCATTTGGGGATGGAAGGTGCCTCCCTAGCCACTGCAGGGTGATTCACCAGTAAGGGGAGAGTTGTACTTACTCTGAGGCCGAGTATTGTCACATGTGCCCACTTCGTCTTCCTTTGGATAGTCACAATTTTATGTATCCAAATGCAGAAGGAAGTTGTCAAAAGATTTTGCAGGCCGAGGAATGCTCATTTGCTGTGCATGGGCAGCAAGACCCCTGTGTATGCAGGCATGAGTGTGGCAGTTCAAAGTTAAAGGAGCTAGTTAGTGCCAGAGTACTTTATCAGAGGAGTGGTATCCTTGAAGCCCCTTTGCTGGGATTTTGTGTTTTGAATTTTGCTTCATGGGTCATGGAGTTTTAGAACCGGAAGGAACTTTAGAAATTTCACTAGGAAGATGCAAGTCAGAGCAGTGATTTGGTGCAGAACCACCCCAGGCAGAAGGGAAGGCACTGGATGACTTCCTGGGTCCTCTGCCGGTCCCTGGGCCAGGGCCATCTCCTGGCTGGCTCCTGAGAGGACACTCCACTCCGACTCCACTGGTCATGACACTTTGTGAGTCTTGACTCTCAGGGGTCCCAGGCACCTCTTTCCTTATCCTCGTGTTTGACCAGGATGGTAGAAAGAGTTTTATCATAAATGGCTGCGAATGGCTGGTACATGTACCTCATTATCAGTTATTAATGGCATCCTTCATTAAGCTGGAGGCTTTGTGATTATTTTAACATTTACTTTCAGAACAACCTACAGATAATTATGATTACCCTGATTCTGGGTGTGGAAAAAATGAGTTACTGCTTGATTGACATTTTTGCAAGGTCCGACAGCTAGTCAGCACCCAGACCAGCACCGGGGCCCACATCTGCCCGACTAGAAAGCCCCCGCTGTCTCCTCTGCGTTACAGAGCCTCCTAACTCTCCCCGAGGATCGTCACATGAACGTGCTTGGGAAGGAGCACAACATATTCATGCTTCAAGATTTAGCTCAGCAACCACCTGCGTCCCTGACCACTCTCGGTCCGGGCCACCCGCCCCTCTCCCGTGCTCCTTTGGAGCCTTTCCCTAAACTTCTCACAGAGTCAGCTTTGTCCCTCTGTGTCCCCAATACCTAATCCTGTGTCTATCCCCTAACATGTATTTAAGAAATATTTTTTAATAAATAAATAATGGAATCAATGAGTAAATGAAAATTGTTTCCTCTTATCCCACATTTCTGTGTATCTTGGGGCAGTGGGCACCTGTAGCCCAAAGAAATCTGTGCCTAGCCCTCAATTTTGTACTTTTAAAGTCAGACTGATTCAAATGTAATTTACAGACAGTAAATTCACCAATTTTAAGTGCACAATTCGATGAGCTTCGAGAAGTGGATACAGTGTGTCATCATCACAACTATTGTGATTAGAACATTTCATCAACCAGTAAGTTTCCTTCTGCTCTTTTGCAGTCAGTTCCCTCCCCCCATGCCCTGGCCCCCTGGCAACCACTGATCTGGTTTCTATCATTGTAGCTTTATTTTTTCTAGAATTTCATGTAAGTGGAATCATTTCAACTTAGCATAAGGCTCTTGAGATTCAACAGCGTTATTGTATTTGTCAGTGGTTCATTTTTATTGCTAAATAAATTACATTTTGTGGAGAGACCACCGTTTATCTATCTATCACATGAACATTTGGGTTTTTTGCAGTCATGTACTCTTGTAAGTAAAACTGCTGTGAACCTTTCAAATACAAATTCTTATTTGGATATATACTTTCATTTCTCATAGGGAAATACCTAGGAGTGGAATGGCCAGGGCATATGATAAAAGGTTGCTTAACTTAGAAACTGCCAAACAGTTTTCCAAAGGCTACCACGTTACATTCTCACTAGCTGTTTATGAGGCTTCCGTGTGTCCCACATCCTCACGAACACTTAGTATTCTCATATCTTTTAAATTTTAGTCATTCTAATAGCTGTATAAGATTGTCTCATTGTGGTTTTAATTTGCACAGTCCCCTGATAACTAATAATGGTGAGCGTCTTTTCATGTGCTTATTGGCATTCTTATACCTTCTTTTGTAAAGTGTCCAAATTCTTTGCCCACCCCTTCATTGCATTTTACTCAATATTGAGTTGTAAAATGATTGTCTACATAGAAAACCTCTAGGAATCTACCCCCCCCCCAAATCTCCTTGAGCTGATAAGTGAGTTTAACAAGCTCACAGGATACAAGGGCAATGCGCAATTTTATTTTTTATACTTTAATGAACTATTGGAAATAGAAATTAAAAACACAATAGTATGTTCAGTCACTCAGAAGAATTAAATACTGGGGACGTCAGCAAGGTGGCAGACTAGGAAGATCCAGGCCCTAGTTCTCCCACAAAAACATCAAATAAACAACTATGTGCTAAGCAAAATAACATTTAGAAGCTCTGGAAACAGGCAGAGATCTGCAGAAACCAAGTGAACACTCAGTGAAGAAAAAGCTTCACTCAGAACGGTAGAAGATTTTGTGATGCTTTTACTTGCCCTCTTTCCACCCCCCACCATGAAGTCAAGAGGAAGTGTCCCGATCTTCATTTCTGTCCCTTGGGCCAGAAAGAGTCGAGTGGAAATTGTTAACATTCTAGCCTATCTGTGGGCTGCCCAAGGGACTGGTATCTTTCTTCCTGACTCAGAACTCAGGGAATAGCAGCAAAGTTTGGATCTTAGTCTGGAAGCCATTGAAGGAACTGGTGGGCACCTTGGCATGTGAAACTGCAGGGGAACCACAGGTCCACAGGTGCCTGGGGGCAAAAGATTGTGGGCAGAGGAATACACAGAACATCTAAGACCCTGAGAAAAAGCTGGAGTGAGGCTCTTTGGGAAATAAATACATTTATTATTATTATTTTAAATTAAATTTTATTTTTTTATACAGCAAGTTCTTATTAGTTATTTTATACATACTAGTGTGTATATGTCAATCCCAATCTCCCAATTCATCCGACCACCACCCCACCCCCCGTCACCTTCCCCCCTTGGTGTCCATACGTTTGTTCTCTACATCTGTGTCTCTATTTCTGCCCTGCAGACAGGTTCATCTGTACCATTTTTCTAGATTCCACATATGTGTGTTAATATACGGTATTTGTTTTTCTCTTTCTGACTTACTTCACTCTATATGACAGTCTCTAGGTCCACCCACATCTCTACAAATGACCCAATTTCGTTCCCTTTTAAGGCTGAGTAATATTCCACTTTATATGTGTACCACATCTTCTTTATCCATTCATCTGTTGATGGGCATTTAAGTTGCTTCCATGACCTGGCTATTGTAAATAGTGCTGCAATGAACATTGGGGTGCATGTGTCCTTTTGAATTATGGTTTTCTCAGGGTATATGCCCAGCAGTGGGATTGCTGGGTCATATGGTAGTTCTATTTTCAGTTTTTTAAGGAACCTCCGTACTGTTCTCCATAGTGACTGTATCAGTTTACATTCCCACCAACAGTGCAAGAGGGTTCCCTTTTCTCCACACCCTCTCCAGCATTTGTTGTTTGTAGATTTTCTGATGATGCCCACCCTAACTGGTGTGAGGTGATACCTCATTGTAGTTTTGATTTGCATTTCTCTAATAATTAGTGCTATTGAGCAGCTTTTCATGTGTCTCTTGGCCATCTGTATGTCTTCTTTGGAGAAATGTCTATTTAGGTCTCCTGCCCATTTTTTGAGTGGGTTGTTTGTTTTTTTAATGTTGAGCCGCATGAGCTGTTTATATATTTTGGAGATTAATCCTTTGTCAGTTGCTTCATTTGCAAATATTTTCTCCCATTCTGAGGGTTGTCTTTTCGTCTTGTTTATAGTTTCCTTTGCTGTGCAAAAGCTTTTAAGTTTCATTAGGTCTGGGAAATAAATATATTTAGAAGCAGCCAGAGGAAGGGGGTGGGCGGGGGCAGTGGTGAGAGCATATACACACAGGCCCAGACAGGATATATTCCCAGAAAAGACCTTAGAAGCTCTTAAGCCTTCACCTTGTGCTGATCTCCAGGCTCAGGGACCTGCTAATTAGTAAACGTCTCCCATGCCAGTCTGCAAAGACTGGTAGAGTGGCTGTTTTTTCAAATGCCTGGTTTTCAATAAAAGATCACAAGACATGCAAAGAAATAGGGAAACATGGCCCATTCAAAGGAACAAAATAAATCTCCAGAAACAATCTCTGAAGAAACATACACAGTGGACATGAGAGACAAAAAGCTATAAGCATACAGACAAATACGTTACAACAACTGTCTTACATATGCTCAAAGAACTAAAGGAAATTAGGAAAACTACATATGAATAAGGCAACGATATAAAAATGAGCAAAACAGAAAATTCCAGGATGAAAAATACAATAATAAAATTTTCACAAGAGAGATTCAACAGCACATTCAAATAGGAAAAAGAGGGCTTCCTTGGTGGCGCAGTGGTTAAGAATCCACCTGCCAATGCAGGGGACATGGGTTTGAGCCCTGGTCCGGGAAGATCCCACATGCCGCGGAGCAACTAAGCCTGTGTGCCACAGCTACTGAGCCTGTGCTCTAGAGCCTGCGAGCCACAACTACTGAACCCACGTGCCACAACTACTGAGGCCCACGCACCAAGAGCCCATGCTCCACAGCAAGAGAAGCCACCGCAATGAGAAGCCTGTGCACCTCAACGAAGAGTAGCCCCCACTCGCCGCAACTAGAGAAAGCCCACACGCAGCAACAAAGACCCAACACAGCCAAAAATAAATAAATAAAATAAATAATTTTTTTAAAAAAAAATTAAAAAAACAAATAGGCGGAAGAAAGAATCAGTGAACTTGATGACTGGACATTTGAAATTTTCAAGTCTGAGAAGAAAAAAAGAAAACGAAGGAAGAAAAATGAGCAGAGCCTAAGAGACTTGTGGGACAGAACAAGCAGACCAGTATAAGAATTATGGGAGTTCCAGACGGAGAAGAAAGAGAAGGGGCACAGAGAATATTTGAAGAAATCATTGCTGAAAACATGTCAAATTTAGGGAAATATACAGATATAAATTCAATAAGCTTAACAAACTCCAAGTGGGATGAACCCAAGAGACTCACACCAAGACACATTATCATCAAAGTGTTGAAAGCCAAAGATAGAGAATCTTGAAAGCAGCAAGAGAAAAATGACGTCACATTGATCATCACAAATGATCCCCAGTAAGACTATCAGGAGATTTCTCAGCAGAAAGCTTGCAGTCCAGAAAGCAATAAGATGATGTGTTTTAAATGCTGGGGGGAAAAACCTTCAAGTTGAAATACAAGGACACTAGAGAATATGTCTATACTCTCATATGAAAATAAATAGTTTTCTAGTAAAGGTAAATACATAGACAAATAGAAAAAATAGTATAGTAATTTTGGTTTGTAACTCCAATTTTTGTTTTCTACAGTCTTTTAAGACAAATTAATTAATATAAATCTCTGTTAATGGATATTCAATATATAATGATGTAAACTGTGACATCAGTAACATAGAGTGAGGGGAGTGGAACTGTAAAGGAATAGAGGTTTTGTATGTGGTCGAAATTAAGTTGGTATCAATTTAAGGTAGATTGTCATGACTTTAGGATGGTGTATCTAATTCCCATGATAACCACAAAGAAAACATCTATAGAATATACAAAAAGAAAATGAGAAGAGAATAAAAATGTGTCCCTACAAAAAGTCAGCTGAACACAAAGGAAAGCAGTAATGGAGGAAATGGACAAAAAAGCTATAAGCATACGGAAAATAAATGGCAGAAGTGTTCTTATATCAGTAACTAGTTGAAAGGTAAATGGGTTAAATTTCTCAATCAAAAGACATAGAATGGGAGAATGGACCAAAAAAAAAAAAGTATCCAACTATAAGAGACTAGATCTTTTAGATCTAAGGATCATAAGTTGAAAGTGAAAAGATGGAAATGTATACTAGAAAGAAACTATTTCAACATACTAAAGGCCACATATGAAAAGCCCATAGCCAACATGATACTCAGTGGAGAAAGACTGAAAGCTTTTCCTCCAAGATCTAGAAAGAAACTATTTCAACATACTAAAGGCCACATATGAAAAGCCCATAGCCAACATGATACTCAGTGGAGAAAGACTGAAAGCTTTTCCTCCAAGATCAGGAACAATTCAGTGATGCCCACTCTCACCATTTCTATTCAACATAAGACTGGATGTTATAGCCAGAGAATTTTAGGAAAAAAAATTAATAAAAGGTATCCAAATTCCAAAGGAAGAAGTAAAACTACCTCTGTTCACAGATGATATTATTTTATATACAGAAAACCATAAGATTACACACATACCAAAAAAAAAAGAAAAACTGTTAGAACTAATAAATTCAGCAAAGTTGAAAAATCAACACACAAAAATCAGTTGCATTTCTATACACTAACAATGAACAATCCAAAGAGGAAATTAAGGAAAAATTCTCATTTAAAATAGCATCAAAAAGAATAAAATAGGAATAAACTTAACCCAGCAGGCTAAAACTTGTACACTGAAAACTACAAAATATTGCTGAAAGAAATTAAAGAAGACAAATAACTGGAAAGACAGCCTATGTTTATGAATTGGAAGACTCAATATTGTTAAGATGTTAATAACTACCCCAAACAATCTACAGATTCAATGAAATCTTGGTCATAATCGCAATGAGAGATTTTTGCAGAAATAGAAAAATACATCCTAAAATTCATATGGAACCTTAAGGGACTTCAAATAGTCAAAACAATCCTGAAAAGAACAAATTTGAAAGTCTCACATTTCCTGATTTCAAAACTTACTACCAAGTTATGGTAACCAAAATTGTGTGGTATTGGCATAAAGATAGGCATATAAACCAATGGAAGAATATAGAGCCTGGAAATAAGCCTTCAGGTATATGGGCAAATGATTTTCAGCAAGGGTGCCAAGACCGTTAAATGGGGAAAGACAGTCTTTTCAACAAATGGTGTTGGAAAAACTGTATGTCCACATGCAAAACAATAAAGTTGGACCATTGCCTTATACCATATACAAAAATTAACAAAAGGAATCAAAGACCTAAGTGTAGTGACTAAAACTATAAAACTCTCAGAATGAAACACAGGGGCAAAATTGGATTTGACAATGATTTCTTGGATTGATGTCATAAGCACAGGCAACAAAGGAGAAAATAGATTCAGTTGTACTTCATCAAAATTAAAAATTTTCGTGTGACAAGGAACATTATAAACAGTGAAATGCGACCCACAGAATGGGAGAAAGTATTTGCAAATCATATAGCTAATAAAAGATTGATATCCAGAATATATAAAGAATTACAACTCAATAGCAAAACACAACTCTATTAACAAATGCTCAAAGGACTTGAATATACATTTCTCCAAGGAAGATATACAAATGGCCAATAACCACAGGAAAAGATGCTCAACATCACTAGTCACTAGGGAAATTCAAATTCTGTGCAAGATACCATTTCACACCTACTAGGATGGCTGTTATAAAAAAGAAAGGAAACACAAACCACCACCATCAGCAATAGCAACGACCATAAAGTTACAAGTGTTGCAAGGACGTGCAGCAATCAGACTGTTCACTCCAGGCTCTCCTCGTTTGGATAATTTCTGAAGAGAAGCCCTGTGTAATTCTTATTCTTGCTGCTCTACTGGTGGGACCATTTTTCCTCTGGCTTCTATCAGGATTTTTTCTTTGTCTGATTTTCTGCAGTTTGAATATGATGTGCCTAGGTGTGGTTCTTTTTGGCGTTTTCCTATCTAGTGTTCTCTGAATTTCCTGAAAATGTGATTTGGGGATTATTATTATTGCTTTAAATATTTCTTCTGTTCTTTTCTGTCTTCTTCTTCTGGTACATGGGAACATGCATAATTTCCATTACATATATGTTACACCTTTTGTAGTTGTCCCACCATTCTTGAATACACCGTTACAATTTTTTTGTCCTTTTTCTCTTTGCTTTTCGGGACGTTTCTATTGACATATCCTCAGGCTCACTGACTCTTTGCTCAGCTGTGTGCAGTCTACCAATGAACCCATAAAGGCATTCACTTCTGTGACAGTGCTTTTGATTTTGAGCATTTCTTTTTTATACTTTCTTAGAATTCCCATCTCTCTGTTTACATTACCCATCTGTTCTTGCATGTTGTCTAGTTTTTCCACTAGAGCCCTTAGCATATTAATCATAGATTTTTTTTTTTTTGGCCTCGCCACGTGGCTTGCGGGGACATTTGTTCCCCAGCCAGGGATCCAACCCATGCCCCCCTGCAGTGGAAGCGTGGAGTCCTAACCACTGGACCGCTAGGGAAGTCCCAATCATAGTTATTTTAAATCCCCAGTCTGATAATTTCAACATCCCTGTCATGTCTGAATTTGGTTCTGATGCTTGCTCTTTCTTTTCAAACTGTGTTTTTACCTTTTAGTATAATATAACAAGACTGCCCCCCACGAGACACAGACACTTCAGACAGCAGTTGCAAGCCCAGGTTATCACCTGTGCTTCTGACCAACAAATTACAGATCAGAGTTTCCAACAACCCTCTCCTTGGGTTTGATTAAATTGCTAGAGTGTTCACAGAACTCAGGGAAACTCTTACTTATGTTTACCGGGTTATTAAAGCATATGATAAAGGATGCATATGAATGGCCAGATGAAGAGATACATAGGTGAGGTCTGGGAGGGTCCCCAGCGCAGGAACTCTTGTCCCCATAAAGCTGGAGTGCATCCCCTTCCTGGTGTGGATGTGCTCACCCACATGAAGGCTCTCTGAACACTGTGCTCTGGGGATTTTATGGAGGCTTCCTCATGTAGGCATGAACAATTAATAACTCTGTTTTCAGCCCCTTTCCCTTCTCTAGAGGATGGAGGGTGGGGCTGAACATTCCAAGCTTCTAATTGTGGTTTAGTCTTTCTGGTGACCAGCCTCCATCCCGATGCCCACCCAGAGTCACCTCAATAGAACAAAAGATGCCCCTAGTGCTCTTATCACTTAGGAATTTACAAGGGCTTGAGGAACTCTGTGCCAGGAACCAGAGGCAGAGACCAATATATATTTTCTATTATCTCACATCCTGTGGCCTAATTCTCTGATGGATCTAAGAAGAGTTGTTGATTTTCAGTTTGTTCATCTCTCTGCTTGTTGTTAGAATGTGACTGATAACTTCTAAACCCCTTCCATGACAAACTGGAAGCCAGAATTCCCATTCTTTTACTTTGAATTTATCTGTGTCTTTGTGTTTAATGTGGATTTCTTATAGTCACCATATAGTTGAGTCTTGCTTTTTTTTATCCAATCTGATGATCTCTGCCTTTTAAATGGAGTATTTAGACCACAAATGCTTATTGTGATCATTGACATGGTTGGGTTTTAATCTAACATCTTACTCTTTGTTTTCTATTTGTCCCATCTGTTTTTTGTTGCTTTTTTCCTCCTTTCCTGTCTTGTATATATTGGATTAATTGATTTTTTATGATACAATACTATCTATATTAATAGTCTATTAATTCATTTTTTAAAAATTAGTTGCTCTAGGGTTTACAATATTTATCTTTAATTGATCAAAGTCTACCAGTAGATAATGTAATACCACTTCACATATGGAACAAGAACCTTACAAGTATATTTTCATTTCCCTCCTCATGGTCTTTGTGCTATTTTATCGTAACATTTTACTTCTACATATGTTATAAATTCCATAATATATTGTTATTTGTTTTTGCTTGAAACAATTATCTTTCAAAGAAGTTTTTAAAAATAGAGAAAAAAAAGTCTTTTCTATTTACCCGTGTATTACCATTTCTTTATGTGGATCCAAATTTCCATTTGGTTTCACTTTCCTTTGTGATGGGACTTCCGTCAGCACGTTTCATAGTCTACTGATAATGACTTCACTCAGCTTCTGCGTGTTTGAAAAGTTTTTATTTTACCTTCATTTAAAAAGATATTCTGGCTGGGTACAGAATTCTAGGTTCAGAGTTTAAAATTTTTTCTTCCACTGTTTTTAAAAATGTTATTCTGGATTGCGTGGTTTCAAGCACAAAGTCTACTGTAATTCTTATCTTTGTTCCTCTGTATGTAATGTGTCCATTTTCCTCTGGTTGATATTTAGATTTTCAGAAATTTGATTATCATGTGCCTTTATGTGGTTTTCTTATGTTTTGTCTGGTTAGAGATGGTTGAGATTTTTGAATCAGTGGGTTTATAGTTTCCATTAACTTTGGGAAATTTTCAGCCATTATAGGTTCAAATGTATATTCTGATCCTTCCTTTTCTTCTGGAACTTCAATTACTTTTATGATAGGCCACTTAATACCATCTCACAGTTGTTGCTTCTCTATTTTCTGTCTTTTTTCTCTCTGCTTTTCATTGTGAATATTTGTCTCATGTTCACTAACATTTTCTTCTGTAATGTCTAGTCTGATGTTAATCTTAGCTAGTGTGTTTTACATTCCAAATATTGTAGGTTTCCCCTTTAAAATTTTGATTTTGGTCTTTTTAAGATCTTTTCATCCTTTCTCCATCATGTTCTTGTTTTTCTCTATCTTCTTGAACATATGGAGTGTATTTAAAACACTAGTTCCATTATCATTTCTGGTTCTATTTCTATTGACTGTTTTTTTCATCCTGGTTATGGATTGTATTTTTCTGTGATTTGTTCCCCCCAAAAGCCAATACTCTTCTGAGGACACTAACTGATGCACCATGTATTAGGACATTTTTCCATCCTGGCTGGTAGTAACAGAAACTCCTTCTTTGAAAGAAACTCTTTCAAAAACTTTTTTTCCAGTGTTTTTTCCACAGTCTTGGTATTTTTTTTTCACACATGTGCATATGAGTACTCAGCCAAAGGTTCAAGGAGACCCTTCTGCAAGTATCTGAGGCTCTCCCTCTCCACAGGCCCCTCTGCTTTGCTTTGTCCTCCCTGAATTCAGAACACTGTCTCAACACAGCAAGACCACTAGTCTCTGTTTCAGTTTCTCTTCCCTGTGCTGTGACCTGGAAACTTTGTCCAGACAGGGAGCGGGGGAACTTATTGGGTTAGCCTTGTTTGTTTCTCTTTTCCAAGATTATTGTTCTACATTGTGTACAATGTCTGAAAACTTTTGTTTCATATATTTTATCTAGTTCTGTGTTGGTTTAAGGTAGGAAGAGAAATCTTTTTTTTTTTTTGGGGGGTACGCGGGCCTCTCACTGTTGTGGCCTCTCCCGTTGCGGAGCACAGGCTCCAGACGCGCAGGCTCAGCGGCCATGGCTCACGGGCCCAGCCACTCCGTGGCATGTGGGATCTTCCTGGACCGGGGCACGAACCCGTGTCCCCTGCATCGGCAGGCGGACTCTCAACCACTGCGCCACCAGGGAAGCCCAGGAAGAGAAATCTGATCCCTGTTTCTCCATCATGGGCAGAAGTGGAAGTTTCTGTAATTTAAAAGGTGACTTTCTTAAGTGCTATTGTTTGTTTGGATCCAGCCTCATTTCATTCAAGCCCTACATCTTGTGGAGAATTAGGCAATGAATGGGTGTCCTTGAGAGAGCCTTGGAATGAGTACTGTTTTGCCACTCGCTAGCTGTCATTTCATTTCTGTGGGCCTTAGTTCCTCATCTACAAAACTAGGGTAAGAATGAAATTACTATTACCCTATTTCTACTATTTTCTTTGGGGGAGATTTGAAAACCCTTTTGAAGGAAGGGCATTGTGTAATGTATGTGGGAGGAAGGCATGAAGAAGAAGGTGACACACTTCTTTGCCTTGACATTGGCCTTGGGGAGGGAAGGAGTATCGTTATGAGTTACTTAGTTTCTTATCAGTTTTAAACCTCTGATGTTCTCACCACCACCATCTCACGCATACACACACATCATGGTAGTTTGAAGACATGGCCACAATTCTTTGATACTCCCCATATTGAGAATTGGGGATCTATGTTCTTTCCCCTTAAATCTGGCCAGCCTTCTGCTTTGACCAATAGAGTATTGGTGATGACAGAGTAGAGGTGATGCCATGTGATCTCTGAGCCTAAGTCATAAAATACCATGAAGCTTTTGCTTTGTTTGTGGAACACTCGTTCTTGGAGCTGAGCTGACATGTAAGAAATAAACCTCCTCTAAGGCCACCATGCTAAGAGGAAGCCAAAATAAAAGCCATGGATAGACACCCCGGCTAATAGTCCCAGCTTAGCCCAGCCTTTGAGTCATCCCAGCCTTGGTATCAGACATATGGATGAAGAAGCTTCCAGATGGTTCCAGCTTCTGACCATTCAAGTTATTCTGAGCCATTCATGTCTTTCCAGCTGACACCTCAGACATCATGAAGCAGACACCCTTGCTGTACGCTGTCAAATTCCTGCCCAGAGAGTCACTGAACATAGCAACAGTGGTTGCTTGCACCGCTGCGTTTGGGGCGGTCTGTCACACAGCCATAGGTAACTAGAGCACATCTCTTCCCTGATCCCTGTCAGATACCAGCAGAAATGCAGGGTGAATGGTTCAAGGACCAATTTAAACAGGTAGTCTAAGTGATGTTGAATGAGGGGCGTGTCACCCAGTGAAGGCTTCATAAAGGGACATCTAGCACTGCTGTCTGAACATAAATCCAGGAGCTCTTGAGTGGGGTCCCCACATGAGCTGCTGTGGGCAACTCCCTTTGACGCTCGTGGGGAGCGAGGCTATTGAAGTCAGCCCTCGTCTTGCCTAACTAGCCACAGCCCACCGTGCGCTGGCCCCTTCTGTCCTCCCACACTCCCTCCCTCCTCTTTTCCCCCCATCTTTCCTCTTTTATTGAGTGCCCATTACATGCCACACATTATTTTAGGTTCCGGGGTATCAAAGCTGAGTGTGTATTAACCATGTCTCTTATTGTCTGTGTGCTGATGCTTTGACACCTGGGGCCCTGCTGACTCTGGAGCGGCTGCCCCTCCCAGGGCCAGCTACTTCCCAGAGCAGTAAACACCTTGCTGGCTAGTGCACATCTCAAGTACAAACACACACACACCCCAAACACCTCCTTTAAGGAGCGCTTGCACTCTGGGCCACTGTCCTCCTGCCCTAATCACCCCAAGGCCAGTTACCAGACAACCAGGAACAGCCCCTATACCCCAGAGACCACCCACATTATTCAGCCTAGCCAATCCGAAGCCTGATTTGCCTCCCTCATTTGTTCCTTCCTGAGGAAACCGTAATAAAATCTCTTGCCGAGTCTCCCCGCCCCCAGTGCTTCCCCACGTGGCCCCCATAGTGTGGTGTGCCCTGCTTGGCAGCTGAGTAACTAGCCTTTCAATGGCAATTGACTCCTTGTCTATTGGCCTTACTATACCTCAAATTTTCTCTTCATATACTACATTTTAAGACAGAGTGACACCCAGTCCCTGCCCTAAAGGAACTTAAAAGTTAGTGGTAGTCGGAGCCTTAGCCCAGTAGGGCTGGCAGCATTCTGTTGCGTGCTGTGCGCACTGCTTAGGCAGGTGTGGTCACCTGTGAAATCTCCGCCATCACGCACGTCTGTGCACTTATCTGTGGGCACACTGTACTTCAATGAACATCTGATTAGAAAAACAAAACGTAAAATAATGGTAGCTTGAAATCTGCCCATTAAAGCAGTCTCATAAGCCAAACAAGCATCCTTGGTTTCTCACAGCAGGATTGTTGGCTGATGACAGAGCGCCGTGATGAGATCGCTATCAGTCCTGCCCCACGTCACTCGTTATCCTGATGTGCGCGCACCGCGGCTCAGAAAAGACTTACTTTCCATTTTGTATTATTTACAGGCGGTTTCTAGTCAATTTCTCTTCTTCCTCTTAGGCATCTGGAAAGAAGAGGCAATAGGATTAAAGAGATCGAACATACGTCCTTAAACCAACTCTTAGTTTTTCTTGTCATCTGTTGGTTTTTCCATTTAAATTTGTCAGAATTTAACTTCTGACCAATTAAATAAAGATCGTTTCAGTGCAGTAATCCTGCACACGTGCTCCCTTACAGAAGGAAATCTGATCATTGTTCAGAGTGGAGCGGGAGAAAATTAATATAGCAAAGGTTTGTTCTTGGCTTGGAACTCTCCTGGCCCTCAGGGCTAGGAGGAAGCAAACACAAATCCCAGGACGAGCAGAGCTTACTTCGGTGCTGTCCTCGGTGTGCACACAGCACAGGCAAGCCCGGCATTGGTTCACTGGGCCTCCGAGGCTCTCTACCCTGTGCACTGGCTAAGAGACTTGCTCAGATGTGCTCAGCCAGTAGTGGCAGATGGGACTGGACTTATATCTTCTGGCTCTAAGTCAGGATCCATCCACCACTCACTGGGAGACATGACTGATCAGAGACGAGCACACACATGTAGAGGGGGTATTCTATGGTAACCAGAAAGTCTGATCTGGGGAACTTGGGTTTCTCTACCCCAGTGTTTTCTTACTATAAAGTCCCTCTTACAAAAGAGTTTTGATGTTGCCAGGGAGTCTACACTACCCATGCTCAGAAGCAATGTCATCTGAAAATCCTATTCCTTTCCCCCTAGTCCCCTGTAGAAAAGCTGTTAAACCTAAGACACTGTGAAACTCTGTCCAGGTGTCCTTGTGTCCACTCAGGTAAGCCCCCAGATATATCTTAAATCTCTGCTGTGTGGTTTAATCCCCCCAAATTATTCTGAATCTGAGACCTTGACGAATTTCTCCTAAATGACTATGAAGAGATTTCTGTTGGTTGAAAGAGAGGAACTCCGCTTCTTGGAGGGAAGCCAGGCACGGGGCCGGGTGGGGTGCCTGGAGGGGAGAGGAGAGGGCAGTCAGCAGGCCTGGACGAGGTCTCCTGGCTCTCCAGTGTGCACCTTACCCGTGGCCAACAGGGTTTACCCATTTGCTTTTCACCTTACCTTGAACTTCCAGCGCCCTTTGGACGAGGAAAGGTCCAGTGGAACTTGAGCGGTGGGTCTGGAAGGACACACAAGCAGGGGGAGAGGCAGCAGCTGGTTAGAAGCCCTTCTCTGTGGCGTGGGGCTCTGCTGTGAGCTGGAAACTGAGCCGGGGTAGCCCCGGAGTGGGGAAGCAGAGACCTGAGGACGAGAGATGTGTATTCAGGCCTCTGCTGTGCCACCTGCCTCATCTGGGAATTGGCTTACTGCTACAGCCTGGGCCGCCCAATCCACAGAGGGTCGTACGGAGGCAAGGATGAGCTGGGAATGACCTTGGCAAAGACTGTCCGTCGAGTACAGATAAAGCAGTGTGAGCAAAGAAGATCGCGGTGGTGATGATTTCAGCCACCAGCCAGATGTGAGGGACAAAAAGCACCAGCAGACCATGTGCACAAAACCGTTGCAGCGAGGAGGGCTGGGAGCCACGGCACCTCCAGCCTGGCACAGCTGCCAGCACTTGGTCCTGCACAGGGCTCCAGTGCCAGGGGCCAGGGCTGGAATCGGGTCGAGGCAGGAACGTGTGCCCTACTCCCTTCTTTCTCCTTCCCCTAGAATCACCGAAACTCTTCAGTTTGGAATAGAATAAGGAAAGCTCCTCACGGGGAAAGTTTTGTGGGCTCGACCCTATTAATTTTATATTCAGAATTCCATTCCACTTTACTATATTTCACAGTTATTTAAGTGTACGAGGTTCTTTCACAAACACCACATCAGTAATCCTGTATTATCCCCATTTTACTGGTGAAGAAACCGTGGCTGAGATCAGCTGAATGATCATCACACTGCTAGAAACTTGAAGCAACCGGTTTCTGACTTCAAGTCCTGTGTTCCTGTAAACCCTGTTCAGTGAACTACAGACCTAAATGAAGGTGGGAGGGAGGGGAGAGATGGGGGGAGGGGGGAGATTAGAAAGGGAAGGGGGGAGGGAGGGAAGGAGGGGAGCAGAGAAGTACAGAAGGAGGAAAGGGAAAAAGCAAAGGAAAGAAAAAACTCATTTGAGAAAGAGCAGCGTTCACCCAATACACACCGCAGGAGTAAGACTCAGTCTGCGGGCGGGCAGGCCCACCGTGCCCCGAATCGTCACACGCGGACCCGCCGCTCTACTCTCCATGTCTGCGGGAACCCTCATCCCATCCCGCCGCGGGTCCAAGCACCCGCAGGACTGGCCACCGCAGCCCCATACGTTTCGACCCTTCTTGGCACGGTTGCTCCCGAATTCACCGCGCAGAGTCTCCATTGATGAGCCTCTGCCAGCAACTGGCCGCGGTCCAGGGCCCAGCGCTGGCCAGGCAGGTGTTGGGGATGCCTCGGAGGACGCCAGCACTGACCCTCTCGCTCAGGCCTCCGAGCCCGGGCTTTGGGAACACTTGAGGTCTATGCGGATCTCGGCGGACTGAAGGTCGCAGTGACCCAGCATCCCTGAGCGCCGCCCGCACCAGGGCGCGCTTGCATAAAGTTGCCCAGGTGAATCAATGCAAGTGAGTGAAGAAATGAAGGAATGGAGCGAGAGAGAGAGCCCGGTTCCCTTGTG
The DNA here is from genome assembly GCF_964341445.2 of Mesoplodon mirus. Lineage (NCBI taxonomy): Eukaryota > Metazoa > Chordata > Mammalia > Artiodactyla > Ziphiidae > Mesoplodon > Mesoplodon mirus. Next base: position 224,510,026 of record NC_138976.1, on the reverse strand, counting down.
CACAGCTCACATACTCGGGGCGAAGCCCGTGCCGGCGATGTGGAGTTTAACACCCAGGTCCTGCACAGCCCAGGCTCGCGCGCGCTCTCCGGACGAAATGCAAGACATTATTATTGGAGACAACAATCACAACACGTATTCTCTTTGTCCCCGCCCCCGCTGTTTTCTCCATCTTTGCTGTCGGGGACTCTGGAATCCAACTGGACCGCTCTGCGCTCCCCGGCGCCCGCGCAGCTTCCTAACCTGGCGCCTGGGGGCGGCCCCACCGCGCGCACGCTCTGTTCCGGAACCGCGCAAGGAGGGCGCCAGGGGCTGCGAGCCGGGAAGGGGACGCCCACGGCCGGCAAGGGGGCGCTGTCCCCAGAGGCCTCTGACCCTGCGGAGCATCGTCCCGCCCTGGAGCGACGGTGAGGTTAGAAAGGGTAGCAGTCGGTTCCTTCCAGGGGCCCTGGGCTGCCGCGCAAATACCCCTGTGGGGATCCCTTCTCTCCCCCGACAACGAACTGCACCCCCGGCCGGGCGCGGCCCTAGTTCCCCGCCGTTCCCAGAGCATTCTGGTCTGGGGATTTTTCTTAAGGAATTTTTGGCAGAGGGGTTCAACACGGGGAACGGCCTAGGCTTCCCAAAGTAGGGGAGTCAGCCTAGACCGCGGACACATTCTCTCCGCAAATCACCCGCTCTCCGCCGGATCCCCGGTGCCAGCCAGCCCCGCCCGCTCCAACTCGGGTTCCAAGATGCTTTTCCGGCTCCCGACACCCACTTTCCAGCCAGCGCTGCGCCGCGCCCCGCGCCCCTCGCTGGTCACCCTCGGCCCGCAAGAGCGGCGGGTGGAGGGCCCAGGCCTAGGGTGCTGTTACTAGGTCCGGGCTGTAAGGGAGAGGGAAACTACTCAGTCTAGTCTCTGTGAAGTCCGGGGCTCTGGAGGTTGAAAGTGGGACTTCAAAACGGGGAAGTTGCACTTCTCCACCCACTTGCCCGGTCTTAGCCGTGGGGCCCGGTCCGGGAGGGCATGTTGCACACGAGGCACCTGTGAACTCAGTCACTGAACGGGGGACCCTGAAATCCAGGGTTAGAAGTTACGGGATGCACGTGAACAGTTACATTAACATCAACCATCATGTATGTGTAGAGTCTGTGCTTTCACACACAGCCCTGTGAGGTCAGTCTTATCATCCTCTTCCTTCTAGGACTGGGAGGGGAGGCCTGAGTCACGCATGGAGTAACCCACCACTGAAGACAGGTCCTGACTGCACACCCCTCGGTCCTCTCCCAGTGCCACCTCCTTTCAGGGTCGCCTCTGCGGAGCCCTGCACGGGGTGGGGGGGGGCACTCAGTAAATATTGGTGGATGGGATTCCAGGATCTCGTCAAGCCTTATGACTGCCCTGTTTTATACAGTAGGATGTGTCTAAGCCGCATCTTCGCACTCATTTATTCATTCACTTATTCTACATTTCCTGGGTGCCTCCTGTGTGCCCGCACTGAAGTGAGAGCCAGGGGAAGAGCCCTACTCACACGAAGCAGCGGGACGCAGAGCTGTCCTCTGGGCAGGGGGTTCGCGTCCGCGAGGGATGGCCCTAAGCCCCCAGCCCGCAGCCCTTGGAGTTGAGCGCAGGCCCAGAATGCGCAGCCCCGTCTACCCTGGGGTGTCAGGGGGAGGGAACTCGGGAGCTCCCGGGTCGTGCCAAAGCCTAGAGCACGCGGGAGGGGAGGGCCGGGATGACTCTGCTCGGAGGAGAAGAGAGAAAATACGGGAAGGGAATTCCGCGAGGGAAGGGCTAGAGGCGAGGGAGCGGGAGGCCGGGACACCGGAGACCAGGGTGGGCTGGGGGTAGAGGTGTGAGAGGAGAGAAATCAGACCGGGCGGCAGGGTGAATACGGGAGAAGTGAGGACGCAGACGTGCTCTCCGAGAGCCAGGGAGCCGCGGGCCGTCGAGGGGGCCCTCGGGTGCGCACCGCGGCGAGCCCGACGCGGGATCCAGCCTTGCCAGCCTCTCTGGCCGCCCAAATTGGCTGGGGGCGAGGTTGTCGCCCCTTAGGTCATTTTAGAAAAGCAGTAGGTGTGTTGTATCACAGGCCGGGATTCACGGTCAAAGTCACTCGTGCCCGGCCACCCCCAGCGAAACCTGTTTGGCTTCTATTCTCCGTAGGATTCCACACGCGGGAGAAGCTGGCGGAGCCTGGCCCAGGGAGGCCGCGGCCAGTCGGACAGGGGGCTGGAGTCCGGCTCCCGGCCAGCGGCACCTGAGAGGGGAGCGGGCGGGCCGAGCGGCGGTCCCGCGGCTGCAGGGCGCGGATCCCCGGGAGGGACCTGGGAGGCGGAGGGGCGGGCCGGGGGCGGGCGCGGGGGAAGCGGCCCTCCCTCCCGCCTCCCCTCCCAGCAGGTCGGAGCCGGGACGCGGCGGCCCGGGACGCAGGGAGGGGACCCGAGTCGAGAAGGAGGGAGGGGCCGCGCCGCCTTCGAGAGTCATTGGAGGACGCGGCCGCCCGAAGCTGATAAATAAGGGGCCGGGCCGCGGCTGCCGGCCAAGCTGGACGCCCCGACCGGTGCGAGGGCCAGGTCAGCGCCGGCCCGTCGACGCGAAGCGAGGCGACCCCCGCGCGCCCATGGCGTCGCTGCTGGGAGCTTACCCGTGGCCCGAGGGGCTCGAGTGCCCGGCCCTGGAAGCCGAGCTGTCGGACGGGCTGTCGCCGCCGGCCGCCCCCCGCCCGCCAGGGGACAAGGGCTCGGAGAGCCGTATCCGGCGGCCCATGAACGCCTTCATGGTGTGGGCCAAGGACGAGAGGAAACGTCTGGCGGTGCAGAACCCGGACCTGCACAACGCGGAGCTCAGCAAGATGCTGGGTGAGCGAGCGGGCGGGGCGCGGCCCGGGGTCGGCGGGCGGAGGGCTGGCGGCTGGAGGCCGGGCGGGGTGGGCCGGACCCGGCGTGGGGCGCGCGCCGTGCCCGCGAGGTTGGGCATCGGGGCGAGCGTGAGTGTGCGCTCGGGGACGGGGATTCCGAGCAGGGGTGCCCGGACAAGGCCCAGAGCGAACCCGCGTGGCCCTCCGGGGTGGCCGGAGAGGCCCCCTCGCTGGGACGGGAGCCGAGTTAGGGGCCCCGCGCGCACAGACGGGCCGGGTCGGAAACGCCGCGGCTGGGTGCACCGGGCGTTCGCCAGGCGTACCGGAGCGGGAGACCCCCTCATTCCCTGAACTCCACCGCGGGCACAATCGCAGAGGGTGGTCGTAACTCTCATTAACGAAGATTCGTGAAGAGAGACCTGCGGGGACACATTCCTGCTTTACCTCAATTATTAAACCGACAGCAAAGCGGACTTGATTCGAGCCTCTGTTTCTCAGTCTCAGGAGTGTAGAAAATGTGATTCGGATGCTTAGCGCGGCCAGTGCGGGTCTGATCTGGAGCCCGGCCGCTTCTCGCGGGCTGCTGTGCGGTCCCAGCCCCGGCGGCGGGACTGGGGACAGAGATAAGCCAGGCCCAGGAGCCCAGAGAAAAGATGTTCTCGGGGGTTTCTTCTCTCTCCCTTGACAGGAGCTGAGCATTTATCACCTCCGCCCAACTCCTAACCTCTTTGCCCTTCAACGTGGTTTTTATTCATTTCGACGGATGGGAACTTTTCAAAGCACTTTGTGTGCCCAGCGGGCCCCAGGCCCTGTGAGAAGGGACAGTGTGTGGTCACCCGAGGCTGGCCCTGCCCTCTGCAACCCCACCCGGCCCAGGCTGCAGCCTTTTTCCTTTTTCCGTTGGAGCTCGGGGCACCTTCCCCAGATCCGTGGAGTCATGAGGGCTGACACCCACCTTCGTGCGGGCTAAAGCCACAGGCCCTCCGGCGGCAAGGGTCCTCGTGCAGTTAGGCGCCCTTTCAAAGCCGCTGATGGAGTGCTGGTCTCAAAGAGCCTCCTACCCCCCGGCCCAGCCCCCTGGCTAGCTGTGCCCGGGATGAATTAGTGGGCCAGTGTCTTAGTGAGCCCCTTCCCCCATAAAAATATTTAAAATCATACTTTATACTGTGTTGGCATAAAGAAAACTATATTAATTTATACAATAATAAAACATTTCTTCAAGCAAAAAGTTTACATTTTTCTTCAGGTTTCCAAAGAAATGAAAACACCTTTTTTGTTTGTGGGCCCCTAAAAGTTTTTCTTTTGGTGAGCCCAGGTGCCATGCCTTTTGCCCAAGCACAGCCCTTGTGACCAGGATAGAGCAGGCCCAGGCCAGGGATGGGAGAACTCAAGCTGGGGAGCCTTGCAGGATTAGGGCTGCCTGCTCTCAGGGAGAGGACAGGCAAAGGGACTTGGGTGACAAACGCTTCCTGTGAGCTGATCCTTGTTGGCAGTTGGCACTTAGGCTTCCAGAGGTTACAGTGCATTTTGCAGGAAAGACACTGACTCCTTCCTGCTTAACCACACAGCCCCTGGCACTAGGCAAAGGAAACCAACGTGGTGTTGCTTTGAAAAATGTGGACTTTCTACACCTGCTACTAGGGGAGCAGCAGGATGATCTATTTCCACCCCAAGCCCATGATCTCGCCCAGCCCTTTCCTTTCTGACTTAGGAAAGGGAAGGGGCTGAATGTGAGAGCCCAGACTTTTTTGACTATTAGCTCTGCAATCTTTAACATGAAAAACTTCACCCAGTAGCACTGGTATTTGTTATGTTATGAGTGAGAAAGCATGGAAAGACAGTTATACATTTAGTGGTTTTAAAAATGAACCTATGTTTTATGAATACTACAATATCCAGGTGCACTTAGAAACTAGAGTCACATTTTATATTCAGTCCATAGTCAGGGTGTGGGTGTATCTGGGTCTTAGGCCTCTTGCCACGACTGTGGCCTCAGCCACACTCTGGAAACTAATAGCCAACCCCAAATCTGGAGTTCCTGACACTTTTCAAGTTGCCTTGTTAAGTGACAGCTAATTGTATTAATTGACAGGTCTGTCGGAATAGTTATAAACTTTCATCCCAACAGGAGAACGCCTTGAATAATTACCCTTGTCCAGCCCCCTCTATGGACCCGGCACACATGGCCAGCCAGTACACAGCTCTGGACTCGGCCCTGTGCAGAGTGCTCTGGGTGGGAGCTGTGGCCCCTTTCCTTCCAGGGCTTGGAGGCGGGAGCTGCCCTCTGGGCTAGTTTGTCTCAGACTTCAGGATACAGTAGAGTCATGGGAGAACTTGTCAAGTTATAGAATCCCAAGCCCACCCTAGGAGGTAACAACCTAAGGGGTCCAGAGCAGCCTTTAGAAAACCTGCAGCGGGAGGGATGTGCAATGTACTTCGAGAGAGGAAGAGATACTAAAGTGATTCACAAAACAACACGTAAGTGAATAAGGATGAATAGAAAATACACGTAAAACCAGCATTTTCGCACCAGTGGGATACACGTGTGCAATGCTTCTTCAGGAGAGAGTTTTGAGTTGCGTAACATCGCAATATATTTTTATAGCGAGGAAAACAGAGACCAGGGGAAGGTAAGGGATTTGCTTCTGTACAGGGAGTCAGTGGCTGAGCAGGTGCCCCCTGCCATGGTCAGAGGGTCCTAAGTGGACAACCGGAAGCCATAGCTTGTGTGCGTGTGCGTGCGTGCTGCATGGTCCTATTTGACTCTCAGATGTAAGGGATAATCCTCTGATGCCCTAAGTGAGATCCTGTAATTTACGTCCATCTGTAAAACTATAACTGAGCCTGAGTTCCCTGACAAGAAGGCCTGTGAGATTCATGCCACAAATAAATATTATAGCATCACTTCCTGATGGGGCAGCGATAATCAAGGAAGACAGAGTTTTCACTAAAATGCACAAATGATTAGCACTGACCCTCAGAGGGTAAAGGCAGCCCAAATCAGTGTTGTAGTCGTGACATGTTTTTCTCCTGTCGGTGACGTTGGGTCAGGTGGGCGTTTCACCGAGAATCCCACACTGTTGATACGTCCGCGTTATCTGGTGGCTTTGACAGGAGAGGTGCCAGTGACTGTGTGCCTAGCTGGTACGAGCGCCTTGGGGCGTGCAAGCGGGAGAGGTTGGTTTGGCCTCACTGTGCGTGCAGGACGTGGGCTGGGAAGAGGATGCGAGGAGTGCGGTGCGTCCTGTGCGGAGGGGGGACCGCGGGGTGGGGGGGGACGGGGGACGGAGGCGGCGGCGTGTGCATGTGCGATGCTCCGAGGCCGAGTCGGAGACAGGTGCATGGGCCGTCCCGAGCCGCGCAGAGGCTGAACGCGGCCTTCTCTGACTTGTGTGAGCAGGAAAGTCGTGGAAGGCGCTGACACTGTCCCAGAAGAGGCCCTACGTGGACGAGGCGGAGCGGCTGCGCCTGCAGCACATGCAGGACTATCCCAACTACAAGTACCGGCCGCGCAGGAAGAAGCAGGCCAAGCGCCTGTGCAAGCGCGTGGACCCCGGCTTCCTGCTCAGCTCGCTCTCCCGCGACCAGAACGCCCTGCCCGAGAAGCGGGGCGGCGGCCGGGGGGCGCCGGGGGAGAAGGAGGACAGGGGTGAGTACTCCCCGGGCTCCGCGCTGCCCGGCCTGCGGGGCTGCTTCCACGAGGGCCCGGCCGGCGGCGGCGGCGGCGGCGGCGGCGGCACCCCGGGCAGCGTGGACGCCTATCCCTACGGGCTGCCCACCCCGCCGGAGATGTCGCCCCTGGACGTGCTGGAGCCGGAGCAGAGCTTCTTCTCCTCCCCCTGCCAGGAGGAGCATGCGCATTCCCGCCGCATCCCCCATCTGCCCGGGCCCCCCTACTCTCCGGAGTACGCCCCCAGCCCTCTCCACTGTGGCCATCCCCTGGGCTCCCTGGCCCTCGGCCAGTCCTCGGGCGTCTCTATGATGTCCACCGTGCCCGGCTGCCCCCCGTCTCCTGCCTATTACTCCCCAGCCGCCTACCCTCCTCTCCACTCCAACCTCCACGCCCACCTGGGCCAGCTCTCCCCGCCTCCCGAGCACCCCGGCTTCGACGCCCTGGATCAGCTGAGCCAGGTGGAACTCCTGGGGGACATGGATCGCAATGAGTTCGACCAGTACTTGAACACTCCCGGCCACCCAGACTCTGCCGCCGGGGCCGGGGCCCTCAGCGGGCAGGGCCCGGTCTCGCAGGTGACACCGACGGGCCCCACGGAGACCAGCCTCATCTCCGTGCTGGCTGATGCCACGGCCACGTATTACAACAGCTACAGCGTGTCATAGAGCCCGGGGCAGCCCGGCCGGCCCGGCCTGGTCGCAGCCTCTCCGTCCCGCGCGGAGCGGAGCCGAAGCGCAGCGCCCCGGGGTGGGCAGGTCTGCGCAGCCGACCGGCTCTGCGGATCCAGGGCCCTCCGCCCGCCCCCTTCCCCGCCCCGCCCCGCCCCCTGCAGCCTGCGTTTTGAGTATATTCCTTCAAATGAGTTTTCATTGGCCACACCCTGGGAATCAGGCCCGGTCGTGGCTGAAAGACACTGCTTCCCGCGAGAATTTTCACTGACCTCTCCTCCCATTCCTCATCCCGGAAACAAATTCGGGAAAAGTCCGGAAACATTCGCATCTCTCCTGCTTCTGACACAGCCGCAGGGGTACAGCCGTCCTGACCCTTGGTCGTCCAGGTGAGGAGAGCCCTGGGCTAAGATTCAGGGGACCCGGGATCCAATCCCAATTCTGCCTCAGGGGGCTGGTGAAACCCGACTCCCTCCCCTCCCCTTCCAGCCCATCCCCCCCCCGCCTGTAGAGTGAGGGACAGACTCCGCATCTAAGGCCCCCTCTGCTTCAGGGTTTTCTGATTTAGGATTCTCTCGAGGCCAACACAGGAAGATGAAGTTGGCCTCAGTGAGCTCATTCACCTGCAACCTGGTGACGATTCCATGCACAGCCCAAGGACACCAGGCTGCTGCGCCTGGTCACAATCTTCCAATAGGATCATAGTCTTCCAAAAGGACGCTTTGAGAAAAAACACTCACCTTGATTTGGGAAATTAACCCCTGGGGTGAACTGCATCACTGAAAATGAGATTGAATTCAAGATTTAAAACAAAGAAACAAACATATTTTTTTAGACAAGTTCTTTTTTTATTACACACACATTTCAAGAGAATATACACAGCCTGAATATATACAGCGTGTGTGAGACACACACAACACACACATCTCCATGCACAACCTGAATCAGATACTCTTTGCTGTCCTTGGCAGCTTCTCGTCAACCCTCTGTTACCAACAGCCCAAAGAGCAGGGAACTGGAAAAGAATTTCAGCCCAGTGGTATCACTTTCTTCCAATCTGAATGTGTTGATTTCTTGAGCGGACTTTCATCATGCTCCCCCTTCTGCAGGTGCAAAAGGATCTTCCTTCCCGCTGTCTCCATCTCCCTTTCCTGGAATTTCTTTTTTCTCTTCTTTTCTGCTCGTTCTCCACCCCCTGAATTGGCCACTAATTCAAAGATCCCTTGACTTAAAATTGCAGGCATGATTCCTATGGCAGAAATGGGAATTTGTTCTCCTCACCAGCCAGCTGGTTCTTTGGGTAACATCTTCAGCCCACACATCAAAGCAACTTCCCTTTATTATACTTACTTCCCAAAGAACAGAAATGCACTGTGATTCAGAAAATATTTCTGAGCCCTGACCCCATCCCCAAGACATTTCCATCCTTCCCCCAAGCCTCCTTTGAAGGAACATATCTATCAGTGTGCTAAAAGACAGTTGTTTGTCTTTTGATTTCAGCATATTATTGCCTGTATGAAATATGTAAGTGTCTTATATATTCTCCTATTAGTTTCACCTTATATTTCATAGTGTTGAAAGATGCTTTTTTTTTCCTTCCAAGGAGTCCTCTTGTAAAATCTCTTATGTGATTAATCTTTGTGTTATTACTGTATATGACATTTGGTAATAAATAGTAAATCATGGACAATATGATTGGTGCAGTCCAGAATGTATGTTAATAATCTTATAAAACATTATCACAGACATTAAGCTAAACTGTTCCATTTTCTGTAAGAACGACACATGCTTTGGAATGGTTGTAGATATTGATTTGTCTAAAATATTTAATTTAAATAAACGTTTTTGTACCGTGACCATTCTATCATTCGAAATACAGTTTTGCAAAAAGAAAAAGTTTTCAAGGGAGGCGTAGGTATTATGCCCAGTACTCCTTCCAGCACTGGTCAAAATGTTTTCTCCCTCAACTTTTTTATTTTAAAAAGTTATCTTGTAGGAGTGGTTGGTTTTATTTTATGAATTATGGTAAAGAGATAAAGCCTAATTTTACACCTTAGAAGCACTGTTGTCACTGATACTGAAAGAAAAGATGGATTCATAGCCTACTTGCAAAACAGTTTTCTCCTCGAGAGGCATGACTTCACACTTGTAAAGTGGAATGAGGTGGCTGTCAGCTGTCTCAGGATGGGAAGTAGTGCCCAATTATTTGCTTCCTTAAGGCTACCACACTTTCCCCTTCTTTTTGAAATCATCTTTTGAAGAATATTTAGATTGCCCTCTTTACTATGCCTTTATAGATGTGGTACTACAAAAATTGTGTGCTTTCAAAGCTCCGTGGAGTGTTTTGGAGAAGACAGGGGAACACAAGGCTGGGTAATTTAATTAAAGGATATAGCATCTTGTGAGGTTTAGGATGAAAATCCCAGCCAAAAAGTGCCTGGAAAAAAACTGATGATCCCTCAGTCCCCAGGCAGGTCACCACCTCTGGCTCTTCTCTGCAGGGAAGCCGTTGTAACTTGTTTATGTCAGTAGTAGCCTTGTGTTCTCCCAGGGCCTCTGGGCCAAGGAGTAGGTCTTGGGAGGGTCCGCACAGGCAGACGTTCATCCTGCAAATTTGATCGTAATCTCTCGTCATTACTTTAATAGCACTTTATAGATGTAGGGAGTTTTACAGCAAGTTTTATGGTCTGTTTCTCATCCCCAGCCCCAGGTGGGGCCCGTCATCACTCCACCCCATCGCACAGTCAGGAACACTGAGGCCCAGGGTGGGAGGTAACACCCTGGAGTCACCCTACCAGCGGAGGCTGAGGTTTCAGCACCTTGTCAGATGCATCTGCTGGCGGTGGAACAGTCTCCCAGCTGAGTCTCCCAGCTCCTTTTATAGAGCTTCACCAGGCATGGGATTACACGCGGCCCATTCGTACCTCTCACAGCCCAGGGAAAGAGGATGGACAAAGAGGAAATGGCAGGGCCCGTGTTAGCTGACCCCCGAATTCCTTGCTGCTCAGGCCCACCACCATGGCCGCTGACCGTGGCCGTCTGCGGGGTCATCAGCTGGCGGGAGGGCTTGTCATGCAGCGTCTGCTGGCCTTGTCTGTGTGTCAGCGTCCGGCCCTGGACGCTGCCAGATGGGCGTGTTTCATTCCAGGCCACACTGTGCGGGGTGGAGGCGTTGTCCCTGCCTCTGGGAGGGCAGGAAACTGGCAGGCGACAGGGCGCTCTCTCACTTTTGCTCAGCTATGGGTGAAACAGTCATGCCCGGAAGCGGGGTGTATTTCAGAGTTTTAGCTGCCCATCCCGGGGACCCAACTCCCACCCCCCTCCACCCCCCCACCCCCTCCCCGTGACAAAAGCACTTTTGGCTTTGGCTGATGGGAATTGATGGGTGTGCACAGTTATGAGTTGTTTTCCTAAAACATAGATGTTACCACGTCATGCTTTTCCTTAAGACCCTTCAGTGCCTGTGTGTTGCCCTCGGCACACAGGGTGAGTACAGTGGTGGGTCCACAGGGAGCCAGCGAGGTTCCTGGGTGCCGGGAGGGTACTGTGTTCACAAGGCCAGCCCTCTGCCCCTCCCCCACAGTGTCCCTACTGCACGGAAGGCCTATTGTTCTCTGAAAATGCTCTCTTTTCCCATGCTTCCATGCTTTTCCCAGCGCTAGTCCCCGACCAGGGAGACCCTCACTCCCGTCACCTGTCTGATGACATCCCACCCACATCCCAGATCCAGATCAGGCGTCCCTACCTGTGCAGGCAGAGGGGCGGGTCACTCTCCTCCCTGAGCTCCCACAGGACTTGAACAGATCTGGCACTTACAGCTGGCGTTGGTGTCATCCACCCATGTGCATCTTCCCCAGCAGGGCAGACACGTAGTAGCTGCTCAACAAATAAGTGAATGAATAAATGAATAAGGTGAACATCTGAGAGGTCCTCTAGGTATTCCAGTTAGTCCTGGTGCTAAAGACCTGAAACCTTCTGGGTTCCTAATCTCTCACTCAACTCTCTGGAAACCCAGACTCTGGAGCCCTTGTGTGTGCAGTTCTCAGGGCTCTGAGACTGGATGTGATGCAGCCATGGCTGGTCACCCTCCCCTGCTACAATATAGCCTGCAGTAAACAGGTTAGGAGGTGGGCACAGGGGACCAGAGCATGTCCTCTCCCGTCCCATCCTAGGGCAGCAGAATAGAGCTGAGGGTGGATGATTTGCAGCTTTTGTAACTGCCTACCTTTCCTTTCGAAAAAGGTGTGCTGTTGATTTCATCCCAAGTGAAAGGAATTTGGAAGGAAAGAAGGAAGAAAGGAGGGCAGGAAGGGAGAGAGGAAAGAGACATCTATCTATCTATCTATCTATCCATCCATCCATCTATCCATCCATTCACCCATCCACCCACTTCACCTACCCATCTCTCTATCATCTTTCCATCCATCCGCCCACCCACTTATCCATCTATCTGTCACTTATCTATCTATATCATCTATTGATATTTTAATTCTCAAAAGAAACACAGTCTTTGTAGAAAGTTTAGGGAAAAAAAAACATCATAGAGAAAAAAATAAATCATCTATTTTCAGCAACCTAGAGACATTACTAGTAATTTTTTTACACATATCCACCAAGTCTTTTTTGTTTGTCTGTCTATAGCTCTACATATACATGTCTTTAACAATAGATATTTTTATTCATTAATATTAAATAAATGTTTTCCTATGTTCTTAAACTTTTTCTGCAAAAGGTGTTTTCTTTGCGGTTGAAAAATCAATAAGAAAAAATTTCAGAAAAAGAGAAAAATTACCCACTCCGTGACCTTGACATAGCTATTTTCTTTTTTTTAAATTAAGAAGAATTTTTTGGGGGCTGTGCTGTGGGGCTTGCAGGATCTTAGTTCCCCAACAAGGGATCAAACCCATGTCCTTGGCAGTTAAATGGTGGAGTCCTAACCACTGGACCACCAGGTAATTCCCAACATAACTATTTTCAACATACTCATTTTTGTATACTGAACTCCCCAGTCCTGTATTCATGTGTTCAAGATACAGATACCATTGGTTTTTGGCTTTATCCTTTCATCATCCTGTTATAGAAGTTTTGCCACTTTGATATCTGTCTTCATATTCATCATTTTTGATGATAGCACAGTACTCCAGTGCATGAATGTGGTTTAATTTACTTGACCATCCCCTGATATTAGATAACTAAGTTGATGCATTTTCATTTTTGCCATTATAAATAGCACTGCAGTGAACATCTACTTGTTTCTCTCCTTGGCTAGATTCCCAGTGGGGTATCACAGGTCTAAGCTAGGAACAAGTTTACAGCTTCTGATCAGACTGCTTGTTTTTTGGCCCTCGCAGCGCATCTCAGCTGGCTGTCGAGGCACAAGATGGCTCCATGCAATTCCCAGAATGAACTCTTCCCTACCAGGAAGAAGGAAAACTCCTGAAGACTGTTTATAACTAACTCCAATCTGACTATGCTCAGTGGGCTTCCCCTGTCATGCGGGCTTGTCTTCCTGAGGACCAGTTATGTGCTTGCTGCTGGCTTCATTGGCACATTGGAGATGTTCCTTTCCTCAAGTGCCATGTAGATGGCACACCCTTCCATCTACATCAGCTTACTATATGGGGGAAAGGCTTCCTCTATCAGTCAGCACGGGAACTGGGTTGGTCCCCAGAGTCCCCTGGAGCGGAGAGCAGCTGGCTGCATTCACAGGGCGCTCGGAGCTCCAGGTAGTGGGAGAGCATCTGGAAAGAGCCGGAACTTAGGGCAGGGGTGTGACCTCACCCCATCACTGGACTTTGATTGGACTGGGGGTAAATCTCTGGACCTGTTCTCTCATCCAGGACAGGTAGTTTGTGAATTTGTGGGCACTTGAGAAATTGTAAGGCTTTATACACATGTACAGAATAGCTATTGTCTATTTCAGATCTCCTTGAACAATTTAGATTTCTTTTAGGCCCGGAGGCTGGTACTAGTTTAAAAAACCCAGAGTCACGTGTTCAGCAGTTACCACGCTGAGACTGATTGTGCAGCAGAAATAAGGGAACGGACCTCATGAGAGGGGCTTGTAGAGGATCCATCCGTTTCCTTGCTTGGCACTGACCTGGGGTTGACAGAGACTGTTTGGGTCATTGAGTCCACTCCCCTGTCTCTACTGAAGACTGCGTCTTAGCCATTCTCGGCAGACGGGTTTCTATTTGATTGGAGTCCTCTAGAGAAATGGGTTTTCTCTCTGTTAGTTCATCTAACGAGTTCCATCATCAAAAAGTTCTTTCTTGTACCTCACCTAAATCCCTCCTGCTCAGTCTAAATCCACATCTGCTTGATGTCATATGAGGAGATTTACGGGATTTGTCCCCAGGAGGTCCTCCCCCTGAAGGCTGGTGGTCACACTCCTTTCCTCCTTGTTATGGGACCATGTTGAGGCCCCGGTGTGGGTTGAGTGTTCCTCCAGATCAGGGCTGTTTTCCCCTGAGCTGGAGGCTGAAGGTCGTAGGGACGTGGGAGGCGGAGGGATGAGGAAGGTTCCATTATACAAACCGTGATCGAGGAAAGCGGGGGATCACCCGGGACTGGGAGAGGGGTCTCTGTGGGCACTTCTGGAATGTTCTGCATGTAGGCCTGGGGTGCAGTCATCTCTCAGAGGGCCACACCTGGGCCAAAAGGTGGGTCCCCTAGCTCTGCTCACTGTCCTTTCACTGGTCACTCACCTTCCTTCCATCCGAGGGGCGGCGGGGAGGCACAGGTCTGGGACAAGTGGGGGGACCTTAAAACAAGAAAAATATTCCACTGGATTCTGGAAAAAATCAGTGGATTCTGATGACTGAAATGTCTTTGCAGCCTCCAGGGGCCTCAGGGAGCTGGCTATTGCACCCTAGAGGTTCTGATGACAGGACCTGAGAGGTATGATCGACTTCCACGGGTGGGTCCTGCCACCAGGGCAGGGGCCCAAAGGCGTCCACATGCTCCACGTGTGTCTCTGCAGTCTGGTTTGTCCTTATCATGTCAGAGAATCCAGGGGAGCTTTGTAGCTCCTCCAATCCAGTTCCGACAAGTGTCAAAACTTTCTTTTTCTTTATTCCCTTCCCTGAAAAATAGAAGCACCAGCTCCCACGTCTCAGGGTGCTGTGAAGGTCCAGGAAAGCGTGTAACATCCTTTAAAATCTGCAAGACAGGATATAGTAAGATAAAGCGATTTGTTCCGATGAGGACCACCAATCGATCGAGGTGTCCTCATGTAAACAGAGCAGTTACATCTTTACTGGAAAGAATTCTCCTCCCAGCTCTGTGACCTTGAAAAAAAATCACAGAGGTCAGAGCTGGAAGGAATTGTTATCGTGTTGTCAATCCCCAGATTTGATGAAAAAGGAACTGGAGGCCTAGAGAGGTCAGGGGATTCGCCTGAGAGGGAGCTGCTCAGAGCAGAAGCTGGTGAAGGGCCTTGAGTGCAGAGCTGCGGCGGGGAGGGGCCGGGTGAGACCCCTCCCCTCGGGCCCGGAGGGTCAGTCATCCTCAGCAGCGCTGGCTGAGGAGGGCGGTGGAGACAGGGCTGAGGGAGATCCCCACCACCACGGGGGCTAGTGGCTCAAGTGCAGGGATGCGGGTGTCGGGAAGAAGCGTTCCTGGGAGTGCAGATGGGAGGGGACGCAGGAGCCTGTGGGTGGGCATGCCTCCAGGAGACTTCCCTAGAACTTTCTTCCTGGATTCTTGCAGCTTGGCTGGTCTTGGTGGTGCTGGCCCAGGAGAGGGAGCCGGACGTCTGTGGGAGCCAGTGCCCCTTTGTCGTGTTCCTGCCATACTCGTCTGCCCTCTCTGTGACCAGGCTGCCCAGAAAGGCAGCAGGCGGTCCAGGGGCAGCAGAGGGGCTGGGAGGCCAGGGCTGCCGGGCAGAACCCCGAGCTGACCGCCACAGCCCGCCATACTCTGCTTCCCCAGTCGCTGGGGGACGAGGGCCGGCAGGAGGGGCCTGGAGAGGGTGGAGGAGCAGCCTGGCCGCTGAGCACTTTCCTGCCCATGGGAGCCGCTGTGACCAGGAGGAGGAGGATGTGGCCCGAGCCCAGTGTTTCCTGCCTGATAAGCCGGCCCCTCCCTGGGAGCCCTGGCCGGGCTACCTTCGGGCCCAGAGCCCTGCCCGGGAGGGGCTGGCTGAGGAGGAAAATCACTTCTCCAGATTAGCTCGCCCAGGCCGGGCGTTCCTCCCCGGCCCCGTTCTGCAGCCACAGGAAACGGGGCCGGGGCCCAGCACGCCCAGAGGTCCCCACCTTCAGAGCACTCAGGCTCCAGGCCCAGGGACTCTGGCCTGTCTTGGGGCCTCAGCGGCCAAGTCCCCTGAGAGCGGAAGCCTTCCTGCTCCAAAGTCAACCACGGCCAAGGAGGGCAGTGACTGCAAACCTTTTTATGTGTTTGTCAGATCTCATGCCTGGAGTTCGGGCCTGAAAGCTGGTCAGTTTCTTCACGGTCAGTCCACGCACCAGCCCCCTCTCACCTGGCCACTGTCTGAGGGCAGAGGGCGAGAGCGAGCGGTGGGCTTGGGACATAAGACGCCAGGCTGGCCCAGAGGGAGGGGCAGGGGCTGGCCCAGGACCCAGCTGCTGCCCTGTTCTGCCCTGACGGGCTGCATGGCCAGGGTGAGTCCCTGACCCTCTCTGAGCCTTGCTCCCCGTCTAATTGGACGGGTGAGCCACAGGGGAGCCACAGGGGAGCTGAGGGCCTCCCTCCCGGGAGTCATGATGGATCGAGGACTCGGGGAGCAGCTGGGGCAGTGGCCGCCCCCGGGGAAGGCTGGCACGCTGAGCGCAGCCCATGGCCACAGAGGGAAGGAGGGAGGGCCTGGAGGGACAGCACCTACTCACCAGTGTCACCAGGAGCTGCCCCCGCCCCTGCTCAGCTCTCCTCTCCCCTAGAGAGCATCCTCTCTGGTTTCCCTCCCAACATCCTACCCCTGGGGCCAGACACCTCCCTGGGAGCCAGGATCCCCGGGACTCCAGGTTGGGGGCAAGGATTATAAGTAGGACCCCAAGGTCTGGGAGAGGGGCTTCTCGGAGAACTAAGTCCTGGAGAGGGCAGAGGTGCTGCTCAGACACACGGTCATCAGTGGGGGCCCCAGCAGGACTGCCGGCCACCGCCATCCAGGCGCATCCCCACCCCACCCCCGTGATAGCCGGCTCTCCCACAGGCCCCCTGCCCCGGGCAGTCCGGCCCCAAACTGGGGATACACCTCCTTACTCACGCCCAGACCTGCTTCCCAGGCCCCTGGTAAAGGCGCCCCCCTCCACCCTCATCGGGAAGCCGGTTCTCGGTGAATAAAAGCGCCCAAAGGGAGCATCTCAGGCCCAGCACAGGTGAACATGTGCTCACCTTGGAGAAAACGTGTGCATAGGTGTTGACAGATCCCCGAGTGGGCACATAGGACATGCGGGCCGCACTCCGTCCTTCACGTTTGGGGGCACCGTTACTTACAAAGCCCTGCTGCATTTGGTGTTTCGTGTGACCATCGCAGCCATCCCGACGTAGGCGTGATTATGCCCTTTCACAGGTGGAACTGATGCTCAGGTGGGGCAAAGAGGGGCTACGGCCCCGTCACTGGTGAGCAGAGATGGGGATTCCGCCGATGGAGGTGGAGACAAACTTGCCCTCCCCAGTTCCTGCCCAGGAGGACGGGCTGTCTCTCGGCTGCGCCTGGGGTGAGCATCCACCCACCACAGCTGAGCCTGAACAGCTGGTGGGTGACAGAGAGGACGGTGAGGGGATTCCCTGGGCAGCGAGACGGCTTGCAGCCCGGCTGATGGCACAAGGCCACCCGAGCTGCCTGGGCTGTGCCGTCCTCTGATCTGGGGTCGCCTGGTCATGGGAGGCCTGCAGATAGGAGAGGTGGGTGAAGGAAGGAAGATTGGGGTCCAGGCCTTTCCATTTTATGCTCTGCAGGGCTGGCCCAGCCACGTGTCTGCTGTGTGACCTCGGGCAAGTCACTTTCCGTCTCTGGGCCTCTGTAAATTAGGAGTCCAGACTTGAGAGTTTCTAGGGGCTAGAATACCCTGGTTCTCTGAGCCTCTGAAAAGGAGCAAGGAAAAGAGGAGAGTCCCCCTCCTCTCTGCACCTGGCCTCAGCATGGGAGTGGTCTCTGAGGAGGTGGCAGTGGTGGGGGTCCCGGGGTGGGGTTCCCCTGAGCTGCACACATCTGTGCTGGGGATGTGGCTTCCGCACCCAGGCCCTGAACGTGTCCCTCCTCATCATCCCTTCTCGCTTCAGCTGCCCTGGGCTGTTGCCCAGCCTTGTCACCAGGCCACGGCATAAGGCCCCCAGACATCTGGCCGGGCCCCATTTCCATGCGTCCCCAGGCCCGGGCCCCGCCTCCTTGGACCTCTACCTCACCTTGCCCACATCACCTGATCTCTCTACCTCTCCTCATAGGCTGCTGGGCCAGGGTGAGGCAAGAGGCCTTTGTTGTCAGAGCCCAGCCTGGAAGGTCCTCACATAACCCTGACACCCGGGAGCACCCCTCCCGTCAGGCAGGACCAGGTGTGAAGACTGCAGCTGGTCTCCCGAGGGAGGCTGGGCCCTTTGTGGCCCCGGGGGACTCCCAGGCTCCATCCTCCCCACCCCACAACTACTGTCCACTCCCGGGCCTTGCCATAGTCACCTGGCTCTCGCCCTGAGCCTCTCCCCCTCCAGTCCAGCTGGAGGGCCCATAAGATCTGCAAATGTCACCCTTTGGAGCCAGCTTCTGCCTGCCTGGTAACGCCAGCAAAGCGAAGCTCGGACCTCTCAGAGGGACATTCAGGCCCCAATCCAGCTGGCAGCCACCTCTCCCCTGACTCATTCCCCACAGCACACCCTGTGTTCTGGGCACAGCCGATTTCCAAATAGGATTTGTTTCTGCATCCCCCAGTGCCTTTGCATAGGCTGTTCCCTCGGGCTGGAATGCCCTTCCCAGCATCTTCACTCTGTGGGCTGCTACTCATGTCTCAAGACCCAGCTTGAATGTTCCCCCTCTCAGATAGCCTCTTCCACACATCCTCCACCCATCCGACCCACCTTCCCCCAGCCCTCAGCCCCAGAGGGTGTGTGAATATCAGCACAGCCCTCTCACACGGTATGGAGGGTGTGAAGATGCGATCTCTGTTTTCGAGCCTCTATCCTCCAGCTAGTCTGGGAACGAATTTATCTGGGAAAGGCATCTTATTTATCTTTGATTCCTTGGGGCCTACTTTGTGCCAGGCACACAGTAGGTGCCCCGTCAGTATCTGCTAGATGACAGAATCTACTCAGGGCTCGAACGCTTCCTGGTCCACCGTCTGCTCAGTGTTTGACCTTAGACAAGTCGCTTCATTTCTGTGGGACTCAGTTTTTCTACCTGTAAATTGGTACTAGCTATGTCAAGAGCTTTCAGATTACGGTAATAAATAGAGGCTCAGGAGATGATCAATGGTGAGGGATAAATTCCTGATGCAATCACCTTTTGATGATCGCTGGAAACATTTAATTCTCCACTGGCTGGCTGCCACCTTTTAGCCTGTGTCCATACCCCACCCTTGGCCATCTGTCAGGAATGAAAACTATTTGTAATACTGTCCCCACCAGAGCAGATCAGGAAGAAAATGGGTGCTGCATGCGGGGAGCTGATTGATAACACATACACACACACGCATATGTATTACATATACATATTACACACGTATATATTACCCACACATATACACACATATATATTACACATACATATATATTACATACACATATATTACACACACTCACATATACAGGAATACATGTTACACACATATACACACATGTCATGACTTTCCAAGGCCTGATATAAAAGACTTCGGGATAGCTTCTTCTCTTGCCCCAAGGGGACAGATGTAGGGGCTGACACTAATGACCAGGGTTAGGATTTATCAAAGTAAGGAGTTGGCCACTAATTCTATTGTAATAAGGATGCTAAGTTCTCTTTGGAAGTAAATTTAGCCCTTTGGTAAGTTATCTTTTCCAGGTCTAATTTAAAAACCTTTTATTATTTTTTGTTCTATTCCTTCTAGGCTTTTTTTTTCCCTAGGTTTTTGTGTGTGCTCACACACACATTTTTAAACTTTATTTTAGAATATTGGGATTACATCATTTTGTAAACTCGCTTTTTTTTTTTTTTTCTTTTTGCGGTACGCGGGCCTCTCACTGCTGTGGCCTCTCCTGCTGCGGAGCACAGGCTCCGGACATGCAGGCTCAGTGGCCATAGCTCACGGGCCCAGCTGCTCCATGGCATGTGGGATCCTCCCGGACCGGGACACAAACCCACGTCCCCTGCATCAGCAGGCGGACTCCCAACCACTCCGCCACCAGGGAAGCCCTAAACTCGCTTTTTAAAAAAGTGAACATTGTAGCCTGCATCCATTTCTGCAGCAGTGCATGCCTCTGAATGGGTGACGAACTGTGTTATGGGCGCTTCTAGAAGACACGTTTCTGTGCCCCATGTTACCAGACCCCACGGATGCCCCGCAGTTTGCTGAGCGAGACTGAGGTGCCCTAAATGAGGACCCCCCTCCCCGACTGGAGAGCAGTTCACGGGCTCCTTACATTGAGGGGTGAGGTGTACAAGCTCCACCTTTGGGGTGTCTTGGCTCTCAGCTGTGCCCGTTTTCAGAAGCCTCGTCACCCCAAACTCGCTCTCGGGCATGTTCCCATCGCCCAAGGGTGTGTGGGGCTTTTTTGCCACGAAGATCGGGAGCCACATGTTTGCTTTCTACATGTGGGCTCTTCTTGCCACCAAACGTCCGTTCTCAAACGACGTGTCCCCTGCTCCCCTGTGTCATCCACCCCCTCCCCACTGGACCAGCTGCCAGCTGGCTCTGGTGGGAAGGCCCCTGGGGCCCAGGTGCGGGCCACCAGGATTCCCACTTGCAATGCCAGGCTGGGTGCCCGGGGCGGAGGGGAAGTGACTTGTCCGAGGCTGTGCCGTGACTCAGCAGCTTTGCCCAGCCTCCCTGACTGCTGGGAACCGGCCCGGGCCCAGGGCTGCCGCCCGGCCTCTAACATGCACCGTCCTGCTCAGGGTGGAAACCTCTCTTCCTGTGAAGGAGGGCAAAGACCCAGGGGTGCCCCCGTCCTGGGGCGCCTGCTCTGCCAGAAAAGGCCCAGTGGCTTTGGGGTGGCCTTTTCCTGTGTGTGTCCCTCGGCCCAGCCTTACTGTGACTGTGCAGGACCTGGTCTTCCTGTCCCTTGCTGCCTGGGGGGAGAAAGTGTGTGCAGAGGGCAGGGCCTCGGGCCAGCTCTCGGCTCCCCTGCTTGCTGCCTGTGAGGCCCAGGGTGAGTCACTCCACTTCCTTGAGCCTCAGTTTCCTCAGCTGGAAGAACGGGAATCCTGAGAGCCCCCCAACACACAGGGTGGATGGGTGGATCAAAATTCCAGGCTGTCATCGAATGACTCAAAGGCGGCACTTAAAAAATGTGCACTTTTCTTTTGGCTTCATCCTGTCACTGCCCATCTGAGAATCACAGTGGTTCCCTCCTGGGAAC
This sequence comes from Mesoplodon mirus, assembly GCF_964341445.2. NCBI lineage: Eukaryota > Metazoa > Chordata > Mammalia > Artiodactyla > Ziphiidae > Mesoplodon > Mesoplodon mirus. The sequence continues at coordinate 224,489,336 of NC_138976.1, read as the reverse complement.
ACGGCTCAAAAGTCCCAGCCTCACACTGAGGGCCCAATTTCCATATTCCCCTCCCAACCCTGGTCTGCACCAGACTGGCTTATTAGAGGGCACCTTGGTGCACAAGCAATTAAAAAACAGTAGTGTCACTGTGCAAACGCAGCTTCAAACCAGGCTCCCTCATTCCCCTTTGAACCTGGAGTCCAGGAGCCCCCCAGGCCTCTCCCCCAACATACACAGACATTCCAAGCCCTGGATTCCACCAGCCAGCCTGCCCTCCAACACCGCTGCCCACTCTAACCATCACCTTCCTCCCAGCAGGAGCCCTGGCTCAGGTGCCTCCTGTCCTTGAGGCCTGCCCTCCTGTGCCCTCTGGGGTCCTGAGGTCCCTCCTGCCTGAATCCTGCCTCTTCCATGACCTGCATGCCTGTGGGCCACTGCCCTTGGTCACACAGTGCCCTATGGACTGGGTACCAGCTGTTTCGGGCTTAGCTCTAGATGTAGCCTCCTAGAGGGCAGGGGTCACCTCAGTGTGATGGCTGATTTAGGGAGAAAGACGTTTAGGTTTAGGTGTGAGGGGCCTGGGTTTGAACCCCAGCAGGTCACTTACTAGCTCGGGAGCAATAGGTAAGTTCTCCGACTCCTCTGAGCCTCAGTGTTCTCATCTGTAAAATGAGGACAATGAAATAAGGTGCTTGGCACCTGGTAGGTCCTCGGTATTAAGTTAGAGGTGACCTTCATGGTGCTATTTCTGCAGTCTCCTCTGTGTCTCGCACATTCCAGGGGTTCCACAAATGCTCCTGAAATGGGGCAGTAACCAGCGTGCTTGGCTGGGCCATGTGGCCATGATGGGCGCAGATGTAGAGCAGGCCAAGCTGTACCTGGAGGTCTTACTGGTTCCAGTCTGAGCTCCTCCTCCACGCTGGCACCTCAGCCCTTCCACAGGCTCACCCTTATGCTCGCAGTAGATTGGATGTGGCATTTCTGGGGACAAAGACTCAAAGGCAGGGAGAAGGCAGCCCTTCCTGCACCCTTTCACCCAGCATTCCACTGTGCTGGGAAGGTCTGGGCTGGAAATTTGAGCCCTGGCTTGGTATCATCACCCATGGCCATGATGGTGACCTTGGGCAAGTCCCTTTCTCTCCCTGGGACTCATTTTCCTCAGTTGTACTATGAGGTGGCTGAAGTAGGTCCCCCTAGGATCCCTTCAGCTCTGCTGTTCTGTGACTCTGAGGTCAAAAAGCTTCCTGGTCTCAAATAAATAAAGGTGATATTTTATTCTCAAATTTCAGGTAGAGTGACAGTGGCTATATGGGTGGGTGGGAGGAATATTAATTGTTGAATAATGGCTGGTAGCATTAATTAATGAATTTGCTTCTCTAATTAACCACTTATTTAACTCTTCATTAATCTAGTGTTCTGTGCCAACGTGGCAGATCAAAGTTGGCTAAGGATGCTTTGTCACTCCTTTCCCTGAAAGCCATGTCTATTTTCCCACTCCTGTGATTCTGAGCTGGATCTAATACTGCTTTAGCCAATAGAATACAGTAGAAGTGATGCTCTGCTTTAAGACGACTGTCACCTTCCACTTCCTCCTTCTTGGAACCCAGCTTGTGAGGAAGCCCAAGCAGCCACATGGAGAGGCCCATGTGCAGGAGGATTAGGGCTCTGAGTCAATAGTCTCAGCTGAGCTCCCAGCCAACAACCAGCACCAACCTGCCAGCCATGGAGGTGAAGCATCTTGGAAGTGGCTCCTTCAGCCCCAGTTGAGCTGTTCTAGCTGATGCCATGTGGAACAGAGACAAGTAAGCAGTCCATGTGAACCCTGCCCTGATAGCAAAATCCTTATTTTTTATTTTTTTTTTTTTACGGTACGCGGGCCTCTCACTGTTGTGGCCTCTCCCGTTGTGGAGCACAGGCTCCAGACACGCAGGCTCAGCGGCCACGGCTCACGGGCCCAGCCGCTCTGCGGCATATGGGGTCTTCCCAGACCAGGGCACGAACCCGTGTCCCCTGCATTGGCAGGCGGACTCTCAACCACTGCGCCACCAGGGAAGCCCTGATTGTTGTTATTTTAAACCACTAAATCTGGGGATAGTTTGTCACACAGCAATCATCACTGAAACTTCAGAGCTAGTGCTGATCTACGGGAACCCAAAGATAAAGACTTGTCTTAGCCTATGATCCTCTCAAAAACAGAACCTAAGACAAAGGTTTGCTTGCAGTTTCTTTGAGAAGTGACCTCACAGAGCAGAAATGAAGACCAAGGAGGGAAGACAGAGGAAAGAAAGCCAATATTTAGGTGTGTCCCCGAGTTGTCCACCACAGTGGGTGACTAGTACTTGAGCCCACTGGGACTGTCTGAGGAGCCCCAAAGATTGTGTCTCAGAATCGTCTGCCTGAGGGATGAAAGGGAGAAGCATTTAGCCATGGGTTCGCCCCTCCTATTGGCCGGAGGGGTCCATGGGATGTTCAGTCCCCCAACACTTCCAGGATGTGAGTGTGTAAATGCCACACGGGTTCCTGACGGTGTCTCAGGCTGTGACATGAGAGAAGTCCCGGGGCAGGAAGCAGGGGACATTGGCATATGTTGGAGTTAGGTGCTGTCAGCACGAAGTGGACAGAATCGGCATGCAACCATAGCCGTAGCCTCGGCTGGAATCAGAGGTGAGGCCATGAGAATGGGAGGTGGCCCACAAGAGATGTCCAGAATGACACGGCCCTTTGAGAAGCTGACCGTCTAGTGCCCTTCTCAGCACGTGGGCAGTGGCTCCTCCATGAAGCTGTCAGGCTCTCTCAGCTGCACCTGCAGGCTGGGGTTAATTCTGGGCTTTGAGTCCCAATCACCAACAATCTCCTGGTTCAGAGTTTGAAAGTGAGTCTCCTCTGGATGCTAAGATTTCCAACTGGCATTGTCCTGGAGACAATAGCCACTGGGCCAGGTTAGTGCTTCTTGCAAAGAACCTTGAGCAGCACTGCCCACCTTTCACCAACAGCTCTACCCTTTTGCTAAAAAAGTTCCAAAGCCTTTGTCCACCGGTCTGGCCTAAATTATTCACAAAAACTTTAGAGGTACTTGGAGTCCTCCAGAAGAAAACACCTAAGGCCGGTTTACATGAGAGGCTCTTTCTAGCTGTGCCACTTCCTCTGCTCAGAGGTCATGGAGGTGGCACTTCCAGATTCTGCTGGAAATCTGAAACCCACAGGCAGGGAAGCCTCCTAAGAAACTCTTCTGGGATGATGGGGGCTGGAGAATACAGGCTTATCGTAGCAGGTTCAGAAAAGTATGTTCCTGCTCTCTCTCAGGCCCAGATGCCTTGGAACCTAGGCTGGGAATCACGTTGCCGTGTTCTCAGAAGGTTGGAGTAGGCAGGGGGCTCAGAAAGGTTACAAGGGTTACCTTGCCCCTCATTTCAAAAATGTGGGCACTGGGAATGGCCTCTGGTTTCTCAAGCTTTGGAGTAGGTGTAAAAGAACTTTACAGAAAATGTCAGAAAGCCCTTTGGGTTCTTTGGAGGACATTTTCAAAGTAGTACTGCAAGGAGTTATAATAATAAAACATGAACGGTGGACAGAAGTTTGGACTTAATGCAGTTTATGGCCGGGACCCTGTTGAACAAGCAGGGTATGATGACGTTGCTGTTGGGGTGGATGTTTTCTGAAGAGAGAATAATAGCGATGGGTAAATTCAGTTCATTGCTGCTCAAATCCTCCACTGGACTTTGAGGGTCCAAGTTCCCATAGAAGAGGTTCTGTCCTGTGGGCCCTGAATAGTCTTCCATCTAAGAGTAGATACTGTGTTCTGGCTCAGAGTCCAGAGTAAAAAGTGCAGCTTATACCCAAGAGCCATTGCACCTGTGGGCAGGGCAGTGGTCTTGGCTACAGGGGCCATGCCTTTCGAGGCAGTGGATGAGACAAAAGCTCTCATCTCAAGGTTGGAGTTCCGGCTGCATCTGTCGTGGCTTCGCCCCCTGTTCGTCAAGGGACCCTGAGTAATCATTTCACCTGTGTGAGCCTCCATTTCCTTATCTGCCATGGGAGAAGCGTTCCCTGCCTTGCCTGCTTGCTGACCTCAGTCAGATAATGGGTGTGTGCACATTGGCTCAAACCACTGACGGGGTGGAGCTGCCTCCAGGTGGTCGGATTAAGGGGTATCTCTCAATCAATCTCTCTTCTTTCTCTTCTGCTTCCCTTTGCATGGTGTCTTCCTTCTCTCAGCCAAGAATCTCAGCTACTAGAGTATCAGCCTCCTAGAATCCTTACAGCCTCCCACCTAGAGGGAGGGAACCCTGCCAGCTCTAGGTAGAAAAACACCTGAATCAATCACCATGGCTGGGGGCGTGGTGGGTGGGGTGACTATGGAGTATTTTGATTGGTCTAGCTTGGGTCATGTGCCCATGCCTGGCCCAATCACTGTGGCCGAGGGCAGTGGAGTACTAGGATTGGTCCACTTGGGGAACATGCTCAACCTTTGGCCAGAGAGGGAGACACTCTGGCTGGGAGCCTCCATCAGAACCACCTGGTTGGTGCAGGAGGTGGAGGACAGTTTTTCAGAGAAGGAGCTGTTGATCTGGGCAGTCGAAACTGTAAATGTCCACTGAAGTGGAGGGTTACTTTGTGAGCCTATAGGCGCCAGGTGCCTGTAAGGTGACGTCAGTATTTCTGTTGTTAGCCCTGTACCTGAGTTTCTGTGAGGAGGACCAGGGACTGGGAGCCTGCTCCACTCTGAGTATCCTGGCCAAGAAGGTTGGGGAGTTGATCTCTCACCTGTTATTGAAAATTCCAATGTCTTATCGATAAAACAGTTCTCTCCTTTAAAACAGAGAACACATGGGACTTCCCTGGTGGCGCAGTGGTTAAGAATCCGCCTGCCAATTCAGGGGACATGGGTCTGAGCCCTGGTCCGGGAAGATCCCACATGCTGTGGAACAACTAAGCCCATGTGCCACAACTACTGAGCCTGTGCTCTAGAGCCCACGAGCCACAACTACTGAAGTCCGTGCGCCTAGAGCCTGTGCTCCGCAACAAGAGAAGCCACCGCAGTGAGAAGCTCGTGCACTCCAACAAAGAGTAGCCCCTGCTTGCCTTGTGTAGAGAAAGCCCGCGCGCAGCAATGAAGACCCCAAAAATACCAGAGAACACAGCGTGCACAGCATGAGTGCCCTTAAAGTGCTTCTCCCACCATGGTTCTCCTTTTCTACTCCATCCACGCAGCCACTCTTTGCTGAACAGGTGGTCTTTGGCAATCCTGTCTGGTCTACACGCATACAATGTGCCTGACAACATGTGAAAGTCTCCAAGAAGACACAACAGAGGTACAATGGCTCCTGGCTCTCAAAGGAGTTGCAGGCTGGCAGGGGGACAGCTGGCAAAAAGGGATGAATGCTCAGGAGCTGTCAGCATGGAGGAGAGAGGGGGGAGGCTGAGGGGCTCAGAATGCCTGGTCTGGGGAGAGGATGGCCCCTGCTTGTGGACTTCTCCCCACTCCCTGCCATTGCCAGGCCACCAATACTTGAAAGGAAGTAACGTGGGGAGGCAAAGAGTATGAGCTCTGTCTGGACCGCCTGGTGTTATCCAGCCCCTGCCCATCATTTTTCTCATCTATAAAATGGTGATGCTAATAATAGTATGCACTTCACAGGGTTGTCATGAAAATAACACGCTACTACATATCAAGTGCTTACAAGTGTAAGCACACAGCATGTGTCCAACTCACATATAACTTGTTGCCATGTGTCACATCAAATATTTGCTTGTTACCTCATTGACTTTCTGTCTCCCCACCAGATTATGAATTTCACGAGCAGGGACTTTTTTACAGCTGGGTGCAGTATTCTCAAGGCTCAGAATAGTTGCTAGCACACAGTAGGTACTTACTAAATATTTGTGTACTGCCTACCTGACAGTTAATCCTGTACTTGGCTTGAATTATTATTTTATGTATTTATTTATTTATTTGCAGTACGCGGGCCTCACTGTTGTGGCCTCTCCCGTTGCGGAGCACAGGCTCCGGACGCGCAGGCTCAGCGGCCATGGCTCACGGGCCCAGCCGCTCCGCGGCATGTGGGATCTTCCCGGACTGGGGCACGAACCCGTGTCCCCTGCATCGGCAGGCGGACTCCCAACCACTGCGCCACCAGGGAAGCCCTGGCTTGAATTATTTTAAGAGCCTCCTTCCTGGTCTCCCTTCTTCCAGCCTCTATATCCCTCCAATCCTTTTGCTCTTGCTCAAAAGGTCAGGGTTTTGTTGTATTAAAGCCTTCAACTGATGGGATGAGGCCACATGCTGTGGAGATTAGGGAAGGCAGTCTGCTTTACTCAGTCTACAGATTCAAATGTTAACCTCATGCAAAAACACCCTCACAGAAACACACAGAATAATGTTTGACCGGGGTTTTAGACAGGCTTTTTAAAGTTAGTGCTGACCTTTGACTTAGATGCTGAGGATTCTGGAGTGGATTCATGTCTTGTTTTCTATATAGTCAATAACACCGCTATAGTTCTCAGGGTGGATGGTAAATGCAGAGAAGCATTTGCGCATGTTACCATTTCATCATTAACTTTCTTGAAAAAGAGAAAGTCAAGATCTTTACATTTTCATTACTTATGCACTTGCCTTTTTCGTCAAACTCATTGCTTCTAAGGGTCATTGAAAAGTGACAACGCAATTGCAAACACTACGATAAATAACTGTAGGTTTACACCATCCAGTAAGTGGCAAAGTTGCTGCAGTGAAGCTGCTCCGACTACTGCCTATGAGCCCTTCAGCAAGACTCCTGCCTTTGAGGTCCTGCATGTCCCGAATATGCCCTTGGCCTGTCACTCCCACTCCCCCACTGGCTCTCCAGTGGCCTTGTGGCCTTATGCCTCTTGCAGGCCACAGCATCACCAACTGGATCAGCAGCACTGAGTCCATCCCTTTGCACCACCCCAGTGGAGGGGAGTCAGCTCTCCTGAGTTGCTTGTGTCTGCGAGCATTTCAGCATCCCTGGGAGAGCCGCAAACCCTGTCCTTGAGAGGGTTACCCTGAGACAGGAAAGGCCTGGGAAGGAGAGGCACGTCAGCCCTCGTCATCTTCCGGATTTAGCCTCAAGTTTACTGAAAACTTGCTCACTGCACACGTGACTCACATACCAAGAAGCTGGCAGGGGAATGTAAATGGATACAGCCACTATGGAGGTTCCTTAAAAAACTAAAAATAAAACTATCATATGACCCAGCAATCCCACTACTGGGCATATACCCTGAGAAAAGCATAATTCAAAAAGAGTCATGTAGCACAATGTTCATTGCAGCTCTATTTACAATGGCCAGGACATGGAAACAACCTAAGTGCCCATCAACAGATGAATGGATAAAGAAGATGTGGCACATGTGTACAGTGGAATATTACTAAGTCATAAAAAGGAATGAAATGGGGTCATTTGTAGAAACGTGGATGGACCTAGAGACTGTCATACAGAGTGAAGTAAGTCAGAAAGAGAAAAACAAATATTGTATATTAATGCATATATGTGGAATCTAAAAAATAAATGGTTCTCATGAACCTAAGGGCAGGAAAGGAATAAAGACACAGCCCTACTAAAGCATGGACTTGAGGATATGGGGAGGGGGAAGGGTAAGCTGGGACGACATGAGAGAGTGGCATGGACATATATACACTACCAAATGTAAAATAGATAGCTAGTGGGAAGCAGCTGCATAGCACAGGGAGATTAGCTCGGTGCTTTGCGACCACCTAGAGCGGTGGGATAGGGAGGGTGAGAGGGAGACGCAAGAGGGAGGGGATATAGGGATATATGTATATGTATAGCTGATTCACTTTGTTATACAGCAGAAACTAACACACCATTGTAAAGCAATTATACTCCAACAAAGATGTTAAAAAAAACAAAAGAAGCTGGCAGGAGCTGGAAGCCCAAGTGGAGGAGCACCAGTCACATCCTGGCTTCTTTTAGAGCAACTCTTATTAACACTCCATTAAACAATGACAAACCAGGCAGGACTCCAGGACAAGAGAGGTCAGCCAGGACTGTCCCGGACAAACCGGAGCGTGTGGTTGCCTCACTTACGGGGCCCTTTATCCTCGGGCTCTAGGGGATGTTCCAACCTCAGCCCGGAGTCAGGGGTGGTGTGTGCGTCCGGGCCTTGCACGAGCGTGTGGCATAGGTGAGAACAGCAGACTTGGGGGCCTCCATGAGTGACTGCAAGAGGCTGCTCGCTCTTGCTTCCTCAGGGCAGTGAGAGGGAGGCTTTTCCCAGTAGGACCACCCATTCTGTGGCCTTACTTTGATGCAGAAATCCTGGCTCTAGCTCCGAGGTCTCCACTCCTATCCCCGAGGAGGCCTTGGAATCCACTCATCGCTGTGACTTTCCTCCTCATCTCTGGCCCCTTGTGACCTCTCTGTCCCCCCCTCCTTCACTAATGTAAGTCAGCTACACATGAAGTAGATGTTTGACAAGTACTGTAGCCAGGACGTTTGCGTGTTTGAGAACAAGCTGGAGGAGGGCGGCTTCCCGAGCCTGCTCGGGCCCCACACCTGAAAGCCAGCATTTCCAAAGGCGCTTAGTCTGCCCTTGGGTTGGAAGGGCCTTGGGGTTCTGTGGGGTGTCTTTCTCCCAGCTGCCCAGCCCCCAGCCTCCTCTGCTTGGCCTTGAGCAGATGACACCAAATGACTGGCAGCCAGCCGGGTATGGGGGGCGTTTGTCTCTCTTGCTAAGTGGGGCAATCTTCTCGAGGGCAGAGGCTTCCAGCACAGGGCCGGGCCGGGCCCCTGGAGGGTTCCACGGGGAAGGGCAGGGCGGGAGGGTCTCCCTCTTCCATCACAGGTAGAGCCTGCAGCTCTGCTCTAGGCCCTGGCAGGAGGGAGGGAGCGTTACACCTGAGAAGTGTGGTAAGCTTCCCAACACCCCTGTGGACAGAGGAGGGAGGCTCAGGGTTTTCTTAAATTTTTTATTCATTCACTCTTCCTCCCTTCCTCCCTCCCTCTCTCTCTTCCCTCCCTCCCTCCCTCCTTCCTTTCCTTCTTCCTTCCTTCCTTCCTTTCTTTCTTTCTTTCCTCCCCCAAACACTTTGTAACCTCTGCACGTACTATGTGACTGAAACCCTCACTCCGACCCCACCCAACCCTCCCAGGGGTAGGGGCAGCGCTGCCCCTGAAGGTGAAGGCAGGGTCCGGGGTGCAAGCAGCGTGGACACGAGGCTGCAGGAGCCCCCTTCCTCCTCTCAGCCCCCGCAGCGCCCACCCCACCACTGGCAGCTTGGCTGGTCCTAAGAGGAGGATCCTGGCCAGGCCAGCGGTCCACCATGGGGTAGCGACCTGGGGCTCCCATGGCAGGAGTCCTCCCGGGGAAGGTCCAGGTCCCGTGGGGAGGACAGCACCCCTAGTCCACTGCCCACAGCTCAGGCTCCTAATGGCCTGAGTCTGAAAGTGCCCAGAGCCTCAGTGTTCTCTCTGGGCACCAGCGGGGCAAGGCTGGGACACGGATGTGGACGAGGTTGTGGACAGGATGGTTGAGCCTCCCGCAACCTGGGAGAAAGACAGGGCAGGATGGAGCTGTCGACCCCTTTGCATGTCGGTGACCCAGCCCAGTGTCAGCCAGGACTTCCAGTGGCTTCTGGGCACTAGAGCAGTGTTCCCAGCCCAGCTGGTTCCCAGGCTGGCCAGGGTGCCCAAGTCTCTCTTGCTCTAGATGGGGGTCCTCCAGCACATGGCCTGAGCTGGAGGGGTACCCACTTTCCCCCTCCACCTCCTCCAAACACACACAGACACACACACACACACACACACAGACCACCCACACAGGCTGGGGTCCTGGTCAGGCCTGGACCGGATGGGATGGCAGCTCTCACACTTCCATCGGGGCCATAGTGGTTTCAGCCACACAGTAGGCATGGACGTTGAAAAATGCTTGTGGAGTGAAGGATGAATCCATGAATGAATGAATGAATGAATGAATGAAAACATTTAAGGAAAACCTGGATCCTCCTTCCTCTGTCCAAAGAGGTATGGGGAAGCCTAGCACACTTCTCAGGCACGGAACACACTCTCTGCAGCAGCAAGGTGGGCAGAAGAGTCTGGATTAGCCCTCCCAGAGGGGTCCCCTTCCCAGCCGGGGGTCTCCTGTCTCCTGGACTTCTTTCAGAGGCTCCAGGGCTGCTGACATGCCCGCTCCAGGCCCCTGAAATCCAGCCTGGCCCCTGAAAGCAGACCAACTCTGCCTGCAAACGTGTAAACCCAGGCACACCTTAGGGGCAAGACCCAGGGAGCAGCGGTGGCACTGGGGAGCTGGGTGTGAGGGATGGGAGTCCTGCACAGTGGCCTGGCCCGGCGTGAGCAAAGACCATGCAGCAGACGGCCGAGGAGACGGAGCGGGTCCCTGGCCCGGCGAGAGGCAGTGAGTGGTACCATCTTTTCTGCCCTGATCTCGGGGGCCACAGTCACCTGTCAGCTATATAGCTGCATGACTAAGCCAACCACCACAGGGTTTGTGAGGCTCTTTGCACGAGGCCCAGGGCTGCAGGGGAAGAGGCACAGATAAGGGTCCTGCGGCCTGAGCTCCAGTCCTGATGCTTTCACTGCCTCACTCTGCAGCTTTGAGGAGGTACTTAGCCCCCTCGAACCTTGAACCCCTTGAAAACCGAGAAGAGCCGGCCGTGCTTCGTCTCCCCCTTAGGATGTTAACGTGAGAGGGGCCTTCCACACTAGGCAGCAGGCCTCCCACTTGACAGGAGAGAGACCTGGGCTCAGAGATGAAGGAACACGAGCAAGGTCACGCAGCCGACCAGCGGCAGAGCCGGGTTCAACGCCAGGTCTCTGACGTCTAGGAGGGCACCTCTTCCTCTGCTTCCGGCTAAATGGTGTGGATTCACACAGAAGGCAGAGTATCGCAGAGGTGTGCGTCCTCCAGCAGGAGACCTGGCAGGCTGGGCAGGCTGCACGCGACGGATCGCCCCGTACAAACCTCAGAGAGGAAGGAGTCCCAGCCCCTGTTTCCACCCACTGTGCTGGCCGCAGGTCCTTCCTGGCGTCCGGTGTTGCCCTCCCTCTTACCTGCTGAAGCCCTCTGGGGGCTGTTCTGTCGTCCGTGTCTGAGCTCAGGCTTAGTCAGTGATGTTTGCCTGGGCTCACAGGACAGCCCTCTCCTCCACGCAAGGAAAATCCATTTGGGTTGGACTTTCAGGGGGTGTAGGATGGTTTCCAGCAAGAAGATAGAGAAAATATGGTGAGTGTTGTTTCATTTCTTTTAATGGCTAGAAACCTCTGACCTGTGGGGCGCTGGGCGCACCACATAATCCTTTTCTATCTGTCAGTGGCTCTTCCTCAGTCAGTCTTCGGACCGTGGCCACCAGGGCCTTTACTTCTTCTTTGCTTTTGCTTTCCTTCCTTTGTTTGCTTTGTACAACTTAAGAGCTTCATCTTGGCCTGACTGGCCCGTGACGGGGAGCGGGGAAAGGGTGGGAGCGTTGAGGTTTAGAATCTTCTTCTGTAGTTTCAGGTCCAAAATATCAAAGGTTATCTGTATCTCAGACTGCAGCAGCTCCTTCAGGCATTCAATCTGGATGTGAATGGCCTCGTTGATGAGATTTTCTAGCTCCTGAAAGAAATGGAATGTGGCTGGTGAACAGGGCCTGGGGAAGGCTCAGGCCGTCTGCAGACAGAGTCCCATGCAGTTGCAACTTCTCAACACAGCCGCCTCCTTTCTCAGTGTGCTGGGACCTTCCATGCCCCCCCAGACCTACTCTCCATCTGTCTCCACCCCACTCTGTGCCCTGGGAGGCTGACTTTTAAGGTCTGCATCCACCAGCTCCCTTGAGCTGTGGCTGCTGGCTGAGTTCAGCCAATGGGAGACCCTGGCAGGAGATCTGAGGGTGGGGAGAGGAAGAAGTCTCTCATCTTCCTGCCAGCCAGCTGGGCTTGGACATGGCCATGGTCCTCTACCTGCAGCGGCACTTCCCTCCCTGTGGCCCTCTCCTACAGCTCTCTTTTAGCTTCTTCCCTCCTCCTCCTTCAGGCGTACTGCGGCACTCACCCCATTTGAGTGTGTCATTTATTGTTCACACTGTTCTGGGCTCAGAGGCCAGCCCCATATCCCCTACTTTCTGGTTAAGTTCCAGTTTTTATTTTCTTTGGACCCCGCAGCATGGCATGTGGGATCTTAGGTCCCTAACCGGGGATCCAAACGGCACCTCCTGCAGTGGAAGCTCAGAGTCATAACTATTGGACCTCCAGGGAGGTCCCTGGTGAAGCTCCATTTGGATGCCAGCCCCCTTCCTCTTCTGCCCTCATCTCATTCTCACATCTCAAAGCTCCAGTTGCAGGCTTCATCGGAGGGGTCAGGGGAAATTGCTCAGAGAGGGGGTGTGTCCCCCAACTAGCCAGACTGGGGAAGATTGAAAACTCAGCCACCACGCGCCAGGTTAAACAGGAGACCCTGTCTGTCATCGCAATCAGGACCATGGCATCATAAGATCCTGGCGACAGGGACCGTGTGACTGTGTTTCTCCAAGTTCCCTGCCCAAGCAACCAGTCAGTAGCGGAGAGGTCATGCTTGTCCTGGGAGTGTCAGGGGACATACCTTGAGTATCTGGTTACCTACAAGTCATTGTTTTGAGATCTCACATTTTAACTTAGAATCCCATGCAAAATCTCACATTTGCCCTAGAAAAATAGTGTTCTTCCCCTAGGGCGTCGGGGAGGATTGGGCTCCAAGAAGACGCACCGTGTTTATCCTGCGGTGTTGAGTGTCCCCAGCTCAGGGGCACAGAGCGGAGGGGACTCTAGCCTACAAGCTCCACCTGGCAGGGACCAGCAGCCAAGTAATGGAGGCCTGCAGGGGAGCTGGGGGCAGCGGAGGGGAGGGGGCCCCTTCCGCCCGTGGCCTTGCCCACGTATCTTGGAAGGTCCCTTGAAGGAGGTGGAGACAAGCCGTTGCTTGTGTTCTGTTGGGTCCCCGCTCAACGCATGAAGAGCAGCCGATGCGCTATTTACCGGGAAGACTTAAACTCAGAAGAGTATCACTGGTTCCATTGTACTCATTGTTGTTTAGAGATTTCCCCAGTGTTTTATGCACGTTTAAAGGAATGCTTCCCAAAGCCACCCACTCTTTGGCTGACAATTCAGAACCAGACCGCTTTCGGAACACAGAGTCCCTGAGACTCCCCGTCCCCACCCAGCTCCAACCTCCCCAACACGCGCACATACATACACACACGCACACACTTGTCCCTGTGTTCAAAGACAAGCAACACTGATGTTATCAGTGCCTACATATAGTTGAAAAATGAAGTTAGACTCGGCCAGGCCCTCAAGGAGTTGGCTGCCCTGGGACCAAGCTAGTCGCCATTTATTGAAGAGCTGGGCATCAGGGACTCTGGCTCCTGGAGCCCCAGTAGTCCTTAAGACCTGCCAAGAGGGCAGCCAGGTTCCTAGCTCCACACACCCTCCCCCACCTCATCACATCACTGCCCTGAGCTGTCTGTCCCCTACGGCCCTTCCTTCATGTCCCCCCACCCCACCCAGGCATCCTCCATGGATGCTGGCTCTGCAGCAGACGAAGGGCACTGAGGAAATCTATGGTGGTTCGCAGCCTGGGAGCTCTTTTGGCAGAATCTGCAGTGGAAAGGACTTGGACTTTGGGGTCAGCCAGACCTCAGTCCAAATGTAAACTCTACCACAGGCTAGCTTGGGGACCTTGGGCCAGGCGATTAAAGTCTCCGAGCCTCAGTTGTCTCATCACTAAAATGGGGCCATGAATTATACATCTCAGGGATGTTTCATGCAACGTGCACGCAAAGCCTGTCCCCTTCTGCCCTCTCCTGGGTGTGTGGACCTCTTGCGGGCCTCAGGGTCCAGCCCGGACGTCCTCTTTGTGGGAAGGGACGTTGGTGGGGGGCAGGCGAGCCTCCTCCCGCCCCGAGGACCCCACCTCACCTCTCTCTTCAGGACCTGGTGCTGGCACCCGGGCAGCTCCGGGAGTATCTCCTGCAACAGATGTTGCTGCTCTAGTCGCAGGGCCTCCTTCAGCTGCAGCATGTAGGCCCGCTTCTGCACCTCGGCCGCGCTGAGCTCCACCACCTGCTGTTCATGCTTCCAGACGGCCTGGTCCTTGCCCACAGCCAGCGGGAGGGGCTGGGGTGGCACACACACCTCCAGGTGAGTGACAGTCAGCTTGACGTCCTGGTCCTGGCCCAGGACATACTGGTAGAGTTTGTAGTGGCGGATGAACGTGTTGTGGAAGTAGTCGCACTGGGCCAGCAGGTGGGTGGTGTTCAACTGCCCCTGGTAATCTCTGAGCTTGTTCCCCAGGATCGTCACAGCCTCAGTGATGGAGCAGCCTGTGGGCACAGAGGGGCCGGGCGTCGAGTGTGAATGGGGCTGAAGCTGCATTGATGGCTGATTGATACAGACTTGGACCCCAGAGTCCACGTCCTACCAGCTATTCTATGTCACCATTTATTAGGTCTTGAAAGCCATGGAGTGCATATCATGTTTCCCCTTTTACCTTGGCTTCTGGGACGCTCAGAGGCAGTTTTATGCAGTAGCTTACATTTATCCCATTTGTTCTGATACGGTTATCTCACGCCTTACCTATATTTTGACACATAACTCTTGTTTTAAAGACTTATTTCAGCTGTGCTTTATGTTGTTTCCACTTCAAACCCTTTGGGAAGGATATGAGGGTATAAAAAAGGATTCTGAATCGAGTGGAGCATGAGAGGATTGGAGAGACATTATACTGGCGACTTGGGTCACAGAGTTAGGCAAGTGTTGTTTAGACGGGGCAAAGATCAATCAGCTCTAAGGGTAGCACCAGGCAACACTCCTTGGAGGGTAAACCGCCTTCTCCCATGTCCTCCCTGTCACGCCTCTTGCTCACAAGCCTGTCAGAAGCCTGGGGTAGGGGTGTGGTTGGAGCTGGGGCAGGACTCTCCCCAGCATATGATTGCATCTTAAGATAGGGATGGTTCATTAAAGGGTCCCAGCTAAATGAGGTGCATGTCCTGTGAACGGATCTCAGGCAGGGAGAGGGCAGGACAAGGGACAGAGAATGACCCTGGCCCCAGTGCGAGGAGACCTGAGTACTCACACGGATGCCATCCCCGAGGCGCACTGTGACCTCGGCCAAGTCTCTCCCACCTCCTGACTCGGTGTCAGCTCTTCAGATCGGGAGCTGGGCACAGGCTTTGGGGATTCCACCGCTCCGTCTACTGAAGACAGAGACCGGGCATTGCATGCGGGGAGCCTGGCTTTCCTCCTGGGGTGGAGGCCAGCCTGCCCATAGATCCCCGTCCTCATTCCCCCTGGCGGAGCCCCCCCACGGGGCCCTGGTGGAGTCTCCCCGCCCCAGCCAGGGTGCCCCATGCGCCTTCAGGAGGGGCTGTCTCAGCCCGGCCCACACCATTTGTTTCTCAAACCCTCCTCACCCGCCACCGATTCTGCGTTCACTTTGGCCCCTCACTCTTGGATCTGCGTGAGCCTATTGACCTTAACTCTCCCCTGAGTCCTGAGAAGGTAGAGGTATCAGGGCCTTAGAGAAATATTAGTACATGGAGCGCTGCTCCACCGTGAGCCTCGTTAGCAAGTGCTGGGAGGTGTCACTGGGATTTAGGCTTCAGTCTCCTGGGGGATGGAAGGAGGGAGGCCTCTCCACTGCACAGAGTTAAAGGTTAGTGGGCTGTGCTTCCCCTTCCTTTCAAGGCAAGTCAGCAGGCGCCGAGGCCCGAGATGGTGCTGTGTCCCAGGGTGGTGGAGGGGAGGGCCCTGGGCCTGGGTGGCTGACACAGCTCCGTCCCTTCCGAGCTGTGACTCTTGGGCCTCCATTCCCTCACATGTAAAATGGGGGATAGGCATGTGTACTTCATAGGATTGTTAGGGGCACCAGATGGGATGACGTGTCCAAGCGCCTTGCACAGAACCCACGACAAGGTAGTAATCAATGAATGCTGTAGGAAAAGAGGCATGTGTTTCTGTGCTGTGAGAAGAGTCTCTCCTGGCCACTTCTTTCATTCTATCTTTTCATCTCTCCATTGGTCTGTTCATTCATCCATCCATCTCTCCATCCACCCATCCATTCACTCATCATCCATTCATCCATTTCTCCAGCCAACCATCTCTCTATCCATCCATCCATCCATCATCCACCCATTCATCCATCCACCCGTCCATCCATTATCTATCTACCCATCCCTCTCTCCATTCATCCATCTTTCCATCCATCCAACCATCCAGTCACTCACCATCCATTCATCCATCTCTCCATCCATCAACAATTAATTTGTCAAACTCTTCCTGAGGGCCTATTAATTACTAGGCACTATGCTAGGTTCTGGCAATATTATCATGTGTCTTATCAGACGCAACTCTTGCCCTCAAAGCTCTCACAGGAGAGATACACAAGCAAATGTTAATACATGTGTAACGAGGAACAGAATCAGGTGATGAGGAATGCTCAGTCAAGGATGGGGTTCTCCTGGAGAAGATGATGCATGAGTGACATCTCAGAGGCTGAGTAGGACTGAGCCAGCAAAGATGGTGGGGGGAGGCATGGCATGGGTTCAGCATGAGCAAGATCAGAGGGACAAGCAGCCACATGGCATGGGTGGGGAACAAGACCGAGTGTGTTGTTGTTGGCACCTAAATGTAGAGGCAGAAAGCGGCAAGCATTGAGTGGAGAGGTGGGTGGAAGGCACACAGGAGGGCCTTGAGCGCTGTGTTCAGAAGCCAGGGCCTTGTACTCCAGGCAGTGCAGGGCTTGCCCAGGGAGACTCTGGTTACGTGGTGGCCTGTGGGCAGACTGCGGCCCAGTCCGGACTGGAGTGCCAGGTCAGCAGGCGTGGGCAGAAGGGGCAGATTTGAGTGGCGGGACTGATGGCCAGGTGTGGAGGGGGATAGAGGCCTGCCCGACTCCCAGGCTCTTCCTGGGGACCCTTGGGGAGCAGGGGCGGGGGACACCAAGAGTATATGATAAGCGTGGGACATTTACCTCTGTTGTGACCCCTGTCCTCAGAGACCTTCCAGTCTGTGGAAGAGGAGACTGTTGAACAGATGACATCCCCTCTTTGTTCTCAGCCCCCAACTCAGGGCTCTGTGCTCAGTAGGGACCGATAGGTATCCAGTGAGTAAATGAACAAATTCTGACATGTGAAGTGTGGTGAAGGAGCTGTTCATTTATCCCTTCAACAAATATTCATTAGGAGCCTTCTTTCCATGTGTCAAGAACCCATTTATGGTCCAGGAAGGTGGTGAAAGGCTGGGGGGAAACACACAGACAGTCTAACCCTGCTCAGGGCTACATAGGCCTGGGCAGGTGCACAGTAGAAAGAAGTGACTTTCTCAGGGAAATTGGGGAGCAGTTCCCTGAGGAAGTGGTGAAGGAGCTGAGATGGGGAGTGTCAGAGGAGTTACTGGACAAAGAGAGGTGGAAAAGAATGAAAGCAGGGAGGGGAAACAGCCTGTGCAAAGGCCCTGTGGTTGGATAAAGCATGGCCCATTTGAGGAAATGAAAGGCTGGGGGTTGGGAGGTTGGCAGGCTGGAGAGCATCCGGTGGGTCCCACTGGTTCTCACAGGGGCCTCCCAGACCACTCCACCCCACACCACAGCCTTATCAACTGGTTACCTTGCTGTATTAAGCAAAAGTTGAAAGTTAAATTTACTGAAAATAGTTTTTAAGAAATTAATTTTGTCCATTGTTTTGCCAGAAAAATAACAATTTTGAATGACATTTTAAGATTTGATTGCATTGCTCTCATCATTATATATTTGTATAAATTCTTCTTTGTCTACGTAATTTGACAATTTACGTACGTAAATAAGTCACATTAAAATTTACTCAGAAAGTATAGTTAAGTTAAACGTTGATGGCTTTTCAGTTCTTAATCTAACTTTAAAATGTTATTTAGTCATCTTTAACCTTGCATCGCATACAAAGAGTAATCTTTTTATGTATAAAGCAGATATACATATAGTATATAATCAGACATACAGAATACTTAGGATATTAAAATTTGATAGCAGGGGCAGTTAGGGAAAAACATCTAAAATGGCTTCTCAAAAGGAACCAGCAATCCCACTTCTAAGTATATACCCGAAGAAATGAAATCAGGATCTTGAAGACATATCTGTACCCCCATGTTCATGTCATTATTTACAAGAGCCAAGATATGGAAACAGCCTAAGTGTCTGCCATGTCTGTAGATGAATGGATGGTTAAAGAAGTTGTGATACACACACACACACACACACAATGGAATACTACTCAGCCTTAAAAAAGAAGGAAATTCTGTCATTGGCAACAACATGGATGGACCTGAAGGAGATTATGCTGATTGAAATAAGCAAGACACAGAAAGATAAATACTGTGTGATTCTACTTGTATGTGGAATCTAAAAAAGTGGAACTCATAGAAGCAGAGGGGCAGGTGCAGGGATCCACACCTGGTTCAGAGTTTCTGGGAGGCAAGGCTGAAGTCTGGGGGACTGGGCTGGGGGACAGACGGCTTGAGGTCTTCAGTCTGCAGAGGGCAAGCCGTGTAGGTCGCATGAGAGAGCTGGACTTCATCACAGAAGCTGGGCTCTTGAACCGGAATTCACGAAACGCAAGGACATCCAAGGAAGGGCTTCAGGACTGACCGGGACCCCAGAATTGCATCTAGAATTTTGCAGCACATTGTTTTTGGGGAGAGTGCACATTAGAGAGAATCATCAAATTCCTAAAGGAAGAGTGAAGAATCTCGGCTCGGAGCTGCGGACCACTCAGAGGCATTAAGCTGAGAAGCGAGACGTCAGGCAGGTATTTCCGTAGGGTAGTATGTGGAGGATGGCTGGGATGGCCGGTGAAAGTGTCCCCGAGGGCAGGCAGCAGTGTGAGGTCATCGGTTTCTGATAATCAAAGCTGGACTTGAGGCCTGTATGGAGGCATCTTTGTGTGAACTTGGTGAGGTGAATCATGGAAACTTCTCTGGGCTCTGAGGAACTGGATTTGCAGGAAGGCACCCTACTCCTCTTCCCACCTGGCCAGGCAGCACGTGGGGCTGGGGTCACCTGCACCCTCCAGATATGGGCAGCCCCGGCTGCCTCGTTCGGCTAGGCCAGCCCTGGTCTTCTCCACTCAGCCCCGGCAGCCATGCACAGAGTCCAGGTTTGAATCAAGAAGTGTGCAAGCCCCGTCGCGCTAACACCCCCAGGTGTCCCAGCTGCCTGTCATCCTGGCAGATGCCCTCCTACGGGCTTGGCCATGGCCTCAGCCACAGAACCCAAGTGTGGGCCTTGTCCCGGGTCAACAGGGAAGGACCCCTGGGCTGAATTCTAACTTTCAGCCCCAAGACACTCTTTGGACCAGTTCTGGTTTTCAGCAAAAATTGTCCCAAGCTGGCTCACGAGACACACTTGGCCCCCAGATCACCCTCCATTTGTCATGGGTTGAGAAGCCCCTGATGACTCAGGATGCCAAGGATTAAGTCTCAGGGAGAAGCCTCTGGCTTCAGGAGGGCTGATCTGTCCTTGCAAGTTGCTCTTCAAATACAGGGAGTGGCCTTCATTTGCATTGGCTGCTAGGCACTTCCTGAAGACGGTCCCCAAGGGCCTGGAGGCCAGTACCTGCACCGAGCACAGGGGAGGGGCGGAGGGGAGCGCGGGGCCAGAACGTGGGTGGAATAGCCCAGTTGCTCCAGCATCAGGGCAAAAAGGCACTGGGCCTGGACCCGGCGCTCTGGGCTCCCTCCCTCCCATCCCTCACGGGCTGGGGCCGGGGCTGGGGCTGGGGCTGGGCGAGGGCGAGCACAGGGGTGCCTCCTGGGGGGCTGGGAAAGGAGAAGAGGGGCTGCTCCTTCGGGTGGGGGAGGGGGAGGACCCAGCTGCCACGGGTGCCCCATGACAAACCAGTTTGTTTGTCCCTGCCTTGGGTGTGAGGGGAGGAACCCAGTCAGGCTGCAGCCTGGCCCGGCTTATCCTTCCCAATACCCGAGCACCTATCAGGGCAGCCCGGGATGGTGGGAAAGGAAAGCCCACCACTTCACCCTCCACTTCACCCCCATCCGGGGTCCCGAATGCTGCTCCCTGTCCCCTTTCTGCTCTGGAAAAGGTTCTGCCAAACTCATCCGCCCCGCGGCGCCGGTACCAGCTCAGAAGGGGTGTGTTTTCTTTGACGGGGAGAGGACTCTTGTTCAGGAAGCTCCCTCTGCGGCCTGCACGCCCTGGGTCATCTCAGGCTCCGCCCAACTCCTCCCAGCAAGGTGAGCAGATTAGCCACCATCCCCACTTTACCTGTGAGAGAAACTGAGGCTCCAAGAGGTCAAGGGATTTGCTGCAAGGCACACAGCTGGTGAGTGGCACAGCCAGAATTCCAACCCCAGCCTGACCGGGCAAGGCTCCTTTCAGCATCCAGATCCAAGAGGCTTGGGCTTGCTTTGTAGACCCTGGAGATGGACACTGGAAGGGCTCCCCAACCCTCTCGGTGACAGTTTTCCAAAGGTTCTTTTGCAACAAGTGTTAACATAAAAATGCATGACCTTGAACACATGTTGGATCCAGGGAAATTAAACAGATGTCCTTAATGTGCTAATGAGCTCAGCAAAATATGCTAATAGGCTCAGCAAATGGCCCAAAAGGGTTGAGCCTATGCAATGTTTCTTAGATTTAGTTGAGGCAAATACAGGCAGATCTTGGAGATATTTCGGGTTCAGTTGCAGACCACTGCAATAAAGCGAATATTGCAATACAGCGAGTCACCCGAGTTTTTCAGTTTCCCAGTGTGTATGAAAGTTATATTTACACTATACTGTAGTCTCTTACGTGTGCAATAGCCCTATGTCTAAAAAACAATGTACATGTCTTAATTAACAAATATTTTATTTCTAAAAAATGCTAACCATCATCTGAACCTTCAGCGAGCTGTAATCTTTTTGCTGGTGGAGGGTCTTGCCTGGATGTTGACAGCTGCTGACTGGTCAGCACTCTGACCACAGTGCCAAGGTTCTGGTCGTACTGCACCTTGCCAGCCACGTGCTCTGTTTTCAGGCACCATTCAGTCACGAAGAGGCCCCCAGTGAGCCCAGGGCAGCCCCTGGCCTGAAGATGGCCTTGACGTTGGGGCCGTTCCTTAGAGCTTGGTGTGGTTTTAAGAGCACAGACTGGGGATTCAGACAGCCATGGGCTCACAGCTTGCTTCTGCTTCTTAACCACTTGTGTGAGTTATTTTGCCTCTCTGGACATCAGTGTTCTCAGCTGTAAAATGGAGGCAATAGAAACGTCTACCTCGTAGGGTTAGATGTGGGCATGTGTGACGGAGCTTTCCGAAGCGCCAGGTACACAGAGGCACTCAGTACATAACGTGGCTGTCATCATTGTCATCGTGAAGGTTCTAGGTATGGCGTCCAGCTCCCCGGGGACTGTGAGCTATTCTGGGATAAATCTGGCTTTCCAGAGGATCCCGCATGCTCCTAGGGTAATGCATTCCTAGAGCTTGGTTTTCCTCAATCCACTCCCTCCTAGGTCCTCACCTGGAAGCTCTCTCTACCTTGCTGGGGGTGGGTCATGGATGCTGATGTGCTTTTTCTCCTGGCCACACTGGCTGCTGAGGTCAAAGGATGGCTGGGAGTTGGCTGTCCCCAGTTAGGGGGTTCAGAGGGTAGAGGAAGGGGCAACTCTTCTGGTGAGACCATTTACTGAGTGACCCCATAGTTCATAGCTCTCCCCAACAACTCTGGAGCATTCTCTTCTCTCTCTTCCTGCTACTGTGAGCTCCCCGGTGGCAGGGACCTGCTCCAGAGGATCTTTCCAAAAAACTCTGGACGTGTAGTTGTTGCCCAGTGTTCAGCTCTCAATAAATAATAATACAACCAGCCTACGCTGGCAGGCTACTTTACAGTTTTAAAGCATTTAATTATCCATCAATTTATTTAATTGGTCATAATCAACTTATAATAGAGGTAATTGCTGCCATTTAACAGATGAGGAAACTGACGCTTAGTGGACCTATGCAAAATCAGGACTCAAACCCAGATTCCCCAACTCCAAGGCGAGTATACCTCAGCTACTGAAGTATTTTTGAGGAGTGAACAGAAGATATGGAATATACAGAAGTACAGTACTTCCATTAGGGCATTTTAATTTTATGTTTATTGTGGTAAAATATACACGACAGGGCTTCCCTGGTGGCGCAGTGGTTGAGAGTCCGCCTGCCGATGCAGGGGACATCGGGTTTGTGCCCCGGTCCGGGAGGATCCCACATGCCGCGGAGCGGCTGGGCTCGTGAGCCATGGCCGCTGAGCCTGCGCATCCGGAGCCTGTGCTCCGCAACGGGAGAGGCCACAACAGTGAGAGGCCCACGTACCGCAAAAAAAAAAAAAAAAAAATATATATATATATATATATATATATACACGACATCAAATTTACCATTTTAACCATTTTTAAGTGCACAGTTCAGTGACATTAAGTCTATTTGCATTGCTGTGCAGCCATCACCACCATCCATCTCCAGGACTTGTTTCATCTTGCAAAACTGAAACTCTCTCCCCATTAAACACTAACTCCCCATTTACCTTCTCCTCCCAGCCCCTGGCAACCCTTGTTCTACTTTGTCTCTACAAATCTGATCACCCTAGTTACTTCATATAAATGGAATCATGCAGTATTTATCTTTTTGTGACTGGTTTCTTTCCTTTAGCAGAATGTTCTCAAGGTTCATCCATGTTGTAGCGTGTGTCAAAATTTCCTTCCTTTTGAAGGCTGAATAATATTCCATTGTATGTACAGACCATATTTTGGTTGTCCATTCATCTGTTGATGGGTTGCTTCTACTGTTTGGCTATCGTGAGTAATGCTGCCATGAACAAGGGTGTACAAATATCTGTTCCAGTCCCTGCTTTCACTTTTTTGGGGTATATACCCAGAGGTGGAATTGCTGGATCATAGGGTAAGTGTATGTTTAATTTTTTGAGCAAGTACCCTGCTGTGTTCCCATTCACTAGGTTTTTTGTGTTTGTTTTAAAGATAAACCAATAGTCACATTAAAGGAAAAATCTACCTACACATTAAGACTTAGAAAGACTTTGTTGTCCTTTTAGAGATTTTCTCTCTGTTCACTTTCCTGGGACTCAAAGGGCAAACACAGGGTCGGGTATTTTAAAGACTGTCATGGGCTTTTGCCCAAGTTTTTCTCTTTGTCCATAGTGGTCCCCTGCCTTGTCTGCTTAGCAAATGCTCCCCTCACCCCCGTTCCTCAAGAAGTTGGCTAATGCTAAAGTGCTTTGGCAAGAAGGACTGCCAAAACTCTGGGGCCAGGTGATCTCAGGGTTAATGCTGGGTTTTTTTTTACTGTGTGACGATTTGCAAGTTACCTAACCTCTCTGAACCTCAGTTGCATCATCACGAAATGGGGACAGGAGTACCCACCCAACAGAGCTTGGTGTGAACATTAAATGAGATGATCCACGTGGAGGGCTTGTACATCAGGACTGCTGAGTGGATGTCCGCTCTTCTCCACGCCCTGGCGCGGTGCTCTGGCGACGCTTGCTGGAGAATGGCTGAGTGAGTGGGGCAGGATTAAGCTGATTTGGGAGGGTTCGGAGGTCAGAACGGGAGCCAACAGGCAGAAGGCTCAAAGAGACAGATTTCAGTTCAGAAGCAGGAAGAAATTTCTAGAAGCAAGAGCTTTATCAGCGGAGAAGTGAGGAGGCATTTAGCTGGGGAGAGAAATCCTGAATGATGTGTGTGTGTGGTGGTGAGAGGGGCCTTGGATCAGGTGACCTCTCGGGTCCTTTTGACTCTAAGAAGCCATGGTGATTTCCACTGAGCTGACAGTCCCCTGTAGCCACATCTAGGGCATCGTGGGTGCCCTCTGCAGCCATCTCAAGTTTGGTGAGGGGCCTTTGACTTTGGATTTCATCCTCCTCCTCATCATCATCATCCCCGAGATGAAAATGACCACGTAATCCCACCGTCTCAGGGACAGGGCACTGTACTGAGACTAAAATTTGGCAACTTCTTACTCGTCCCTTGTCCCCTCTGCTGCTGGGGAACTCAGAGACTGACCAAGATGTCCAGCCGACCGAGGAAGAACGTGGGAAGTTAGAGGGAGAACAGGGAGTCATTCCAAAAGGCCAGAGCTCTGGTCCCCAGGGCACCAGTACCACCTACCCACACTTGGGCACATCCATGCAAGAACACATTAGCCGACGGGCACAGCTCACCCTCTGGGCTGGGCCTACGCCACCCGCCGCATCGGAGCCGTCCTGCTGGGGGCCAGGATCCCAGGCTTATGCTGGGAGTAGCTCCAGGTGACCAAGTTAGGAGCCCAGTCCCCAGGTGTGCCACCTGGCTTTCCAGGTGCTCAGCGCCCCCCGCGTGCCAGCAGACTTGTTCCACTCACCGCAGGGCTGGGGGCTCCTCAGCTTCTTAGGTGCCCTGTGGTCAAGATGGAAGGTCGCATGGCCAGGGGTGGAGGTGGGAGGGCGGGGTAGGGGATGTGCTCTGCTGTCAGACAGACCTGGGTTCAAATCCTGACTCCACTTTGACCCCGGGGCAAGCTAGTTAAACTCTCTGGGCCTCAGTTCCTTCATCTTTAAAATAATGCCCATGATGCAAGGTCACAGTGAGGCTTACAGATGCTACATGAGGAAATGTCAGGATCTCTGTGCCCCGCTACACAGCAGGGATAGCCCCTCGGGGAAGGTTGGGGAAGGTTCCACGGCACAGTTTTGATTTCTGGCCGATTGATGGGCTCATCCTCTCCTGGTGGGCTGTGACCCCACTCGGTGTCAGGGGCTGTGTTAACACAGTGACCCCCACTCCCCATCGCCTCCGCCCAATTCATAGGCTGAAATCCTAAGCCCCAGCCCCTCAGCATGTGACTGAACTTGGAGACAGTGTCTTTACAGAGGGGATTAAGGTTAAATGAGGTCACGTGGGTGGCCCTAATCCAATATGACCGATGCGTTTATAAGAAGAGATTAGGACAAGACACAGAAGCAAGGCCATGTGAGGTACGGAATGAGGACACAGCCATCCACAAGCCAAGGAGAGAGGCCTTGGCAGAAAGCAGCCTTGCTCACACCTTGATCTTGGACTTCCAACCTCCAGAACGATGAGAAAACACATTTCTGTAGTTGAAACCACTCAGTCTGGGGAACTTGGTTATGGCAGCCCGAGCAAACGAATACACTCAGGGAGGGATCTCTGGAATGAGAGCTGTACCTTTGCCCCAAGAGATGCTCTAAGATCTCAGTCAGTGGCTTCTGTGGAAACTTCCACTCTCCATCAGCAAAGTTGCCTCCAAAGGCCCCTCCTCCAGGTTTGGTCTGAGAGGCGTGGGGTTCGGCTGCCCAGGAGAAAGCCGCTGGACAGGCAGCCTCTCAGGAACACAGAAGGGCCCCTGCTCTCTGCGGGGCCGCTCCTGAATGGCTGGAGGCTCGCCAGTGTGGGCAGATGCTTGGGGGCTGGCAGCGTGGCCCCGGGCATGGCCGTGAGTGCGCTGGCAGGGAGAGGTCGTGCAGGGGGCTTGGGGGAGTCATTGCCTCCCTTTAGCCCCGGGCTGTCGGGGTTGGCTGGGGTGGCTGCCTTCCATCCTACAGCTGCCTGGATGACATTTCCGGGAGAATCAGGAATGGCCGTGGGTAGGACGGCAGATGCCAGTGCCGTGACGCACTTCACTGGACACTCGCCTGGCCGCCTCGTGCCTCCACCGGCCGGTCATTGAGGCCCACTTCCTCCCAGACTCAGGATTTGGGGGCCAGGCCAGCAGGGAAGGGGTTCTTCCTAGCCCAGACGTCCAGGTGGAGCAGCAGAGAGAAGCCAGATGTCGATGATGACAAGAAGCAGAAGCTGTAAAGTGGCTGAAGTGATGGTGGGCAGGTGGTCACGGGCCCCGGGCGAGCATCTGCGCTGGCTCGGGTGCCTCCAGCCCTGAGTGAAGCCTGAGGCAGGGTGGGGTGGGGGGCTGCTCTCCACCCCCTTCCCCTGCTGCAATGTGCCCGTCGGAGATAAGAATCGTGGGGCTTCCCCGGGCACCCTGAATCTCTGCAGCTCCCCGAGGTCCCCAAATGCCCCAGCATCTCTCTCCTCTCCTCTCCGGGACCCGAGGCAGCGTATGCAAATCTGCTGCTTCCTGTGATTTCCTCCCACGGGATGGAGCTGGCAGCCTTCTGTCCAGACTGGTGACTTCACCCTGGGCCCCAAGGACGCAGCAGGATGGGATCTGCCCGGGGCTTCCCGGAGGCTGGCAGAGGAGGTGCCGACTAAAGGACTGAGACCAGGACGTCCTGGTGAGCCATTTGCCAGCACGGAATCAGCTTATGCTTTTGAATAATGGGCCACGCTTTCCCTCCTGGTTCTGAGACTCGATTGGGCCGGGAGATAAGCCGAGCTGGCGGCCGTCCTGGCAGAGCTCTGAATCATTGTTGTGCAAACAGGACCCTCCTTAAAGGCTGTCTGCCAACTTTGTTACCTAGTATGCAAACAGAACTCAACCATCACTAGCCCTAGATTAACCCCCACCAAAAAAAAAAAAAAAAATTCATCCCTGGAGAAGCTACCTTCCAAGAGGGACAGCCCACTGTGGACTTTAGCCGAAACAGAAGCTGGAAGGTGAGCTGGACGGCCAGTGTGACCCCCCCCACCCCCACCCCGGCTGTCTGCATCCCACGGCCCACGACCTGTGATGGGTGGGGTGTGCCTGGGGGAAGGGACAGGGGGGACACGAGGTGAGAAGCACTAGAGCTCACTTGGGATCTGAGCTTCCTGCCCCTGGTGGCCGGGGTCCCCTAACAGGGGGAACGAAGAGACGCCATCTCCTCATGCTGGTGGGCACTGGGCCGTCCTCACCAGTGTGCACGAGGGCGGGGCACCTGCCTTAGGGGCCAGTCTGGACCTCCATTAGGCGGGCCCATGACTTGAACCCATGTGCAGTCCTGCCTGCAGGGGGAGGGAGAGACAAGAAATGACCCAGACAGCAAGACCCCGGGGTGGGTGGGTGGGGGCAGCGTGCAGCAACCTCTGGTCCCGGACCGCCAGCCTCTGCTGTGCGGCCTGCTTCACCCCCACGCCTGGTGGGAGCTAAACTTTGCCGAGCATTTCCTACATGCCTCCCACTCTAGTATACTCTGCAGGCCCTGTCTCTTTAGTTTTTCCAACCGCCCTATGAGTTGGAACTATCATGGCCCTATTGTAGAGGTAAGGAACGGAAGGCACAGAGAGGTCAAGTACTGCTCTCAAGGGTGCACAGCAATGTGTTGGAGGCAGACTTGAATCCAGGCCTACTGACTGCAGATTTTGGTGCCTGATTGCTCGGCTATGCGGCCTTTAGCCTGGCCCAGCCTGGGCCTGGAGCTGATGCACAGTGAGCAGGAGCGTCCGGGGGAGAAAGGAGGTGCCCGCTGAAATTCCACCCCTGCCTCTGAGGACTGATGCGCTTGTTCACACTCTTGTGAGTGTCCCAGTGGTGGGTTTCTGGGAGGCAGTGTGGGCGTGGCTCTGCGGGGCGATGTCCGGCCAGCGTGGCCGCTTTCTACAGCAGCAGGCGTCATCCTGATGACAGCGTGGCGGGGCCTGAGGTGTGTGGGCCTAGCTCAGGAGGCCGGGTCCTCGGGTGGCTCTCCCCTGCTGCACCCACACTCTTCACCCTCCAAGCCCAGAGTCAGCTGGAGTCGGCACTCACAGCGGGTCCGTTAGCCGGGGGTGGAGCCGGGACCGCCTTATCTGCCTCTTTTCATGCAGCCGCACTTCGGGGATGAGTCTGCAGTTCACTTTACCTCCAGGCGCCCTGCTCCCTGCCAGTTGTCCTGCCCTGCTCCCTGCGACGCATCTGAGGAGAAAGGGCCTCGGGACCATCTCTGCTGCTCTTGAGAAGGGGCTGAGGTAACTCCTGGACGTTTGGAGGCTGATGTGAAGCGGGGTGTGCACAAAGCACGGCCAGCCACACCTGATGGATCAGGCCATCTCGGAATCACATCACCCCCATCGCATCTCCGGGTCTTTGCCCCTGTGGTCCCTCCTGAAACTAAGGGCCAGTCCTCACTGAGCGCTGGCTAGGCACCAAGCGCTGTGCTGTGGGCTTCATTGTCATGACCTCAGTCCTATGAAGTGGGCGCTCTTATTTTTCTCCTTCTCTTGATGTGTAATTAGAGGCTCCGAGATGGTGTGGCTGCCCAGGACCTCATGTCCTGCAAGGGACTGAACTAGGATTTGAGTCTTCTCTCCAGGTTTGGAGCCCCCAGATGGACGCTGTCTTCGGCAAGTCCAGTTCCAGGCACTGGGACCCCACCCAAGAGCTTCTTCCTACTTGATGTTTGTACCAGCCATGTTTCACAAATTTGGAGCTGATTTAAAAGTAAGAGGAAGGGCTTCCCTGGTGGCGCAGTGGTTGAGAGTCCGCCTGCCGATGCAGGGGACACGGGTTCGTGCCCCGGTCTGGGAAGATCCCACATGCCAGAGAGCGGCTGGGCCCGTGAGCCACGGCCGCTGAGCCTGCGCGTCCGGAGCCTGTGCTCCGCAACGGGAGAGGCCACAGCAGTGAGAGGCCCGCGTACCACAAAAAAATAAATAAATAAAATAAAATAAATAAAAGAGGAAAATTTTGTAAGCTGGATGTCCCAGGATCAAGAGTTAAAAGATGTAAGAAGGGGAATTCCCTGGTGGTCCGCTGGTTAAGATTCTGCGTTCTCACTGCCAAGGGCCCGGGTTCAATCCCTGGTTGGGGAACTAATATCTCAGAAGCCAACAATGGGCCAACACTGACAAGACGGAATCAGTGGGGATGATTGTAAAGTCTTGCATGTGCATTCAACATGGCCATGTGCAAGGGCAAGATTGGGAAAATGGCTAGGGATGGTGCACTGCCTGTCCAATATGGTTGTGACGTTAATGCTGATAAAGAAAATATACCCATAGGCTATATGAATAGGAGCATCATCACCAGGACAAGGGTGATGATAAAATCCCTGATCACTTCATTGATCAAATCGCAGGTGGTATTGTGTTGGATCTGGATGCCATATTTTAAGAATGATATTGACAGGCTTCCCCTGTGGTGCAGTGGTTGAGAATCCGCCTGCCAATACAGGGGACATGGGTTCGATCCCTGGTCCAGGACGATCCCCCATGCCGCAGAGCAACTAAGCTGGTATGCCACAACTACTGAGCCTGTGCTCTAGAGCCCGTGAGCCACAACTACTGAGCCTGCGTGCCGCAACTACTGAAGCTCGTGCTCCTAGAGCCCGTGCTCCACAATGAGGGAAGCCACTGCAATGAGAAGCCCACTCACCGCAACGAAGAGTAGCCCCCGCTCACCACAACTAGAGAAAGCCTGAATGCAGCAACGAAGACCCAACGCAGCCAAAAATAAATAAATAAATAAATAAAATAAAATTTTTAAAAAAGAATGATATTGACAAACACAAGGATGCCCAGGGAAGGGCAGAAAGAGAGGGGGGACGGGGTGGGGCGGTGGGGTGGAGGGGTCTATGGAAAGGATGCAGTGTTAAGAATGATAAAGACAGGAAATAGTCCAGGGGAAGATTCTGAGCAAGGGAGGTTGCCCAGTGTCTTCAGTCAAAAGCTAATGTGCTTTGGGCCTTCTCTCACCTTCCAAGATGGCCCACACTCTGTCTATGGAGTGTGCTTCTCTGTGAATAAACCTTCTTTCTCTTTAAAAAAAAAAGATAAAAGGCCCTTGGGGATGTCCAGTCGACATGTGAAGATGTAATGGTCAGGGTGCATGAAGCCCATCCAGTATCTGCAGGGCCAGCCCACTGCTTCTAGAGGACACACTCTGGGCGTGTGAGTAGAAGGTGCGGGAGACGGGTTTAACTAGATATAAGGAGGAATTCCTAATACCGAGAGTGGTTGTATAAAGGAATGAATTGCCTCAGAAGGAGGGAGCGCCCCATGGCTTGGAGTGCCAGCAAAGGCTGGGAAAACCTCACTGGCTGGTTGAGGGGTGTCCCTGCAGTAAAGGGAATTACATTTTCGAATCACCAAGTCTCCTAGCAACTCTAAGGTTTAGGTCTACCAGACATAGATAGACTGTACTGGTAAGGTATGTGATTGCCAGAAATACTGAAAGCGCCAGTGCAATCTAATCTCCTCAGTTTGAAGTTGGGTTTGCATCATCATCCACTGTTTTTCAAGGGCTCAGCCTGGGGAAGGCTCTAATGGAAACTTGAAAGAGTCCGAGTTCCCACCTGCTTGGGGCTGACATTCTTCTCCTGCTCGTCAGTGTTTGCTCTGGCCACGAGCCACTGCAGAGCTCAAACAACAGGGCTGAACTCTGGTAGCCAGGCGTTGCTGTGAGCAGTGGGGTGCGGGACCCAGAGGGATGCCAAGAAGGCCCCGAGGGGGCAGGGATGTCTCAGGTGGGATGAAATTGCCCAGGGATCCCTGCAACCAGCCCATGAGCATTGTCATGTCTTGCTTAAGCCTTCAGGCTGGGACCACTGGGTTGGAATGCTGGCCTGGAGGAGAGACATGGAAGGGCACCCGGGCAGCTCAAGAAATAAAAAAAAAGGCTGGTGCAAGTGCACATAATATGTGTGGTAGGAACACTGAGTGGCTTGAAAGAGAGGAGTGATGGGATTTTATTTGTGTCTGAAAAAAATCACGGTGCAGTTTGGTGAATGGGTGCAGAAATACAATATGTGAAAGCGCTGGACAGGTTAAGAGGTGGTGGTGGATGAGCACGTGGTGAAAAGTGGTGAGACTGGACGTTCGGGTGCTGCTGATAGGACAGGTGGGTGAGCTCTGGGTGCATCTGGGACAAGGCATTGTGAGTCCTGTTTGCTTGGCAGCTGTTTACGATCTCGGTCAGAAGACCAGTGGAGGACCTCAAATTACAGATTACAAAACTTTCATGCTAAAACAATTTTTCAAACTAAAGAAAAGTTTCCCCAAAAGTACATACGGCAGTGTGATATTGGCAAAACAATAGACAACTAGACCATTGGAGCAGAATAGAGCCCAGACATAGACCCATGCAAATATAGGTGACTGACCTTTGACAAAGGAGCAAAGGCAGTACTGTGGTGTAAAGATAATCTTCAACAAATGGTACTGGAGCAAGTGGACATCCGCATGGAAACAAACAACAGCGAAAGAATCGACACAGACCTTACACCCTTCATAATCATTAACTCAAAACGGGTCACAGATCTAAATGTAAGATACAAAACTATTAAACTTCTAGAAGATAACAGGAGGAAATCTAGATGACCTTGGGTTTGGCAATGACTTTTCACATACAACACCCAAAGCATGATACGTGAGAGAAGAAATGATAATCTGGACTTCATGAAAATTAAGAAGTTCCACTCTGCAAAAGACAGTGTCAAGAGAATCAGAAGACGAGCCACAGACTGGGAGAAAATACTTGCCAAAGACACATCTAACCAAGGACTCTTATGCAAAATATACAAAGAACACTTAAAATTCGACAATAAGAAAAAAACCTGACTGAAAAAAAGGGTAAAAGTCTTAATAGACATGTCACCGAAGAAGATATACCGATGGCAAATAAGCTTATGAAAAGATGCTTCACATCATATGTCACCAGGGAAATGTAAATTAAAACAATGAGAGACCACAACATGCCTATTGGAATGGCCAGAATCCAGAAAACTGACAACACCAAATGTTGGCAAGGATGTGGGGCAACGGGAACCCTCATCCATGGCTGGTGGGGATGCAAAATGGTGCAGCCACTTTGGAAGACAGTTTGGTGCTTTCTTACAAAACTAAACATGCTCTTACCATAGAATCTAGCAACTACCCTCCTTGGTACTTACCTAAGGAGTTGAGAACTTATGTCCACACAAAAACTTACAGATATTTCTTGCAGCTTTATTCGTAAGTGCCCAAAGTTGGGAGTAACCAAGATATCCTTCAGTAGATGAATGGATACATAAACTGTGATATATCTAGACAATGGAATATTATTCAGCCCTTATATTTAGACATTGGAATATTATTCAGCCCTTAAAAGAAAGTAGCTATCAAGCCTTGTAAAGACATGTAGGAAACGAAAATGCATATTACTTGTGAAAAAGTCAGTCTGAAAAGGCTACAGACTGTATGATTCCAACTATATGACCTCCTGGAAAGGCAATACTGCAGAGAGAGTAGAAGGATCTACTTTCTGCTCATTGAGGGGGAGGGAAGGATGAGGAGGTGGAGCACAGAGAATTTCTAGGGTAGTGAGACCATTCTGTATATTTTAATGGTGGATGCACACCATGATACATTTGTCAAAACCCTTAGAATGCATAACACCAAGCAGGAACCTTAATGTAGACTATGGACTTAGAGTGATAATCATGTATCAGTGTAGGTTCATGGACTGTAACAGATGTACCCACTCTGTGGAGGGGGATATTGACAACAGGGGAGTCTGTGAGTGTGTGGAGACAGTGTTTCTGTGGGTAATCTCTGTACCTTCTGCTCTATTTTGCTATGAATTTAAAACTGCTCTAAAAAATAAAGTCTATTAAAAAAACAGTACAGCCGGAAACCATAAAACTCCTAGAGGAAAACAGTGAAATCTCCTTGACGTTGATCTTAACAATGATTTTTGGGGGATATGACACCAGAAGTAAAGGCAACAAAAGGAAAAATCAACAGGTGGGACTGCATCAAATTAAAGCTTCTGCACAGCAAAAGAAATGATCAACAAAATTAAAAGGCATCCTACAGAATGTGAAGAAATATTTGTGAACCATATGTCCAATAAGGAGTTAGTATCCAAAATATGTCAAGAACTCATACAACTCAGCAGCAAACACCCAAATAGTAAAATATTAAAAATAAAATAATAAAAATGGGGAAAGCATCTGAATACGCATTTTCCCATAGAAGACATACAGATGGCCAGCAAGTACATGAAAAGGTGCTCGATATCACTAATCGTAAGGGAATGCAAATCAAAACCACAGTGAGATCTCACTTCATACCTATTCGAATGGTTATCCTCAAAAAAACAAGAGATAACAAGTCCTGGAGAGGATGTGGAAAAAAGGGCATCCTTGTGCACTGCTGGTTGGAATGTAAATTGATACAGCTACTATGGAGAACAGTATGGAGGTTCCTTAAAAAACTAAAATTAGAACTACCACATGATACAGCGATCCCACTTCTGGGTATATTTTCAAAGGAAATGAAATCACTCTTGAAGAGATATCTGACCCCCATGTTCATTGCAGCATTATTCACAATAGCCAAGGTATGGAAACAACCCATGGATCTATTGACAGACAAATGGATAAAGAAAACGTGAATATATACTATATATGTGTGTGTGTATATATATATATGTATATGTGTGTACACACACACACACACACACACACAGCAATATTATTCAGCCATAAAGGAAGGAAATCCTACCATTTGTGACATGTTGAACTTTGAGAGCTTTATGGTATGGGAGAAAGGTTAGAGAAAGACAACTATTGTATGATCTCACTTATATGTGGAATCTAGAAAAAACTGAACTCATGGAAGTAGAGAAGAGATAGGTGGTTGCCAGAAGCATGGGTTGGGATGTGGGCAAAAGGGGCGAAGGTGGCCAAAGGTACAAACTTCCAGTTATAAGATAATGAAGTCCTGGGGATATGATGTACAGCACGGTGATTATAATTAACAATTCCGTATTGTGTATTTGAAAGTTGCCAAGAGAGTAGGCCTTAAAAGTTCTCATCACAAGAAAAAAATTGTAACTAGGTGAGGTGATGCTCATTAAACTTATTGTGGTAATTATTTTGCAATATATTCATATATCAAATCATGTTGCATACCTTAAACTTATACAGTATTGTATGTCAGTTATATCTCAATGAAGCTAGAAGAAAATAGTACAAAGAAAAATTTCCCAAACTACTTAAAGAATAAGTGATCCACCTAATGCCCCACCCTCCAGGATCCTTTTGTGTGCATTTCCTCACACAAGGACATTCATAACCACAGCCACCAGAATCTGGAGACACGTCACTACTGTCCAATCCCCAGACCTGACCCAAGTCTCTCCAGCTGTCCCAATAACATTCTTTACAGCAAAAGGACCCGAATTGGGACCACCTGTCATGTTTAGTGGACACATCACCTCAGTGTCTTTCAGTTTGGAACAGTTCCTCTATCTTTCCTTGGTTCTCAAGACCTTAATGCTTTGAAGCTTAAAGGAGAGGACTTGGTGCAGTTCCCCTAACTGGGAGTGTTTTTTTTAATGACATCATGCTCTGAGTCTTTGCCAGAACCATCACAGAAGGAGGCTGGCTAATTCTTTTGCATCCCGTCAAGCGGCAGAGTATTCTGTGTCCTCTTACGGGTGGATCATTTGATTAAGGAGGTGTCTGCCAGGCTACCTCACTGTAAAAGCATTCTTTTCCCCTTTGCAATCAGTGAGGTTGTTGTGGGGAGGTTCTTGGGAAGTGCGTAAGTATCCCATTTCCCATCAAGCATTCACCCACTGGGCTTAGCACCTACTGATGATTCTTGGCTGAGTATTACTACGATGTTGGTCATGGATTTGCTTAACGGATGAATCGGCAACTCAGAGCCTAAGGGGTGGACAGATGTAGCCACATCCCCTTGTGCCATGGATCACGGGGAGAGATGCTTACCCTCTTCTCCTGAAGCCCAATGCAGGGTAGGGTTGGGAGAGAGGCTCCCTCCATAACCTGACTGTGGTTCCCCCATCCCTGCCAGCAAGCTGACACCTGTAGAGGATTCCCTCAAGACACTCAGCAGAGCAAACACTGATGCTGGGAACCATTTAAGTTCTCTCAGGAGTACAGTGAAAAGTCAATGAAGGGCTTTAAGCAGAATAGTGACACACTTATGTTAAGCAGAAACAAAACAAAAATTCTAAATGATGGTCCCTCCTTCTCTCTTTTCTAAAACAAAAATTAACTTCCTTCTGAGCCTGCTCTCAACTAGCTGCCCTAGAGGTATGGGTCTAATGATGAAGTTCATACTAAAGTGTAAATGACTGACTGAAAAGCAAACACCCCTGGCTGCTTTGTGAACAGCTTGACGCGGTGCAAGAGTTTCCACCAGGGAGATCAGGGATAGGACTCAGCAAGGACATTCTGTTTGCTCCACTTTCCAGAAAATCTGGACAGGGACCCTCTTTGTGAGCACACAAGGAGGCTAAATGCCAGGGGAAAAAAAAGAAGGGGCTCTAGGCTCCTCGGAGAGCTCCTGAGTTTGTCTGCCCTCCCCAAGCCTCGCTGACTCCTGCCCTGGATGTCCCGTACCTTTGGTTTCTCTGAGCAGCTCTTCTGTGAATTTGACCACCTGGGCCACCTCTACCCAGGGGAGGCCTTTGCCCGCAGCAAAGATGATACTTTCGTAGAGGGTGTCCAGCAGGATGCTTCTGCGGGAGTCTCTGAGCTCGTCAAACTCTCCCCAGTTCAACAGTCTCCGTAGGTGCTCCCGACCTTCTGGTTTCTGCAGGGCAGGATATATGAGGGGTGGAGGATGAGACTGAGGAATCAGGATGCCATCGTCACTGGGCAAAACACTACTGGGGGCCCAGCATATGCTCTGCAGCATCCTGAAGAGAGACCCAGAATGGGGGTATGCTTGGGCAGAATTCATCTTTCATTTCTGGACAGGTTTCCCTCACCTTTCTAGCACTGCTCCTTCCTCTGGGTGTTCTCATGCTAGCTGCTGCAGTTCCAGGTTTCTACACTTCCAGCCAGCGTCAAGTCCTGAATTATTATGATCCTCGCTTCCCCTTCCCTCAAACAAAATTTGACATTCCTCTGAGACGACTCCCACCCAGCTAACGGCTCCAGAGATGGCAATCTGATCATGAAATTCATACTAAAGTGTAAATGACTGGCCAAGAAGAGGTTTGGAGATGCAATGCTTTAGCAGAGAAATGTGTGTTGCTTGGTGAAGCTAGGCAATAGAGACTGGTCAGGGTACCTCTTATTTCCCTCTATAGGTTAGGATTCATTTTACTTGAGAGTTCACCTGGCCCTTCCAGAAAGGTTCTTAGAGATCACATCAACACATGTAGGAGAATCAAGTGCCTTTCAAGGAGGGGGTAAGAAAAGGTGTGGCATGAAGTGGGCAACCACCAAACATTGGAGCTCCCCTGGGGTGAGGGGAGGGGGAACCGATGGAAGACGGTGCCCGAGCAAGGCCCAGAGCCTTGTCTCAGCCCCTGGTCACTACTCTCTCCTCCCCTGCAGCCCTTTTAGATCCCTAGGTTGGCACCTGATGGGACAGCTGGCTGGAAGATCCAGGGAAGGTGGTGAAATCACAGGTCCTGGGCCGGGGGCTTCCCCAACAGTTTGAGGCTGCCAGTCAGAGGCTGACCTGTGCACATAGCTGGCCTGTGGTCTTCTTGCCTGAGGTCTGCAGCAGAGCCCGGACACCCCTCTGTGGACAGCTCAGAGGCCTGGGCCCTGCAGGTTGGATTCTCTTCACTCTGCAGGTGCCCACCTTGCTCATGTCTTCCGGCCTCAGAAATGGTTCTGAGAAACCATCAAAATCTGCCCTCTTCTTTGCCCTAGAGACACAGACCCCACCCTCTGACACACACACAATCACACACACACCCTCCCTCCACACGTTGGCATACAACCCCAGGGGGCTCACAGGGCCCTGGAGCTCCTGGTGAAGGTGGCACCCCTGTGACGAGACCCTGGGGCCTCCCGGGCCCTCCTTGGAGTGCGGGTGGGCACAGTGCCTCCATGCCCACCTCCTCTGTCCCTCCACGCGGGCTCTGCTGCATCAGGGACTGTCACTGCAGGCCCGGAAAATAGCCCCAAGCTCCAAGGGCTGGGAGGACTTTGGCCTGGCATCCCCCGGGCACACACCCGTGGCGGGCGGGCCTCAGAGCTGGTGTACTGGGACAGGGGATCCTGTCCAGGGGTCCCTCGGAGGACACACCTCACTCTTAGATCAATCTGAGCACACCTCCTTTGAAAAGTCACAAGTTCTCTTCACCTGAAGTTGGAAGACTTTTTTCACTCCCTGGGGTGTCAGGAGTGCCATGGCCTCTACATCCAGTTGCTAGGAGACCTAGCCAGGACTGACTCAGAGCTTCAGGAATGCTGAGGGTGCCTGCTTTGTGAGGTCATGAAGACCCACTTAGAGGTGGCTCTCCCAGGCTCCTTCCTCTGGCCCTGCTCTCCAGCTGGCTCTGGGTCCCAGCTCCCCACACCTGCTCGGCGACCTGGAACCCTTTCTTATCTCCAGCCTCCCCCTCATAAACTGTTCTCCTCCAGGCAGTGAGCCTTCTCAGGCTTCCCTGTACACACACACACACACACACACACACACACACACACACACACACGGTCCCCCCATGCTCCACATTCTACCAAGTCCCACCCCTCTCCTTCTAACCCAAGCCCCGCTTCTCTGCTTCCTTCCACAGTAGGGATCTGACTCTGTGGAAAGGTGGGCCTCCTTTTGCCATCCTCACCTCCTCACCACCTCCTCATCCCACCAGGATCTGGCTTCCACCCTCTTCTGCACTGGCCAGGGGCATCCCGACTTCCTGCTGCATGCATCCCTGTTTTGTGTTGGCTGCAGAAAACAGCTCTGGGGGGTGTCCCCGTGCAGAGGTCAGACACCCGCTTGCCAAGATCTGTGGGGAGCTGGTCTCGCTCTCCCGCTTAGCCTGGCCCTTCTCTTCCCAGAAGCCCAGCTGGGGACCTGAGGGGCGAGTCCTGCTCCCCCCTGCCTCCCTGCCCATAAGCCCCAACTCAGTGCCCAGGAGCCTCGGGGGGAAAGCCCGGGGCTCTGGGGGAGTCGCTGGCTGAGCTGTCTGGTCCTGGGGTTGCCTCCACTGGGACCTGCCCAGGCTCTTTGGTGTCGGGCCTGGCCAGGGGGGTCCTGGCCACGCGTGGGAGCTCACGAAGGTCCCAGCCTCTGCCACGTCAACCACTCAGAGCCATCATTCCCGTCGGCCACGGGACTCCACCTTCCTGGTCCTCATGGTCATGTTACTTCAGGGCCCTCGCTGCCTCTCCTGCCGCTGGGAAGACCTGGGTTAGGGTCACTTTGTTCCACTCCCGCAGATTACTAGGGACAAGGGGAGGGGGAGGGGATCCCTGGGGCCCCTCATGAACACGTACCCATTCCCTCTCCAGCAACTTTCACACTCCCGTTTACCTCATGGAGGGAACGAGTGGACCAAGTGTGCCCCTCTGCAGCGTGTAGTTGCTATGCCACTGTCCCTTTCTGTCCTTGCCATCCTCGGCCAATGCTTCTGTTGAACATCTGTTTATTTCTCGGCTTCTAACGAGCCACTCTCTCCTGAAGGGTCTTAGGTCTCTCTACTCATTCCTTCTCTGCCTTCTGTGAAGACCTGCTTGCCTCCGTTGGTCCCTTATACGTTGCCATGATCCAGGGTTCTGTCCACAAACTCCTGTCTTTCTAGGTCACGCATCCTTTTTAAAAATTCTAATGGTGAGAACACAACACGAGATCTACCCTCAAAACATTTTAAGTGTACAATAGAGGATTTCTAGAACTTATTCATCCTGCACACCTGGTACTTTATGCCCATTGATCAGCAACTTCTCCTCCTCCTCTACCCCCGTCAGCCCCTAACAACCACTGTCCTATGCTCTGATTCTATGATTTGACTATTTCAGATATCTCATATAAATAGAATCATGCAGTATTTGTGCTCTATGACTGGCTTATTTGGCTTAGCATAACGTCTTCAAGAGTCATCCCATGTACTCTCTTTTTATTTTTAAAATTTAATTCTTTTATTGGGGTAAAATATACAAAACAACAATTTACTTTTTTTAACCTTTTTTTTTTTTTAGAAGATGTTGGGGGTAGGAGTTTATTAATTAATTAATTTATTTTTTGCTGTGTTGGGTCTTCGTTTCTGTGCAAGGGCTTTCTCTAGTTGGGGCGAGCAGGGGCCACTCTTCATCGCGGTGCACGGGCCTCTCACTATCGTGGCCTCTCTTGTTGCGGAGCACAGGCTCCAGACACGCAGGCTCAGTAGTTGTCGCTCACGGGCCTAGTTGCTCCGCGGCATGTGGGATCCTCCCAGACCAGGGCTCGAACCCGTGTCCCCTGCATTAGCAGGCAGATTCTCAACCACTGCGCCACCAGGGAAGCCCCTTTTTAAACCATTTTTAAGTGTAAGTTCAGTGACATTAAGTACGTTGACATTTCTGTGCAACCATCACCCCCATCCATCTCCAGAAGTTTTCCAACTCCCCAAACTGAAACTCTGTCACCATTAAACACTACCTTTCCCTTTCCCCTCTCCCAGCCCCTGACTATCCCATTCTGCTTCCCATCTCTATGAATCTGAGTCCTCTAAGACCTCATGTAAGTGGAACATACAGTGTTTGCCCTTGTGTGACCAGCTTCTTTCACTTAACATAATGTCCTCAAGGTTCACAGGCCACATATTCTTGAGAGATTTTATACAGTGCATGACATTGATGTCTGTCCATAGAAGCGACGTATTTCTTCCAGATTTAGGTAATGGAAGTGTTCACTATTCTCTGTCTCAGCTTGGGGTATGCTGTTGTCTTTCCCCAGAAATGGATGATTGAGAAGTTATGGTGCTTGATAGGTTTTCGGGGGTCTCTGGGGCTGATGCATGTTGGGGTGTGTTGCCAGAGGGAGTCTTCATGCAGTGGTCCAAGGGGGTGAGTCTCCAAGTCCAGGCCTGCCAAGCAGGAGCTGTCACAGCCTGCAATGCTGGGGTAGGGCCTACAGGATGGCCGCCATGCCTGGGCTCTCAGGTGATGCCCCTTACTTGAGGTCTGTCCTAAGTCTGGGGTCCCAGAGCTTGATGTCCCAGACCTACAGCCCTTTCTCATTTCTTTTCCCATTCCTTTCAATGTTCTCCTTGTGGTCTGTAAATCACAGTTCTCTTTGTTGCATCAGAAACTCAAACTGGCTTAGACCAAGTGAGAATCTATTGCTTCACAGAACCAAAATGTCTCAGTGTGTGCTTCAGGCGAGGCTTGATCCAGGTGCTCAAATTTGTGTTCATTCCCAGGATCGTCCCTGAGCTTTTCCTTTACGAGCCCCTTTCCTGAAATGCACTTCTAACTCCCGATCACCTAGCTAACTCTTACTGATTCTGAAAAGCTCCACGTGTGTGTCAGCACTTCTAGAAAGCCTTCTGGACCCTCTTCTCCCGCAGGCTGATTCAGTGTCCCTCCAGCTGCCCAAACCAGCAACCTGTGAGTCATCTTACCTGCTCCTCCCCTACTCCTCCTTCCCAATCTCTCCAAGTTCTGCCGACTTTACCTCCTAAATATTTTCGGGTCCCTTCTCTTCTCTCCACTCCCATCACTATGACCCAAGGATAGTCCTCCATCATTTCTTGCCTAGGTACTATCATACCCAGACCCCAAACAACTATTCTCCACACTGTCACCAGAGTAAACAAAAACAAAAACAGGGCTTCCCTGGTGGCGCAGTGGTTGAGAGTCCGCCTGCCGGTACAGGGGACGCGGGTTTGTGCCCCGGTCTGGGAAGATCCCACATGCCGCGGAGCGGCTGGGCCCGTGAGCCATGGCCGCTGAGCCTGCGCGTCCAGACCCTGTGCTCTGCAACGGGAGAGGCCACAGCAGTGAGAGGCCCGCATACAGCAAAAAAAAAAACAAAACCAAAAACAAACAAAAATCTGCTTATAGACTGGAAATTGGCAAGGGGGAACGTGCTAGGGTGATCATAGTGTTCTCATCTTGTTTGGGGCGTTGGTTATTCTGGTATAACCGGCTTGCTTAAGATCTCTGAATTTTATTTTATATAGGTTATATTGTTCCCTCTCTCTGCACACACAGATACATAGATACTTAAAAATGGACTATGTCAGTTTCTTGCTTCAAAACCCTCAACGTTGTTTGTAGAGTAGCCCCCGAAGACTTC
The DNA here is from genome assembly GCF_964341445.2 of Mesoplodon mirus. NCBI lineage: Eukaryota > Metazoa > Chordata > Mammalia > Artiodactyla > Ziphiidae > Mesoplodon > Mesoplodon mirus. The sequence goes on along the minus strand of NC_138976.1, from coordinate 224,448,497 downwards.
ATGGGGCTTACAAGGCCCTCTGTGATCGCGGTCTTTCTTTCTTCTCCAGCCCTTTCTTCTCCTCCTTCCAGAACTTTGCATATGCTGCTTCTCTTCCTGGAAGCTCCTCTACTGTGTCTCTGCCTACATCCTTCTGGTGCCTCGGGTATCAGCTTAATCGTCTCTTTCCCAGGGAAACCTTTCCCGGGTCCCTGTGACAAGTCTGGTAGCCCTGAACGCGTTACCGGCAACACTTTGCACGTTATAAGTGTTCACTTAACCATTTTGATGATTTGTTTTGGTGCCTGTTTCCTCTAGGTTGTAAGACATGAGGGCATTTCCTCTTACTGATCACTTTTGCTCACCACTCTATGCGCCACAGCCTGTTGAATGGCTGTGACTGTCTTTGTCATGACCCTATGATGTGGCCTTTCACCTTTCTACGGAACAGTTGCCTCCCCGTCCAGCCTGCTTATCACATGAAGGTGTGGGCAATGTCTTCTTCACCCCTGGGGCCCCGGGGGTTGGTGTATGGCCTGGATGGTGGCCAGCGCTCAGTAGATATTTGCCAGTTGAATGATTGGAAGTATCATGAAGTGATACTGACGGAATGAAAACAGGCTATGAACAGAACTTTCCTAGGCACTATAAACGGCACCTAGTCTGGCTTTGAACGTAATGACCTTTCCTATTTACCATTTATGAAATGAATATGTGTATCTCAGCTTACCTATCTTAAAGGCCTGTTTAGTTACAGAAACAAAACAAAACAAAAACCTCATAGAGTTACCGAACAATGCTAAAGAGTGTTTTTAATTAGTAAATAATGGGAGTTATATTCCAGGAGCTTTAAATACATTATCTCTTTTAATCCTTGCGAGAATTCCATGAGATCAATATAATGATAATCATTCCCAGTTGACCTAGGAGGAGACTGAGGCCTAGAGTGATTATGTATCTTGCACAAGATCACAAAACTAGCGCTGAAACCCCGGTCTTAACAATTGGCCATACTAATTGCTACTGCAGAATTCAAGAGTTTTCTAGATAAGTCCAGGACATTCAGGCTTCAGAGACTCTAGTTAACACCCAAGTAGAGCTGACTTAACTGCTTGCTACAGGCTACAATATACACGATAACATAGAGATTTTGTATATCCTTGAATGATTCAGGGCACATTTGGCCATTACGTTTTCTTTTTATCCTTTATCATCATCATCATCGACATTGGTTTTTTTTTTTTTTTATAGTCACCATTAGATTCTCAGACCTTACTCATCCTTTTTTTTTTGGTTGCACCATGCGGCATGTGGGATCTTAGTTCCCCAACCAGGGATCGAACCCGTGCCCCCTGCAGTGGAAGCATGGAGTCTTAACCACTGGACCGCCAGGGAAGTCCCCTTGCTCATCATTTTGCTGAAAGTTTGTACCCTTTTACCAACCTCTCCCTATTTCTCCCACTCCCCAGCTCCTGGCAACCACTTTTCTACACTCTCTTTCTATGAGTTTGATTTTCTTTTTAGATTCCACATATAAGTAAATACTATGCAGTATTTGTCTTTCTCTGGCTGCCTTGTCTCACTCAGCACAACGTCCTCAGGGTCTATCCATGTTGTCAGACGGCAGGATTTTCTTCTTCCTAATGGCTGAATTATATTCTATTGTATCAATAGATACATACCACTGATGGACACTTAGTTTGTTTCCGTATCTTGGCTGTTGTGAGTAATGCTGCAATGAACACAGCGGTGCAGATATCTCTTCAAGATCCTGTTTTCATTTCCTCTGGCTACAGACCCAGAAGTGAGATTGCTGGATCATACAGTAGTTTCATTTTTAATTTTTGGAGGAATCTTTATACTCCATGATGTTGATTCTCATCATCAACATTATTTTTTATCATCTTCATCATCAGAATTGAACCCCTATTAAGACATGAGTTTGGATGCTAGAAATATACAAAGGTACATGGTAAGGTCACATTATCTAAAAATACTCCATCTGGAAGGGAACACAGAGGTATTTTTGTCCATACCCTAAACTTTCCAGATAATGGAATGAGACCTTGAGCAAAGGGGGCATCACTAGTTAGATATCAGGGTCTGGACTGGAACTCAAGCCTCTGACCACATATTAGTGCCATTTCATCTATATCATGTTACCTGCCTGTGATGGTGAGTTTTATGTGTTGACTTGGCTGGGCTGCAGTACCCAGTTCTTTAATCAAACATTAATCTAAGTGTTGTTGAAGGTCTTGAGAGAAAAACCAAAGTTTGCTGAAAATGAAGAAATTGTGCCTCAAGACTGCATCATCCACTCCTGCCTGAGTTTCTAGGCTGCCAGACTGTCCTACAGATTTTGGACTTACTAGCCCTGGTAATCACATAAGCCGATTCCTAAAAACAAATCTCTTCATATCTATTTCTCTATCTATCTATCTATCTACTTACTTATCTATTTAGCTATTATCTGTCAAACATCTATCAATTTATCTATCAATCATCTATCAATCTATTATCTATCCACCTACCTATCATCTATCTATCTATCATCTATCTATCTATCTATTATCTATCTATCTATCTATCTATCTATCTATCTATCTATCTATCTACCTTCTTGGTTCTGTTTCTCTGGAGACCCCTGACTGATAACACTGCCCTACAGGGACCTACATGGCACACATAGCTTTTTGTTCACATATATACAGTATATATAAATTTAGAGTAAATATACAAAATTACAAAACTATCTAAAAAACCCACTTTATACCTACTAAGAATGCCCAAGGAAAAGGTGAAAGCAGTCTAATAGAAGAGTTGACAGATTGGCTGGGAGATGCTGCCTTTGTGGTATTGAGAGAACTTGAGTTTCTTCAGTAGAGTTTCCGAGATGCCGATCATTGTCCAATATTTATTCTTCCCCTTTGCCTTGTTATCAGAACCCTTGTGTTTCAGGGGAAGGGACAACAATGAATTCAGCTGAAAGCTACATTTCTCAGCTTCTGATTCAGCTAGGACTGGACATACGATGAAGTTTTTCCCAAAAAGATATAAGCAGAAGTTTCTAGATGGAACATCAGGGAAGGGTTTTAGGAGGAGCATACCCAGCTGGAACACACATTTTCTGCCTTTTTTTCTCCTTCTTCCTTTCTACTTGGAAGTCATGGCTGAGACCTCAGAAGCATCTTGGACCATGAATAAAAGGCCAATTGAATCAGAGAGGTCTTGACCTTGACACACCGAACCAACATCATCGGTTACCTACTTCTGGACTATTCATTACATAACAAAATTAAGCCCTTTATGTTTAAGCCCGGTCTCTGGTACTCACAGCTCTCACAATTCCTAACTGCAGACTATGGTACCAGGAGTGGAGTACTATAAGTAACAGAACCTAATATTTGAACAAGACTGAATGAATAAAGTAGGTGGGGAGATATTAACATATCAGACCTTACAGACTAAAAGCTGGGGATCTTGTGATGCATTTGAAAACATTTGTTAACACTGTCTCCTGTTACCTTGGAATGTGGACCACCTGCCAACCAAGCTGTAGCATCCGGGAATTTGGGAAGAAGAGTTCAGATGCTGGCAGCAAAGTTCAGGGAGAGAGGTGAATTCAGATCAGAGTGAGACAGTCTGCAAGCAGACATGGATGGAAATCCTGCTTTCCTAAGACATATACCTTCTGCCTGTGATCTATAATCTGTGTTAGCTGTGAGCACTGCACATTTTTTTTTTTTGCTGTACGCGGGCCTCTCACTGTTGTGGACTCTCCCGTCGCGGAACACAGGCTCCGGACGCGCAGGCTCAGCGGCCATGGCTCACAGGTCCAGCCGCTCCGCTGCATGTGGGATCATCCCGGACCGGGGCACAAACCCACGTCCCCTGCATCGGCAGGCGGACTCTCAACCACTGCGCCACCAGGGAAGCCCGCACTGCACATTTTTGTTCATGTATTTATTTAAGATAATTTTGTTTAAATTGTGGCAAAATACATACAGCATAAATTTGACCATTTTAACCATGTTTAAGTGTACAGTTCAGTGGCATGAGTACATTCACATTTCTCTACAACCATCACCACCATCCACCTCCGGAACTTTTCATTTTCCCCAGATGAAACTATGTACCTATTAAACAATAACTCCCCTTTCTCACCCCTCCTCTCCCCAGCCCCTGGAAACCCCCATTTAACTTTCTGTCTCTATGATTTTGACTACTCTAGGTACCTCAAAAATCATTGGAATCCTATAGTATCTGTCCTTTTGTGACTGGCTTATTTTATTTAGCAGAATGTCCTCACGGTTCAGCCATGCTGTGGCCTGTGTCAGAATTTCATTCCTTTTAAAGACAGAATAATATTCCAGTGTATGTCTATACCATATTTGGCATTCACCTATCAATGGACACAGCTTGCTTCCACCTTTTAGCTTTTGAGACTAATGCTGCTATGAACGTGAGTGTACAAATGAGAGTGCTGCAATTTAGACTCTCGCAGGATTAAAAAAAGAAATACCCAACTGCTTCTATACTTCAAAGCAAACAATTTACAAGTGGCGAATTCAAAATGGCAGCCACAGTGGGATAAGACTACTATCCTGTCCGGCAAAGGCAGTAAAGAGAGGATTAAACCTTCCAGCTGGAGTTTATTGTTAGAAATTACCTCAAGTCAGTAGCCATATTTTAAGGGCTAAGGCATTACACAGCGGCCAATTAAAAAAGGTCAAGCAGGGCTTCCCTGGTGGCGCAGTGGTTGGGAGTCCGCCTGCCGATGCAGGGGACAAGGGTTCGTGCCCCGGTCCGCGAGGATCCCATATGCTGCGGAGCAGCTGGGCCCATGAGCCATGGCCGCTGAGCCTGTGTGTCCGGAGGTTTGTGCTCCGCAACGGGAGAGGCCGCAACAGTGAGAGACCCGTGTACCACAAAAAAAAAAAAAAAAAAAGGCGACCAGCTTTAGCACTAAAAGTTACGTTTTGATAGGATTTTTGGTTCCATGTGGTTACTTGCACATGGAATGGACTGGAAGCAATTAAAACCAAAGTCAACTAAGTTTTGAGAGAGGCATTTGCCATCGGAAGCCCAACCGGACCTGCAACATCCTATGATTCTTAAATCCCTAAAACTATTCCTGAGCATCCAAACCCAAACAAGAGGCGGGGTTTAAGGGCTGTGAATTTCTATTGAAAGTTAGCCTCCCAAACACTGTTCTGAGATGCAGCTGGGGGGAAAAATGGATGAGGAAGAGCCTTCCAGAGGGGAGAACAATGGGGGAAATGTTTCAGGGAGATTCTCCCAGAGGGAGAGGGTGAAGCAACTGGCCAGGCTGGTTCACCAAGGACAAAAGACCATGGCCAAGGCCAAGGGACCCCACTGGTTCTGTTCCAGAGTTTCCCGTAATTGCCGTGGACCAATGACTGCCGTGGGCTTCCCATTATTCTCTGTACTTGATGGGAGTTTTATGGCAGTTACCTTCTGTGCTAGGGCAGACTCTGACTTTTAGTTCTTAGAACTCTGGGCCACAGGGACCACATCTATACGTGACGGGAAGGAGGGCATTGCCCTAGTGGACATGAATATGAATGTGAAGAAGGGTATTTATGGTTGATGGGTAGCTCAAGAGGTGGATCCTGGCAGATAATCTTTGTGGTCTGTCTGATATTTATTCTCCCCTAGCCTTACCAATAGGGGCCCAATTTTCCCAGGGACAGCAATGTACACAGCTGAAAAACATTTCCCTGCCTACCTTGCAAATTGGAGTGGCCATGTGACACAGCTCCTGCATATGTTTTCCAGGCTTTGAAAAGCCCTTTTGCCGTTTGCCCCTTTCTTTCTTCCAGTTGGGAATGCAGAGGTGATTGCCGGAGCACCAGCAGTCGTGTTGCAAGCATATGAATGGGAATCCCATCCCGGGGCCCTGATGATAGCCAGGGTCGGCTGCACCAGCCGCTGAGTACTGACTTCAGGACTTCTTGTGATGTGAAAGGAAAAACCACCTCCATCTTGTTTAAGCCACTGTTATTTGGGCTTAGAGTTACGTGTAGCTACACTCAATCTCTCAGTGTATGGAAACTAATTTCTGAACCTCTAGTTGGGTCAGATCAGGTCATGAGATGCACCAGGCAGTGAAGCGTTCTTGTTCACGCAAGTAAAGCGATTTGCCAGAACCAGGAAGTGGAGGCGTTTAGGTTGCAGGATATGTCCCCTGGTCACCAGTGCGAGCTGCACGTCCACCTTCCTGGCAGGACCCTGAGAAAGGGACAGTCAGGCAGTCATCTTGGGAGATTTTTCCAGGGCTGGGGAGGACGGGAAGTCTGCTCATTAACATAAAAGGAGCCCCACTGATGAAACAAGAGTCTACCCTACTGTGGACACTTCTCGGAAGGCAGATTTAGCCTTTGTGAGTGTGCAGCCCTCTGACAGGTGGGAACCTTTTGTTTCCCTGGGGAAGGACCCCTAGAGGGATGGGCAGATACACAGTGGACAAAGGTCATTTTTAGGACACCTCAGCATGTTAGTAAACCTCAGCATGATTCTAGGCGTTGGTTCATTCATTCACTCAAAGAATGTAATGGAGCACAGGAGAGTAGCCGTCCTGCTAAAAGTGTGAAAGGATGCAGAGACAGCCTCCAGTGTCTGCTCCGACACGGCCCCTGACTCCCTCACCCGGCCCGTCGCACTCACTCTCCTTTGCTTTATCCGCACTCCTGGGCCCTCTAAGCCTCGGGCCACGCTCCCCCTCAGGGCTTTTAGACTTTTTCTCGCTTCTGTCCCGGAGGATCGCCTCCAGGTGCCTGCTTGGCCAGCTCACTTCACTCCAGCCTTGACCACAGGTCACATCCTCAGAGAGGCTTCCCCCACCCTGCCTCTCCACGGGCCGCCCCTCCTTCTCTCTCTAGCCTCTGGTTCTGCGTTTTCCTTCCCAGCACTTAATGACCTCCTGACACGTATCAGTTACTATGTGTTTGTCTTCTCCCACAAGAACGTAACCTCCACGACAGCAGGGTCTTCGCTCTGCTCACCATGGGGACCCTGTGCCTAGAGCAGTGTCTGGCATGCGGCAGACACTCCATGTGTATTTGTTGAACGGGTGGACACACGCCCTGCCCTCAGATGCTCCCAGTCTCAGGCAGGAGCGGACCAAGTCACAAGCAGTGCCATCTAAATGGGATGACAGGGCACTCGGGGGGCCGTGAGGGAAGACAGGAGGGGACCCCAGTCCAGATGGGAACAGCTTCCTGGAGGAAATGGCTCTGCCAGAGACAGAGTGGGAATAACAGGGGACTGCAGCTCGGTGCAGAGAGAGGAGGGGTCTGGTAGGTTAGCTGGGGAGGGCAGGTTGGGAGAACCCTGCTTCTCCTAAGCCCGGGGAAGTGGGTGGGTGGATGATGAGATAGAAAATGGTGAGGTGCGGGTGTGGGGTCCCGATGGAAGGCTGAGACCCTAATTTCACACCATATCACACCACACAGCCCTAATTTCAATGTGGGAAAGAGAAATGTGGAAGTTAGCCTTAGAGCCAGGGGTAACCTCTTGGGGAGGGATTTTTTTAATAGCTTTTCATGAGCCTCTTTGGTTGTGGAAAGACGGCCCTGGGGAATACCAGAGCTGAGGATAGAGGCTACGTGATCGCTCGATGGCTCTGCATGGAAAGTGGCTGGACTCTCAATATTCAATCCCAAAGGGTGGGGTTCTGTTGGCAAGGAAGAGAGTGGGCAATCAACCCCTCCTGCCATAGCAACAAAACCTTCCTGCCTGGGTTGAGGGCACATTGGCTGGAAAAAAAAGGAGTGGCAGGACCTCAGAGGCAAGAGAGGTGAGGGATCTGGGGGGCGGTCCAGGAGGCTGGGCAGAGGACATGATGGAGGAAGCTGGGGTCTGGGGAGAGGTCATCAAGGAAGGTCCTCAGGGGTGGGGGGCAGGGAGGACCCAGGGGTGTGTCAGAGCCACTTCAGAAGGGCCTCCCTCGCTGGGCTGCGAGGAGCCCGACTGCCTTTCCTTACCTTTTCCAAGGCCACAGACATCTATTATGCATGATGAGCCGGTTGTGGAAAAATCAAGATCAACCTGGGATAGAGACAGGTAGCAACTCAAAAGCCACTCAGCAATATGGGGAATTTAGCCACAGTAAATGAGACTCAGGCGCAACGAGATGAAAGATCTAGCCCCCAAATCCCTCCAGAGATGTGGGGAGAGACGCTGAGTTTCCCGTCTACACGAGATGGGCTTGGAGCTTGTTTAACTTCTTCTCTGAGAGGACAGTGACCCCAGTCTGGTTTTCTCGTTACAGTAACGGGGCGCAGATGATGTCATCATCGAGGGGAGGGGGCAGGGAGGGGGCAGGAAGGGGGTCCGGCTGGTGGGATAAGCAGAAGTCTGGAAGAACAGCTGTAGAGAGCAGGACAGTGACGGATACGAGGATAACCCTGCATCCCTGGAACCCGCACTGTGGAGAATGTGATTCAGTCAGAGCCTTTACCACTCCGGGTGAATGCGCTTAGTCAGGGTCTGAAGCTTCCCTGAGGGCCTCTTTTGCTTTATTATTTTTTGTATTTTTTTTTTTACATCTTTATTGGAGTATAATTGCTTCACAATGGTGTGTTAGTTTCTGCTTTATAACAAAGTGAATCAGTTATACATATACATATGTTCCCATATCTCTTCCCTCTTGCATCTCCCTCCCTCCCACCCTCCTTATCCCACCCCCCTAGGTGGTCACAAAGCACCGAGCTGATGATCTCCCTGTGCTATGTGGCTGCTTCCCTGAGGGCCTCTTTTGGAGAGGAGACTGTGACGGGGGAGGGCGGAGGCTGAGATGCTGGTGGGAGGGGCACGCAGCAAGAGAAGTAACACTAAGCCTGTGGACGAAGAGCCCAGATCCTGTCGCCCTGGTCAGAGGTCAGTGGAGACAGTGACTTGGGTTTGGAGTCATCCATAGGAAAGAGTGAATTCCTCCAGAAGCTTCCAACCCCTGGAGGTGGAACAAAAGAGGAAGGAGGTGGCTGGACTGATTAGCAAGAGAGTGGCTGAAGCCACGCCCCGTGGACGCTGGGCTCATGCAAAGCGATGTGGCGCTGGGAAGGGGTGACCGGCCTGGAATGAGGCACCACGCCTGGGCAGTGAGCTGGTGAGGTGGGGTGTAGACACAGGGGATCGAGTCAAGGGGATTTGAGGCCAGGTTGTGGGCTGCCACACAGACAACCCAGTCTCTGGGCACAGTGACTAGACTGGAATGGAAGGGAGAGTCTCCATCAAAGGTGCCTAAGGGGACTGAGGAAGACAGTGCACGAGGCCAGACAGGACAGGTGGTGAGCCCCGCAAAGGGACAAGGGACTTTGCACCATGGTGAGAAATGTGGTGTGGAGGCCACAGTTTTGTGGAAGACCAGCCCCGTCCCTGGGAGGGCGAGGGGGTGACGCGGCGTCCCTTGAGGACATTAGGAGAGCAGGGCTGCAGTGACAGCGAGGAAGTGGAGGGTTCACTCCACGAAAAGGTGGATGATGCAGAGCTGTTGATCTCAGAGAACACCATGCATGGGGCAGCGCAGCATCCTCTGTGCAAAGAAGAGTGAGCTCAAGGGCCACGTGGGGCAGCGTGTGCAATGCCCATGAGGGAAGGAGGGTGGCCCAGAGAGGTCCGAGCTTGGTCTGGCGCTGGCATGACGGGGACAGGCACACAGGAGGAATGGCATTCAGGAGGCTGCAGGAGTCCCAGGTCTGGGGACACAGAAACCCGCGGGGGTCTCTCCCACGTGTCTGAATGGTCTGTAGTGGAATTCACATGCCGGTCCCAGGTCCCACTGGCGAGCGGTGACCCCTCCTCTCACTGTCCCCTCCCTGCTGCTTCCTCGGGCTTTCCCCTTCATTGGCTGGTGCCTTCTGCCTTCAGGCTGTCCCCTCTGGCCACCATCTCCTTTCCTGCCTTTCACTGGCAAACTCCCTAATAGAAACTCTCTGTAGCCCCCGCCTCTATTTTCCCACCTCGCTCACCCGCGGTGCCTCTCGTGAGGTTCGCCGAGCCTTTCTGCGCTGCCTGCCCGCAACCAGGGCTGCTCGTCCCCCCACCTTTCTTCTCCTTGTCGTCTCGACTGCCTTCACTGGATTACTGTTCCTTCACATCTGAAACGGGCTTTTCTTGGTTCTCATGATGCTGGACTCTGCTGCTTCTTCACTCCTCCCTCCTCGTTCCCTTTTGACACTTCCCTCTCTTTCCTGCTCCCGTAAGAAGATCATTCCTTCCTTGGGCATATGCTGCTCTCTCTACGGAAGGCAGAACACAGGGGTGAGACCCAGGGAGGCTGATGCCAAACTGCCTGGATCCAAATTCTGGCTCTGCCGCATACCAGCCAAATGACCTTGGCAAAGTTAGTTAACTTTTCAGGATCAGGGGCTGCTATATAGTAATTACAAAGCCTGTCTTCTTTGGAGCTATCTCATCAACTGCTTTAGCTCCAGATAATGCCTATTTTTTAAGCTTTTTTCTTTTTAATTTGTTTATTTTATTTTATTTATTTTTGGCTGCGTTAGGTCTTTGTTGCTGCGCGCAGGCTTTCTCTAGTTGCGGCGAGCGGGGGCTACTCTTTGTTGCGATGCACGGGCTTCTCATTGCGGTGGTTTCTCTTGTTGCAGAGCACGGGCTGTAGGCGCACGGACTTCAGTAGTTGTGGCACGTGGGCTTCAGTAGTTGCGGCATGCCGGCTCTAGAGCACAGGCTCAGCAGTTGTGGTGCACGGGCTTAGTTGCTCCGCGGCATGTGGGATTGTCCCGGACCAAGGCTCGAACCTGTGTCCCCTGCATTGGCAGGCGGATTCTTAAGCACTGCGCCACCCGGGGAGCCCAGATAACGTCTATTTTAAAGTCTTTGTCAGACTGTCTCATGGAATTAGTTTCATCTGGAGTGAATTCATGTTCTAATTGCTGATTTTGTCATCTGTGTCTTTCCTTACACTGTGTTTGTCTTATGCTTTTAAATTTTGGTTTGCAGGTTTCCCTTGGGTGGGAGGTTTGGTTTTTTTTTTTTTTTTTTTTTTTTTTTTTGTGGTACGTGGGCCTCTCACCGTCGTGGCCTCTCCCGCCGCGGAGCACAGGCTCTGGACGCGCAGGCCCAGCGGCCATGGCTCACAGGCCCAGCCGCTCCACGGCACGTGGGGTCTCCCCAGACCGGGGAACGAACCCGCGCCCCCCGCATCGGCAGGCCGACTCCCAACCACTGCGCCACCAGGGAAGCCCCGGGAGGTTTGTTTTTGCTTTGTTTTCTCTCCCTCTCTTGCTGATGCCCCTCCCCGTGTAGTAGTTTTATGGCTGTCTTCATGTGCTCCTTGGTCTCCAGTCAGAACCAGTCATGACATTTTTAGAGTTCTTGTTCTACAGTGATATTGGAGATACCCCAGACCCAGTCACCAGTAAGGGGGCCCCTCCCCTCTCCACTTATTAGGCCAGTCACTTCTCAACTCCAGCACTACTGACATTTTGGGCTGGATAATTCTTTGTCATGGGGGACTATTCTGTACATTGTAGGATGTTTGGTAGCATCCTGGCCTAACCCACTAGATGCCAGTAGCTACCTCCCCTCCAGTTGTGACAACAAGAATGTCTCTAACCATTGCCACATGTCCCCTGGGGGCAAATCCTGCTTTATGAGTGGAGATCCACTGTCATAAAGTCATACCCTGACCCTGGGGCTCAGCATTACTTTTTAGAGCTTTGTTTTCCTAGGAAGAGTGGGTGAGCCCAGCCAGCCTATGGTTTCACGTGTAATCACTGCTTCATGTTTTTCTTCTAATTTGGGGCAAAAGAAATGTTTGTCCTTTTTTTTTTTTTTTTTTTTTCCATAGCCCAGCTATACCTTTTTGGGTTTTTTTTTTCTTTTTATCTCTCATGGCTATGAACTTGGAGGGGAGCATGTGAATTCATGCATGCTTATACTGCTTTATCTGGATCAGAATTTCCTCTCTTTTGTATGTTTCAAGAATGGCATCCTCCTTTGTGAAACCTTTCCAATCACGGTAGTCTTTCTAGAACTTTCTGTGTCTAATACTCACAGGGCATGCTCTGCTTTGGGCCAGTCAAATGGTTGTCGAACGCTGGGATCGATAGTTAGCTTTTGCTTGCTTATGTCTTGTCTTTACAATTCGATGTGAGCTTATCTAAGATTTCTTTGCCCCTTAAATAGTGGCTAAAGATGCAGTAGGAATATAGTATCTTAGAAACCTATATAGTCGTGAATCCCTTACGACTATATCAAGCCTTTGATTGATTCAAAGTCTTCTGAACATCAGGCACAAAATTCTAGTTACCTTTTTGCAGCTTTGAGTAACTTAAATCGGTTCTCTGTAGGACAAAATCTATTTGACCACACAACTCATGGAATCATAGATATTTACACATGGTTGTTCTTTTAGGTAGGGTAGCCCTAGATCTAAATGGCCTGGGACAGTCCTTGTTCACTCCTGTTGTCCCAAAGTAATTGATAATTTCCTCTTTCCATCCCCAAAGTGTCTTGGTTTGGCTGATAAACTATATGGTCACTCCACGTAGAGGTCACTTGGTTCACGTATGTGAACCAAATGTGGACATTGAACAGATTATATTTTCCTTTCACTTGCAATGATTTCCCACATTCCTCTGGGGGAAAAAAAAAGCCAGTGAATGGTTTGATCATCCTTCTGTGCTTATTCATATGTTCAGATGAATTGGCAGTTACTGAATACCAGTGAATGCTGTACACTTCTCAGGAGCTCAATAAACGTGAGGCAACACACACCACCTGAAATTTCTTTGTGCCGCCCATATTCTGCACTTTGCATGAAGAATCTGGAGCTCAGCCAATGACTCTTGTGTTTGTTTTAACTTATTAAAATTACCTGGGAAAGTGCAGTGTGTTGGCTAATTTTATGTGTCACCTTGACTGGGTAAGAGATGCCCAGATAGCTGGTAAAACATCATTTCTGGGTTTGTTTCTGGAAGAGATTAATGTTTGAATTGGTACACTGAGGCCAGAAGATTGACCTCACCAATGCAGTGGGCACTGTCCAGTCTGCTGAGGGCCCCAACAGACTGGCGGAGGAAAGGTGAATGTGTTCTCTCTGTTTGAGCTGAGACATCCATCTTGCACATTGGTGCTTCCGGTTCTTGGGTCTTCAGTCTCAGACCAAGACTTACTCCGTCAATTCTCCTCGTTCTCAGGTCTTCAGGCTTAGACTGAAACTATACCATCAGTTCTCCTGCTGGCAGACAGCAGATCATGGGACTTCTCAGCCTCCACAGGTGCATGAGCCAACCCTTCCTTATAACTCTCTTTCTGTGAGTCTTTCTGCATGTCTACATGTATCTTGTTGGTTCTGTTTCTCAGGCAGGGATCTCCATCATCCTGTAACCCACATCCACTCATATGTGGTTGTTTGGACTGAATTGCCGTATCCGTCAGCCAGAAGCAAGCCTTGAGTGATTCTGTTTGCAGAATTTGTCAGGCATATTGATGTTGATCGTACAGTGGCTAAGTCTTTGCCTCTCGATGGCCCAGGACTCTCAGGCCCAATAGTTTCCACAGGTGGCTCATTAACCTGATAAATTTCCAGTGAGGAAACTTCCAGGCTTCAGATCACATAGTTCATCCTTGCCTATAGGCAACCCTGCATCACCTAAACACGATATCCTAGGAAAGAATCATTTTCTGGCCTCAGAGAGGGTGGATTTGAAAATTCCAGGCTTCCCCCAAAGCGTTGCCAATGTAAAGCCAAAATGATCAATTTAGTCTAAATTAGAAAGGACGGTCCTCCCAGGGGAAACTGGCCACTCAGCATGGGTAGAGAAGACAGCTGAAGGATGGGTTTAATTGTCGGCTGGTTCTCTCAGGCCTCCATGCACCTAATTCCTGTCTCAGGCGACAGCATTGTATTTCCTTTTCTGCTTTATTCAGGGATATGGAAGCCAGCCAGTTACCTTTTTCCCCTAGTGTCCTCTACTCAGGACTGGTGTTTCCGTGGGGTACCTCAGAGTCCCGTGCCAGCACAGGCTGCTTGTGGGCCACGCGGGCAGCTGGCATCAGGCAGCCGGGAGACCCTGGTACACCCTGGTGCGTGGAGGGCTCCTCTGCAAACCCACAGGCTGTGTTTAACTGTCTTGAAGAGTGTACCCTTGGGCAGAGGGCCAAGAAAAATCTGTGTAGCCCACTAAGCTAATTATTCTCTCTGCAGATGGCTTCCCCCTAATCCTCTCTGGGTTTGTCATAATCCAGCTCTCCTCTGGGGAGAGCTGCCGGGTGTCTGGCCTCAAAGTAGGCAGGACGCCTGCTCTGTGGGGCTGGGGCTCTGGGCTCTCAGGCCAAGGAGAGGGGCCGTGAGGATGGTGCAGAGGAGGGCCACCAGCCCTGTGGCCCCAGGAGGCTGAACCACGGCCAGGAGAGGGGAGATACCCACACTGGCCTGACTTCCCTCCGCTGGACATTTCCCCGGGGCTCAGAGGACTCAGGGGAGCCGGCCGTGCCCTTGTGCCCCCCGGAGGATGGTGAGTAGGTAGCCGTTGGTGTCCCATAGGGTCGGTCACCCGAGGGGCAGAGTGTCTGGGTCTGGGAAGTCACAGCCAATAGGGAGGCGCTTCTGCCTGAGTCTCCGGGACAGGCGTCCTGAGTGGGATGCTCGTGTGATGCGAGGCTGGGTCTCCTCCCCCGCCCGCTGGGCTGCATGCTGGCGGGTCCTGTTGCAACACGGCGCCGCTGAGATGCAGGTTCCCGCACGTTGATTTACAGGATGTTAGTATCATAGCCTGTCTGGTTCTCCCACCTGGACCTGGAAGGGAAACAATGCAGTTGCTGGAGCCAGAGAGGGAGAAATCCCTCCCGAGGACCCTCCTGGGGCTCCTGGAGAAGCGGGGCTGCCCCTTAAGCCCCGCAGGGGGAGAACCCCCATGTGGCAGTCAGGGCACGTTTGCTTCTCAGAGGATCAGGAGCCAGGGCAACAGAGAGAGTGGAAGGAGTGGGTCAGGGTCCCCAGGCATTGCTTCTTTGAAATTTCTGACCTCAAGGCTAGCATCACTGCGCCCACTTCTACAGAAGAGGGTAGGGAGGCGCAGAGAGATTAAGTTACATAAAGGCCCCAAAGCCAAACCCCGGTCTGCCTCTACCCTCCTTCCTCCTCGTTGCTCTGTTCACGTTCACCCCTGGGCGAGGCAAGTGCCATCCTCCTGTCCTGGGTTTGCCGACAAAGAGACCAAGGCCAGGGGAGTAGGGTGATGGGCAGAGGGCTCTCACCAGTGAGGGCAAAGCCCGGCGTGACTGCCGCCACCTGTCCCTGTGCCTTGGGGCTGCACTTTCCCCAAGGCCCTGCTGACGGCGCCCTCCAGAGAGGAGGAATCTGCCCCATGGCGACGGACCGTGGAGGGGGCCCTGGGAAGGCATCAGGTCCTTCCTTCATCCAGAAGGGCCCCTCAGACAGTGCAAACACCCCCGCTCGGGGCAGCCTCCAGAGAAGCGCAACCCATGTTGTCCTCTGCGTGCCCTCTTAGACGTGTCGACATCATCCCGAATTCCTCTTATCAGTTACGGAGACCTGGGACGGGCCTGCTTGCCTCGGCCAACCTTGGGGCGAAAGAAGAGCTTCTTGCTCTTTTCAGCACCTCGGTGCTTAAATGCATGTCTGTGTGTGTGTGTGGGGGGGGAGTATGTGAGCCTGCACGTGCGTGTATGTGCACGGGTGTCCTTGCGTTTGTGCATGTGTGCGTGTGCTGCTGGGGAGACCTGGCGTCGGGGAGAGGTTGTTGCTACCAGCAACCACAATGCCCAGCCCTGCTCTGGCTGGCTGCACGGTACCCCTGATCTCTTGGCCCTGGTTCCCAGGTGGGAAAAGACTTGGTTAGACGTGACCAGCCATCGCTTCTTTCCAGCAAGATGGTGTGTGCACGCAGCGCTCAGCAGCTCCTGAGCTCCAAGTTAAATAACCCCGGTCCCTGTAACCTTTCCCTGTAAAGCACATTTTCCAATCCTTTAATCATATTGGTTATTTTCCTCTGAACTCCCGCCAAGACCCCTATGTCACTGGATAAGTATGTCATATAAATTAGTCAGTAAATCCATCTGTCAACAATATCTCTTGAGCAACCACCCTGTGGCTTACAGGAGGTGCTTGGCTGATACAAGCCAACTGCACAGGAACTCAAAGAATGTTCACTCTGGCTCAGATCATGGGTTCATTTGTCCGGCAGTGGCCAGAGGCACGGGGGTCATGCTGGGAGGACATTGTTCCTTTTAATGCCAGCATCCCCCAAGGAGCAGGGCCTTCCCCCAACATCAATGTCTAAAGGTACTTTAAGGAATCGTTGAAGGAATCACTGTGAGGGTTACAAAAACGGTCATGATGCAGTCCCTGACCCCTGGGACGGGAGGCAGGGGCACAAGGTGGAGAGTTGTGGGAGTGGACGTGGAAGCCAAGAGGGCTAAGAGGATCCTCAGTGGGGACCTAGCCAACCTAAAGTTTGCAGACGAGACATTGGTGCTGGGTGTGAGCTGCTTTGAAAGGTTTTCTCCCAGATGTAGCACAATCAATAACAAAGTGAGGGCTTCCCTGGTGGCGCAGTGGTTGAGGGTCCGCCTGCTGATGCAGGGGACACGGGTTCGTGCCCCGGTCCGGGAGGATCCCACGTGCCGTGGAGCGGCTGGGCCCATGAGCCATGGCCGCTGAGCCTGAGCATCCGGAGCCTGTGCTCCGCAACGGGAGAGGCCACAACAGTGAGAGGCCTGCGTACCACAAAAATAATAATAATAATAATAAAGTGAAGCAGCCAAAAGAATTCCGAATTTGGAGAAAACCAGACCTTTATTTGAATAGTGATTTCACCACTCATTAACCGAGTGAATCTCGGGAGAGTTATTTAAGCTTTCTGAGCCCCAGGTTCTTTAAAGATAACGTGGCAGGATTATACCTACCAGGAAGGATTGTTTGAGCTTAGATGACATCACATTTGTAAATGGCTGGTGCATAGTAAGTTATCCGTATTTATTATCTCTTCTCTGCACCAAATTATGGATCCGTTTCTGAAGAATGTTCAGCTCTTTTGGGTGGGTATATATTGCTGGGCGCTCCACTAGTTGAGATTCTTAAGTTCTGTTAGTCTCCTATGTGAAGTGCACAATAGTATTGCCTCCGCTTATTGATACTAAGATATTTTCTTCAGGGTTGAAGGACAATCTTCTCTCAATAGTACAGTTTATGCGTGATTATATAGTCTTAGGACATGATTATATAGTCTTAGGACAACAGTTGTGATCTTCGCCTTTATCTTTATGGTTCGGGGTCCATATTCTCTTTTTTTTGGTTTAGTCTCAGTTTTCTGTATTAGAAAGAGCCCTTGGCTCTTGACGGAGACCCCTGGCTCACTGGGCAGGGTGACTTTGGACCATTCACCATAGAGACAGTTGTGGTGCAAAGCAAACGTTTCTCAAACGTGAGTGTGCATCAGAATCACCCTGGAGGTCTTAGTAAAAGAGATGGCTGGGCTCCACCCTGGAGATTCTGATTCAGTGAGTCTGGGTGGAGGCCCATAATTTGCATTTCTAACAAGTTGTCTGGTGATGCTGAGGCTGCTGGTCTGGGGCCTGCTCCGTGAGAACCACTGGTGTAGGAAGCACATCCCTGGAGCTTAGTGGAGCTTGTCCAAGTGAGCTGACCCTCTGAGCCTGCTGCTTCATCTATAAACTTCCACCTTACAGATTGGATTTAAAGGTAATAATTAGACAAAGTATGATGTGCAAAGCACTTTCTAAACTGTAGAACGCAACATAATTATTAATAGTTTAATATTCCCCATCAGCTTTAGCTTACTCACCTGTAAAATGGGGATAATAATAGAATTTTTGTAAAGATTAAGTGTGAGGATCTATATAAAAGCAATTTGTGAAATATAGAGAACTGTGGAGTCTTATTCTTATAACTTCCCTAACCCTCAATTTCCTCATCCATCGTATGACAGGATGGCCCCTGGGTTCATCTTGTGTGCCAGCGCTGATCATATGGCAGTTCACTGTTCTAGATGTGGATAATGCCAGTTTGTGATTGATATCCTGGCTGATGCTACCCTGTGTCCCTGGGCCCTTTCACTCAAAGCTGCATGTTGGGCCACTGTTGCAAGGTAGGATGCTTCTGCCCACAAGAAACAGAATTTCCTGCTATAAGTAGCTTTCAGACATGGGGTTTGTTGTCTCATCTGACAAGAAGTCCAGAAGGAGGGTGGTTTCAAAGTTGATTAATTCAATGACCTGACCAAGTTAAGACTCTGGAATTCTTTGGGCTTTTTCCTCATGGTCACATGGTGGCTGCAGTGGTGCCAAGCATCACATCCACATTTGGCAACAATCAAAAGCAGGAAGAGATGAGTCCCTGACTTGTAGTCCTTTTAATGGATAAAAACTTTCTCAGAAGACTCTTGTTGGCCAAGTTTGTATCACATGCCCTATGACAAGGAAATGGAATTGCACGATTGGCTTAGACAAGTCAATATTCAACCCCTGTGTCTGGGAAGAGGCCTATGAAACATGTGGTCACCCAATCAGTGTCTGCTGTACTCCGTGCCTTTTCCCAACAAAAACCATATTCATAAGGGTTTGACTTGCACGTCTACCACACAACATGGGGAGAACTTCCTGTAGCTGGGGGCACAGCTAGGAAGGGCCTCCAGTGGAATCTCAAAAAGCTGTTTAAATAGGTATTTGTGAGCCTTTACAAAAGGGACTGAGGTCTCTGGAGGCAGAGGCAACGATGCAGCCCTCTGTCCTCCCAGTCTAGAGGGCCAGGGCAAGACCACAGCCTGTGGACCCAGCAGCCACAGGGTCTTTCCCAGGCAACATGCTTGACCTGGGGATTTACAAATCAACATCACAGCATTAGTAATGCATGCGGTGCTTCCTCCTGAATCCAGCCTAGGCCTAGTACCAGAGCAGGAGCCTGACAGACACCTAAGTGCTTAAGAAAGATGCTCAAGGGGCTTCCCTGGTGGCGCAGTGGTTGAGAGTCCGCCTGCCGATGCAGGGGACACGGGTTCGTGCCCCGGTCCGGGAAGATCCCACATGCCGTGGAGCGGCTGGGCCTGTGAGCCATGGCCTCTGGGCCTGCGCGTCCGGAGCCTGTGCTCCGCAACGGGAGAGGCCACAGCAGTGAGAGGCCCGCGTACCGCAAAAAAAAAAAAGATGCTCAAGGGACTTCCCTGGTGGTCCAGTGGTTAAGACTTTGCCTTCCAATGCAGGGAGTCGTAGGTTCGATTCCTGGTCGGGGAGCTAGGATCCCACATGCCTTGCGGCCAAAAAAACCCCACCAAAACATAGAACAGAAGCAATACTGTAACAAATTCAGTAAAGACTTTAAAAATGGTCCACATTGAAAAAAAATCTTTAAAAAAAAGAAAAAGATGCTTGAACTGCCACAATGGAAGCGGTCTGGTCAGCAAGAGGGGTGGGGAGAGTGAAGAAGGCTGGTACGTGGCATAGAGGTTGCTGGCTCTGAGACAGGCGTGTCTCTGGGTGGTTCCAATCTCAGTCTTCCTTCTCCGTAAGAGCTTTGTGGACCCATCAGAGTGGCGGATCCAGGAGTTCTCTATAGGAAGGGGAGACCCCACCGGGTTTTTATTCTAAGGAGCAAGCTCCCGTCCGGGCTCGGGCATGGCTGTGCCCTGAAAGGAAGCAGGGCAGGGAGGGGAGGGCATGGCGCAGCCTCACTGCCCTGAGCCCTCAGGCCTGCGGGATGGGTGTCCTTGGGCCGGGAGCCCCCTCCTAGCTTCTATGGAGTGTGGTGGGAAAGCTGTGTGGTGGAGACACTCGGGGGAGCGGTCCCTAGGGAGGTACATGCAGGATTGAGGATAGACGTCAAGAAGGAGGAAGACTGTGTCCGATCCCCCTGTGTGGGTACGGGGTCTGTCTGTGCTCAGTAGAAACGACCTCTCCCAGCGAGGTCCCGTCTCATACCCAGTACAAGAGTGGCAGCCGCATAGCACAGGGAGATCAGCTCGGTGCTTTGTAACCACCTAGAGGGGTGGGATAGAGAGGGTGGGAGGGAGGGAGACGCAAGAGGGAAGAGATATTGGAACATATGTATATGTATAACTGATTCACTTTGTTATAAAGCAGAAACTAACACACCATTGTAAAGCAATTATACTCCAATAAAGATGTTAAAAAAAAAAAGAGTTGGAGCCAACGGCAAAGTCAAACAGATCTTATTGCTCTGCTGGTTCGAAGCTCCCGTTTTATTGGCAAAGAACACTTTGAAGGCCACTTCAAAGGAGACGGAGGACACAGGGCTCTGGACACTAGGGTCCCAGGTCCGTTCCACCATTTCTTGTGATGTTTGTTTTGAAAGCTTGGAAATGTGTATCCGATCCGATATCCGTATATATCCAGCATCCGCAGGAGCCGGATGCTGTGATTACTGGATTTCAGAGCTGTGGTTCTCAAACCTGTCTGTGCGTCAGACCTGCCTGGGACCCCTAAGAAACACAGCACGTCTAGCAGGGCCCTGGGAACCTATATTGAACCAACAGCCATTAGGATGGCTACTAGCAAAAAACCTCAGAAAACGACGCGTGTTTGTGAGGATGTGGAGCCGTTGGAACCCTTGTGTGCTGTTGGTGGAAACGCAAAATGGTACGACTGCTCTGGAAAACAGTAAAGCAGTTCCTAAGAAAATTAAACATAGGATTACCATACGATCTAGGTTGCCATGGAGTCTTGATGGAGACTCAGCTCATTTTCACAGGGAGTCTGAAGGTGGAACTGCAGCCCCTACTTGGGGCAAGAGGACAGGCCTTCAGATCTGGGAATGGATGTGTCATTGGATGTGCGCTGTCTTGCGAGGGCTATGGCCTTGGGCAAGACTGTCTTCCACTGAAGCAAGCTCTAAGGCGGGGGTGACAGCTGACAGCTGTCAATTGAAAAAAATGCATGCAGAGTGTCAATACCCATCCTTTTGTGTTCACCGTAGCACTCTGAGACAAGCAGTATCTCCTTGCTTTGTACGTAAGGCACCACACGCTTCAGTCATTAGCTAGGAGCCAGGGAGTAGCGGAGTGGGTCCAGAACTCCAGCCTTTGTGTCTGAGTCCAGGGCTGTGTCCACACCTCCCGCCCTTAGGTGCTGACAACAGAGGCTCTGTCGTGGGCCCTGGACGTTTGAGTGGCTGGCTCTGGCCTTCTTCCGTCTATACCCCGCCCTAGGGGATGAGGAGTCCAGAGGGACACGGAGATGTGCCCCACCCAGAGCTCATACCCTACCCTCCCTGTCTACCACACACTGAGAACCTGGAATTCCCGGGAAGTTTCTAAGGCTTGCATCACCTCTTCTCTGGGTCCATCCTCCCAAGGGCCCTGGTAAGGTGTGCAAAATCCTTCGATAGCTCGTGAGTAAAAGACAAGGTCTTGGGCTTCCCTGGTGGCGCAGTGGTTGAGAGTCCGCCTGCCGATGCAGGGGATGTGGGTTCGTGCCCCGGTCCGGGCAGACCCCACATGCCGCAGAGTGGCTGGGCCCGTGAGCCATGGCCGCTGAGCCTGCGCGTCTGGAGCCTGTGCTCCGCAACGGGAGAGGCCCCAGCAGTGAGAAGCCCGCGTACCTCAAAAAAAAAAAAAAAAAAAAAAAAGACAAGGTCTTAAGAGAACACCTTGCCATTCAGAAAACCAGCACTGGTGTCCTTGCTTCTGGGTTCCAACCCCAGCTTCCCTCAGCTGCCGCCTGCCTCTAGGTCATTTAAACCTCTGAGCCTCCATTTCCTCCACCATCAAGTGGAGACGACAACAGCGGGTCCTGAGGACCCGTTGGCAGGGTGAGCCGTCCACGGTCGGATGCTGAGGCTGTGAGATCCCCATCACGGCAGACTCTCAGCAACGTTGCTGGGCCTGATGCCCGTCGGTGCTGCTCCCGTGGTACTTTCTGCTTTTCCTGACACAACCCGGCCCTTGCCTGTTTCCCAGACGAGACCCTGAGCTCCAAGGTGCAGGGGAGGCTTCTGTTGCGTTCTCCGTGGTGGCCCAGTGCCGAGCCTGGGGCTCCGTCTGTGTCTGCTGAGGGAAGGGCTGAAGACAGGGCAGGACGGCCCGCCGGGTGCTGAGGGAATCAGGCTTTCTGAGTGAGATGAGGGGCGGGAGGGAGGCGGGAGCCAGCCGTGCCAGCAACAGCGTGAATCTGAGTTCGCTGGTGGCCTCCACCCAGCTCTGTTGTGACAGGGGCCATACTCCCTCCCATGACAGCAAACTGCCTGTGGGCTAAGTCCCCAAGCATCCCCAGAGCCCATCATTTACGGGGTCCCATTTCACAGTTGGAAACACAAAGGCCCAGTAAGCAGAACCCAAAGGCTCAAGGTCGCACCGCCTCTTCCTTCCAGGAGGCCCTCTTTCCTGGTAGGATGTGCCCATCCTGGAAGACATTAGCCGAGATTCTCCAAGCTGGCCGTGCTTCAGAACCACCTGGAACGGTGGTTCATACCCTTTCCCCACTTAGAAGTTTGCACGCACTCTATGGAGTGGAGTTTGGAAAATCTGTAACTTCGACCCAAACCTCTGGTGGTTTGGACATATTTGGTCTTGAAGACTGATGATTGGAAACTACTGGTTTGGAGATCTTTACAGAGATTACTTTAAGATTTTATTTTTTCTGTTTGTTTATTTCCTCATTTCCACAAGAATCTGAAGTGTTATAGAAATCCAGGCAAGCCCTGTATCCGGTCCCCCAGTGTTATATAGGACAATGTTAGCATAAACAGCCATTAGTACAGAAATGGGCCAAACTGGTTGTTAGCTTTGTATAAACTCAATAATTCCTTGACTGAAAATTTTATCTCTATTGGCAATAGTGGCCCCTATATTTATGCAGATTTGGAGAGAAGTGTTTCTCTCCCTGGCTGTACACTGGAATCCCGTAGGGAACATTAGAAAAGTGACAGCTCCGTAGGGGTCTCTGAAGGGGGCTCTGGGTGGATTCTAACAAACAGCCAAGTGTGAGAACTACCACCCTGGCATCCACAGAGCTCCCAGCATCACCAGCTTCATGGCATCCTCATGGAAAGCCTGTGAAATAGGCAGGCACTTGCATTTTGTTTTATTGATGAAAAAGCTAAGGTCCAGAGAGGTGAATGGACCAGCCAAAAGCTAGACAGGGAAAGGGCTGGTTCCATGTCTCTCTTCGTGGATGTGGTAACCTCACCTTGACCTGGTCAACTCTTAGTCATCACAGCTCTCTGCATAGCTGAGAGCAGGGGTGAATCAGACCCATGTGGCCTCGTGTGCACCTTCTAAGGGCAGGGGGGAGGCAGGGATGGACTGCCATAGGCTCCCCTACAGTTCAGGAGAGCGGCTGGCTTCCTGCAGAATCACAGACTTTGAAGATGGGCAGACTCTTTTGGGACCACCTTGTCCAGCCTTGTCACTTTTTGGAGAAGAAATAAGAAGTCCAGAGATGTGGAGTCCCTGAGTCCTCACCGCCTCAGGGAGACAGCGTCCGGGTCACCCAGCCCCGGTCCTGAGCACTCTCTCTATGGCACCAGTTGCCCAGTCCTTGAATGGAGCTTTGGTCCTCCTGGAGAAGAGAGCCAGGAGCAGGCAAGCTTCCCCAGAGGGCAGAACTGGGCTGGATGCTCTCCGCACCCAGTAGGGCCTCCTCACATCCCAAACCAGTCCCTGGCGACACACGCCCTTGTTGACAGATGCTGGAACATTCTGCTACTTTCCCTGACTACCTCCCCACCTCCTTCCACCCACCCTTGGCCGTGTTTGCCAGAATGACACACAGTGTATCCAGTTTTATTCCTCTGGTCTTGTAAATCAGTTTTTTTGTAACATTCCAGTTGCTTCCATTCTCTGAATTTCCATGGATCTGTCAACACACTCCTGGAACTGGAGGCTTTGCCTCGTACCACCACCTGCCCAGGTGAGAGGTAGTCAGCAAGCCCCGGGCGAGAAAGGAGTGTTTTTGCAGCACCCACATTAGGTTGTTGGCTGAACCAGGATCTTCTCTTTCCTGATGCAAGGACTGGCTTTCCTCTCCCAGGCAGGAGAGACTACATTCCAGCCTCTTCCAGACTCTTTGTTACCTGGCAAGAGAAACAGATGGGAAGACAATGTTTCTGCCCCCCACCCCACCCCCAAGACATTAGTATAAATGCTTTCTCCTCCTTTCTGAGAAGTTAAGAATGTGTCTCTCATCACTGATCCTCAAGTCTTTCAGGTAGCTTGCAGCAGATTGGTCATGCTATGGAAGAAGTTGGATTAGGAACAGTTAGAAGAGGGACAGAATTGGCATGAGTACCTACTGTGTGCTGGCATTTTCAAATGCATGCTCTCATGTAGAAGTAAGGGTCATTTTTGTTTTCTTTTTCAGATGAGCAAACTGAGGCTTGGGGTACTGGCTAATTTACCCAAAATTACATAACTAGTAAGTGGGGAGAAAAAACAAAATTTGATTGTACCTGTGTAGCTCTAAGCTTCATTGTACCTTGACTGAAGGTCAGGTCTGCTCAGGGGAGATTGGCTAGTGGCCCCTCCCACCTGCAATGAACTGAAAGTATTTAACCAAGAGAATTCATCAAAGACCTTAAATATAAAACTTCTGACCACATTATACACCTGGACAAAACCAAATCCTGAGGCCTGTGTTTTGTTTTGTTTTTTTGCGATACGCGGGCCTCTCACTGCTGTGGCCTCTCCCGTTGCGGAGCACAGGCTCCGGACGCGCAGGCTCAGCGGCCATGGCTCACGGGCCCAGCCGCTCCGCAGCATGTGGGATCTTCGCGGACCGGGGCACGAACCTGTGTCCCCTGCATCGGCAGGCGGATTCTCAACCACTGCGCCACCAGGGAAGCCCATCATTGTGACTTTAATTTGCATTTCCCAATGGCTAATGATGTTGAATACCTTTTCATGTGCTTATTTGCTATTCATATCTCCTCTTTGATGGAGCCTCTGCCCATGTCTTTTGCCTATTTTCTAATTGGATCCTTTGTGCCCTGTTTGTCTTGAGATTTTTTTGTATATTCTAGATACTACTTCTTTGCTGGATATGTGGTTTGTAAGTATTTCTCCCACTCTGTGGCTTGTCTTTTCATCTGCTAAATGGGGTCTTTTGCAGAACAAAAGTTTTAGATCTTGATAAGGTCCAATTTAATCAGTTTTCTTTTTCTGGATCATGTGTCTAAGAACTTTATTCTAGCCTTAGATTCTGACAATTTTCTCCTATATTTTTCTAAAAGTTTTATTGTTTTATGTTTTACATTGAAGTCTGTGATTCAGTTTGAGTTAATTTTTGAATAAGATATGATGTTTAAGTGGAAGTTAATTAATTTTTTTTTAACACAGATGTCCGATTACTCCAGCACATTTGTTGAAAAGCTATTCTTTCTCATTTTGCATCTTTGTCAAAAATCAGTTGGACATATTTCTGTGGGTCTAATTTTGAGATCCCTATTCTGTTCCATTCATCGATCCGTCTATGCCTCCAATAATAACTTTTGGGGCTTTTAAAAGAAAATTATTTTTTCCACTTAAAATAGTATAGTACATTATAGAATATTGAAAATATACAAAAAAATTTTTTTTAATTACCTGTAAGTACCATAATCTAAAAACAGATTTATAAACATTTTGGAGTGTTTTCTCCATGCATTTTTAAAAAATGTGTATTTTTACTTTTGTTGTTCTCATGTTTATATTATGTATTAGTATGGATAGGCTAGGTTATGCTGCAGTAACAAATCTCAGTGGTTTAATCCAATGACATTTCTTTCTTATTTATTTATTTATTTATTTATTTTGTGGTACGCGGGCCTCTCACTGTTGTGGCCTCTCCCGTCGCGGAGCACAGGCTCCGGATGCGCAGGCTCAGCAGCCATGGCTCACGGGCCCAGCCGCTCCGCGGCATGTGGGATCTTCCCGGACCGGGGCACGAACCCGTGTCCCCTGCATCGGCAGGCGGGCTCCCAACCACTGCGCCACCAGGGAAGCCCTCTTTCTTATGTACACAGGATTGTTGTCAATCCAGACAATCCTCTGGGGTTATTGTCTTATAAGTGGTGACTCAGGGATCAAAGCTGCTCTAATTGGCTCTTCTGTCCCAACCTGAGGCCTCCACACTCACTACCTCAGCATAGTGATGACATGCGTCATGTTTGTCCACATTTCATTGGTGAGAGCTGGTCACGTGGCCCACCTACCTGCAAGGGGACAGAAAGTGTGGTCATACATAGGAAGAAGGAATATGATACAGGATTCGGTGAGCCATAGCATTGCATCTGCTACATACTGTATGAAAAATGTTGTATTTTATTTTATAGGTTAATATTATGACACAACCTCTTTCCTACTTACAAATTCTTCCAAAAATTTTTAGAATGACTTACAGCATAGAAAAAAAAAGTCTTAGTGCTTTCTTTACAAAGTAAACTTTTGTTATCTGCAAAGTTGACTTCTGTAAAATGGCTCCTTCTCCAACTATGTGAGATAGATGAGGCCTCACTGTCAGAACAGTATCATTGTTAAGACGAAAGGGATAGAGTGAAGCATTTGGGTCATGCAGGTTTACATCCCGGACCTGTCCAAGGCCCCCGTCAACTTCACTCTAGAACCTTCCACTTTTAGTACTTTCTTTCCTATGACCAGATCATTCCAAAGTAGCTTTATTTTTTGTTTTGTTTTTAACTAGAATAGAGTAGAACCAAAAGACAAACAAAAAAACCCTAACCATTTCGAAGCCTATGATAAATACATCCCATGCAATATTCTGCCAATACCATCCCCTAAAAGGAGGGAAATGCCCCAGGGCCTTTGCCCATGCCATTCCTTCTACTTGAAATGCTTTTTGTTTTGTCTTTGCCAAGTTAAATGCCCTTCATCTTTTGGATTTGTTGTCTGGGGATATTTTGATGCTTTGGAAGTGTAAATAGTGCTCAGCCAAGCTTTCCCAGGGGTCATGAAATAGGCTCACAATGAGATGCTCAAACAGCATGGTTTACTAAATAGATTAAAAACATTGGCAAGAAGCAAAAGGAAAGAGATGGGACAGGTTGACACACCTAGGATAGGGCTGCATTACATGAATCCTGGATTACAAAATAGCTGTAGGTCCTGTCGGTGTCTCTCTCTCTCTCCCTCTCGCTCTCTCTGCTGCGAGCACCTTTCCTGCTGGTAATGGGGCTACAAGGACCAGAACGAAGGGTGATCAAAGAGCCTCAGCAGGAATCACACGTGTCTGCTCCATCAGAGAGCGGAGGTGAGCATGCCTGGCCCCAGCTCCCCACGTGTAGTTCCTCCATCAATCTGTTGAGCAACTAATGGGTTTTATCTGCATCCCTCTATCTGGTGAACTCCCTTATTTGTCCTCAGCTCTGGTCCCCAAAATTCCAAACCTCGAACAGTTTGAGAAGTTTTTATCTAATTTTGTGAGAAAATAATCAAGGCAATGAATTATTGGAGTTCTTCCTTCACTTTTTTTTCCACATGAAACGGTCTCAAATTCCTGTTTAAGTCCCCAGCATCCATGGAAAGCTCCTACTTCATGCCTCCACTTCTACTTTTATCATCAAGGCTAACCACACTGCTTTACTCTTAGGTTAGGCCTCAGTGAGGATCACAAGTGCCTGTGGATAAATGGAAATGTGTTTGAATGTGTGTTTACTTTGCACAGGCGAGCTGAGCCAATATTTTTGCGTTCACACTTGTCATCGACACAAGCCATACCTGAAACAAAGCAGGTGTTTCCCAGTTGTTCTTTCTTGTCATGGATTTAGGGCTTTTTCCCCGGGTCTGGGTCTGTGAGGTCTAAGCTGCTCACCAGCTCCCGGAGTGAGTGCATCGCCTGCTCTCACTTCAGAGGGGACCTGGGCTTGGGGCTGTAGACAGGAGGGCGGGGCCATCCCAAGAACTAGTTTCTTATCAAGAGGATACAGAGTCCTGAAAATCCCCCCACCCCCGGAGCTTGTATTTCCTTTTGGATCTCTGAGCATCTTTTGATCTTGAAACTAATCCATTTTTCCTCTCTCTCTTCCTATTTCCCCCCTTCTCTTTCCTCTCCTGTCTCAACCAATTTAGGGAAATAAGAGCTTATGTGGGAGATAAGTGACCACAAATAACAGCTCCATTAACTCTTTCCCTGCCGGAAAGCTCAGCTGAGCTGTGATTAACTAGAACCACTAGGTGCACATCAAGTGGCTTGGCTGACTAAAGGGGGAGTTCTTTTGAGTATATTTGTTATTGATACGTTTATGCCTCCATTTAATGCCTCCATTTAATGCCAGAGGAGTCTTCTGGTCCCCACATAACACCACACACAGAAAGTGTTCTTTAAATGTATCACCTAATTGGCTTGCTTTCAGTGCATTGGAGAAATACTGAAGGAGATTGTGGGCTCGCACCACTCAGGGGCAAGAGGGCCCTGTCACTCAGCAGATTCTGTGACAAGCCTGGGAGGCTGATGTCTCTGACTGTCTGGGTCCAGAAACCTGATGCAGAGGGTTCTGCTCTCTCTCTCCCTGCTCTGTGGGGCCTCAGCAGGCCCGGCTCTTCTCTGGGCCCAGGTTCTTTCCTTCTAAACGCTCTGCCTGTCTACCTCCCTCACAAGGTGGCTGCAAGGATTAGCTGAGATGGGTGAAAGTGCTTTGTATATTGCAGAGGACCTCCCCAAGCAGGGCCTCTGGTCATGGCCTCAGGTCCTGAGGCTGGGGTGTCTTGGGAGCTGTCTCGGGAGCTGTCTCAGGGAGCCGTGTGGACCGGCTGACCCTTGCCCCAGGCACTCCTGCTCTGTTTGGGCATCTGGCATCTTCCCAAGGGGCATCTGTGCCCAGACAGCCTTGGTGTCATCAGGGATGGGTTCGTTCCAACCTGCTGCAGTCATCAAGCCCAGCTCTGAATTACCTAATCCCGGCTAAGAGCATTTCTGATTGCTTGACCGCTGACCTCCTGCAGCTGGATTATCAGATGTGGCTTTGGGGAATAGGCTTGTTTATAATGCTGGAGACAAAGGGAGGAAACGCAGAGCAGTTAAAACAACAGTCCTTCCTGTTGCCCCAGCGCCTTTCATCCAAAGAGGTCATTACGAAGCAGTCTCCTCGGGGCTGGCAGGGCCCTGAGATGCGATTTGAGGGGGGAATGGGAAGCGGGAAGGCACTGAGCGGCGCAGGGAGGGCTCAGGGAATCCCCAACACAGCCCAGAGGGCGGGTGTTGATGTCACCACTTCATACAGGAGAGGTGACCAGGTGCAGACAGGTCCATTCATTAGTCCTAGTTCAAGGTTTACCGACGCTAAAGGGTAGCCCTGGAACATCGAGGGGGTCTGGCTGACTCCAAACCTGCTTCTCTTCCCTTTGCCTTCTGTATGCTGGATAAAGCAAGTCTTAACCTACCCCGAAAGCCCCCAGCACCCCTTTCCAAGGTCCAGACATGAGATGGCCCAGAGCCTTTGTTATGGACTCAGAAAGGGTGAGCTTTAGAAGGACCCATGAGCATCACTGAGTCCAAATAACTCGTTTTAGAGTTTAGGAAACCAAGGCCCAGAGAGGGGAAGCAATTCATCCACACCCACACAGCATTCCACACCGTACCTGGTAGAAGGCAGGTCAGCCACAGAGAGCTATTGAATAAATGACGGAATTAGCGGCGAAGCCGGACAGGAGCCCAAGCCCGTCCCCCAGCCTGGTTCTCTCAGCCTGTGCCGGCCGCTGCAATGGGAATGGTGTTTTCCACAGGTCAGTGCAGTGGCTTTACCTGGGGGGGGGGATAGGGTCTTCTCGTGCCTACTGCCCCTAAGCATTTCACCCACTGGTCTCCAGCCAATCCCAAGCCTCCACAATTTGTGCTCTTTAAGTAAGTAAAACTTATTTTGAAATAGTTCCAAAGCTATTGAAAAGTTGCAAGAACAGTACAAAGAACTCCCACATCCTCCACCTTCTCCACAAATACCCCATCACCCTCACCAACCATTTCCTTGACCAACAGCTCTGTGCCAGGAGAGGAAGGGAAGAGAAGAGCAAAGGAGATGGGATGTTATTTGTGCTGCTTAAATCAAAGGGTTTTCCCTGTCTCAGTTTCACAATTGCTGGGAGAGTAGAGACCCTTAAAGAACTCCTCTGTCCTGAGAAGTTACCTAGTCTTCCTTGTTGACAAGGCCCAGAACTTAGTAGGTCTTCAATAAGTCATTGCCCATTGAAGGAATGAATTGGTCTCATACAAGAACATTGGGTCTCTGGGGTGGGTGGGGGTGGAAAGGTGTGTAAGGTGAGGAGGGCCCAGAGATCAGCTTTGGCGGGTTGCAGGGTGCCAGAAGGGTCTCCTCACAGGAGAGGTAACGCAGTCATAGCTACTGAGGCTCAAGGGTTACTTGGAAAGCACCAAGCGGGTACTCCAAGTAGGGGCCTCCATTTCTCCCTGACTTTCCCAGAGAGGTAAAGTGACTCCCTCAAGGACAAGGATTGGTCCGTGGAAGAACTAGGATGAAGACCCAGCCTTCTGACTCTCAAGCCTTTGCTTGTTTTCCCCACTCAATTCAATTGCTCTGTGCGTGGGTTATTGGCCCATGTTAATGTTGCAAAGAGGAGACAAAAAGCTCACAATCACCCTACACACTTTCACAAGGTGCATTTCAGGAAAAAGTGACTGAGAAGGCTCAACAGTACCCCAGGTACTGCATTTCTGAGGGAGGTGGGTCCCTAATTCCTGGTGAAGAGGGTCCCAAGGAGACTGGAGAGGTCATGTCTAATAGTCTTCCTTGAGGAGGGGGAATCCCCATTGAGGTTGGGTGGGCTGATACCAGGTAGAAGAGCCATAATGCCTGGAGGTGGATTTGCTCTGCCCACAGGTGGGGTGGGGTCCCCAGACCTGGTGGGTTCAACTACAGCAACTGCCACCATGCCTGTACACTTGATTCCTGTTGGGATGTCCCACAGCCTCTTGGATGGTGTCCAAATCCAGCAAGAGCCCAGGGACTTGGTACTCTTCTGCCAGCTGCCCTGCCAAACCCGGAGCCTCCTTCAGCTCCAGTAAGTGGTACCAAAGAAGTGCCAGTGACTTTGGGGGTGGCCCTGGATAGTCATGGAAACCAAGTTCTCCCCATGCAGCAACACCGGACCCAACACCCACCTTCTACGCTCTGGCTGTTTCACACTCTTTGATTTGATCTTCCTAAGTTTGTCACAGTCACAGAGGGTCAGCTCACGTGTTTGCAGAAGCCTCACAGATGCCAGTTGAAGATGAGGTTAGCCTGTAGGGTGCATCTTGTTCTGGGGTCCATGTGCTGAGCATCTTCCTGCTCTTGTTCCCAGCCCTGGTTGCTGCTCCTGCTTGGATCCTGGGAGAGCATGTTTTCTGAACTGTTTCCTGAAGAGAGGAGTAGACACATGGTTGAGCTCACATAGGAGGTGAGCGATTGGGTTGGTGTCAGAGAAGAGCCCAAAGAACCTTCTCTCCCAGCGGCGGCTGCGTGGCATGAGGACTCTACCCTGTTCCATGCACCCATCACCTCTCTTTCTGTTCAGACAGCTGTGGTGTGGTCCAGCCTGACCCTCTGAGCCCTGTTTACTCCGCCTCAGGAGGCTGAGGCCACCTCAGGACTAGTTGGGGAGCAGGGTGAATTTGGGAGCCTGGTCAGGCCCGCAGACACCCTTGTTCATGGGTGAAGAGAGAGGGCAGGGTTTCTAGGGTCGTAAAGCCTGGGTTCCCCTCTCATCTGTCAATCAATTTCCCCATCTGAAAAAATGTAGAGAGGGGGAAAGAGATATTAGTTCTTGCATCCCTCATGGGACTATGTGGGGATTATATACAATAATATGAAAAAGCCTGGTAGATAGTGACCCACCACGAATTCATGGTCACTGAAGTTCATATGATCTTGATGTAGCTGTAGATCGTGATGTAGGTCTGGAGAACTTTCCAGGGTAACTCGGGTCACAACCGTCTGGAGCTTTGGAGCCCCACCTGTTGCTCTAGGTTGATAACAGACTCAAGAAGGATAAAAAAAAAGAGGTCATTTTGCTTCTTTCCCAGGACTGTGAATTCCTCTGGGCAGGCTTATGACTCCCAGCAGTGCCTGGCATGTAGAAGGGCTGTGGAGAGAATTTATGGAGCCAGAATGTACTCAAAGTCTCCAGGATGTTACTGGTGACCCTGCCCAGGGTTTCCTTTGGCTGGAAGCTGATCTCCTTTGAGGTGTTTGGCTTGTTAAATCTCCATCTGTCCTTCCTGATCTATTCTTAGTCCTTTGACCTAGGAGTTTGACCTCTCTGGATTACCTCTTAGGCTCCCTGGCCCTCTGGCTTCTGGTTGGATTTGGCCAATGGGAGGCAGGAGCAGGAGATCAGAGGGAAAGGGGAGAGAGAGGTTGGACTATTTGGTTTCCCCTTCCCTGTCAGGTCATAGCTTTGACAGTGCCTGCGTTCTTCTACTCAAGGCCACTGGGTGGCTGCTGTGTAGCTTCTGCTCTCACTGGACCAGCAGTTCTCTCTCTTCCCCGTGCCCCTTCAGACATAGGGGCAGCATTAGCTTCCCACTGATACTGTCTCCTAGGCACATTTCTGTCCTTTGGTGGACACAGAGTGTTGGACACGCTACCCATGTGTTTTCCCTAAACTCCCTTCAATTAACCCTTTGACTGCATCCTGTGTTTCCCACGGGGACCCTGACTGACACAGATAGGTACATCAGATGCTGACCCTCCCTCTCAGATTGGCCACCGGTGTTCAGTGGCTCCAGGCCCTGAGCTTCTCAGGGGTGCCCAGTCCAACATAACAGATAAGCAAGGGCAGTGGCTGGGGTACTGCTTATGTATCCCAGTCTCAGCCCAAGGAGGAGTGAGTAGAAACTGATGACTCTGATGGATGGACCGAGCAGTCTCAAAGGTCATTCTCGGCTCCAAATAGTGTCAGAACCATCAAAGGTCCCTCAAATGCTTTTAAATCCTAACATTGACCTCACGGACCCAATATCAACCTTAGGTGGAGAATCATAGGCCATTCTGCCCAATGACCGTTCACGCGTTTATTCATTCAGGCACTCAACACACGTTTCCTGAGCACCTCAAGGTGCTGCAGTGTGCCATGCCCTGGGGACCCCAAAATAAATGGCCTAGTTCTCACTCCCAACCATCTCCTAGTATAGCAGGAGAAATAAGCTGTGCACACACATGACAATTATACAGTCAGCATGAGAATGAGACAGGAAGAGATAAAGTGCTGAAGGAATTAAGGGCAGAAAAAGGAAATGGGGATGAGATAGGACATTCCCTCCCCTGAATCTTGGGGGGAGATAATCACATAAATCAATAGGCTGGATCGTGTAGCCAAGAGCTGTTTACCAATAAGCTAAACCGAAAGGGAGACCTAATCTTTATTGATGTCCTACTATGTGCCAGGTGCTTCATAACGTCACCTCAGACTTCCTGGTAAACACTGTTATCCCCCCTGCACAGGGAGGAAACAGCGCAGCTTTGAAGGTTGGACGGTTGCCCAGCAAGCTCCAGACTCAAGGTCTGTCTCTTTGCAGCCTCTTCTGCTTCCAGACATCACACACAAACTGCTTCCATCCATTTTCCAGAAGAGAAAAGGCTGAAGTAGAAGGTTTGGCCTCCATTCCAGTGAAGGGTCATGAGTGGAGTGCTGGCCGGTTGCACCTAAGCTTAATCAGGGGACTTGGTTCTTGCACCCTATGGCTTCCCCAGGTTATTTTGTGTCACTTGTTAGAACCGGTGTGGGAAGGTTAATTTTGTGTGTCATCTTGATAAGGCTAAGGGGTGCTCAGGTAGTGGGTAAAATTTTATTTCTGAGTCTGTGTCTGTGAGGGTGTTTCTGGAAGAGATTAGCATTTGTTTTGTTTTGTTTTTGTTTGCTGTATGCGGGCCTCTCACTGCTGTGGCCTCTCCCCCATTGCGGAGCACAGGCTCCGGACGTGCAGGCTCAGCGGCCATGGCTCACGGGCCCAGCTGCTCCGCGGCATGTGGGATCCTCCCGGACCGGGGCACGAACCCGCATCCCCTGAATCCGCAGGCGGACTCTCAACCACTGCGCCACCAGGGAAGCCCCAGAGATTAGCATTTGAATCATCAACTGAGTAAAGAAGACAGTCTTCACTGATGGGGGTAGGAATCTTCCAATCCATCGAGAGCCTGGATAGAATAAAAAAGAGGAAGGAGAATTCTCTCTCTGCTTTCGCTGGGACAGCCATCTTCGCCTGCCCTTGGACACGTGGGCTCCTGGTTCTTGGGCCTTCAGCCTCTGCTAGGACTTGTAACTTGTTCTCAGGCCTTTGGACTCAGTTTGATGACATCCCTGTTTCTCCTGGGCCTCCAGCTTGCAGACGGCAGACCGTGGGACGTCTCAGCCTCGGTGATCATGTGCTCCAGTCCTCCCTGATGAATCTCTTTCTGTGAAATCTGTATGTATCCCATTGGTTCTGTTTCTCTAGAGAACCCTGACTGACACAGTGACAGGACTGTGAAATTAGAGCCCTCCAGCCTGCACCCCTGGGCCTCCTCCCAGGGCTGGGTCTGCCCCCATCTTCTCTCCCTTTCCTTCCTCAGCAGGACCCGGCCTCTGGTGGCCCCTCCTACGCCCCTCCCCATCGCCCCCCACTGTGAGAGGCACGATGACAAAATGACAAAAACATTCTCGAGGAAGCAAGCTGCCTGGCTCACGGAGGCCACCGTGAGCACCAGAGAAAGCAGGATTTGGAGTTATTCATCCCACTTCCATGGAGCGATTCCAGATCTGCCCTGTTCTGGCTTCCCCCTTCCTGTTTTTGAAACCAGACACTTGCGGTCACTGTGTCTTCCCTTCGGTGGGTACAGAACCTTTAAGGGCCGGCCGTCCTTGGTTTCCATGTCGTCAAGAATGGGCTGCTCCTCTTTTGCTTTCACCCAGCCCTCATCAACGTATGGAGGCCGCACTGGGGACGAGAAGGCAGAGTCTGCAGCCCGAGGGCCGGGGAAGGCTTCCTGGGGCATCCACATCCACGACCCGGGGCCGAGGGACCCACACACCCTGGAACTCTGCCCACGCACGACTTCTCCGTTGTCCAGTGGGGTTTCCTGGCCTCTCCTCTCCTTGTAGGTCACTGTAGGAGCAGTGAGATAACACTTATGTATATATATTTATATTATTTAAAGGCTACTATATTTATATATTATTTTAAAATAGTTCTATAAATAAATATTAATTTACATGTATATATTTATATAATATACATAAAATCACTTTGTAAGCTGAAAAGAGCTTTACACATGTGGGCTTTAAGAGTTCTTTAAAAAAAACTTTAGGGGTTTCCCTGGTGGCGCAGTGGTTGAGAGTCCGCCTGCCGATGCAGGGGACACGGGTTTGTGCCCCGGTCCGGGAGGATCCCACGTGCTGCGGAGCGGCTGGGCCCGTGAGCCATGGCCGCTGAGCCTGCACGTCCGGAGCCTGTGCTCTGCAGCGGGAGAGGCCACAGCAGTGAGAGGCCCATTTTGTGTTTACAAGGGCATTTATTTCAGTGTCGTATATAATAACCTCAGTGGGAAAATGCCCACCCATAGGGTATTGGTTACATATGTGTGGTAAATCTCTTCAATGGGCTATCATGAAGCTTTTTAAAAAATTTAACTTCATTTTTATTGAAATATAACTCACGTACAAAAAAGCGTATAAATCAGGAGTAGGAGGCTGGATGGGTTATCAGTAAATGAGCCAATACAAGCACCACGCAGATCAAGAGTCAGAACATCACCAACACAGCACTGTAATTCAACTATACTTCAATACAAAAATAAAATGAAAACAAAAATTAAAAAAAAAAAAAGAGAGAAGCAGAACATCGTCAGTGTTCCAGAGCCGTCCTGGGTGTGCCCCCGACCTGTAATCCTGCCCTCTGCCTCCCATAGAAACTGTGTCCTCTCCTGTAACAGCATAGATGCATCATTCCTGTTTTGAACTGTGTGAAGGGTTACATACTCTATGACTTCTTATGTCCAGTTAAGAATTCTTTAGGCTTTGTGAACGCTTGCTGAGCTGTGGTTGCATATTCACTATGTGTTCGGAGGAAGCGCCCCTCCCCTCATGGGGTGTGTGTGTGTGTGTGTGTGTGTGTGTGTGTGTGTGTGTGTGTAGGTACTGTTGCCATGACAATATCCCCGCCTGGGCATTACGCCCCACAGGCCCTCTGATCCGGCCCGCTGGCTGATCTTGGGCGATCACCGTGTTTACATCGTGCTCCTGCTCAGAAGCCCACCATGGATCCCGACTGTGGGGGCTGCTTTATTGACAGCCCCTTCTCCCTCAAACCAGGCAATGTCACCCCTCCTGAGAGGCAGGCGTTCGCTATATCAAGCAAGGCCCCACTTGCAAAGTTGCTGGAGGCCTCGCCCTGCTCTGTCAACGTACATCTTCCTATCCCTTCCACCCACGGGGAAGTCTCTGTCAAATCCTCTGGCCGTGATGGCCAGACACTCCTTTTACGAACCTCTGTTGGACTTAGACTTCACATCATCGTGTGGGTTGGCACGCAGCTGGCATCCAGTCGTGTCCGGCTGTTACTTTAGCTCAGTGGTACTCCACGCTGGCTGAGAATCAACTGGGGAGCTTTACAAAAGAAAGAAACTGAAAACATTTTTAAATACTAAAAAATAGTTTGGGCTTCAGGCCAAACCCAAGTCTCTGAATCTCTGAAGGTGGAGTCTGGATGTCACTACTTTCAAATGCTTTCCAGGAGGTATGGGGTGAACTGTATACTCTCCACTCTATCATATGCTGAAGCCCTAACCCCCAGTGCATTCTGAGGAATGTGACTGTATTTGAACACAGGGCTTTTAATGAGGTAATTAATTAAGGTGGGCACTAATCCAATATGACTGTGTCTGGTTAAGAAGAAGAGATGAAGACACAGAACCACAGAGGGAAGACCATGTAAAGACACAGGGAGAAGACGGCCGTCTACAAGCCAAGGAGAGAGGCCTCAGAAGAAACCAACCTCCTAACTCTTTGATCTTGGATTTCCAGCCTCAAGAACTGTGAGAATATAAGTTTCTGTTACTGAAGCCACTCAGCCTGTGGGATTTGCATGGCAGCCCAAGCTGACTAATACACCCAGTGATTCCTCTGCACGTCCAGGGTGCAGCTCTGAGGCAGAAGCCAGCCACGTGGATCCCGCCATCCTCACCTCCCACCTAGATGGTAACCTCCCTGAGGCCAGGGATGGGGCTGTACCTTTGATTCCCTTGGTATAAAGCTGGCTACTGACCCATCGGTAAGTAACGGCTCATGCCACAGGACATTGCCCCCATGCACTTGTGTTCATGGTCCTTTACTTCTTATGCCTCCATCATACTTGGAGATGCTTTGGACATTTTTTTTTTACAGTGTTTTTCTGCTTATCATCTTGGCCAGTTTTACACCATAAACAACTTCTATCATTTTCTGTTAAAGGCTTTTTTTTCTATCCCAAGGATCCTGACTTCTGTTGGCATGTTTAATATTTTCTCATATGTCGGGTAAACATCTGACTCTTCTGACCCTCTATGTGGCCTGCTTGGCCCACTGGCATTAGATAACGGCCACTTCCATCAATGACATGCCATTTCTGGGAGAATATTAATCTTTTTTTTCCTTCTTTTTTTGGGGCTGCATCGCGCGGCATGTGGGATCTTAGTTCTCCAACCAGAGATCAAATCCATGCCCGCTGCAGTGGGAGCACGGATGGAGTCTTAACCGCTGGACCGCCAGGGAAGTCCCAGGATTTTAATCTTTTTCAGAGATGCCACTGGCCTTGCCAGCTCCCGACTCTCTGGGGCCATTGTCCTGTCACTTTTCCCGTTGTACGTGCAGGAGAGAACCTTGCTGAAGGCCCACCCGCCTCCACATGCCTTATATGGCTTCAGACCATCACGCCCAGGACAGCTCCTCTTTCAAGAAAATGGACTGTTTAAGAAACAGTGGGGGCCTCCCTGGTGGCGCAGTGGTTGAGAGTCTGCCTGCCGATGCAGGGGATATGGGTTTGTGCCCCGGTCCGGGAGGATCCCATATGCCGCGGAGCGGCTGGGCCCGTGAGCCATGGCCGCTGAGCCTGCACATCCGGAGCCTGTGCTCCGCAACGGGAGAGGCCACAACAGTGAGAGGCCCGTGTACCGCAAAAAAAAAAAAAAAAAGAAACAGTGGGTTTGGGGTTTGGAAGTAAACTTAGAGGTCATTTTACTGACGGGAAACTGAAGCCCAGAGTGGAAGGCGATTTGCCCACCGTCATAGAGTGAGGTAGTGGCCACACCCGTGCTGGAGGCTGCCTGCCTGGTAGCGCAGAGCTTTGCTCTCTGAGTCACTCTGCTACCCTGTCAAGGGCAATTTCTCCTCCTGGGAAATCATGTCAGCAGAGAGCAAAAGCAGAGCTCTCCATTCTCCAGGATTCGTCTTGAAGTTTCCTCTCTATCCTTATGGCCCTCAAATTTTATACCACTTTCCCTTTTCTCCACTTGAATGCCAACCATGGCCCAGAGGGGTCATCACTCCGGGCCTCATTTTGCTGTCTGCTGCTGCGGCAGCCACTTCCAGCTCCCTGTACAGGTAGCGATGGCCTTGTACGCAGGTTTTGCCCTGGGATGTGGACAGAAGTTGTTGGAGGAAAGTTTCGGGTCAACTTTGTAAGTGACTAACTCAGTACGTGCCCGGCCTTTCCTCCTCCCTCCTGCCTGGGATGTGGGTAGGTAGCAAAGAGAAGAAGGGCACAGAGCTGGACAAAAGCAAGACAGGGCTCTGGTTCCCAGCTCTTCACTCTCCACTCCCAGCTTGGGGTCAAGTGGAGGAGTACTGGGTAAGGGGTTGGGGGGGAGATATCTAGATAAGGTGAGAGAGACACCCCAACAGCAGAGGGCTTCAGTCCAGCCAAGACGCAGAAATAAGCTCTAATGGAGACCTCCTTTTGGACTCCTCATCGCCCTCCCACTCAGGACAGGGCCTCATCCAGGTATATTTGGAGGATGGATTGGACCAGGCTCTGATGTTCAGCTTTCCTGAGCCACCTGTGTTCTATGGGGTATGAACAGAACGAGGCTGGAGCTCAGGGGCTGACTGTGAAGCTATAGGTGGTCTTGCTCAACACAGAGACTGAGGCGGTAGACCACTAGTGTCAAGCGGAATGGATCCCAGTCAAGCTGCAGGGCCCACAGCAGCCATCTTGTGACTGTGAGGAAATTTGAAGAGGGAAGTCAGCAGTAGGGCAATCAGGGCAGAAATATAGAAGGTGTCAGGAACATTGCTGACATCTTGGAGAATCTGTACCGGCTCAAGAGGGTCTATCTAGACTTCTTTTATGTGATCGAAAAATTAACTTCTACCTGGCTTAAGTCATTTGGTGGGAGGGCTTCTGTTACTTGCAGCCAAAGGCACTTTCTGACAGAGCAGTCATCTTAGGATCACTCCACTTGTTTAAAAGTTGTTTCCCAAGTTGAACTGAGATCAGCCTCTGTGTCCTAGGAAAGTCCTGGCCATTCCTAACTCCTGCTTCTGCCTTCTAGGGTCACCCCAGAGAAATCTAGTTTCTTTCTTGTCTCCAGCATCTTCTCAGTTCCTTCCCACTGGCTTTTTCATGTTATTGGTTCTCACTCCATCTCTTACACTTGCAATTGTTTGTTTGTTGGACCTCAGGCTCCCTTAGTTGCTTTCTCAGCTGCTCAGGGCCCTGGGCAGCCTGAGCGTGCGTGTCTTGTGTGTCACTTCTCAGACCCTCCCAGCCCTCCCAGCAGCTGTTAGATTTGCACTTTCCTTGGTTGTTTATTTGTTTCCTCCATGCCCTGACCCATGGCTGGTCAAGAAAGCTTTCTTCCCTTGGGCTACCCTGCCCCCATTTTATTATTATCATAGTCTTTGCTGACTGTACTCCTCACCCCACCCTTACCACTGCATGCCTCCCAAGCATCATTTATTCTGCAAACATTTGTCAAGCACTTACAATGTGCCAAGCACGGCCTAGGACAGCAGGGCCACAACCAGAACACTTCCTGCCTTCAGGGAGCTCAGCCATCCCACTTTGCCCGTTCCACTTTGCATTTTAAGCTCTGTAAATCTGAGCTATCTCATTAGCCTACTTCCCTTGTTGATAAGCTGTCTAGAGAATATTAGCAAGTGTGGGGTGGGGGAGAGGCAGGACAGGAAGATACTCTAATGCCGGTGGGTTTTTTTTAAAGACAGTTTCCAAGGATTTTCCTTCCTGTGTCAATATCAGATATCAGGGTTCTTCCAGTGCTAAGTCTCCTTTCCTGAGTTGCCATGAATATGTTGTCGTGTGTGTCTTTCCATTATCACCAGAAAGAAAGAGAACCTTCTTTGGCAAAACTTTACTCAGGACCTATAGGTTGAACAAGAGGGTTTATATTCACAAACACGATCTCTTTCTTCTTAAGTCACACCATCTGCATATACTGGTCAGCCCAGAGCTCAGTGTTTTTTCTCACTACTATTCTTCCTCTCCTTGGTTTCCTCATCTTCAAGGACTACATCTAAGGTTCCTTTTCGTTTTGTTGCTGCAAGCATTTAAGTTCTATTCTCTTAGCAAATTTCAATTATGCAATACAGTGTCATCAACTGCAGTCGCCATGTTATGCATTAAATCCTCAGACTTCTATCAAAGGTTTATAACTTGGGCTTTGTGATCTCTGGGGGGTATATTGTGCAATGGGAATGTGCTCATTTTTTAGAAGAGGGTCACTGTTCATAGTTTTACCATAATGTTGAAAGGGTAAGGTATTACCTAGAAATTTTTAAAAACTAATGCCTTTGATATTTTCTCAAGAGGTCATCCAGATTAAAGTGTAATCATTTATAACACAGCATCATGCA
Organism: Mesoplodon mirus; assembly: GCF_964341445.2. Taxonomy (NCBI): domain Eukaryota; kingdom Metazoa; phylum Chordata; class Mammalia; order Artiodactyla; family Ziphiidae; genus Mesoplodon; species Mesoplodon mirus. Next base: position 224,407,725 of record NC_138976.1, on the reverse strand, counting down.
CTATCTTTTCCTGCAAAACTCCTAGTGTAACCTCAGCAGCCCTCTTGTTTAGCACCTTCATTTTAGGATTAAAGTAACTGAAACTCCAAGAAGTCAAGTAGCTTGCCCACAGCCATCAGCTAGTTACTGGCAGAGCCAAGGTGGGCTCATGATCCTGGGGTGCCCTGGAAGCAGCAGGGAAACTCACGGGCCAAAGGGTGAGGACTCAGGTGCAGAGCTTCTGTCTTCTTCCCTGGATTTTAAATTCTGTGAGGCATGAGCCCATCTCACCACGCTAAGCCTCATTCTCTTGTCTAACCATATTTCTAGCACATCGTAGATCTCAATATTGGCTGCTAGATTGCTTTACATCTGTTAATTAAAAGTACTACTCTTGGGACTTCCCTGGTGGCACAGTGGTCAAGACTCCCAGCTCCCAAAGCAGGGGGCCCGGGTTCCATCCCTGGTCAGGGAACTAGATTCCACATGCATGTCGCAACTAAGAGTTCACATGCCACAACTAAGGAGCCCGCTGGCCGCAACTAAGGAGCACATGTGCCACAACCAAGACCCGGTCCAACCAAAAAAAAAAAAAAAAAGATCTGATGCAGCCAAAAAAACAAAAGTACTGGGCTTCCCTCGTGGCGCAGTGGTTGAGAGTCCACCTGCCGATGCAGGGGACACGGGTTCATGCCCCGGTCCGGGAAGATCCCACATGCCGTGGAGCGGCTGGGCCCGTGAGCCATGGCTGCTGAGCCTGCGCGTCCGGAGCCTGTGCTCCGCAACGGGAGAGGCCACAACAGTGAGAGGCCCGTGTACAGCAAAAAAAAAAGTACTACTCTTGTTAGACCCAAATTCCCTCACATTCCGTTTATTTTCTTCCTGAATCCACCACTCAGAACCTCAAGCACAGGGGGTTCTGCTGTGTGGAGCCGTTTGCCTTGCCCCTCACCACCTCAGCCCCAGCTTTGGGAAGTCTCCATCCATCAAGTCGCCTTTCTTAAAGGGCAGTTCACCCCACTTCCTCCTTTCTCACACGTACCCGCCTGGTCATCGTGACCCGACCATCAGGTTACAGCACAGTGACGCCCTGATGCTGACATCACTCGAAATCCATCAAACCCGACCTTGAATAAGTACTGGGTCTTCATCATGGATCTGCGTACAGCCTGTGCTTGACTCCTGTTGTATTTCACTGACTTTAATACACCCAGGTTTCCTGCACCCCTCCCCCCGCCATGTTTTAATATCTCTGAAATCAGGATGCAATCTTGCAATTAATAGCATGTCTTTGTCTGTCACCATTTTTTTCTTTCTTTCTTCTTGGCTCATAAAATAAGGGCAAATTCGAGTCACTGAAAGGTGGTGTTGGAAGTGGCTCTAGATCCCACCCAGCCTGGGGCACTGGATGACCCTGTGCAGGGCTGAGTTGCCCCTGCTCCGTGGCAGTTCTCCCTGGAGGCTATGTACCGCCAGCGTTTTTCTCCAGGGACATTGGCTGTTCACACCATCCTTGCTCCAGCCAGCTGTTCACTTGTAACATCAATCAGTCAACCTTCAAGTTTTCGGGCACAGCATCCTCCTTCCCACCCCTTCCTGCTGACTCCTTAGGTCGGCTTTGGTGTCTTTGCCACTGGAAGTTCTCCTCCTGCAAAGCCCAGCCTCTATCCAGCCCGCAGACTTCTCTCACCCTATTTATTCTCTTCCTGAATCCATCACTTTTGCTGCCTGCTCCGCCCACAGCCCCTGGCCTAGCCCACTTGCAGGCCTGCCAACAAAACTGTTTCCTCGCCTGCAGGCCCATCCTGCCCAGTTCCTCCGCCAGGGCTGTCACCTTTTCAAGCATTTCCTGAGAATTCTATTTTTTTCTCCTTTTGCCCCTTAATCTGTTTTTCTCCGCTTCCCTCCCCTACCCACACACAGCTGGGATGACTCCTATGCTTTCTTCCTCCTGAAATCCCCTGGCACCCTCCCCCATCCTTTGCTGCCCTAGACCGGTCCCACCATTGCTAGGATTTGTGCTGTGGGCCTGGCTTTGGCTGGGACCCATTTCGCACTAGTGATTTGCCTCCCAGTCTGTATGCTGACTGAGATCACCCACCACCACTTGACAGCCAGACCCTGATCTCCTGCCTGGTCCTGTCCATCCCCCATTAGAACCCAGGTGGCTTAGGAAATCTGGACATCAGAGCCTCCTCCAATCTGCTCTGCCCAACATACCCTGAGGCCCTGTCCCGAGTGGGAGTGGGGTGTGGGTCCCGGAAGGAGGTCTCCTTTAGAGCTTGGTCACAGCGCAGCTGGGCCGACGCTGTCTGCTGCTGGAGTGTTTCTCGCCTTCTCTAGATATTTCCCACCTCCAGTCTCCCCACCGTGACCCCAAGCTGGGAGGCAGACCCTATGTGCTGTCCCCCAGCTCTGCCCCTGCTTCTCTATGCCCTTCTCCCCAGCACTTCCTTGCACCTGGAAGGGCCAGGCTCCCCACTTCCTCCAGAACCTTCTCTTGCTGTCCACCCCCTCCCCCATAGAGAGTGTTAATGGGGGAAGGGTTGTCTTCTGTCTCCTATGAAGTGGGTTCCCGATCACGTGGCTCACCTCGTTCACAGGTGGTAAAGAAGAGCTGCATGCGCCCTCCCCGTGGGCCAGGCCTGGTGTCCTACCTATCTTGTCTTGTTAAAGAGGCCAAGTCGGGCTTCCCTGGTGGCACAGTGGTTGAGAGTCTGCTTTCCGATGCAGGGGACACGGGTTCATGCCCCGGTCTGGGAGGATCCCACGTGCCGTGGAGTGGCTGGGCCCGTGAGCCATGGCCACTGAGCCTGCGCGTCCGGAGCCTGTGCTCCACAACGGGAGAGGCCACGGCAATGAGAGGCCCGCGTACCGCAAAAAAAAAAAAAAAAAGAGGTCAAGTCCTCCCACTCCTGCTTAGGGAGAGAAACCTCATAATTTTGAAAGGAGGGATGCAACGAGGGAAAAACCCAATATATGTGACTTTGCATATCAGCTGAGCAGTAACCCTCTCTCCCACCTCTGAGGGTCTATGTTATACTCCCCCCTCCCCCATCAGGGCTTGCAGGAAAGGGATAGTTGACCTCATCCCCAGGGACAAGGTGAGAGGATCTGGGAGGGGCCTCAGAGCTCCACCCTCCCGCCCCCAGGGGCCTCCCTAACTGAATCTGGGAAAGACAGGGCACTCACTGGAGCTTTGCCTTGGGGGATCCGTGTCCCTTTCTGTTTCAGGTGACAGAAACTCCAGCTCAAATCCATTAAGCTAAGTTGAGAATTGTCGGCTCGTGTATCCTAAGAGTCCAGTTTTCCAGTCTGGGTGTTGGTTTCAGGCCTTAGTACGTCCAGGGGTGCGGCCAGGTCCTTCAGACTTGGTTTCCCATTCTTGGTGGTGACGTCTTTATCCAGCTCCATGAGGCAACCAGCTTATCCCGGCCTCGCTGCCAGGAGGGCCAGTGCCAGGAAGAGGCCCACCTGGTCCTGAGAACTTACCAGGGGATGGGAGGTGGAGGGGAGGGTGGGGTCCCAGCACTGGGCCCTTCAGTGCTACAACTGGGACAGTCCAGGTAAACTTAGCCTGCGGTGACGCCTGCTTCTTACTTCTCCTCTGTTTTTGCCAGACTCAGGCACCATCCCCCTCTTCCTTACTTACCTGTTCTTGGATCTAAGGTAGGAACCCCCTGAGTTTGCTTTTGCCAGCACCTCAGACTTCAGTGGGGAAGGGTTCTGGGCTCTGCCATTGCAGTGCCTGGGGTCAAAGCTGATCTTACTGTCTGTGCTGCTCCATCCTCGAGGGGCATTCATCAGCCCCCTTAATAGAGCCTGTCAGATGCACTATGTGCATCAATCGAAAGCCCTTCCAGAATACCCAAGCTTCCTTTTTCCACCACACTTTTGCACATATGTCTTCACCTCGAATGCCAGGAGCAGAACAAGGATGGGAAGGTCAGGCACTGTGTGGCCCTTCTCTGCCCTGACGCTATGGCAGCTCTGCCATATGACGCGGCACAAAGAAAGCCTCAGCACCTCCTCCACCCATCCTTCCAGCCCACCCTGAAGGTCAGAGTTAGCACCACGGCAGTATCCATCTGTCATGCCGGTCCTAACTCCCTCCTTCTCTGGCTAATCCCCGAGCTGTCCTTTAGGTCTCTGCTCAGGAGGCTACACGTCACCTCCTTCAGGAAGTCTTCCCTGACTTGCATTCCCCTGAACCTGCTTTCAGCCACACCCTGTGTATATATAATGTATCTCTAACTCTATCTCAGAACATGTTTGATGCTGCATTTTAATAATGTACCTACTTGCCACACTAGAATATGACATTTTTGAAGATGGGTGCTATGGCTCAGTCATTTTTGTATTTACAGGACCCAGCATAGAGCCTGGCACACAACAGAAGCTCAGAAATCTTTGTTGGATACGAGAATGCTTGAATGAAGGAGTGATTAAATGAATGACTAATTAAATGACTAATGACTAATAAGTAAATGAATGTCATTTTGAAGGTGAAAGAATCAAAAGTTCATTAAGGGCTTCCCTGGTGGCGCAGTGGTTGAGAGTCCGCCTGCCGATGCAGGGGACACGGGTTCGTGCCCCGGTCTGGGAGGATCCCACATGCCGTGGAGCGGCTGGGCCCGTGAGCCATGGCCGCTGAGCCTGCGTGTCTGGAGCCTGTGCTCTGCAATGGGAGAGGCCATGACAGTGAGAGGCCCGCGTACCGCAAAAAAAAAAAAAAAAAAAAGATCATTAAGCTTCTTTGAAAAAAGAAAATCGATTTTCTTCTCCCTTCCCTGTGGCTGCAGGAGGAGGTGGTAGATGAAGCAGAGCCTGTTTGTTTCTGCTGATGAGGCTGGAGGTCAGGTGGCGCCTCATCTTCCTGCGAGAAGCCGTGCGACGCATGGAGTCCTGTGCGCCCTCCCCTTGCACAGTCCACACAGCAGGCTACCCTGCCCTTCAGCTCTTCTGGGTCCTAAGTGTTTTCTAATTTGTCTGTGTGTGTGCATGTGTGTGTATATCTGTGTATATGCAAGTAAGCGAGTGTGTGCATGTGTGTCTGTGTGTATGTGTATGTGTCTGTGTGTACATGTGTATGTGTGTGTCTGTCTCTGCATAAGTGTGTGTATGTGTGCGCGTCAGCGAGCCACCTGAAGCGATGTGCGGAATCTTGTCTGTCACCTGAGTGCAGGTACGTTAGCAGCAGGGAGTGGTCCGTGGCTTCCCTCACGCCTCTGGGGCCATGTGCCTGGTCTCACACTGGGAAGGAGCCTTCGGGGTGCAGCCCGGCTGCTATCAGCCTGATCTTTTGTACTTAAGATCCCTTGGGTCACATTTGTCTTTTTATTTCACAAATCCACTTGGAGATTGAGAATTCCAGTTCATAAAGAAGTTATTTGCTAGAGGAACGTCAGAGGAAAGGGGCCGTCAGCACTTGAGGGTACTGAACGCATCGTTGCCACGAGACGCTTTGGCCAGGGTCCTGGGGGAGCCCAGACGGGCTTTGCCTTCACTGTTTTTACCCCTCCCTGCAGAGCTGCTGCCGGGAGGGCCCTGGGGAGGCCCTGTGTGCTCAGAAGTGGGCTGTGAGGAAGAGCAGTCCTCGGAGACAGCAGAGACACTGGGGGACACGGCGATGCTGGGAGACATAGTGAAGCTGGGGGGCATGGCGACACTGAAGGACGCAGTAACATTGAGGGATGCAGTGATGCTGGGGGGTGTGGTATTGTTGGGGACATGGTGATCATGGGAAATACGGTGACACTGGAAGACATGGTGACATTAGGGGATATGGTGATGATGGGGGACATGGTGACAATAAAGGACATGGTGATATTGAGAGACACCATGACACTGGGAAGCAGAGTGATGCTAAGAACATGGTGACACTGGGGGACATGGTCACATTGGGGACATGGTGATGTTGGGGGCACCATTACGCTTGTGGAACTATAAGGACATAGTGACAACAAAGAACATGGTGACATTGGGGGACATGGTGACACTGGGAGTCACAGAGACATTGGAGGACACAGTGATGCTGGGAACATGGTGACACGGGGGGACACGGTGACATTGGGGACATCGTGATGCTGGGGGATATGGTGGTGACTCCAGGGGACACTGCGACCTTCCTTCCCCTCTCAGTCCCTCAGTTAGGGCCAAGAAGGATGCCCATGGTCAAAAGAGAAACTGCAAATCAAGTGGGAAGAAAGGGAGCCCTCGGGGAAGGCACGCCGGAGGAAGCGTGGGCAGCTGCGGGGATGTGCGCCAGTGCTGGGGCGGCTTTAGAGGGATTAGCTGGGAGGCAGGAGGCTGAGGAAGCTAATTATAAAGTTTGTGCAGAGATGAGAGAAGATTATAAGCCCTCTTGTGCACCAAGATTTAAAAAATGAGAGCAGAGTTCTTTCCCCGAAGACGAATGGGGATAAATGGTGAGTAAAGGTAAAAAAGGAGATGTGGGTGCTGGCTGGGCTGCAGCCGGGGAGACCGCGGTCACCTGCAGTGTGCGCAGCAACGAGGGTCGTGCTAAGTCTGAACCCCGGGTAATCAGGGGAGACCGCTCATCTGATCCTGACTGCGTGCGTGGCGGCTGCTTGGCAGTCCTGGGCTCTGCTGGGCGGCTCTGTGAAGCACGGGTGTCCTCAGTCAGCAGCACATCTTGGGCCCCTGCTCTGTGTCAAGCAGGGGGCTGGGTGCTCCGGGGGGTACAGGTTCTGTGCCCCATGCCTTGGGGTAGTTGACCAGGAAGGGTATAGGGTGTGGGAAACACTGAGGAGCCGTGCTGGAAATGGGGTTTGCCCCGGACTGGGGGGCTGGAGAAGCCTCCATGAAGGAGGACAGCCGAGGCAGGGTGCAGAGAACGCGGGCTGCCCTGCAGGCAGAGCCTCCTAGTCAGGCAGCCTGGTCAGAGTGGAGGATTCCTGCAGGAAAAGGCAGGAGCTGGGACTCTGGGCGGAGAGGGCCTTGAATCATGCAGCAAAGGCCTGGGCTTTTTCTGAGGACACCGCAAACCACCCGAGGGGCTTGGCGCACTGGAAATGTCCCGAGAGAAGAGGGTTTCGGATCAACTTGGCTGGCCGGTGCACAGAGCAGAATGCCATGTGGTGACCTGGGCAGGAAGAGCCGGCAGCTGGCTTTTGCAAGAGTCCCAGAGGAGGCAATGGGGCTCCACCATGGCGGGAATAGAAGTGAACAGTTGGACGAATGGCCTTGACCTCCACCATGGTGGGAATAGAAGCGAACAGTTGGACGAATGGCCTTGACCCCGCACAGCTGGCCTGCAGCCCTATCTCCCACGTTGGTGGCATCAGGCTGTGGTCCTCACCCGCAGGGCTCATCTTCCAAAGACTTTGGAGGGATGCAGGGGGAGCATCCTTGTTCTATTAAAGCAAACCTCCCTGTATGATGGAGAAAAAAGCTCGGCATCAAGTGGTGGCATCCTCTTTGAGTTACGAGTCTCCTTGTCTGCACTCCACCCTCAGGGTTTGGGACGAGGGACTGTGCTCCGGCCCTCCCACCTGGCTGCTGGAGGATGTGCGTGCAGAGAGCCTGGACTCCCCCATGTTCACACATGACATTTTGCTCTGAGAGAGAGGGCAGGGCGCCTGGGTCTCCTGACCACTTCTTCGGTATTCTTATGTCCCCTTATTCACCCACCTCCTTAGGAGGTAAACTCGACACTATTCAAAGGAGTTCAAGGTGGTAGAAGAGGGTAAAAGAAACAGGAAGAGAAAGGAGAGGAATAAAGGTGTATTGATGCTTGCTCTGTACACGTAAATTCACTGGATCCTTATAACCACTACGCAGATCAATATGGCTGCATGTTACCAAAGCACAGACCATGTCATCAACCGCCTGGATCCCACAGCCAATAAGTGGGGGGTGAGGGATGGGATCTGAATTCAGATCTTCCCATGCCGAACCTTTGGCCTTCCTTCTACTCATCAAAATGGATTAACCTGCCTCCACAAGTCTGAGTAGAGCAGATCTGGGGTGGGCGGGGAGCGCCTCTGTAACGAGGGGGAGGAAATGCACAGACCCGCTCTCTGACATTCCTCTTCCTTTGATCCATTTCAGCTGCCTGGTCGTCCACACCATGAATAGCACCCCGAGGGATGCCCAGGCCCCCGGACACCGCGAGTGCCTCCTGCCTTCTGTGGCCCGGACCCCCTCTGTCACCCAGGTCATGCCAGCCAAGAAGATAACTTTCCTCAAGCGAGGGGATCCTCAGTTTGCTGGGGTGCGCCTGGCCGTTCACCGACGCGCCTTCAGGAGCTTCGGGGCCCTGATGGATGAGCTTTCTCAGCGCGTGCCGCTCTCCTTTGGGGTGCGCTCCGTCACCACGCCCCGGGGCCTGCACGGCCTCAGCACCCTGGAGCAGCTGCAAGATGGTGGCTGCTACCTCTGCTCCGATAAGAAGCCCCCCAAGACCCCCAGTGGGCCGGGACAGCCACGGGGGAGAAGCCCTTCTCAGCAGTCACGGGATTTTGAAGGCTGCTGCGAGGCACCTGGAACAGCTTCTTCCTGCAAAAGTCTCAGAGCCCCCAGGAGGATAATGCTGGTTAAAAACGGAGACCCTCGATACCAGCAGACAGTGGTGCTCAGTCACAGAAACACCAGGAACCTGACGGCCTTTCTCAGCAAAGCCTCAGATCTGCTGCACTTTCCCGTGAAGCAGGTGTACACAACCGGCGGGAAAAAGGTAGGCTGTTGGCTATGACGTTTCCTTAAAAGGTTCTCTGGACCTCAGCTCAAAACACTCAGGTGGAACTGGGAAGTTATTCCTTTAAAAGAGGCACTGATTACCCTGCTACTAATTCAAGGTGAAGAGAGTGGAGACATCCAGTCAGTTAATCAAGTGAGCAATTGATCTTCATATTTTTAGCCACCATTTAGCAAGCGCTTAGTGCCTGTTCCTTGCACACTTTGTTTTCTTATCCAACCCTCTTAACCTATTTTGGTGAGAGTTCAGTGTAGGAAACAGAAAAGACTCAAAGTGCTTTAAGCAGAAAACAATTTCACACAGGGCATTGGGGGGACTTTCAAATCTTTGGAAAGCTGCGGGAGTGAACTCCAAGTTGGGCGTGCAGGATTGGCTCCCCGCATCCTGCAGAAAGCTGCTAACTCCGCTCCAGGCCACTGTGATTGGGCTCAGGAGGACTCCTTTGCAGGGGAACCAAAGCTTATGAAGCTGGGTCAGCAACCTGCCCCAGGTGCATCTTAATGCCCAGGGACACCAGCCACTGCTGCCTGAGCGCCATCGCCTCTCGGTGCCCACAGACTTGCCCTGTAGCCACACAATAGCCAGAAGCAAGAAGAGACAGGGTCTACCTCGCTTGCCTTCCCAGGCTTGACCTACCTGATGGAACCCGACTGGCATCCGGCCTAATTGCCCTTCTGGGTTTTGCTGAACACGAATGTAACCCAAGATGGGCAGGCTGGAGGATGGAGGTTGATTGATCTAATCCACAGAAACTCTCACAGTCTAGTCCTACAGCTACTGACCCCTGTACACACCATGCTACCAACACTTAAATATATAATGGCAGCTATAGCAACGTGTCCCCACCTAACAATGGACCCCTCCCTCCCACCACCGAGACATATGCTCCTGCTCCCCAGAGTTGCATCCGTGCTGTACCATTCTCTTCCAGCTCAGTCACGATCCCACCTTTATACCCTCTACCTTAAGAGCCCTTTCTTTCATTTCCTTGTTAATAAGCATACCCTTCTAATTGGAGAAAACAAAAAAGAACAGATTCTGTACTTTAAGGATGGAACGAAATCCCCCAACATTGCTAATTATAATGTAATGCTATAAATTGTGCAAATCATCAGATAGGCAGGATCCTTGGGGCCGGGTGAGATTTTTCCAAAAGCAGGGACCTGCAGGCTTCCCTGGTGGCGCAGTGGGTGAGAGTCCACCTGCCGATGCAGGGGACGCGGGTTCGTGCCCCGGTCCGGGAGGATCCCACATGCCGCGGAGCGGCTGGGCCCGTGAGTCATGGCCGCTGAGCCTGCGTGTCCGGAGCCTGTGCTCCACAACGGGAGAGGCCACAGCAGTGAGAGGCCCGCGTACCGCAAAAAAAAAAAAAAAAAAAAAAAAAAAAAGCAGGGACCTGCTTCCTGGAATGCAATCCAGCACTGATGTTGCCTGCACGACCCAGCCCGGGATGTCACGATGGTGGGGGATAGGGGTAGGTGGGGGGAGGATGACCCACGCGTCTGGGCAGGAGCCTAGAGAACCATTGGAGGAGGGAGAGAAATGCCATCTGTGCCTTGTCTTTCTCTGTTCCACTAGGGGCAGGAGCAGAGGGCCTGGGCTCAGACTAGACTGAGACCCAAGAGAGGACTCTGCCTGGGAAAAGTGCGAGAGAGTGAATCAGGTCTCCATATGAGAGCCCTGGACCTTCTGTTATGGTTGCTCTAAAAAATACACATTCCGGAGGGAGGAAGTGTGGGCGGGGAAGCAAGTCAAAGTCTTCTTGAAGTCTTTTCCACCAGAGTATCCAGAATAACCTCTAAACCACAGGCCTCGTACCAGGTGGAGGGAGGGCTGTAGGTAGAGAAGATCATGGTGGGAGGACCTCAGCCCCCCGCCAGTCATGGAGGTGTAATGAAGAGTGAATGGGATCCTTCCCTTGGATCAGAAGTCTGGGGTGAGATGTGCAAATATCAGGAAAGGGACCAGCGACGGTGGATTCTCCCTCTACCCATGTCTCGCTGGATAGAAGCGAGTCCTGCAGACCACGCCTCCTGACTCAACACTCTGCTTCCCCAGGTGGACTCTCTGAAGGGTCTGCTACACAGCCCCTCGGTGCTGGTATGTGCCGGTCACGAGCCCTTCAGACCTCTGGCAGTGGAAGATGTCAGAAGAAATGGAAGTGAACCTTTATCTGGGCAGACTTCAAGGAGGAAAAGTGGTGAGTTTGTTCCACAGGATCCCCAGCCTTATTTGCACTGGATGGTGGTTTGGTAGGGCTTGGCAGATAGCCTTTCTAGATGATTAAAAAACCTGCCTTTGGCGCCGGGCCTTGGGCAGCCCATTTGTTTGGGGGTCTCTCTTGCCTCTTTTTCCTTCTCATCACCATCAGCCTTAACTAGGTTGAACATTTGGCTCGGATAAGAGAGATGGGAGTCTGGTATTTAAACAGGGATTAAGAGATCTTGAACTTTAAGCTTCTAGAGTCTAAAATAAACTTTGTTAAGAACCATAGTGGGCATGACACTATGGAGGCAGTGGACCATGGACATGTGGCCTTTGCATCTTTCAAGAGTCGTGACTCTCTTAGGCAACAGTGAGGACCCAACAGACCAAAACGAATGATAACCACTGATCATCTATCCATCCATCAATCTACACAGCCAACCATCCATCCATCCAGGTGCCAGAGGTAGCCTTCATTATTAAAAAACAACAACCACAACAAAAACCCAAAAAGCAAAATTATTGGAATGACAATGGGCAAATTTTGGCGAGTAAACAACATAATATCCTCTGTGAAAAGCTATGAAGAGAAAGACAGCAATGGTTTCAGTGGTTGCATCATGCTGGGTGTTGGATGTACAAAGGCCCATCAGCCACAGCCCCTCCTCTGGAGGAGCCCCCAGTCTCATTTGGTGCTTATGGAGGAACAGGACTGGGCAAAACCTTCTCCTGCCCAGATGGACTCAGGAGGTCTGCTCTTGTGCCGGTCATAGGCTCAGCCTCTGCCAGCCCCTCCCTCTTGCCAAGCATTAGCTCAGGAGAGGAAATGAGAAAGTACCAAGGGCTGCATTATCTCTCGGGATCACGTCTTTCTATCCCCGGTGACCCCCTCTTCTTCTCTTTTTCATGGCTGAGGGGCAGGCTTCGCTACCAGGACCTGCTATCATGTGTCCAGGCCCTTCCTTGCAACCATTTATCGACCCCAAAGTTGATGAGTGTTAAGATGATAAATCATCACTAATAATTGCAAAGCATTTTACAGTTACAATCAGGTGTGTCTGCAGCAGCTTATTGATTTTTGCTTCCTGTGCCGTGGGTGGGTGTGAGCAGAGCTAGGATGTAGCTCTGGGCACTGATGCTCTGTAGTCAACTCTACTGTCTATCGAGAACCTACTTTGTGCCAGCAACTTTGCAGGAAGCTTTACATGCACTATCTTGCATCCTCAAAACAAACCTACCCGTTAGATACCATTACTCTTATTTTACAGCTCAGGAAAGAGGCTCTGCCAAAGACCACACAGCTAGGAAGTGGCAGGGTCGAGACTGAATTCGGAATTCAGGTTCTTCTCGCTGGGCTCTGCTGGTTCACACCCTGGCAGCTCCGTGAATATTCATTCTAGAATGGTTTCTGTCCTTACTGTTGGTTTTGGAGCTGGCAGGGGTATACAGACCGTGGAAGGCTCATGACTGGCCTTGACTCTTCTAACCTGAAGCTCTCGCCGGCAGCTCACTATCTTTCCTTCTTTTCTCTTGCTTGTCATCGTGCACCAGGGAGCTGGGGGCCCAAAGCCAAGCAGAGTGTGATCCATGCGCGGTCCAGGCCAGGCAGCAGGCCACGGCAGTTCTCCTTGCTGTCAGAGAGGTCTGGGCTCGGTGACCCCTCGGCGCCTCTGCATCGTGCCTGCATGTGCCCTGCTCCTGACGGGAACCCTCAGGACACACCTGCCCAGCTCAGCCCGTCGGTAGCCGGTGAAGACATTGAGAAGAATGTGCACGTGAACGAGGACGGCAGCTTGTCCGTGGAGATGAAAGTCCGCTTCCACCTACTGGGGGAGGACCTGCTCCTGTGGTCCAGGAGGGTCGGGAGGGCCAGCAGTCTCACAGCGGCCAGTGGGGAGGGCCCCATCCTGGGGGAGGCAGATCCCCTCGGCTGTGTGTGGAGGGGCCCCCCTAGGGACCCCTCGGAGACTGGGGCACAGGGACTGGGGCCCTGCGAGGCAGGAGGTGTGGGAGCCTTTGACCGAGGCCGGTGGCAGCCAGGATCTAGATACGAGATCTGGATGAACCCCCTTTATGCGCCCCAGGGAGAGCAGACAGCCTCTCAGAGGAGGTCTGGGCTGACCCAGAAGTCCCCCTCCAGGACCCCCAGGAGTCAAGGGGTCGCCAGCAGGAAAAGGAGGAACAAGGACAGTGCCAGCCCTTCCTCCAGTGACAGAGCCCCTGAAGGTTCTGAGACCAACTCTTCTTGCTGCTCCAGATCCCTGGAGGATGCTGTGGGCAGATGTGGCCCACGTCTGGCCTCGGGGGCTTGTGAGGGCACAGGCGAGGGAGCAATGCCGGGCCGCAGGGAGCACCTTGGCTGCCTGAAACCCGGGACCCGAGGCCCGGCAGATGCTCTTCCTGACTCCTCGGCAAGTGGCGGGTCTCACGAGGAGTCCAGTGAAAGGCGTGAGCTGCTCCAGGGCCGCCCCAGCAAGAAGAGCAGGGCTGTGACTTCCTGGGGGGCCACCCAGGGGGGAGGGCCCGGCTCCCCCGCTGTGAGCCCCTCGTCTGTAAGGAAAGAGGGCCCATGGGCAGAGGAGAGTGGACAGGGTGCCGGACACCCCCGGGCAGCCTCTGGGGAGGATGCAGGAGGCCACTCTCCACCTTCTGCCTGTGCCTCAGCCCCAGGCAGGAGCAGAAAGCAGGAGAGCAGAGCCGGCGCCCTGTCCTCACCCAGCATTTCTGTCCTCAGCCGAGGGTCCCAGAGGGGCCACCCCAGGCAGCACCACAACCCAAAGGACACCCACTGCCCACTTGGCTTGCCTGTGTCCAGGCTAGTGCCGGGGCCTCCCAGCAGAGGCAGGGCCCGCCCAGACAGCCCAGCGCCTGGCCCTTCTGAAAGCCCACACAGCCGCAGGAGCCTGGCCTCCCGGGACCCGGGGCCCTCCTTCTCCGCCTCTCTTCATTCCTGGGACACGCGAGGGCTCAGCAGCATTCCCATCACCCCTATGAGCAATTCTGACTGTGTTTCCAATTTCCACCCCCCAAATTCCCCCTCTGCTGAGACCGAAGGGGACCCTGAGTTCAGGGCGTGTTCACCAGCTCCCACACCTTCAAACACATCTGGCTCTTTCAACTCGCAAGCTGATGGCCTGGTTGAAAAGGCAGGGGGTGACAGTCCCAAGCCTTCCTGGCCCTTGGTCCTGCCAGTCGGGTGGCCTGAGGGAGGGAGGCCGGGAGTGCACGGGGCCAGCTGCTGCTCACAGCTGGGCACATCCCCCGCCCTAGGGTCCCCCGGTGGGAAGACGCAGTCGCTGCCAGCCTCCCAGTCTTGGGGCGGCCAGGGGCCCTTCTCTGAGGCCTGCTTGGTGTGCAGCAGGTGCCGTCCCATGCCTCGCAAGCCACAGCCCTCGGGCAAGGAGCATCCTTTGTGTACCCTCAGCCACAGCGAAGGCAGCCACAGTGCTGATGGGGAATCGGGTGGGGCCAAGGTGGGGGAGGAAAAGCTGGACGTGAGGCGCCCTCGGCCCCCTGGCTCTCCAGGAGGGGCCGTGGGGAAAGCAGTCAGAGCTGTGAGAAGGGGAGGTTCCCACCGCGGTCCCAAGCTCGGGAGAACGTTCCAGGAGAAGGTCTCGGGTGGAGGAGACCTGGAGGAGCAAAAGGAAGGTGGCTGCATGATGCTGGGCACCCTGCCCCGAGCCTCCCCAGAAGCCGTGGTCCGTGCGTGGCTGAGCCACATCCCGGAGGAGCCCGTGAAATATGAGATGGTGGACGAGGGCGAAGACATGGCTGGGCACAGCCCGGAAGGTCCCAAGGAGGACCCTGTTGACCAATATCCCCCAGATGGTCTGGAAGGGTCAGTGCAGGCCAGACAACTGCCCCTGGAAGGGGCAGCCAGTGAGAAAGCAGAACCAGATGCAGCCCTCCCAGTGACTGGCAGTGCTGGTCCCAAGTCAGGAGAGGGCCTGCCTTGCAGTGGGGTTTCAGAAGCCCCTACGGAGGCCGGCGAATGCAAAGGAGCAGCTGTGGACCGTGCGATGGGCCAGCGCGTGCTTCCCAGCACGGTCTCTTCCTCCATACACATCATGAAGGCGCTGACGGGATCCAGGCCAGGCCGGCCCAGCAGTGTGCCTGAAGTGTCCAGCTCAGCGGGCAGGAGGCTCGGCCGCTCGGCCCAGGCCCTCATCACCTGTCTCGCCAGGCTCGGCTTCTTTGATGATGACCTTGGGTCTCCTGCTGGCAAAGTGAGGTTCACAGACTCTCCTCGGTACCAGGAGCTCCTGAGCACCTTCCAGGCCCTGTGGCCGGGGAGTGGCCTTGGGCACAGAGATCTGGACTCGGGCCTCCAGGAGCTAGGCTGGGGCCAGGCCCTGCCGGCCCTCGGGTCCCACGCTGCAGCTGAGGACTTCACGCCAACATCCTCCTCTGGCGTGGATGTTGGCAGTGGTTCTGGAGGCTCAGGGGAGGGCCATGGGCCCTGCACCGTGGACTGCGCCCTGGTCCCTGAGAGGATGGGGCAGCCCTCAAGCATCCCCTGCCAGAGGCCTGATTCCAGAATCTCAGGGAACCCAGAGGATCCGGGAGACCAACAGCCGTGTGGTTCCGAGGCCGGTGGTGCCTCCAACGAGGACAGGGCCGAAAGAAACAGCGGGGAGCAGATGTCGGGCAGTGACCTGGACCAAGGTGTTAAAAACACGATGCAAGAAGAGGGGGCACAGTTAGGGGAAATAAAAGAGGAAAAAGAAAGAGCAGAACTGCAAGAAGAGGGTGTTAGAGGGTTTCCCGAAGAGGAAGGAATCACAGGACGAGAATCGTCAGGGGCGGGCTCTCAGGATGGGGCGGGTGCCAGGGAAGACAAGAGCCTGCAGGAAGAGCAGGGAGACCCCACCTCGGCCACGCTGAGCCCTCTAGGGAAGAGAGAGAGCCCGACAGAGCGCCCTAGGAGCCTCGGAGAGAGCGACCCAGACGCCAGCGGGAGTCAAGGTGGCCCCAACGCGGAGCCTTCTTTGGAGGAGTTGTCCACAGCAGCTGAGACAGGCTGTGGGCAAACCCAGGCCAAGCTCACCCAGGGGGCAGGGGAGAGGGGCACTCCCACAGCCCACAGAGGGCCTCTGGACCCTGACCCCCTCTGGGCGTCCAAGTTGCTGAAGAAGATGGAGAAGGCCTTCATGGCCCACCTCGCCACTGCCACGGCCGAGCTCCAAGCACGCTGGGGCCTGGAGAGCAGCGACCTGCTGGACCAGATGGTGGCCGAGCTGCAGCAGGACGTGGGCCAGCGGCTCCAGGACCACATCGAGAAGGAGCTCCACGAGATGCAGAGCTGGGCGGGGGGCACGGCGCCGGGGCCACCCAGGGAAGCCCTCTGCCGGGGGACGCCCCTGCAGACCAAGCAGTACACGCAGCACCTCCAGGGCCTGAGTGACCTCTCAGCTTTCTCCGAGCACACGCGGGGCCGGGGGCCCCCCTCCTTCTCCCTGGAGGACGTGCCAACCTTCAGAGGAGCCCTGGGGACTCGGCCCGGGGAGCAGGCTGAGGAGGAGGGGTTCTGTCCCTGCGAGGCCTGCGTGAGGAAGAAAGTGGTCCCTGCATCCCCCAGGGTCGCAGTGCGGGCAGCCAGCACGCCCGTCAGAGAGGCCTTTGACCTGCAGCAAATTCTGCAGAAGAAGAAAGGAAGATGTGCGGACGGGGAGACAGCAGAGGCGGCCCCTGCGCAGAGGGGGATGGAGCCCCTCGAGAGGGACCCCTCGGGGGCGGACCCTGTCCGGGCAGCTGACGGAGGCCCTGAGCTGGGATCAGGCCAGGGCCCCGGGGTGGAGGAGGGGGACGAGACCCTCAGCAGAGATGAAGCCCCCCCGGGGGCAGAGGAGGGGGCAACTGCTGAGAAGAGAGAAAGGGACACAGACCCCTTTGTAGGCAGCTACCCGGATGGGGTGGTGCAGGGGGAGCAGGGTGTGGGCAGGGAGGAAGGAGACCCGGAGGTGGGCTCTGGGGCTGAGGACACTGGGGCAGGTGGAGCCCCGGGAGGAGGCGACCCAAGTCCAGGAGGACAGAACTCTGGTGCTGAAAGTGCAGAGGCCCAGGGAGCTGAAGAGGAGCAACAGCCGGAGTCAGGAGGAGGAAGTCAAGGTACGAGGGAAGCGCACCCTCAGCTTGGCCTCGGACACTGCCAGTCACGTGAGGCTTCTAGAAACAGCAGCCCAGACCAGGAGGGCAGGCCCACGCCGTCCCTGGCCCCAGGTGCAGACTCCCCCTGCCAAAGGTCAGGCCTGAAGTCAGCCCTCTCGTCCTCCAGCACAGCATCTCTGGGAAACTGCTCTCAGCTCTCTCAGGAAAGCTCCGAAGATGAGCCTTCAGACAGACGCACGAGGAGCATTGAAGACGAGGCCAAGGGCGTCCCTGATCCAGAGACAAAAGTCACAGGCACGTGTCCAGAAAGCTCCCCTTCTGAGCAAGAGGGGGCCCCCTCAGGCGCGAGGACGCCAGAGCGAGGAACAGATGAAGGTCTGACTCCAGAGCAGGGGGAGGAGGGAGGCTCTGACTTAGAAGCTGAGAAGGTAGTGAGAAGTCTCGCTTCCACAGAAGTGATGCTTACAAACCTCCCCATGGACAGGACAGACGGCTTTGGCCAAGACGACTTAGATTTCTAAGGATCCAGCTGCAAGACAGTCCTGAGTCTGGAGCTCAGCCTACTGGAGATGCATAAGAGACATGGGCAAAGATCAAGGACTTGCCAAGGACATGGCCACCCCACAGTGCCCCAGTTCTAAACTCTGGGGTTTCCAAGGCCCCATCGGCCTGTCCACCCACCGCATGAAAGAGGGCCATCCCCGATCTTCCCCATTATACGAGGTCAGCTGCCCCAGCATTTGCCTGCTGGGCCCAGGAGGATGGAACTGCCTGGCAAGGGTCCAGGAGAGGTTTTGTTTGTGTGTTTGTTTTCTGCTAGTGAGTGTTTCCCTTGTTCTTTGCCTATTGATCTCCAGTTATTTCTCTCCTTGGCCTCTCCTGGGCACTGATGTCTCTCGACTTTGAAGTGCTTTTTTCTAGTCTTGACTATCTTTGGAGACTCTGCAGATGTGAACATTTGGGAGAAGAGGATAAGTTCAGGATCGCTGGACGAAGTTTGTTCTCAGCCCCAAAGTCCAGGGGTCTTTCCTTAATTCTTTTCTTTTTTTGGAATGAAAAATTGGAAAATGCAAAAGAGCAGAAAGAAGGAAAAGTAATCACTCATAATCCCACCCCTCAGGGATGACTCGTGGTAGCATTGGATGTATTTCTTTCCCATCATTTTTCTAATTATTTGATAGTTGTGCTCATCCTTTTAAACTTCTTTTTTTAACATAATATGAGAATTCCCCCCATTAATCTCAAAATCTTCATAAACCTATTTTAATACCTGAATAATGTTTTAATGCCCAAATAATATGAGACTATAAAATACTTTTTCACCATCTCCCTTTTGTTGGTCATTTGGATGGTTTCCATTATTTTTTCTATATGTGTGTGTGTGTGTGTGTGTGTGTGTGTGTGTGTGTGTGTGTATATATATATATATTTTTTTTTTCCCCCTGAACAGCAGATGATTTCCTTAGGATAGATTCCCAGGCATGGAATTACTGGGTCTAAAGATATCGACTTTATTAAGGCTCTTGATATCTTCTGTCAAATTGTTTTTCTAAAGGTCTACTAAGTTGTACTAAGTTACATCACCTGGTCTGCCACATTCTCAACCGAGTTTGGTAGAGTCATTAAAAATGAGAAATCTTTTGCTAATTTTATAGGGAAAAATAGTACCTCATTTTACTGTGGAACTATTTTAGCTATATTTGATTGCTAATGAGATTAAAGAGTTTTCTAGTATTTTTAAAAGACATTTGCATATAAATTATAAGTGTATGCCTTTTACCCATTTTCAGCTGGAATTCTAGCTTTTTTTAAACGAATTGATTTACATTGTCCTTTAAACAATTTTTAAACATTCTGTTTATCATTTTTGAGATTGAAAAAATGCCCTTTCTCGGCAGGCTTCTCCAGCAAGCCTTGGACTAGGGCTGTCTGGATGGGGGGTCATTGATGCGGCAGAATTTCCTGCAAGGGTTCTCACCAGCATACAGGACCACTTTGTGTATTCAGAATGTTTAAAACGGAGGTCTGTGCTACAAGAACAGATATTGTTCACTGGTTGTTTAAATGTAAATGTTCATGTAAAAAATAAAGAAAATAAATACATTAATAATAGAAAATACAGCAAATGTTGGGTGTAGGCTGTGTCCTCATGCCCAAAGTCATCTGTTCTGTTCTGTTTCTTTTCTTTTCTTTTTTTAAAAATTTGTTTATTTATTTATGGCTGCGTTGGGGCTCTGTTGCTGCGTCCGGGCTTTCTCTAATTGCGTTGAGCAGGGGGGCGTGCTACTCTTCACTGCAGTGCACAGGCTTCTTATTGCGGTGGCTTCTCTTGTTGCGGAGCATGAGCTCTAGACGCACGGGCTTCAGTAGTTGTGGCTTGCGGGCTCTAGAGCGCAGGCTCAATAGTTGTGACGCACAGGCTTAGTTGCTCTGCGGCATGTGGGATCTTCCCGGGCCAGGGCTCGAACCCTGGTCGATGTCCCCTGCATTGGCAGGCAGATTCTTAAACACTGCGCCACCAGGGAAGTCCCTGTTCTGCTCTGTTTCTGAATGCTGGAGATGTTCTTAATAAAATTTGACATGTTTTTAAAATTTCTGTGGAGGCGAGTCTTTAAAGTTTTTACATTGAAAGTATATATGAAAAAGAATATATATATGTATCTGTATAACTGGAACCCTTTGCTGTACACCAGAAACTAACACAATGTATATATACACACACACATATGTATGAATGAACGGGTATCTTAGCCAGAAGCCCCCAGTGAAACAGATTGCATTGTGAGCTTGGATTAGATATGGTGATATGCAGGATTGTCTAGAACTTATTATTATTAGTTGACATGGAGCATCCACTGTGCACCTCTTCTGTGACTTGAGGTCCTCAGTCATTTCCGGAGAGATGTTCCAACCTCTTTGTTTCATAATCCGCTAGCTCCCCAAATGACAGAGACAGCCACCACTGGCACCTACTGACCCGGCACTTCACTAAAATGGCATGTCCACCTCTGGGCAAGAGAAGGCAATGGAAGGGGTGTGGGACTTGGAGGTGGGTGACCAGGCTCAAGCTCCAATGATGGCACCTCAGTTGCACCCTCTGTGAAATGGACCAAGTAATATTTTGCTCACTGCGTTGTTGAGAAGTAGATGGGAAAACATGAACCTTCATTACATGTGTATTGGGAAAATATCAATATTTTAATTAGGACTGCTAAGTTTTCAATGCCTATGATGTATCAGGTACCACATGAACATAAATGATCTCATTTAGCCTTCTCAACGTGTCTGTGAAGTAAGCAAGTCGACAGTTATCCTCATTTCAAAGTAACCGAGGCAGAGGAGTCTTATGTAAACTTGTCCAAGTTCATGCAGTTAGTTAGGGGCAAAGCCAGGATTTAATCTCAGATATCTCAGACTCTGAAGTCCACGTCCTTTTCCACTGTATCATATTTTTTTCATTTTGATTTGGGTTCCCTAAATAAATAATTTAACTAAAGGTGATCAAAGCTTTGCTGAATGAATTTACTGCAAAAGAGTTAAGACTTAGGAAAGCAGATTAGATGGATTTTTTGTTCAACCAATTGCATTACATCCTTAGTAATGTTCTAATTACGTACAGACATTGGGAGCTTGAGATAACCTGGTTTTTGGGGGGTTTTCTTTGTTTTTTTTTTGTGGTACGCGGGCCTCTCACTGCTGTGGCCTCTCCCGTTGCGGAGCACAGGCTCCGCACGCGCAGGCTCAGCAGCCATGGCTCACGGGCCCAGCCGCTCCGCGGCATGTGGGATCTTCCCGGACCGGGGCACGAACCCGTGTCCCCTGCATTGGCAGGTGGACTCTCAACCACTGCGCCACCAGGGAAGCCCCCCAGGAAGTTGCTTTTATGTACATGGTCACCTATCACAGCTTCCTGGCTGAAGAAACGGGTTCAGAGCTAAGTCTCCCAAGGACGCGTGGCTGGTAGATGCCGAAGCCATGATTTGAACCCAGACCTGACTCTCCCGGGCCTGGGTTCCCTCTTCCACACAGCCAGGGCCTGAGCCCCAGGCCCGGAGAGACCTCTTACCTTGTACCCCTTGGGCTGGGCTTCAAGCCCTGCTTCTTGCCCTTGGACCCCCATTTCCCGAGGCTGGCTGGGGAGGCTGGGCTCCACTGGGCTGCATCTCTGGCCATCTCACCATCCTGCCCTTGGCCTGTGGGGCTGAACCTTCCAGGTTCACAGCTTGTCCTGGCCAGCGCCTCCCCACCCCAGGGCCCGTCCTCCTCGGCAGCATCCCTGACAGCCCCACTGGCCTGTTGCTGATAAAGAACAAGGAATTTGTGGTTTTCCAACTGTGGGCAGCCTGGGAAAAGCATTGAATGTTTTTGACCATCATAATTGGCTGCACCTGTGGTGTGGTGTGCAGGGCCCAGCATGCCAAATGCCCAGCCACACTGGGGCCAGTCCCGCACGAGGATGGGTGGTTCTACCCTAGAGACCACGGGTATTACTACTGCTTCCCTTTACAGCCGACCAGACTGAAGTCGGGAGCATAGCGGCTTCCCCAGAGGCACAGGGCCAGGCGTAGACGAGCATCCCACTTCTGAGTTATGACTCTCCCGTCGTATCCGAGAAGGAATGATACGGCCTTCTCACATTCCAGGCTGGCTTGGGATCACCTGCCTCAAGGCAAAGGGATGAACTGGGCGACCTCCTGAAGCTTCATCATCACAGCAGTTCCGGGAAAAGACAGACCTTAGGGTCAGATGCCCGCTGGGTGCAATGGATAAAAGGTGGGATGGGTGAGAGTTGGAAGTGACTCATTTTTCTTGGAAAAGGCTGAGCCCTGCATCTTATTTTGTTCTGCCTCAGCTTGGCGAGCTCTTCCTTGCCCTGAGAGACAGGCCCCGACAGGGCAGGAAGCTCCAGAAAATGTTGGGGACCCAGGGATAAGTGGAATGCTTTGCAGGTCTTTTGTTCTGACATCAAGGAGCAATGATCTCTCTTCCCCTCTTTGATCTCAGCCTTCCAAGCACACCTGACCCTCCCAAATACATAGCAGAATCAGACCCACAAAAACTTCTGAATTTAAGGGACGAGGGTGAGGAGAGAAAACATCTACAGGATAAACTGAGTCTATTCCCTCCTAGGTCCAGGGTTCTTCACCCCTGCTATGAAGCTGTTCTTACAGACGGAGATTATGACTTGTACGGATGGATTCACTGCAATCACGCGTCACAACAGCAAAGGCTCACTGTGATACAGTTTCCCTGCATTACCTGGACCTGCATTGCAGGGCACCCTGCACACCAGGACCATTGACATTTGTTAGTTCTTTTATCCAACCTATGACGAGCGGTTGTTCCGTGCCAGGCTCTGTGCCAGCTGCTGAGGATGCAGAGATGAAAGTGCTGTCCCCACGTGTCCCACTCCCTAGACCTGCTATGCCCCCCCTCTCCAGGGCTCACCAGTCAGCAGTGCCGCCCTCCTGATGCATGAGTGAAACAACAGAGCAGTGTTCCTGCTCTGTGTGCCCAGGGGTGGAGCGACAGCAGGAAACCCAGACGGTGGCTGAGAAAAGTGGGAGATGCCGCGGAAGTGGTCCCTACAGCAACCACAGCTGCAGAAAGGCCAGTTTTCATGAGCTATTTGGACTGGGGGCGGCGGTGGTCTGGGCATTCTCCAGGCAGAAGGGACGGGAGCCAAGGTGGGGTAAGTTTGTCACGAGCTGAGGCTGGGGGTCAGGGGCTGTAGGATGGGGGTGACCGCCATTAGAAGAAAACACAAGGAGTCATGTGGTCTGTTGGGGGGTGTCTGTGGGCAGTAGGTGCAGGGCAGGAAGGAAACTGAGAGTCGCAGCAATGCTGCCTAGTTGAGAAGGGGGCCCTGATGACCCGAGAGACACTCTTCTGGAAGGTAGAAGCATTTTTTCAGAACGGAGGAGGGTGGGAGTGGGAATCTTAGGACCACCTGAGGAACTTCCAAAGACATAGGCTGGAGCTTTGGCCAGTGTGAGGGCAGGTGTCTTCCTGTGCTCAAGGAGGGCCAGGCCTCAGGTTGGCCGTGGCTCAAAGCCCCACCGGGTCCCCAAAACACAGGGAGGGGCAACGGAGAATCTAAGAGAGGGGAGGGCTGCTGTCGGGCCGGGGAGCCACTGGATGAGGCAGAGAGAAGCCGGGACTACCAGGACCCCTGGGTCCCCGGGGGAGGGGGTCCAGGCCAGCACGAGGGGTGTGGTCTTCTCTAGTCTGGTGTTTCTGCCTGGGGCCCTGTACTCCAACAGTCAAGGTGGCTTTCCTTGCTGCAATCTGCTTCTAGTCCTGGCTGTGTCCCTAACCAGCGGCAGCAGGGTGACCTGGGGCACTGGAGGGTCATTCTTGGAGGTCCTTGCAGGGTCCAGACATCCCCTCCCCGTGGAGTCACCGTAGATGAGCCGGAATGAGAAAGGCTGACTTCCCATCTTACCCAGAGACACTTGGCTTCTGGGACTGGTGACAATGAACCATCGAAAGAGCACTGCTGTTTTCCCATTCTCCGTGTCCTAGAAGCAAGAGACTTTCGGACCAGGATGACTATACACCTGCTCCATCTTGGCTCTGCCTTTTATAGCTCCGCGTCACTTGAGACATAAGAGCGCAGAGGTCCAGAGACATCCCGCCCTGGCCCAAGGTCACACAGCAAGTCAATGCAGAGTCAGGCCTGGAAACTGGGTTTCCTGATGTGTAGGCCTGAGTTGGCTCTGCAGCTGGAGAGCCTCAGAGCCGGGGCTGCCCCTCGGGGAGGTCTGCTTCACAGCCTAATTAGAAGCTGTAGGGGAGCGGGGACATGGGGGGCCGTGCTCGCAGATCAGCGCCCCTCCATAGATCATAGGCATGCCAAGGACATAATAAATAATCTGCCCAAAGGTTTTAAAGGTAAAAATCAGCAAACCATTAATAACATCCCCGGCACCATATATCACGCTGAAATCTTCCCATTACGCTGCTCCCTGAGCCGATTCGCAGCTTCTAGGCTGGTTTTGCTTGTTTGTTTTCGTTCCCTTTCCGATATGTCCTGTTGCACCTCTGAAGCCCCTCCTTTGCAGTCTGTGGGCCGGGAAGGATAGGAATGTGGAAGCTTTTCGGATTGACCATCATCCGGGTGCTTTTCAGGAGTGTGGAGGGATGTGCATCCCTTCCTCGGGACCCCATGTTTCTGCATCCACGTTTCCTTTTAATGGATGGGGTGAAGCTGGCCTACCTTCCTCCACCCCCAGCTCTAAGTAGGAAGAACTCTCTGCCCTCTCTCTCTGAAAAGCCACGGAGGCTTAATTAATTAATACAACAGGGTCACTTTAAATAAGAAAAGTGCTGATGGCTGCACTCTCCAACCCCTGGTGTCCCCTGCAGGGAGCGGGGGTGAGCTCGAAGATTTGGGTGCGTTGGATGTGTTTTATAATTTGGGAGTCACCCGTGGTATCAAGAGCTGGAATGAGGAAAATAAGGCAGAGAGTGGCCGGGTCAGCAGCCTGACAGCCTGTGATGCGGGGCGATGCGGGGCAATGCGGGGCTGTGTGACCACACGGTGGAGTGTCCAGGAATGCCTCTATCACGGGCCGTGTCGCCCCTATTTGGCCTCAGCTTCCTGCCGCGTGCTGCCCTCCGTGAGTTCTTCGAAGGGCGTGTGAGATGAGTGGATCCCGAACTGCCACAGTGAAAGTGTCTCTTGGATGCAGGACGCGTACACTGAGAACAGAGGAGGAACTCTGTGCTGGTTACTTGTTGCCTCCTGGAAGGCACCCCTGATGGGGACCGGGACGCTC
This sequence comes from Mesoplodon mirus, assembly GCF_964341445.2. Classification (NCBI taxonomy): domain Eukaryota; kingdom Metazoa; phylum Chordata; class Mammalia; order Artiodactyla; family Ziphiidae; genus Mesoplodon; species Mesoplodon mirus. The sequence goes on along the minus strand of NC_138976.1, from coordinate 224,382,933 downwards.
GGGCAGCGTGGGGAAGGGGCTCCTGTCTTGGCTCTTTTGTCGTGAGCTGAGCTGGGTGACTTTAGAACAGCCCCTTCCCTCCTCCGGGCCTATGTCCTCACCTGCAGCATTCTGAGAGTTCCTTCCAGCTCTGAGGCTGGACTGAGCCACTTCCCCACACTACCCATCTGAGAGCCAGGGCCACGTACTGGTCATTCTGCAAAACCTCTTGAGCGGTCCTGGACTAGGGCCTGCGAGCAGCCGGCCTCAGCCGTTTTTGACCTTGGCTAAGACATACACCTCTCCACAGCTTGGAGTTCTGTTCCCGTCCCCCCAATCCCTCAAAGTAGACAGTAGGAATCCACCAGACCACCCCGCACATTTCACAAAGCACAGCCTGGTTTCCTTAGGCCTGCAGAACGACCCAGTGAAGAAGCAACGTAAGGTCTGCTGTACCCATTTGATGGATGAGGAAACGGATACGGACAGACGAACAGGATTGAGCAATCCTCTGGTAAAAGGCCTCTCGTGGAGAGAAGCTCAGGGTGCGATGGCCGGGAGCAGGGCTCTGAGAGCCCGAGGGGACGGATGGCTATTAAGCCAGGACAGCCCCGGGCCGTGGATAAAGCCTCTTTCCCTAGCATATCTTGGGGTTTGGTGCAAACCATGAACAGTGTGAGCAGCTCTCACCTGGGCATCACGTTTTACAAGAAAGACTCAAATTCCCTAGGCTTAGAGAGACGTCCCAAGTTGACTCTGCAGGAGGGACTGGAAGCCGGGCCCCAGCAGCCAAAAAGGAGGTGGGGCTCCACAGCCAGCAGACATGTGCTGGCCTCCCCCAGCCCTGGCAGATTCTTCTGCAAGACCAGCATCCTCCTTGCGGCTGTTGGGACTTCCCAGTATGGACCATCTCAGCCTCCCTGTGTGCTGAGGGAGGGCTCCATCTAGCGCAGGGTCCCCAGGGGCACGTCGGCAGACCCCTCTGTCACGCCTTCCTTTGTACCCCCAGTTTGCCCACCTGCCACACCCTACTTACCAACTGTGTGGTCTGGGTAGGTTATTAATGTCTCTGAGCCTCAGTTTACCATGTACCAAAATGGACCTAATGCCCACCTGTCTAAGTGGCTATGAGTATTAAACGGTGCGATAACTGTGGACGTGCCATCGTGAGTATTTAATGAATGGGTTATTCTTGGGACAGGTGGGAAATGATTTGTCTGAGGGGGTACAGAGGCTCCTGAGTTCAGACAGAGGAGAGAAAGCACGTTTCCACGGGAAGGGAGTAAACTGGGGAAGGTTACACAAAAGAGAACCCATTCGGTCAGCACTTTGACAAAAGAGTGGGGCTTTGACGGGAGCAGTTGGGAGGCTGGCTGGGGAGATTCCAGGGGAGGGGAGAGAAGGTGGAAAGCCCAGAGGTTTAGGAAGCAGGGAGGGTCCAGCTTGACCAGACCCAGGCACGTGGGGAGGGTGGGCATTTTGACCTGGTCTGTCCGTCACCCTGGCTAAACCCCAGTGCCGAGGCGTCAGCTCTGATGATGGAATGCACTTTGCCAACCAGCTGTCCTGAGAGACCCTGGCTCCCCTCACCCCCCCGTCACCGTGACAGACCCATGGCTCCCCTCAGGCCTTGATGGATGGCTCCCACGTCGATTTCATACATCTCTATCTTCTCCAGGAGTTGTGACACAAGTAATTGGTGTCACCTTTGTTGACTGCATGCCAAGTGCTGACAAAACAGTCCCTAAAAGGGAGCTCCGGGGTCCTGTTCTCAATTCTGTGGATGAAGGAACCGCCAGGGACTAACCGAGCTGACCCGTGGAGAGGCAGCCGGCCCCGCTGGACCAGCGGGGGCCAGTGCAAAGGTATCCCGGCCCCAACCTGGAGAACGTGCCGGACTCCTGCTAAACTGGGGGCAGCGCTGTGTTTGGGATCCATGACTCGTCCCCAAGGCTGTGCTGGGGCTGACCCACACCTCTCTGATCACTGCCGTCCATGCTGTTCCTAGGCTGGGTGGTTGGCAGGGGTAACCCTCGAGGAGGGGCCCCGTCTCCTGCCAGCAAGGATGCTTCCTTTCCTCAGAGCAGATGATGTGTCTAAGGTGACATGAGTTTCACCGACAAGTGTAGATGTTGGCGAGGGGAAGTGTTGGGGAGGTGGGCTAGGGTGGGTAAGAGGCCCGTCACCTGCTCTTGACCAGGCAGACCTTGCATCAAGCCAGGCCCAATCTGACCTGGGGCCTTGGTCTTTCTAGCCTCCAGGGTGGAGAGGGGGAAGGGGTCTCCCGAACATCTCATCATTCGCAAGAGGACGGCAGCCTCGCCCAGGCCCATGGCTTAGCAGAGAGGCCTGCGGTGAAGCAGGAACTCACACAGGGGCCCTCCCGGGTATGGCCCCAGGAGAAACACCTTCTCCGAGCTACCCCATCCGTAGCCAGAGTTCAACGGAGACAAACCGGCCAGCGGAAGGCTACCTGGGGGCCGTGCCCTATGTCACTTCTCTCCATCTTCTAGCCTCTGCCCCTTAGAATTTTGCCTTAAAATTCAGCTGAAACAGCCGATGGCAGGGTGCACGGACCCTGCCTCAGTGGCCTCCTTGTAGGGCCTTTCATGACTGGCCCCTGCCTGACCCTGGGAGAAGCTCTGAGAAGCAGGGTCCTGGAGCCCCAGAAGGTTCCAGCGTCCTGCTCTGAGTTCTTTCCAGGAGGATTTCGGACGAGGCTTGGTCTTTGGTTTTAGTATCAGAAATAACATGTTGGTGTTTTAGTTTGTTGTGTTTTTGCCCCTCCCAAACAACCTGTGACCGACGGTGTTTCTCCCTCCTGGTGGTGGCTGCACCCCTCACCCGCGAGGGACGTCACCCTCTCTCCTGGTGCTACTTAATCTGTCTTCCCTTGTTTTCTTTTCCCCTCAACTTTCTTCTTTATTTTGTTTTATCCTGTTACGTTGTCTGCATCTTGTAGGTTGCTGTAAGTCCTTTTCAGTGTAAGGCTGGACTAAGCAATGAATAAAAAGATGCAGACTCTGGGCTTCCCTGGTGGCGCAGTGGTTGAGAGCCCGCCTGCCGATGCAGGGAACACGGGTTCGTGCCCCGGTCCGGGAGGATCCCACATGCCGTGGAGCAGCTGGGCCCGTGAGCCATGGCCGCTGAGCCTGCGCGTCCGGAGCCTGTGCCCCGTGACGGGAGAGGCCGCAGCGGTGAGAGACCCGCGTACCACAAAAAAAAAAAAAAAAGACGCAGACTCTGGATTTAGGAAGGAGACAAATATCCTCAAGGCACATCATTTATCCCCTGGGCCGTTCCTCCTGGGGTCTCCAGTTCTGGCCTGGGGAGATTGGATCATACAGTCTACGCACTTTGCTCCATACCTACCACGTGCCATGAGCCATAAACGAAGCGACGATGGCACCTGGGCTGTCTCAGCAGCCACTCCTGGCTAAGAGCAGAGGCAGTTCCCCTCGGGGTGACTTGGTCAGCATCTGCAGGCACTCAGCCTCACGTTTGGCCAAGCCGCAAGGTCTCTGTCTATCCGCTGCCCCGACGGCTTGTCTACCTGCGGGATTGACAGGCCCGCTGGGGTGTCCTGCATGTGCGCCCAGATGCTCTGCACGCCTGGGGGTGTTGAAGAGCCCTCCTGCTGGGCACGGGACAGGCCAGAGAGCAGACGAGTGAGTCAGAGGTCACGGGCCTCCGGGGGTCAGAGCTGCGGTCATCCCAGGAGCCTCTCACTCCTTGCTCCAGCTGTGTGATGCTTGTTCTGTTGCCCGGGGAAGGCTGGAAGGTCCCTTCCTGGGGTCATGATTCCCTGTCTGCCCCTGCCCTACCCACAGAGAAAGAGGGGTCTCTCGGGGGGGCAGGGGTTGGAGCAATGCCGAGGCTGCCCTCACAGCTCCTTCCCAGGGCCCTGGGCTCCCCCCTCACAGCCCCACCGTGCGGCCGTCTCCGGCCCGGCCCCTGGGACCTGCAGATCCTTCCTCCATCCCGCCTGGCTGGGGAGAGTCCCTCGGCGGCTCATTGTCCCGGTCCTGCCACTCTTCCTCTGTTCCATTGTTCCCGTTATCAGCATCCTCCACGCTGCAGCGGCTGCACAGGAAGGCGTGGCTGCCACTGAGGCCGAGGCTGGCCCAGGTGTCCTGTTGGCGGGGCTGCCTGCACAGTCAGGTCCTTCAGGCTCGTCCCAGAGCCCGTGGCGGGTTACATGGCACACGGCCATGCGCTTCTGGGGGGATCTTGGTTCTCGGTGCTTGGGAGGAAGGGGCCGGAGACTCTGAGCACCCCCTTTACCAGCTGTGGTATCTGCAGGTACAGGCAGCCTCTCCAAGTCTCTCCTTCAAGGCCAATGTCCTGCACAGTCAGAATCTCCGCATCTCTGTTTCCTTCTCTGTAGGTGCAGGCCTGCCTGTTTTCCTTCTTCTTCTTTTTTTTTTTTTGATGTGGACCATTTTTTAAAGTCTTTATTGACTTTGTTACAATATTGCTTCTGTGTTACATTTTGGTTTTTTGGTCCCGAGGCATGTGGGATCTTAGTTCCCTGACCAGGGAATCGAGCCGGCACCCCCTGCCTTGGAAGGCGCAGTCTCAACCACTGGACCGCCAGGGAAGTCCCCTGCCTGTTTTCTTGACAGGACCAAATAAGGCTGAGGAAATGAAAGTGTGTGAAGTGAGTGGTTTAGATTAGAGCAGGCCTAATAAAGCAGATCTTATCCAGAGTTTTTCGGGACGAAGGGGCTGGGGGGAGGGAGAGGGAAGATTGCTTTTGGTCTGCCCTGGGCTAGAATATTCTAGGCGTCTCAGGAGAGCTGGCGTGGTACAGATTCAGCAAATAAAAAGAAAGGACACCCAACTCAATTTGAAATTCAGATAAAGAATTATTCGTAAAATATCAGTATGTCCACTGCAATATTTGGGACAGACTTATACTAAAAGATTATTCTTTATTTGTCTGAAATTCAAATTGAATTGACTGTCCGTCCTGTATTTTATCTGGTACCTCTACATAAGACCCATTGTGGGGTGCAGAATGCTGTAGGGAGGTCGTTGGGATGCTCAGACAGGATTGGGAATGGGGGGGGGGTCCTTTGGATCTTTCTCATTCCCTAGAATTTCTCTGGAGCATCTTTTCCAGAATCCTCTAGGAGACGGGCAGGCTGGAGGTGGCTCCCCAGGGCACAGGGATGCCCCAAGTCTGAGGCCCCCAGAACAGCCTGAGTCAGACATTCGGGCCCAGAGTTCTTTGCAGCCTCCTGTGGTGGAGCCCGCTCCTCAGGGCTGTGGGTGCAGATGGGGAGGTCGGCAGAGCCGACCTGGTAATCCCGGCGGATCGAGGAAAGAACCTGGGCAGGGCAGCCAACTCCGTTCCCACCAGCTGGGACGCCTCGCCCTCTGCTGGCAGATGCTGATATGACAGGCATCTCTTTCAGGGACGCTCCCCGCAAGAATTACCAGACAAGCCGCATCCTCAGTTTATCTTCCACTCTTCTGTACCTGCTCTGGGAGAATCGGAATTGTGGCTTTTCTGGGAAGAAAGATTCACCGTCAGGAATCTATGTTGTTGATACAACCCCATTTCTTTTATGCTAGGCAAGCAGGATCTTGGAGAAAACGAGATATAACGTTCACTAATTTTGCCTTCCAGAAGGAGTGGACTTGGAAACTTCTAGAAACAAAAAGAGGTACTGTCTCTCAGTCTGTGAGGTAATGACTCTCAGAGTCATTAATATCGGTGGGAGCATCGGAACGGGATGACCATCATCTTGCTCACTCTAGCAGGAACGCAGCTCTAAAGTCTCTGGCTTGGGTAGTTCACACTTTGCTGTTCCCTTCTGTTAACATGGATAATTATTTGCTTCCTGTGATCCCCTGTTTTCGCTCAAGACACCTCCAAGTGACCAGAGATCTCAGGACAGAATTCTCTACAAGATACTCAATGAGCCAGGAACACAATTCCTACAGATAACAGCCAAAGGGAATCATGAGAGGCGTCTATCAACTCCAGCCAATGAAGAGTTTAACTTTATGTACTGAATACAGGAAATAGTAGATACATTTTCTTCATCAAGATATTTATAATCCACATGGAAAAGTGACACAGTTATAAGTATGAGCTAATACAGCTGCAAGGATTTATGATGTGCAAACAGGGCAGACCCAGGTTTTCCGCGGACTTCTTAAAAAACAGACTCTAAGACTGCACATGAATAACAAGTCTCCTAAGTGAATACTTATTTGGAATGAGTAAATGAATTACAACGATTTGCATATTTTTATAAGACTATTTTTTAGTGTCGTTCTAGAGTCACAGCAAACTAGAGAAGGTGGTGCAGAGATTCCCTGCCCCCCACATGCGTGGCCCCATCATTAACATCCTTCACCCCAGTGGTGCATTGGTTACAGTTGATGACCCTGCATTAACACTTCATAATCACCTTAGTTTACCGTAGGGTTCAGCCTCTGTGTCGTAAACTCTATGGGTTTGGATAAATGTCCAAGGCTATGTCTCCACCATCAGAGTATCATAAAATGGTTTCGCTGCCCTAGAAATCCTCTGTGCCCCACCTACGCAATCCTCCCTCCCCCAACCTCTGGTGGCCACTGATCTTTTTACTTTCTCCATAGTTTTGCCCAAGTAGCAGATTTTTAAAAGATGAAAAACAGGAATATCAGGAAACCAGGAAAATAATCCAGACTAGCTTCTGACTCTGTATATTTGTTTATCCTCTGCTTGGGACATACTTCCAGTGCTGGGAGCCCTAAGACGTGTTCCCACTGATGCACGATTTGTGGCCTTGCATCTTCATCTTGTGGCACTGGTGGGTCTTTGGGGGTGTTCCTGGAAGCCATTTCAACACCAAGACGGTTGACAATGTTTAATTACACAGAAGTGACTAAAGTGCACGCGCACGCGCGTGTATGTGTGTGTGTGTGTATATGATGGAGGGAAAGTCAGAGTGGAAACAAACAACAGTCTTAACCAATTTGTGATTAAAATAGCTTACATTTGCAAATTTCACAAACACATGTACTGTTTGAATAGAGGTTGCTAGGGCGCTTGGCTAGCCATGAGGGTCCTCGAGACTTAAACTTTGTTGGTTTCAGGGTAAGCCTCCCACCACCTACAGACCAAGGCCAAATCTCAAAACAAATAAAGTCAACATTATCCACAAATGAGACTAAAATTTTGAGAATACCACTAGGGACATCTGGTTATTTCCAGTGTTTCAAGTGTCTTGAAGGCATTTTTCTAACAGTGATAACTGATTTCCGCCTGTGATCTATAGGAGCCAGACTCCTAACCTGTAAGCCCAATAGATAATCAAACGCTCTTTATTTACCGTTTATAAGATCTAGCTGTATCCCAATTCTCAACGTTAAATTTAATCTGCAGTATTCATATTAGGCCCAATTTGTGCTGTCCCAACCCTACCCTGTGTCCCACTGCAGGGACGTTACCATGGTAGCAAATGCTGGGCAAGCAAGAATAATAGAGGGAAGGCATCTCGGGGAAGCAATTCATTCTGAAGCAATATGGACATGAGGTTCAAAGTCAGTGGAACAGAACAAGAGGAAGTGTAACACAATGGGTGCAGGTTGGTTTAAGGGCTTCTGGACAAGGAGGACGGCTACTGAGTCTCTGAGTAAGACAGGGAGCTCTCTGTGAACTTATGACCTGAGCCTCTATTGGGCTTGTTTGGACATGGTTTGGAGGAGATAGGAGAGGCAGCTAGATGACCACTCTCGAATGGTCATCAGAATCTTTCTCTTGTCATCAGAATTCTTTCTCTTGTCCAAGGCTCATGCTTGGATTTTAGGTAAACAGCGCCCTCTACTGCTAAATAGCTTTTACGACAGCTCAGAGGGCAATGGTTCCCTTGGAGGCTCTGTCTACAGGCTCATTCCCCCCGCCCCCAAGGAAACCTGAACTTCTAAAGACGTTTGGAGGTGATAATGTGGGTAGTGATCTAGGATAACCTGGGCACAGCCGTTTGAGACGACTCCCCGTGTCCACAGTTGCTGGTGCCTGGGCTTTCTGGGTGGCATGGCTGCCACTTCCTTCTCACCTGGGCTTTGAGGAGAATGCTCACCCCTCCCTGGGGGCTGCGGGAACAGGCAGCCTCCCCTGATGCTCTGCCATTAACCAGTAGCTTGACCCCCAGGCACATTGCTTGACTTTCTCATCTTCATTCTCCCATCTCCTGTGAAGTGAAGAAATGGATTAACTCGATGACGTCTACAGTACCTGCCAACCCCCTCCGGGACCCACCAACCCCACTTCTCTCTCTCTCAAGCTTCTGCCGGACTCCTTCTGGGGAGACCAGTAGCACCATGAAGCCGAGAAGGGGTCCCCAGCCGTGTCTGCCTAATGCAGATGGCCTCCATGCCCTGAGGGACCTACTGGACTCTCTGCAGCCTGTGCTTTAACGTCTGAATCCAGGGTCCATCTGCCCCTTTCCAGGATGAGGATGGACGATATTAAGGAAAGCGCTTATGCTCTGCGGAAGAAAGGACCATCGTGCATACGCTCCCTTAACCACTGGCGATGACTTGACAAGTCGTTTCACTGGCTTCATTGGTTACACAATGCCTAAACTCATCTGTGTTTACATTTTCAAGGTTTAAAGATAACCAGGAGACCCTACCCCAAGGGACCCAGGGTTGTTCTCCATCTAGAATTGCATCCCAAGGGTCGGCAAGCTCATAGGGTCCTTACAAGTTCAAGGTGGCACTTCCCCCGCCAGGAACTTGGCTAAGGAGGTCTGTGCCCTCCAGGAGCTCCCAGCCAAGCTCTAAACATGGGATTCCCTGGTCATGAAGGAGGCAGCTCTCCCTGGGGATCTCAGACTCCATCTCTAAGCTCCTTGGCTGCTGAGGACGGGAGGGGAGACTTGATAAAATCAAAGATGAATCTGTGATATTTAATCAGGTGCCTCAAGGGGTTCTTGAAAACTCCTCTGGGCCTGGGAACCACCTCAGAAGATAATAAATAATAGTGACAGACAGAAACAGAGCTGAGTGCCTCCCTTTGATCTTCTGTTTCCTCCATAGGGGTCTTGGCGCCTGGGTCAATGTTGACTTGAGTGTTTGTTCTACTGTTTGTGCCTCGGTATGAAAACACAAACGCCAACTTCCTTCTGAACGCAAGACCCCAGGAGAACCAGGAGGAAACTCTCCAGGGACAGGGCCCTGCTCATCCCCCACCTCCAACTCCAGTAGGTTTACATCTGGGGAATCTTGGCACCTTCCTCTATGCTGAGGCTCAGGTGGAGAACTTGGAAAGTGAAAAGCCAGGCTTAATATCCCATGCATGCGTGTGCACGCACACCCACCCACCCACCCACACACACACAGCCCTCTGACTGTAAATACAGGATTCAGCCTATAACAGAAACAATAAGAGCTGGATTCAATGAGGTCCCCCCGGCAAATGGAGTGTTTAGGGTTTTGTTGGGATTCTATTGTGTAGACTGGAGTTTCTTAAACAGTAAGACAGCAAGCAGCTTCCTGTTATGGAAACAGCCCAACCCTGAGATTCAGAAAGTCAATCTATACAGCAACTGGATAAACAACCAAGATAACGATCAGCCATAATCGGCACAATAGCCAAAATGGGATTGCTTGGAGAAAAGAGGCTGGCGCCGACCCAAGCAATGCCCATGAATACAAGCCATCTCCTGCTCAACAATCCCCATTCACTGCGCCCTGGGCTTGTGCACGCCGCCCCGTACACGGTGGCCGGGCGTGTGCACATACAGACCCAACGCTATTTATAGGTGGCTGGCCAGGAGCCATGTGTCTGGCTCCCTGGGTGCCCCCCGAAGGCCTCCCTGGGCACTGCACCAGGACAGGTGGCCCCCTGTCTTTGCTGGCATGACTGGTGTCCTACTCCTGTCCTGTCACTCTTGGGAGTGAGCTCGTCTAAGCCAGGACTTGAAGCCGGGTCTTAGCTTGTCCATCTGTAAAGGGCCATCCTAACGATGTGTTCAGACTACTTTGCCCTGTTTCTTCTGAGGGCTGCACAGATGACATTGCCTTCGGATTACAGAAGACACAGCAAAACTGCTGTTTTATAAAGTATCTGAGCGTTGGGCTCAGCCCCTTGGCGATTACCTGAGTGCAGTGAGAACCATCCTCTGCCCGCCTCCCCCCCCCAAAACTGCTCTATTGCTGAGGGACCCTCCCCATCAGCCCTTAGTCAACACATGTACACCGAGTTAACCTGCCCTGAGTGTCATCAAACTAACACGGAGAATGATTCAGTGTCTCTGACCAGGTGGACTGGTGGTGGCCCAGGTGTCTGACCCAGAGGGCCCTGGAAGGCCTTGCTGACCCTGAATCTTTCATTTATCTACCAACTTCTTTCTTTCTTTCTTTCTTTTTTTTTTTTTTTTTTTTTTTTTTTTTTGCGGTACGCGGGCTTCTTACTGTTGTGGCCTCTCCCATTGCGGAGCACAGGCTCCAGACGGGCAGGCTCAGCGGCCATGGCTCACAGGCCCAGCCGCTCCGCGGCATGTGGGATCCTCCCGGACCGGGGCACGAACCCGTGTCCCCTGCATCGGCAGGCGGACCCTCAACCACTGCACCACCAGGGAAGCCCTCCACCAACTTCTTTCTGAAAGGAAGTATCCACCACATGACTCAACTCTTTGGGTTAAACAAAAAGTTGGGGTGCATTGTGAGTGGAGACACTGCATCAGGAGCCCCTGTCGGTGTGGACATAGCCTGGGAGGGAGATCTGGGGCCATCGGAGTACCCCAGGGCTTTCTCCTGTGCCTAAATCTCATTGTTTGGGAAGAGAGAGCTGGTCAGACAGGTCTGGAGGTCAGAGGGGGATGTGGAGCAGTGCCAGGGCCTGGGGTGGACATTCCAGTGTCAGGAGGGACAGAGAAGGTAGCCTGGGGTGACGGGGACCCTTGGAACTATTTAGTGGGACAGAGGGGCAGGCAAAAACGAATCAATTATTTTTCTTGCTGTAGCATTAATTTCTGAGCTCTAAGAGCAAAGGGGTTACATTTGGAGTTTTTGAAGGTCAACGATCAGAGCTGGCAAGGATCTTAGAGATAATTCCAGGCCAAAAACAGAGGCTCAGAGAGTGGGTGTGACTTGCCCAAGGCCGCAGAACAGTGAACGACAGGGCTGGAGTGGGAACCCTGGCTTTCCAAGTGTGTTCTGCTGCCCACTGCATCTCCCTGACTCCATCCCAGAGAGACTGCTTTCTGCCCCCAAGTGGGAGGGCAGTGGGGGGACAAGACCAACGATAACAGCTCTTGAGCAAGACAGTCTTCAGGCCAAGGAAATCAACCTGAGAAACTCAAAGAGCACAACACTCCTTATTTCTACAGCACTTTGCCTTGCATGAAGCACCATATCCCATTCAACCGTAGACAACTTCCCTACCTTCATAGCATCCCACTGTCCCACTTTACAAGTGAGAAAAAGAATGCCCACGGGACTAAGTACCTTACCCAGAACCATGGACCCAGTGAGTCCTGTAGTCAGGGTTCGATCAGATCCTTTGACTCCAAACCTAGGGCCGGCCCCATCAGATCTCCTCAAAGCTGAATCCACTTACACACCACACTGTATCCAGTGATGCCAGGGATGAGTGTTTATTTCGTTTGCCTGTATTCATTACAACTGGTCATTTCGAACTCGTATTAGATACCACGGTTCAGCGGCGGTGAGCTCACGCTGAAATCTGTGTTCCCGTTAATCTAAGTCCTTGGGAGTAAAAGAAAATCTGTGCTGCCTCCATTCTCAAAGGAGGTGAGGTTGGCGTGGCCCACGGTGGTCCACATGTCTCCACAGTGGAGAAATCAGCTGCCTTCCATTATATGGAATAATAAGGGTATGGCCTCTCTGTCCATCCCCACCCCGCCAAAACACCAGGTTATTTTCTGGATCACAGCTTCGGGGTCCTCATCGACCACAGCCAGCTCTGTGACGTGGAGGTTTCTTTCCTTACGGGGCTTGGGGCTTGGGGCGCCTGGACCCCGCGCCTGTGCCGTCCTGCTTCGTCTGCCGACCACACACCTTGGATCCTAGTTTCCCTGCTGGCCTGTGGTTTCTTCCATGGTGTTCATGTCAGGTGTGTAAACCCAGTGCCCCCGATGGAGGCACCTGGCTGTGTTCATGTGCTTTTCCTGAGAGGCTGCGCTATTACTATGTGGGCCAGCAGGTTAAAGCTCATGCAGGCGTCATTTTGCCCCCTGATCCCACAGCTAATCAGTCGAGGGAGCGGAAGAGAAGCTGAGGTCTGGATCGCTGGAGACCATGTCTGGGGCTCTTTCTAGCACACAGGGTGGCCGATTGCACGGTCTTAGGCCCAGCCTGGTCTTGACCCAAGGAAGCCCCCCGGCCTTCTGGCTCAGCCAGACCTCTGGTCCGGCCTTCCGCTGCCCTGTGGCCCTCAGCACCCAAGTCTCAGAAGGACCAGATCATGTGTTTCTCCCCTGACTAAGGGGTCTACTTGCTCCGTCCTCATAACCACGCCTGCACATTCTCACGCCTTCAGGGACTGCGCCTGCCTTCCGCTGCTTTCCTTGGCATTGACCAGTGAGAGGAGTAATGAGGGAAAAATCCCAGCAGCCAAGTTCACGTCCGAGCTACCCCAGCGCACCTGTAGAGAGGCGTGAGGGAGCGTGAAACAACCCTGGGCTCCCTGCTCTGGCTGCCGAGAAAGGACCCCCGTCCCCCCCACCCCCCGCCAGGGCAGGTGCTGGCAGTGCCGTGAAGTCACTTCCAACACAGGCCAGGAGGCTCGAGGCAGACGATCCTTGTCCCTCGAGCCTTCCTGGGTCCCCTTCCGCTGCAGAGGAAGAGTCCTGCCCCACTGCCGGTCAAGACCTCTGTGATCTGGGGCCCCTGCCCTCTGACCAGCGAGGCTGCTGTCCACCCCCCCGCCATCTCCCCCGTCTCACATCCCCCCAGCCCTCCTCCACCCCGGCCTCTCTCCTCCTCTCCATTTCTCGCAATCTTACTCGCCCTCCCAGGCCTAATGCACATGATGGCTCTTTTGTGAAAACTTTCCTTATGACCCTGCTTTGAAAATGGGGAAATGAAGTGGGGGGGGGTGGTCAGCACGATTAAGTAACGTGCCCACGGTTACCCCACTCAAGTGGTGAAAGACGGATTTCAAACCGGAACCATCAGACTCCAAAGTCAAGGCTCTTTCTCCTAAACCCCACCTCCCCGTGAGGGGCACTGGGTTGACAAGTTCAAGGTGCCGAAGCTCTGTGAGTTCCCCTCCCCCACCTGCTTGAGGACAGGAAGCCCAGAGAATAGTGTCAGGCCCTTGGGTGTTTGTGAGCGGGGTCCCCTCGAGAAAGACCACTGAATCGATTGATGACAACAGCTACCATTTGCTGTCTTTACTGATGACGGTCGCTGTCATTTATTGAGACCCTCCCGTGTACACATCTTCCCATGTAATCTTCACCCCACCTCACAAGGTAGGAATTCCTATTTCCATTTCCAGAAGAAGACTGCACTTTTTTTTTTTTTTGGTCTTGCCGTGTGGCATGTGGGATCTTACTTCCCCGACCAGGGATCGAACACGTGCCCCCTGCAGTGGAAGTATGGAGTCTTAACCACTGGACTGCTAGGGAAGTCCCAGAAGACTCTGCACTTAGAAAGCCCACTTGAACCAGGCATTTCCCCACTAGTTCTCGAAACAACCGACTGAGATACGGATGGCTATTTCTACGTGACAGTTGGCCAAATTGGGACTCACAGGATTTCAGCCACTGGCCATTGTCCGTGGGGAGCCGGTGAGAGCCCAGGCCTGGTAGCTGTTCCCCTGGAGCCACTCTGTCTCGTGATGGAGTGATGGAGGATGAGACAGACCCTCAGACGGGAGCCCAGCCCTGACCCGACGTGTATCAGCAACTGTGGCTTTTGTGGGACCTCATTGGGCTCGCGCTGTCTGGCTGAGTGGAGGAGAGGTGGTGTGAGGTGAGGAAGGCCGCAGGCCCAGTCGCAGGAGCACAGAGTTCTGGAGGAAAACCCGTGAGGTGCAGCAGGTAGACCGCCTGGGTGCGTCCGGGGATCAGGCGCTGGTGCCCAGGGATACGGAACAGGCTGGAGGGAGAGGCCGGGGGAGAAAGGGGGCGTCCCCTCAGCTGGGAACTTTCACCCAGTTCTGCTCCCAGGCCTGGCATGCGAAAGTCAGGGCCGTGACTGGACCTCAGCCACCAATCTCCAGCCTCTACTCTCTGGAAAGAGAGCAACCTGGAGAAAGGGAGTCTGTGCACCTCCCTTAGGGCAGGCGCTGGCTCGGCCTCAGGCCTGCAGAAATGTGGGAGCTTTGTTGTCCAGGGAAACAGGCCCAAGGTGGACCAGCCCAGTACCCCCGTGTGAGGAATCTGCTGGGCAGCAGGGGCCCTGATAGAAGGAACAGGAGATGGGGTTCAGTTGTCCACAGGCCCTGAGCCTCTGTGGGATCATGGTGCTGGGGACCAGGTGCTGACTTCCAGGGAGGGTCAGGGACCAACCACAGCTGGGCTCAGCTGGGTGGAAACTATCCAGCCCCCTATCTGTGTGCACTGACCTCAACAAATATTGATTGAACTGGATGCCAAAGTAGAGAAGAAAATGAGATGGTGAACCCCTTACTAAAAGGCAGGGCATCGTGGTACAGACTAAGCCACAAGGATGCTGCAATCTCCTTGACTCTTTAGGGCTCAGGAGAGCTGAGAAAGCTTCCAGGAGGAGAAGACCTCTGAGTTGGGCTGGTCACTGCCTTCAGGCACAACGAAGCAAGTCACAAGATGCAGGAGATGGTTCTTCAACTAGGGATCCCAAGACCTGGGATGGGGTTTTGCCTGTTACTGGCTGTGTGTCATGGACACATACCAACTTCTCTGAACCTCTATTTCTGTTAACTGTAACTTGGGGATAATGAAAACATCAACTGAAAAGAAACGCACAACCTAAAAGTTGAGAATTATGTTTTATCCGGTGGACATCCTGAGGACTTAAGCCCAGGAGACAGCCTCTCAGATAGCTCTGAGGGACTGTTCCAAAAAGGTAAGGTGAGAGCCAGCATATATAGGAGTTTCTGCCAAAAAATCCCGGTAGTTGAACATCAAAAGATTACTGCTAATTAAAGAAAAACCAGACATCTCAAGTTAATGAATTTAGCACTTTTCTAGGTACGGGAAAATACAAGAGTCTGGGCTCACTGAAATCATTCCTCTGATATGCACCCTAACTATTTAGGGCCAGTATCCTGTTTTCTCTCCATCCTGAATCCCCTCGGGGCGCACAGCGGCTGATGGCTTGACAGCCACAACATCCTTTATTTATTGATATGGCAGGCGACATTCTTTGTTGACAATAACAAGGGTTTATTCCTAATGAAGAAACCACTCAAATCATTTGAGTGCCAACTGGTACCCGTCTAGGCTCTAGGAACACAGTGGCAGACATAATAAACAAGGGCAAGCTCTGGAGGAGAAGAAGCAGAAAGTGCAACAGTGAAGGAATAATTAACAAGATCTTTTCAGGTGCTGATAACTTGATAGCTGTTATGGAGAATATGAACAGGGTGGAGGGAGAGAGAGAAAAAGAGAGAGATGTTGTGGGTCTTTTTCTACTGACTCTGTTGTCTGCTCTGGCAGGAGCCAGGCCAGAACTCTTTCTCAGCTCTACCATTGTAGTGAGTTATTTGCTTCTTCATATCCACCCCTAATTCATATATTGAAATCCTAGCCCCAGTGGAATGGTATCAGGAGGTGGGGGCTTTGGGAGGTAATTAGGTCATGAGGGTGGAGCCTTCATGATGGGATTAGTGCCCTTATAAGAAGAGACAGGAGAGAGCTTGCTTCCTCTCTCTCTGTTCTCTGTCATGTGAGGACACAACAAGAGGACGGCCATCTGAAAACCAGGAAGCAGGTTCCCACCAGATGTGAGATCTGCTGGCACCTTGACCTTGGACTTCCCAGCCTCTAGAACAGTGAAAAACAAATTTGTTTTTTAAGCCACCAAGTCCATGGTAATCTGTTAGAGCAGCCCAAACTGACTGAGATGCTGTGCGTCTTCTGTCTGTCTACTCCTGCCCCCTGCCCCCATGGCAGGAAAGCAGTGATTTTCCTGGTTACCATATTCCCATCCTCCTTCCAGTTGGATTCCATAACTGAATTTTCAGCCCCGGGGTTGGTTGTGTTGTGGCTGGTTCAGCCACCTCAGCCCTGGCAGCAACTACAAGCCAAGTCAGAAACCCAGGTGCAAAATTACAACATCTGCATAAACCCCTGGTGACCCCGACCTGCCAGCTCTCCCCACCTTTCACACCACACCTTTCCAAAAAGCATGAGCATCGGAAAGAAATCCACAGCCAGCCCAAGGTAAGTTCCAAGCCTAGGGGAGCCTGGGAGGGGTGGAAGGTGGGGCTATCCCAGTTTGTGCCTTTGGAGCTTTCTGGAAAGTGAGAGTCAGAGCTCAGATTAGAAATTGCAAAACCGCAGTTGATGTGGCTTGGCAGTAGAAAGGGTGAGGCAGACAGTGCCCTGGGAGTAGGATGGGAAGCTGGGGCCAGCAGGGATGTGGGGATGGTAGGGGAGGGGTAGGCCAGGCAGAGGCTGTTTCACGCCAGAGGCTTGACCTGGGGGTGGCTGAGATTTGGACAGCAAGAGCAGACGGGAGAAAGCTTCTCCACTGGAGCAGCACCGGCTTCCTGCTCTCATATTTTTCTTCTTCCGAGTAAGAGAACGTCATCTTAGCAGCCTCCACTGAGTGGGCTTCTGGAAGGTGCAAGTGGAGCCCAAAGAGCACTGGAGCCACTGTAGACTCACTCAATGATAAAACTGGAAGAACGCAAGAGAATATCCAGTGTAATTCCCTCATTTATGGATGAGGGAACGAGTGCCAGAGTGGAAGGTGCTGACCCAGGACCACACAGCTGGTACGTGGCTGCCTTGCGATTTGATGCAGACTTTGGCCTCCAGCTTGGCGCTCTTTTCCTACCACACTTCTTGTCTGCTCTGTGCCCCGTGGTCCCGTGCCCAGCACATGTGTGCAGGCTGAAGGATGGAGAGGGAGGGCAGCACGACCGTCCTTCGAGGTCTGGCCGAGGCCCTGGGCGCACCCAGCTTCCCAAGGAGGTGGAGGAGGACCAGGGTTGCCATGTTTGCTTTAAGAAAAGCTAAAGTCATCCAGTCCCAGAGATGTTTCAGAGCCCAGCAGGTTTTCCCAGTGTGGACAACGATATTCGGCCCACTTAGCATCTCCTGGGTTGATGCTGCAATGGTAGACGGCGCTTTGCAGACCTGCATTTCTTGGCTGGGGAAAGAAAAGATCATCTCTGCCACCTACTAGTTGTGAGAACTTTGACACACACACGACCCACATGCTTCTGTGAGCCTCAGTGCTCTTCCCTGCAGAATAATACACACCTTCTTACATCATATAGTTACTAGAGCCCAAATAAGACATAAGGTACAAGAAGCATAGAGCTCTGTATTCACTCTGAAGCTGCTTATTTATGTATCACCAACATCACCATGCCATATCATCATCACCTGGGGGGACCAAAGGGGTACATTATCTTGGATGCCGTGATGGATGCATAACTCTAATGACTGATTACCGAAGGCCTTAGGTGACTAATAAAGATATCAGTCATGGGCTTCCCTGGTGGCACAGTGGTTGAGAGTCCGCCTGCCGATGCAGGGGACACGGGTTCGTGCCCCGGTCTGGGAGGATCCCACGTGCCGCGGAGCGGCTGGGCCCGTGAGCCATGGCCGCTGGGCCTGCGCGTCCGGAGCCTGTGCTCCGCAACGGGAGAGGCTACAACAATGAGAGGCCCGCGCGCCACAAAAAAAAAAAGATATCAGACACCTGGACTGTCCATAGTCACAACTTGCTCTCCTAACACTGGCAGCCAGAGGGCTGCGTTGTTCCCAGTTGGTTCCTAGTCCATGTCTGCTGCGTGGCTCACCAACCTGTCCTGCAGATGGAACCAAGAGGCTAGAACTGGTAGGACTCAGGGTGTCCAGCTGGAGGGTCTGTCTCTTGCCACAGTGATGTTGCCAAAGAGAAATGATCCCAGCTTATATGTTCTGGTGCCCATGGGGTCAGCTATCTGGGGGTTCCAGCCAACTTCCCCCAGGGTTGGGCAGTCGCGGCAGGCTTCCTGGAGGAGGTGGACCTTTCTACTTGTGATCGGGAGGAGCGACTGATTCCCTGTGCAGGATCAGGGCCATGGCTGGTCCATCAATTCTTGTTATGGTGTGTGTTGTAAACCATCAACTGTGTCATTTATGTTGTATTTCTACCTCAGGAGAATAAATCCCCCCGTCCCCATTTCAGAACGACAAAGCCCCTCCTTGCTGTAGCAGCATCTCTATGAATGTGGCCGATTAAGATGGTTAAAGGGCAGCCTTGCCATCTCAGCAGCTTCCTCAGCATCTGGCGCCAGGAGGGCTGCCCTGGGTGGGGTCCTCCCTGGGCAGGGGGCAGGCGTGTGTTCTGTAGCCTGCATCCTGTTGGAACACTCCTGCCCCCACTGTCCACTCTTACACCATGCTGACGTCACACGTCTGTGCCCCACCTGGTCATGCGGGCATCTGAGACCGCAGTCTCCTTTTCCCTTTGGTTAGAGGTGTTCCTGTCTTACAGTCTGACTTCACATCACAGACGGCAGCACTAGATGGGCAGCGTGTTCCATCCAATCTTCTCATTTGGGAGCCAAGGGACAGGCTTGGGAGGGAGAGACAGGCTCAAGGGCAAGAGAGTGCCCTGCAGAAAGAGTGCCCTCAAGGGAGAGACAGGGCCAGTGAGTGGCCTGCAGGCGCCTGCCTCCGGCTGTTCCCACGTGCCTGTGCCTTGTGTGGAGGTGTCTCCACCACCCTTGCTGATGGGTGTCCTTCTCAGCCTCTAACCCCAGTCCTCCCTGCTGTGGGACCTCCTGGCTCCTGGCCTGAGTCCCTTGCTGTGTCTGCTACCTGTAGCTCATGACCACCTGTCTCCATGTGCCCTTGGGTTCCCTCTCATGAGCTTCTCTTTTCAAACATGGGGGCATGGTGGTGTAATCTGGGGACCCCCTCCTCTCTCCCACCCCTCTCCTTTACTCTAAAACCAGTGCCACAGAGTGTGGGTCCTGGGGGTGAAAACTCACCCATCACCCAGTCCCAGGAGCCCCGGCCCGGGTGGCCCCTCATGGACGCGTGAGGTCAGGGCAGTGGAGCAGGGGGCCGGGGTCACCGGGAAGATTTGGCACCTTGGCCATCCCCAGCCTGAATGAATAGAAGTCCCGGCGGAAACACCTGGTAGTAACGGAAATCCAGGACAACTTTTATTATGCCTGTTCACAGGTCCATTCAGACTGCATTGGGGGCTTCCTGTTTCCTCTGCTGGTTCTTTACACTCATTCACAACAAGAAAAGCCATTGTGCTCCTGAGTTATGGGCCCAGCATCCCCATGGGGCGGGCATTAAATGCACTGCCCGGGAGGCTTATTTTTAAAATTGTACTCCCCTCTGAATTGCAGGTTCTTATTTTTTCCTCCTCCCACAAAGAAAACTTGAGAGGGTAGTTTTCTCCCAACTGCCAAGGTGAAAGATGACTGTGAAATCCATTTCTGAGTTTTCAGAGACGATCGTGTGGGATCCCGCTCATTGGAAAGACTCCAGTGCTGGATTCTAACCTGGCTCTGCCCGCGTCTTGGCTGGTTGGCCTTAGGTGGGGGGCTTTACCCAAAGCTTCAGCTCCCAGCTGTCAAAGGAGGGAGTGGGCCGCGTACAGGCGGACCTCACTTTATTCACAGATGCTGCTTGTTTCTTTTTTTTTCTTTTTACAAACTGAAGGTTTGTGGCAACCTTGCGTCGAGCAAGCCTATCAACACCATTTTTTCCAAGAGCGTTTGCTCACGTGGTGTCTCTGTCACATTTTAGTAATTCTCACAATACTTCAAACTTTTTCATTATTCTTTTTTTTTTTTTTTTTTTTTTTGCGGTATGCGGGCCTCTCACTGTTGTGGCCTCTCCCATTGTGGAGCACAGGCTCCGGACGCGCAGGCTCAGTGGCCATGGCTCACGGGCCCAGCCGCTCCATGGCATGTGGGATCTTCCCGGACTGGGGCACGAACCCGTGTCCCCTGCATCGGCAGGCGGACTCCCAACCACCGCGCCACCAGGGAAGCCCTTCATTATTCTTATATCTGTGATGGTGATCGGTGACCAATGATCTTAGGTGTTAAGACTGCAAAAAAATTATGACTCTGAAGACTCAGAGGATGGTTAGCATTTTATTTTTAGCAATAAAGTATTTTAAAATTAAGGTATGACATTGTTTTTCTAGATAATGCTATTGCACACCTGATAGAGCACAATGCAGTCTAAACATAATTTGTACATGCACTGGGAAACTAAAAAATTTTGTGACTGGCTTTATTGGGATATTCGCTTTACTGCCATGGTCTGGAACCAAACCCGCGGCATCTCCGAGGTCTGCCTGCATTTAGGGTCTCTTTTAGTTCCCAAGTGCTGAGTACAAACAGCACACAGTGCTGAGTCAAATCTTCCTCTTGGATGCGGCTGTGGAGGGGAGTCTCTGTTTAGAGGGGGCAAGAGCAGCCCTGCTCATCCCCAGGCGAGAGGCAACCAGAGCTCCAAAGGTACAGCAAGGCCCTTGGACAGCGCCCCTGCCAAAGATTGGAGACCGTCAGAGGATGAGGGTGGCTGTGAACGCAGGCTCCATTGCTGAGTCAGGTCCTCGATAAAGAGGCGTCAGCTTTGCTAGCCTCCAACGGGGTGAGGGTCCCACTCTGCCAGGGCGTCAGCGCCAGGGCTGATGCCTGGAGCTGCTAAGACGTCTGTCCTTGTCTCTAAATTCTAGTCCCTGAAAGAGAAATCCAGCAGCCTGGAATCTTCCGCCTGGCCCCGACTCTGTGTATTGCTAATAACCCTCATGATTGCTCCTGAGAAGTTGGTCGGCCGGGCAGCTGGTAAAGCTCAGAAGCAAACACTTGAACTCAACAGAGCCACCCTAACAGAACAGATCTGTGTTTGCTTGCTTGCTTTTAATATTATCTGTTAAAGGAAAGAATATTAAGACTTCAGGACTATCGTCATAGGCGTCAAGGCTGTTGCAATAGGGGAGAGAGATGGGGCTTAACCCCGAAGACAAGGACAAGTGGGGATTTCTAGCTGAGGAGCAGTTAGGAGGGTTGGGTCAGTGGATGGATATTATGAAGAGGAGACATCAAGGGCAGCAGGGTTCTTGCTAAAATGATCTCAGAGGGTGATTCTCCCTGAAGGCAGGCCTGGGTGCTGACATATCACCTGGGGGGTCATGGGGGCTAAGGAATTGGATAGGATGTTGAGGGTGATTGGGCGCCTAGGGTGGAGGATTCCCTCTAAACTGACTTAGCTGGGCTCTTGCTAAAACTAGACTCTGAAAGAACAGACAGAAGCCCAAGGTTGAGGCCAAGTTGAAAAGAGGGCTCAGAGGAACCTGTGCAAAGTCTGGTCAGGAGAGTCTGTGTCACACGCCTGCCTCAAGCATGGGAAATAGGTCTGTCGAGGGACATCACGACTTTCTTTTCTGGGTCTCGGTGACCTGCCTCCCGGCGTGCTGTCCAGTTCTCTCCCTTCTCCTGTTGGGGGGTCCTGCCTTGGCTGGGAGGGGGTTTAGATCCTGACTCAGCTGCCTTCTGATTCTGAGTCCAGGATTGGAGACGTGTTTAGGGCATGACAGGGAGGCTCTGGGCTCGACACGGGGAAGATTGTGGGCACTTGGCCCATCCCTAGTTTTTTTGTTTGTTTGTTTGTTTTTTTGCGGTACTCAGGCCTCTCACGGTTGTGTCCTCTCCCGTTGCAGAGCACAGGCTCTGGACATGCAGGCTCAGCGGCCATGGCTCACCGGCCCAGCCGCCCCGCGGCATGTGGGATCTTCCCGGACCGGGGCACGAACCCGCGTCCCCTGCATCAGCAGGCGGACTCCCAACCACTCAGCCACCAGGGAAGCCCACTTGGCCTTTCTTGTTCTTCATGTTTTTCTCAAATGCTTGTAGCTGGGGGAGAGGAGTGGGTGTGAGCCGTCAACTCTGGGAGGACCAGGTGGGTGCGGGGCTTGCTCTCCACGGTGGGCTCAGGAAGTAGGGAATGGACGTGTAAGTCTCGCGGGAGTGAATGCATCTGTGGCAGATGTCAGGGGACAGAGAGGGTGAGAAGCAGGGTCGGGGGACCATTCGTGGCCTCTGAGTTGCTGTTTGTAGCCCCCGGGGAGGTGAAGCTCTGTGAGGTTGGGGGACCTTGGCCACCAAGGGCTCTGAGAAGGGTCCAGGTGACCCTGCCTCTGCCTTTTTAGTTCTGATCCGGGATTTTGCTAGTTTGGGGGCAACTGGAAGTGGAAAGTGGGGACAAGGTGTTGGTTCTTCAACTTCGTCTTATTCCCAGACTGTGTAGTGTTGGCTAAGAGGCAGCCTTGAGGCCGGACAGCTGAGCAAAGAGATTTCTAGAGACAGACAGAGGGTGGGTGGAGACACATGCTCCCTAGTCTAAGCCCCAGCTGTGCTCTCTGTGACCCCAGACGGTAGGGGAGTGAGGGGAAGGGCTGCCACACCGACTCTGACTGTGCTTCATGTTTGATGTCCTTTACCTCCTCCATCAACGCAAAGGTTTCCCAGCAGGTGCTGAGAGCCCATGCTACATCTCAGGAAATTGGGGGTCAGAGATTTTGCCATAAGTTCCAAGCTGTTAACTGGATGAGCCAGGATCCCAGCCCTGGTCCCTCTGGCTCCTTTGCCCATGGCCAGTGCTTGCAACCAGGCTGCAGGATGGGGCTGGTTTGCACTTCACATTTGGTGCCACTGTGAGAAACACACGAAGGAACCCGCGGGAGTGTGTCTTTTGGCTCCAGAGCAGCGTGCCATGTATAAGGGCTTCTCAGGAACCCTTGTGTTGATCCTGGGCAGAAGACACCCCCTCTCTCAAATCCTTTTGGCCCCTGTCACTCTAAAGCAGGGGCCTCTTGGAGAAGAGTAAACAGACAAACCCACAAGTAGCCAAAAGGAAGCCTTTGACGAAGGGTCGGGCAGTGGGGAGAAGTGGGGGTCCCCACCTGCTCCTGGGTAAAACTGGGTGCCTGCTGTGCTGGAGCCACTTGGTGGTAAAGAACCTTGTGCCCTGAATTGCAGCTTCCACACTCCCGCTGGACCCAAGTCCTTTCCTCACCTCATCCGGGGCACTCGGCCACTTGCAGTGCATGAGGACACGTACAAGCACACACACGCATGCATGCAAGCGCACACACATGCGTTCATACACATACACACAGACAAACATGCATGCAAGCCTACACATACACACAGGCATAAACATGCATCACGTGTACAAGGGAGTTTGGGGGTAGAGGCTGGTTCCCCGTCAGGGATCTTGGCCTTCTTAGGAAGGCTGTTGCTTCCCTTACCCTTTGTGTGGCTTCGGTGGGTCAGGCTTAGCGGACTTTCTGGGCATCAGTAATCACTAAATGTCCCACCCTGTGCAGCCCTCCCACTCCCAGCTAGGCCACTTCTCTCAAAGCACTGTGCATCTCCCCAGAGCGGACCTGACCTCCATTCAGCCCACTTCTGTTACTGTCACAAATATCATTACCCTTACACGCAGGCCTGACTGAGACCCTAACCAAAAGGCCATGCGTAACCACGGTGGGCTTCAGGCCACCCACCCCACGAGGTCAACAAGTTATACACCTGTCCTGGCCCCCGAACACATGAGTAGAAGTGAGATCCTCAACTACAGAGTAGAGACCTAAAAGTCAGAAGCTCTGGGATGTGATAATTCTGTGGGGGGCAAATAATACACTGCCGCAGAGGCAGGAACCCCTCAGAGCCCATAGGACCCATCAGGGCGGTTCCCTGGGGGCAAGTGAGCTGTTACAAACTTAGATGGGGGCCTCACGGAGGCACAGGGTATGGGGGCGGTAGGTGGGAGGTGGCAAGTTAGGAGGGAGGTGTTTCCAGAGCAGGCAACAAGCTGGCTGGGAGCCTGGGCCGCCCCTGATTTCCTGAGCTGGAGCCGGGGCTCAAGGAGAGATGGTGTGAGGTGCTCGGGACCAGATCAGGGAAGAAATGGATCTAACTATGCAGGGTGCTAGGAAGGAAGACCAAGCAGAGAGGGTGAAGCCAAACGTCCTCCAAGGTTTGATCTCGGTGTAGAAGGAGCTTGAAGCTACCGTGGGACCACCTTTCGGCTGAAGGCTTCACCCCGGCAGAAGCAGCCAGCCTCAGCTCAAACTCCCGGAGTCCAGAGCCCTGGGTTCTGGTGCTGGCTCTGCCCTGGGATCTCTGTGCAGCCCTGAGCCTTGGCTTCCGGTCCCATGACACCTGGTCTCCGTGGTACCGGGGCACCTTCTGGCACCCCCATGCCCAGGCTCTGCTTCTAGAGAGAGGTGCGTGGCTTTCCCAGGGCTGCACACCCCGCCTCCAACCTGGGGAGCCTCCTTGATTGCCATGAACTAGGCCTCCAGTAGCTTCCATCTGGGTCCCAGTTTCGCCCTTTATGTTTTACTCTGCGTAGACCTCCCCCTCTGCCCCGTGATGTCCTGATAAGCCAGGGAACCCGCAGCATGGCTCCCTGGCCCTCTCCAGGCCGGATCTCCCACCTCCACTTAATTGCCCCGCTCCAGGCACTACGTCCTGGCCTTCGTCAGCTTGCAGCCCCTCCTGCACGCCCCCTGCTTTGTCACTGTTCCTCTGAAAATGTGTCCTGTGGCTGGTGAGATGTCAGCCCCTTTCAGGACAGCCCCAGTCCCCATCGCTCCATCCTCTTGCTCTGCAGCCCTACCCCACGTCCCAGCAGCTAAATCTGTGATCCCAAACTGCTTTTCTCCCAAGCCCTTCCTGGGAACCCTGGGTTCCTGTCCCCAGCAAATACCATCCCGTGTGTGTGTGTGTGTGTGTGTGTGTGTGTGTGTGTTTTGGTGGGGGGGGGGTGTCATTGTTGGAGAGGCTCATTCTCCGGCTGTTCTAAGGGTTAACAGAATCGGGAACCTGCAAGGCCAGGGTAGGAAGCTGGCTCCAGGAAAGGGGAAGGATATCTTGCCTTTCTATCCGGGTTACAATGCTGAAAGTGAGCCAGTTGGGGGAGGGGCTGGAGGCCCCACAAAAACAACCACCCCCGAATCAAATTATGAATGGGCTGATTCCACAAAAATGCTTGAGGCTGGTGGGAGGGGAGGGGCCCGAGGGCCTGTTGACAAGCGGCAAGGTCAGGGCCGCGGCGCCCCGTAAACAAGGGCTCACAATGCCCTGCTTTCCTCCGAGAGTGTCGGCTCCTCGCCTGGCCTGGTCCCCTGGGGCCCTGGCCTGCCCTGTCCCTCATCCTTGCAGGAGTCTGTCACTGAAAAGCCACCGCTGCTTCCTCAGGGGAAAGCCCGGCCCCGTGTGAGCCCTTACTTCCTCCTTCTGTGGGAACCACTTCTGGGCCTAGGACAGCTGCTTCGAGGCGTCTTTCTCAGGGGCCGAGGTGGGAAGGAGGGGCGTGCTGGCTGCACGGCAGGGGGGCTGCAACCTGTCCGGGCTGGGATTGTCATCACAGGCCTGGGGAGAGAACAATGGGGGGAGCCTGGCCCCCGCCACCCCCAGGGGTAGGTGCTGGTGCAGCTTCCTCTTCCCACAAGCCTGCTCTTTTGTGTGTGTGTGTATTGGGGGGTCAGGGGAATTCTTTTGTTTGCTTTTGTTTCTTTTTTTTTTTTTTTTTTTTCGGTTTGCCCTTTGGATAGCCCCTGGCTGGTGGGGGGGGTGTGCGTGGAGGGGCAGTGATGCCCCGAGAAGGATTGGGGGGCTTTCTGGAGGAGAGGGAGTGAGCGTGGGACCGGGGCGGCCATGGGGTTTGTGGGGAGGGTTTGTGTGGGGACGTCTGGGGGCTTTGGGAGGAGAGGAGAGTGAGACGCTGCCATCTTGGTTTTCTAGGGCAGACACAGCCTCTGAGCTGTGGGTGCTGTCCTTTGGGCAGTGCACCTGAGCCCCAGGCAAGGGCCACGCACGCAACAGTTGCCCGACAGCTCTTGGAGGGTGGGAGGAGGGCAGTCCTACCCTGACCCTGACCCTGACCCTGACCCTAGCCCTAACCCTGACTCCAGCCCTAAGCAGGGCCAAGAGCTCTATCTTGTGGTGGGGGGCTTGAGAAGCACCTTGGAATCCATGACCCAGATGCTTTTTACCTGCCTTCCGGAAGTGGGTCGGAGGAAGCCCTGCCGACCTCCCGGTGCAATCACTGCCCTGTCTGCCCACCCCCGCCAGGACAGACGTGGTGGATGTACCCAGAGCACGCAAGGGAGCCCACAGAAGTCACGCCCCCTCGGGGGAGAAACTGTCTTGACTTTGGTTCTCTGCGGGAGCTCCAGGGTGGGACTCAGGGCGCCTTTCTCTAGAAAACCCCCAAACCCCCAAGAGAGGAGTGGCAGGGCTCAAAGAGACAGCTGTCCCGGCCGCCAGCTCAGCCAAACTCCCCAGCCAGCTGCACTTAGACCCGTTTCCCAGCACTAACTGAAGCCCGTGTGATGCCAGTGTGGACACGTCTTCTTGAGCTCATATCTGAGGGGACCCCACGTAAGTCACTAGGAAGGCGGAGGAAACAGCTCGCTTTGGTCCTTGGGGCACGACTCAGGAAGGTACCCCAGGAATTATCCTTGAGGAGACGGAGGGGAAGACCTCAAGCCACTGGCTGCCGCTTCTGCCGCTTGTGGGGAGCCTCAGTCTGGCTTCCAGAGCAGCGATTCTCAGCCCCGGACACACAGCAGAGTCAGGTGAAGGTAAAACACGACGTCAGGCAGCCACTCTGGGAAGGAACTTGGCAGTTGTTTCTTATAGAACTGAACGCGCAACTACCAACGACTGAGCAATCGCACACTTGGACATTAATCCCAGAGAAATGAAAACACGTTCGCATGAAAACCTGTACGTGACTATTCATAGAAGCTTTATGTCTAATAGCCCCAAACTGGAAACAACTTAGATGTCCCTTAATGGGTGGATGATTAAGCAAACCATGGCAGGTCCACACCATGGGACACTAGTCAGTGCCTAAAACAATGAATTATCATCCACACAGGCAACGACTTGGTAGGATCTCCAAGGAATGATGCTGAATAGAGAAGCCAATCCCCGAGGGTTACCGACGGTCTGATTCCATTATACACCACCCTTGAGCTATCCCAATTGTAGAGGTGGAGAGTAGATTGGGGGTGCCGGGGGTGCCAGGGGTGGGAATGGGGGTGGTGAGGCTGTCAAGGGGCAGCATGGAGGGGCCGCGTGGTCACGGGACGGTTCTGTATCTTGATCGTGGTGGTGATCACGCAAATCTACACATGAGATAAAATTGCACAGAACTACACACATGCACACACAAGCGCGTGTCAAACTGATGAAACCTGAAGTTTGGTGGGTTGTACCAACGTCTTGGCTTTGATGTTGTCCTGCAGTTGTACGTGGTCTTCTCACTGGGGAAACTGGGTGCAGGGCACACAGGACTGGGTGCAGGACACCGTTCTGCAACTTTCTGTAAATCGATAACTGTTTCAAAATAATACAAAGAAAAACTGCAATTGCAAATGAAACATCTGGGCTTCACCTCTACCGTAGAGTCAGACTCCCGTCCAGCACACACGTGAGACAAGGTCAAGACCTGGCTCATAGGACGAGCCTCTGCTGGTCAGACGGCGTATCTCCTACGGCGACAGCGAAAAGAAGAGCGAGCCACGGTACCAGCTCCCATGAGCTGCACGCCCCACATCAGAAAGGACGAAGAGGGGACAAAAGGGCCGCATGATTGTGACAGGGGACAGCAGCTGCTCCCAGGCTTCCGCCCCTTGTGTTCTGGACGCTCCCGAGCCATCTTGCCAGGACTGAGATGCACTTCGCCTCTCGCCTTTGCCCTTGTGGGCCGTGAGGATCCAGGCAAGGGTGTCTGGGGGCCCCTTTCTCGGCTCCTCTCTCGCCCGGGCCTGGGCCTCCGTGGTTTTAACAGCGTCCCTGTAGTTCTGCCAGGAAGCTGGGCTTGGAACCAGATGAAGCTCTACCATGGAGGAGCCAGAGGTTTGCATCCTGATTCCGCCAGCGGCTCACCCCCAGGCCATTCAGAGGCCCTGTGTCCTGCGTGTAGGATACGAGACTTGCTGTCCATGACACTCCAGCACCTGCTGTCCTGAGCCCAGCCTCCCTATTGCAGGGAAGACTTAGGACATGCAAACGGCACATTCAGTGGCCAAGGGTCCCAGGGAGGCCTTCTCCTGGATGTGAGCAGGCAAATGAAAAAGCACAAAGAGACCAAGGGCTTTGGAGGGAACAGGGCACCTGCTAAAATACGCCACCGTGGTGTGTGCGTCCAGCACAGAGATGCCTGGAACAGTTCCTCCCTTGGACCAGGAGAGACTTCTGCACACACACACACACACACATGGATCTGAAGGAAGAACGTCATGGTCTCCACTTATACACAGAAATAAATCAGAAGGACGTCCCAGATTCCAGCTCATCATTCATTCAGGGAATTCATTTGTTCTTCCATCATTCATTCATTCATTCACTCAATCCACACACATTTTAAGTGGGTCTCATAATTATTGGGCACTGCTTAAATCAACTTTCAACTTCTCGTTCAGAACTGCACGCTCAGGCTTGAACCCTGTGTCCTCCAGAAAGCCCCAGATACTTACATGGTATTAGTTATCAGGGCCAGAACTACGAAGAAATAACCAAGGGCAACATCAAGGCCAGGGGCTTGTGAAGGAGAGCTGGGGACTGGGCCGGGAGAGCTGGAAAGAAAGAGCAGCACCTGTGCCCGCCAGCCACCATCTCTGTGCACGGGTGTTGGAGGGCGGCCTCCGCCGACTGTGGGATATTCACGAGTGTTACATGGAGAAAGGCCTTCCAGGGTCATGAAAGTCTAGGGAAGGCTGAGTCCTCCCAGCCCAGCAAGAGCCTTTTCTGCAGGACTCTCCAGACCTCTCCTGTGCTAACTCGCGTTGTATATCCCCAAGGTGGTGATGCAGCCAGGGGAGTTTCCCAAACCTGCCTGAACACAGAGCATTCTTCAGGACCCTCTGGGAAACGTCTGATGCTGACAACAGGATCTGTTGAGAAAGGAAGGGCTGACTCTGGACCCCGGGAGAGGACAGCTCATGCCAAGAATAGACAGGGTCAGGAAGCCACATAAGGGGCAAGGGACAGGGAATGGAGGAAAGAGGGTCAGATGGGAGATTTCTGTAGGATTTGGGACAAGTGACCTAAAAGAGACAACGGAACACTGTCTGCTTCAGAGGAAGAGACTACTTCTGTCCCCTGGGGTCTGGGGCACTTGGGGACACGTGTCAGACTGAAAGCCCAGCTTCGAGTGAAGGTCAAGGCAGGAGAACCAGGAAAGGGCCGTAAATATCGCATTTGCTGGAGACAAAGATCCTGGTGCAGCAGGGGCGGCTCAGGGGTAGCCACAGAGGCTTCCCCAGCTGAGGGAGCTTCTAGACTCATAGCCCAGGCAGCCTGACGCCCGAGCTACCCTCTGAACCAGCATCCTCCCTCCCTGGTAACCGGCAGTCTCCCAGGCAGTCGCAGCAAACCGAGGACACCTGCCACCTGGCGGCAGAGGACAATGCTGCATGGCGATGGGTTTGTGTACCCGCTGTGAGCGTCTTCAGAGATTTCACGCGGTTCACTTGAACCTTATTTAATGCACAGCACCCGCTGCACAGTCGTGAGTTTCTGATCTATTCCAGCCCGTAACATCAACACATTTGGGCGCAGCAAGGCTCACGCCCAGAGCCCCACGGTCCCCGTTCCGGGACTGACCATCCGTGTTCAGGCCGTTGGAATCCCAGGAATCCCCAAACCCTCCGGAGGCAGGAGGGCCAGGAGTCCCCAGACCTGAGCCCTCTCACCCATTCTGGGGTCCACTCATGGAGGACCTTGTGTCTTTGTTGTCCCCCAAAGCCCTCCTGGGGATGAATACATGCTCCTAAGACCGATGTCTGGGCTCTCTTTTCCCCTTGAAAATTGCCCAGCTATAGAGGAAGGATCAACATCTATTTCCACTGTGGTATGCTAGGGGACTTGGCAGGTTGCTAGTTCTCCGGGTGTTAGTTTTGGTTCTTTGCCAGCGTTTTGGGAGCTGTTGCTTGTGATTAATCACTAGGGGACGAGGCTCTTCTCCTTGGTTTGGCCACCAGGGAAAGGCCGCAGCGTGAAATTCCAGCCAGTGAGGGGGACCCGCCTCTTCCCCTGCCTGGCTGGACCCCAGAGAAGCGCCTCTTATTCCAAGTCCCCCACCCTGTGCCTTAGCCTACGCTACTTCATGCATGCATGCACTCACTTGAACGTTCCTTCGCCTGCGTGTCTGTTGGTGCCCACCAGGAGCTGCTGGAGGAAAAGGATAAATGGCTCTGAAGGGGACGGTCTGGGGGCGACACAAGCAAGTTCACAGGCAGTAACCGAGGCTCTGGGAGCCACCTTCGAGGTGCCTATAGTTATGGCAGCTTGGAGGACATGCACCCGACTAGTTCTGGGGGATGACTCCAGAAGAAGGGAGTGACATCTCAGGTGACACTAAAAAAAATGAATAGCAGCCAAAAGCTGGGGAAGGAGGGAAGAGAGTGGCCAGTCAGGCAGAGCCAGCAGGGTTGGTCTGCAGAGCTGAGAACGAGCAGGGCCGCCCGGGGACCTGAACCCTGGGGGTCGGAGGGGCCAGAGGCTGGCCCTGAGCAGCTGTCCTTACGTTCTTCGTGAAACTGCAGGTACGTGTTGAGGTTAGTCTGAGCGAAGTTTGGAGACCCCACCCAGATAGTCCAAAGTCTGTAGGACGGTCTTGAACTTGAGCGTATCTCGTAAGAATCTTCTGGTCTGGGGGTAAGACGGGACTTGGTAGGACCCTCGGGACTTCTCCAGAAAGACTGAATGGATGGGAGGTTTGGGAGGGTGGGGATTGATGGCTTCTCTCGGGTCCAGTCTAGATGGAGAGACCAAACACGCGGCCTTCTTCTTCTGGACGGTCCCTGGAGAGGCACACGCGTGCAAGGGTCGGAGGTGTGGCTTCAGAACATTGGGTTTGGAGAACGTGACCATCCAACATCAGCTTCCTCCCCCCAGATTCAATGAATTTTTTTCTCTCTGTTGGTCTTGGTTTCCTCATCTATGAAATAGGAAGATTGGACTAAATAATCTTAAGGGTACCTCCAGCCTGGAACCTTCCGTGATTATGAATCTACCTCTTATCAACATGCTCTTCCCTCTGAAAATCTTTCTCTCCCCAAGGGCTGCAGAAGGCCTGGCCCAGGGAGCCGGTGTCACACTGGGCCTGCCTCCTGTGCAGTGTTTCAGACACCCACCCCCTTGCCAAGACTTTCTGTAGTGAGCAGGGTGCTGACCACCGGCCAGGGCTGCAGGCTCAGGGTCTCTCCGGCACACACGCATTGCGCTCTGAGCAAGGGGCTGCGGGTCTCACTCTCCCCCAGCTGGGAGAGCAGAGAGCCCAGGCCTTGGAGCGGCTGGGGGTCGGCACCCACGGGACCAGGAGCCAGACCCCCGGGAGGGAGGGTCAGTAGGGACTGCTCTGTGCCACAGAGGTGCCCCGTGAGGCCCAGTGGTCATCTCACGCCCGCCTCCCTGCTGGCCCCATCCCTCTGGCCCTGGCATAGTGAGGGAAGTAGGGGAGTTCACGGCCATGGGCCAAGCCAGTCTGGGAAGGTTCCTGAGCCCAGATCTCCTTCCTGAGGGTAAGCGGGAGGGGCACAGAGCGAGGCAGCTCCAGCTGATCAGAGAAAGGCCAGGAAGACAGGGGGACAATCTCTAGGTCCATCTCCCATCTCACCTTTTTTTAAATTTTCTTTTCTTTTGGCCAAGACGCGTGGCTTGTGGGATCTCAGTGGGATTTCCTGACTGGGGATTGAACCCGGGCCACGGCAGTGAAAGCTCAGAATCCCAACTACTAGACCACCAGGGAACTCCCTCCTATCTCACTTTCTCAGGAAGCCTTCAGGAGACCCCATGCAGGTCAGAGGGTGGCCATGCGACCAAGGTCACGAAGCAAGGACCGGAGGCCTTGACCCCTAGGGTTGGAGGCCACGTGCAGTTTGGAACAAAGCTGGCTGGCTACACAGGGCTCGAATTTTCCTGGGAGTCCTCAGCAACCTCGTGGTGTGACTGGGATGGGAAGTCCACTGCTTGTCCTGTGTGCCCTGGGACAAATTATCCAAACCCCTGCATGTCTCACTTCCTTCATCAGTCAAGTGGAGATAAATAGTAGGTCCTACTTCATTGGGCCGTATGGAATTTTAAGTGAGATTTCACAGCACACATCTTACAAGTCTAATAAATAGCATGATTAATTCTTGGGTTCATCAAGGCAGACTCTCAGCCCCACTCTTGTCACGGAATTTACCCTACAGTGTCACTATCGAGAAGACGCCTAATTCTCCTCAGCAGTGTAACTTGGTCCTTGTCCTGGTAATTGCCTGAATTTCATGATTAGGCAGGAAAAATGAGCCCTTTAACAACGAATTGAGGCTACTTTTGCCACAGAGTGCAAGGATTATCAAAGTGGATAGGCTTTACTTGGTTTTTCCATTCATTCAGACAGAACAAGCCCTCGAGGACTTTCAACTTGAGACTACACCCAAGGACTGTGTTTTCTGCCTGAAAAATAACCGATGTAGAAGAAAACGAAAAGCACAGATTTTGCAGATGGAAGGCACGGATCCACGTGGGCCTCAGTCGCTAGCTTCCTGGGCTCAGTTCTTGCAAAGTGGCAAGACAGCTTTGCTTTTTCAAGCCAATGCTCCATGGATACAAGCAGGAAGACGTTCCCTGGAGTCGCTCCAGCCACTGTGGGGCTTTGCCCTTATCAACATTCCCGTGATTTCACTCTCCCCAAAAAAAGGGTTTCTCAAAAGTTCCAACTTTAGGGCATCACTAAGCTAGAAATGGGATCTCTGGTTTAAATCAGACAGTCCCTAGCCTTTAGACTAAAAGGAGGATGAGCTTCTTCATGGCCAGTAGCTCCCAATACATTTTCTCCTAAGATGTGAAGCAACTCCCTTTGCGGGATTCACATTAAGGTTGACTGCTGCAAGACAGGAGAAAGTCCCTTGCCCCAGCAATCTCCAGCCTTTTTCTGCAGTGTGTCTCACCCCCCAGTGGCTCCACACGGCTGTCATCCAAATGTGTGATGGCTCTGCTCATTAACTGTCCCTTTGGGCAGGAACACTGGAAGGTGGAGATTTTGCAAACATTCTGCTTTGGGAAGTGGTTTGTTGGTTCCCATCAAACACAAGGAGAGAAAAGGGGAATGCTTTAGAGCGAGGACAGTTTGGGACTTGACCCAGGACAAAGCAATCTGCAATGCTTTGCCCCCTAAAAGGATGAGGTGGGAGCCTCTGGGCCACTGCAGGATGAGGAGACACTGTTCCATCATCTCGGCTGTCCCCTTCAGCCCCTCTTGTTTACCGAGGCAAACACATCACAGGAAAGCTAGTCCTCAGTCCTCTGGGACACGTGGCCCCAGTAACACCTCTGATGTGGCGGGCGCTCCTGCTGCTGCATCCGTTGACCTGTGATGCTGCCGAGGACGCTGACTCCCCACCAGACGCTGAGCTGCCTCAAGACAGTAGAGGGGCACTGTCTGTCGTGTTGGCCAGCACAGAGCAAGGCACTTAGCACTCCTTCTGATTCAGTAACAAGAGGAGTGAGTGAAGGCGTGCGTTTTAAAGCCATGCATGTTTCTGTCTCACAAGGTCATTGTCTTGTGAGGAAAGCCGACAAACGCGAAGGAGCTCGGTAAGGAGCCCCATGTGCAGGATTGCTTCCTGTGCCTTTTGACCTTCAGCGATGAAGCGTGACCTTTACCGCTTGTTGAGCACCGACTGCTTTTAAAGGATATCCTTCCACTGCCCTCCCAGAAGGAAGGGGAGATTGGATGGTGCTCAAAGCCCACCAGTTTCAGGACCTTCTTTTTTGTTTGTTTTTTTTAAGTTTTTAATTAATTAATTAGTTTTGGCTGCGTTGGGTCTTCGTTGCTGCACGCGGGCTTTCTCTAGTTGCAGCGAGCGGGGGCTACTCTTCGTTGTGGTGCGCAGGCCTTTCATTGCAGTGGCTTCTCTTGTTGCAGAGCACGGACTGTAGGCGCGCGGGCTTCAGTAGTTGTGGCACGCGGGCTCAGTCGTTGTGGCGCGTGGGCTTAGTTGCTCCGCAGCACGTGGGATCTTCCTGGACCAGGGATGAAGCCCGTGTCCCCTGCATTGGCAGGCGGATTCTTAACCACTGCGCCCCCAGGGAAGTCCCCAGTTTCAGGACCTTCTGCGTGTGCTCTGAAATAAGAAGTGGCAGTAAGCGAAGGTGGCAGTGGTGGGGAATTTCAAAGCAGCCCTGGAGGGAGGCTGGTCCATTTTGGCTGATGGCAGTGGGATTTGGTGGGGGGGAGTCTCAGTGGAAGTAGTTGATTGACTGAGAGCCACCTGAATGTGACAGAAGACAGGATAACTGAGCAAACTTCCTTCCCCCAAGCTGTCCCTCCACCCCATGCAAATGTGTGCATGCACACACACAAACACAAAGGCACACATATTACATCCTTTGGGAAATAGATCATGTGGAAGACACAGGTATCAAATGGAAAGTCGTTTCTTCTGAAGAGGTTAATACAGAAAAAAACCAAGATGCCAAAGCTCAGGGTAACAGGAATTTAGATATAGCACAGTTGTCATCAAACATCCTCATGGATAGGCAGGCTGGGAGGATAGGGCTGAAGCTGCAGGTGATCCTGATTCAGAAGTGGGGAGGTAGAGGATGGGTCCCTGCACCCCAACTTTCTCCATAAAGGCCAACAAAGTGGCTTCAATTAAGGGAGTCCTGGAGTCTGTCTCTGTCTTGGAAGTCCCCGCAAAAGTCCCAGGACCTAGAATCTTTGATATTTAAGGCAGGGCAGACAGCTGCCACCAGGTGGCGCCAAACAAGAGCTTGTGCTGAGACCGGCCATACATTGCCACAGACCCAAGGCTCACCAATCCATTCATCGATTTTGCCACACCCCAGCTTTGCATTTTAGGGGCTTGGATTTCTCAGCTCCCCGCTCCTTGCCCCACTTATGGCCTCATGGCAGGGTTTTACTATAGCGTTTCTCTGTGGGATCATGGTGCTCTTTGGATATCTAAAATGCCCTGTACTTTTTAAAGTGCTTGCCTTTGCATTACTACATTGCAGCAGGACTGACAGCTAGGCAGGAAGAGGTCATTACTTCCACCTTGCAGGTAGGAAAATTGCGGTTTAGAGAAATTACAGAGAGAAGGGAGCAGCTGGCGGTGCTTCAGCTGCTTCATGGCCCAGGGCATTCTATTTTAATCCTGTTTATTGATCTGAGGCACAGTCACAACGTGTAAAGGCTATGTGTCAGGGGTTTCAAGGGACTCAGGGGTAAAAAAGTGTGTCCCTGCGGTTAGGGAGCTTTGGGGCTGGTCACCTTGCTGTCCCTCCTTATACCTTTGCTGTGACATCAGCACAAAAAGCTGCCTCTCTCTCCAGGCTGCAGTCACGTCCTCATTGTCCTGCCCCAGACCCTCACCTGGCTGAGACGGAAATACCAGCAGCTACAGAACAAACCTGAACACGCTCCTGAAGCATCTTCTTAGAGCATCACTGTCAGTAAGTTATTTAAAAATTTCTTCTGCTTCAAGACACAAAAGATATATGATGCAACAGAATGCAAAAAGCGCCTGAATTAAAAAAAAACCAAACCTGAGGCTTCAGCGACCCCGCATACTTGTGGAGCCTTTGTCTCCAGCCCCCAGGGCTGGTCTTTTAGCTCCCCTGCACCACCCTGGGCACCTTGGGGGGAAAGTGTGAGACGTGCTTCAGCCTCTGCCTTTCTCTCCCTTTTGGCAAGAGGACTCGGGCCGGGTTGGGCTGGGTTTTCAAGGCTCCCTGAGTTCACACAGCCCTGGTCCCACCCACGGGGCATCCTAAGAGGTCCATGCTGATGTCACTTGTTAGGAGACTCCTGGAAGATACCACGCACCACGCACTCAACCAGAAAGGGGCGCAGAGCAGAAACTAACATCAGGAGGCTCCTGCCGGCATTGCGAACGTTGCCACGAAACCTCCAACCTCGCTTCCCCACCTTCGAAGGAGGGGCTTCTCTCGTTGATCCAAGTGGCTCATCCACCGCAGCATCGGGCATGGCTTGGTGAACCTCTGTGCAGTCCCAGAGTTCGGGGATGCAGGCTGGACACAGATTCAGCCCTGACCCTGCCTCTCCCTCCCTCGCACTTGAAATCCCACCAGCATCGACTCTTTCTCCAGCCCCACAGCTCCCTCTCTCTTCTCTCTTCTCCCTCCTAAGCAGCCACCACAGTCTCTTCCTGGGCCCCTTGCCTCTGCTCTTGTCCCCTCCTCCACTTTCCACACTGTAGTTCCTGGGATGGGATCTTGTCACTCCTGCTCCAGACCCTTCAGTGGTTCCCCGTGGCTGCTATCCTAAAAGATAGGCCCACCTGGATGCTCCCCGACCCAGCTTCCCACTCAAATTCATCTCTCACTTGCCCCACCTCCATAACGGCCCCGCCTCCATCACAACACTCTCTTTTTTTTTTTTGCCTTATGTTTTTAAAATTTTTATTTTATATTGGAGCATAGTTGATTAACAATGTTGTATTAGTTTCAGGTGGGACAGCAGAGGGATTCAGGTATACATATACATGTATCTATTTTTTTCAAATTCTTTTCCCATTTAGGTTATTACAGAATATTGAGCAGAGTTCCCTGTGCTATATGGTAGGTCCTTGTTGTTCATCTGTTTTAAATATAGCAGCGTGTACATGTCAATTCCAAACTATCCCTCCCCCCCCCACTTCCCCCGGTAATCATAAGTTCTTTCTCTAAGTCTGTGAGTCTGTTTATGTTTTGTAAATAAGTTCATTGGTATCATTTTTTTTTAGATTTCACATGTAAGTGATATCATGATACCTGTCTTTCTTTGTCTGACTTATTTCACTTAGTATGATGATCTCCAGGTCCATCCATGTTGCTGCAAATGGCATTATTTCATTCTTTTTAATGGATGAGTAATATTCCATTGAATATATGTACCACAACTTCTTTATCCATTCCTCAGTCCATTCATCCATTCAACTTCCTCTCTCACCTGCCCCAGCCTCCATCGTGGCCCCGCCTCCATCACAGCTCCCTTGATAGTGATGCGATCCTCTGTTCACTTCCCTGTCTCTCCCTCCAGATGGGTGGTCAGCACATGTTTTCTATAAAGGGCCAGCTAGCACATGCCTCAGGGTCGTGGACCATACGGTCCTGTAGCAGCCACTCAACCCTGCTTTATAGCACAAAGCAGCCACGGACACTACGTACACTATGGGCGAGGCTGTGTGCCAGTAAAACTTTACAAAAGCAGGCAGCAGCCTGGATTCAGCCCTCGCAGTATAGTTTGCAGCCCGCTCTGTGAATGGTCTGTCTCACAGACCCCTGGGTCCCCAGCACCCTGCCTGGCATGTGTAGATCATTCATAAAAGTTTTGAATGGAGGTATGACCACGAGGGCTGTGTGGAGGGCACGGCGGGGAAAAACGTGTTTTTTCTGCGGATCCAAGCCTCACACTGGCACGGTGAGCAGCCTCAGGCAGCGGCGTTCCGCTCCGCGCCAGACCAGGGCTTCTGCTTCCCGCAGCACCCTGCGTTCATCTCAGGAGCAGCCCCAGGCTCTGCAGACTAGCGCTGGGTAAGCTGTCGGGTGAGATCCCCGGCTCGCTAGGGCAGAGGGAAGAGAAGGCCCCAAGGTGAGCCAGCCACAGAGCGAGGGGAGCCACTCGTCAGCCCCCAGTCCTGAGCGGAGCCCCATGGGGCCAGGCTCCCTCAAGAATATCTGTCAGCTGTGTCTGCTGCTCGCCTGGTCTTCCGGGGATCCCGAACCTGTGCCAGGACTCCTCATTCGGGGGAAGAAAGAAGTTTCTCCCCCAGACTCTTCGGTAGACGTTTTGTCTGAAGTCACTCTGCCACCTGGTGGCTGTATCTGGGAATCGCAGCCCCATCCGGGCCAATCGCACTAAGCCTGTTGGCTGGGTTCTTGCACCTCCAAAGCCTTCCCCCAGAAACCTGAGTCCTATTCATTCTGCAGACTCTGAAGCTCTACTTGTAAAGGCACCTGGTAGCATCTACTATGCTCTTTTCCCGTGTAGCGGCATGGTTCTGGCCCTCAGTCCCTCCAGGTGTGAGCTGTCAGCAAGGTCCTCCCAAACACCCCAATAAAGCGGCCGTCCTCCTACCGACGCGGCCTTTCCACCCTCACCCCCGTCCCTCCTTCCTTTCACTGCACTGTCTCCACCTGTCATACTCAGAAACATCTGTGTTTATTGTGTCTGTCCCCGCGCTAGAACCTAGGCTTTCTGAGGGCATGCTGTCTTGTTCACAGTTCTAACCCCCTGGTAGAACAGGCTGACACACAAAGGCTCCCAAGAAACGTTTGATGAAGGAATAAACAGCAGTGATTCACACCAGACCATGATGATTTCCTTTCTCTGAACATGGATTTCTGTTCTGTGGACTGTATTTCATTCTGGGCCAACTTTTACACAGCTTTATGTGTGTAACTCTCACATTCCCTCCTGGATTGCAAATTCTGGAGATTATGTTTGCATTTTCTAACTGAAACAGAAGCTCAGTAGATACATTTTTAAAATTATGAACACTATAGTGTTACTGTCATTAATAGCAATCCTCACATTTATAATCTGTTCATAGTTTCTATCAGTTTCCACACTTGATCTTGGCAATTCTATGAAAGACTAAAAACAGAAATTATGAACCCTATTTTTATATAAGGAAACTGGGGCTCAGTAAGGTTAAATGACTTGCCCAAGATCACACAGCCCCTGAATGGATGTGCTGGGACTTCTGGCTCCAGACTGAGCATTCCGTTCCCTGCTTTTGTCAATTAGGGTCCAAATGGGGAGAGTGTCACCTGATGGGGTTGTTAAGGGAAGTTGACATTACAGTGTGGGCAGAAGGGATCTGTGCAAAGAGCCTGTGGTCTGTAGGAAAGTCTATTTTCCAGCGTTCCTCACCCCTGCTGTATTAATCTGTTAGGCTGCTGTAACAAAGTCCCACAGACTGCGTGGCTTCAGCAACAGAAATTGATCTTCTCACAGTTCTGGAGGCTGGACATCTGAGATCAAGGTGTCAGCAGGGTTGGTTGCTCCTGAGGCCTCTCTCCCTGACTTGTCGATGGCCGTCTTCTCCCTGGGTCCTCACATGGTCACCCCTCTGTGTGTCTGTGTCC
The DNA here is from genome assembly GCF_964341445.2 of Mesoplodon mirus. Lineage (NCBI taxonomy): Eukaryota > Metazoa > Chordata > Mammalia > Artiodactyla > Ziphiidae > Mesoplodon > Mesoplodon mirus. The sequence goes on along the minus strand of NC_138976.1, from coordinate 224,343,698 downwards.
TCATCCCCTCTTCTTATAAGGACATCAGTTATATTGGATCAGGGCCCACCCTAGTGACCACATTTTACCTTAATCACCTCTTTAAAGGCCCTAATTCTAAATACAGTCACATTCCGATGTACTGGGGGTTAGAACTTCAACATATGAATTTTGGGAGACACAATTCAGCTCATAACACTCCGCCTCCTGCCCTTGTCCCTAGCAGACACATGTCACCTTCTTTCTCCACGAGCTTGTGCCCTCCTTAGAGGGCCTCTGGATGCTTTTCTGCTTCTTTAGAATTGCCAGCTGGTTGGCTAATGGCTGGCACAGGGAAAGGCAAGGTCCCAGGCTGTCAGTGACTAAGAGGAAAACCCCAGAAACCGTAGAGGCCCCTGCAGGGAAAGTTGTTCACGTACACTAGGACCGCTTTGCCGGACAACAAATTTAAAGCCCTGAGTAAGCGGCAGAGGACTTCCTTTCTGAGAGGAACGGCTTCAGGCCAACACCTAGGAGAACTTTCTGTGCAAGTGGACGGAGGAGGAAAGCACGCAGACTTCAATGTCAGACACTTAACAAACTCTCCAAATTCGTCCCAATTAACTTGACACCTGAAATTTGTTCTGCTCATTTTGGGGTAAGTCTCTTTGTGACCCTGGACCACAATTTCTTAACCTGTAAAATGAGGGACTTAGACTAGATCCAACCATAAGACTTGAAAGGAGGGTTTGGGTCCCAGAACCGATATCTACTAGCTGTGTGACTTTGGTCAAGTCACTTTAACCTTTCTGCAACTTCGTTCTTGTCTCATAAATAGAGCTGAGGACCAGGTAATCTCTAATTCAGTGCCAGCTCTGAAATCCTCTTTTCTTAAAAAAACAAATTTCAAGCAATTATAAACTTACAGAAAATTAGGAATTACAGTTATATAATAAAACCGTTTCCTTCCTGGTCATTTGAGAGTAAGTTGCTGACCTGATTTTCTATCAATGTGTGTTTCTACAAACAAGGACACTCTCCTCTGTAACTAGGGGGCTAACGCTGATACATCACCATCATCATAGTCCTCAGACCCCGCTGAGGTTTTACCAACTGGCCCAATGACTTCTTTCATAACAAAAGGATCCATTCAGAATGACACGCTGCCCCGAGTTGTCACTTCTCTTTGGTCTTCTTCAGTCAGGGGCAATTCCTTTGTTTTTCTTTGATTATCACGGCCTTGGTACTTTTTTTCCCCCAGGTATTGGACTTATAATTAGGTGTGAATAAGATGGCAGAAAGCAATAGTGATCATAGAGAACTCATAAGTAAACTCATAATTAAAAAATAACAAGTGCGTTTCATTAGAATTCAGAATTTTAACCAGAAAAAAGGGAAAAAGACAAGTGACGGCCTTGATACTTTTGAAGATTTTGGTCCAGCCATTTTGCAGACTGTTCCTCGATGCCAGGCCCCCTTGCCGGGGCCAGCTGGCTTGGACCCGGACTTCCCGAGTTGCCCGCCCTGCCACACGGACACGCTGTTGCCCCACCCAGGCTCTGACCACCCTCCTTACCCCCCGCGTGGGCTCCCACGCCCCTCGCCTGGCCGCCTTTCCCATGGACGCCCTCCCCGCTGTCCCCAAGCAGCCCTGAGACCCTGCGGCCCTCCTGTCCCTGAACTGAGGGCACAGCAGCACTCCATGTCACATCAGGGCTTTGGGGCTGAATCGCTCAGGATGAAAGGGAAGAGCTGGGAAGGAGGGAGCTTAAGGCTCTAGTCTTGAGTGTGGCCCCCGCATGAGGAGGGCTCCTGCTGAATGGGGGTCCGTAGGAGGAAGAGAAGGACCAAGGGGCCCCGGGACTCAGGGAGGGGTCTTCGTGGTGTCGAGAAGAGAAAAGCAAGGCAGCTGGGGGCGCTGAGATAGGCTGTACACATTCTGCAGTTCTAAAAGGTCAGGAGTAAGGCCCACCTTAGGCTCTACAAAGAGACCCCATAACAGCAGGGGGGATGGTCTCACCTGGGGAGACACCTCACCTGGGGGTGTGTTCTGAGTGACAGGATGGTGCCACCTGTAAAAGTATAAACAGGAGGTGTGACAGGGAGCTGGGATGTGCAGCTTGCAGAAGCCAAGGCTCACTGAGGCCAGGAGCCTGGTCTTCAAGGGTGCACACGGCAGTCGGGCCGGCCCCCCGGAGCTGCAGCCAGTGTTGGGGCGAGAGCCACGGGGAGGCCAATGCAGCTCAGCCTGGGACTGTGCTCTCCGGGTCAAAGCTGTGCGGAGCTGAGAAGGGCTGCCCTTGGGTGGTGAGTTCCCTGTCAATTGTGGCATTCAAGCTGAACAGCTTGGGGGTTGATACAGAGAACTTCAAGGGGACTCAAGTCCAGGCTACAGAGGGGTGGGGAGAGGAGTGAGAACTCACTAAGGCCCACCCCAACCTGAGGTCTTGTCGCTCAGCTTCACCCGGTACGGGCATTGGGTTCTCCTGTTACCCGTGCCTGGCTTTGCATCACTTCATCTGCACCGTCATGACCTGGCGTTGGCCTAGGCAGTCCATGTGACAAACCCCCATTTCACAGGCCAGGAACCCGGGGCGTAGGTGCCCCTGTTCCTGGGGCCTAACCCCTGAGCCTCGGCCAGGGTGATTCTGGATCTGACCCTCTACGGCTGTCGAGGCCAACTCAGGACAGGGGCGCCCAGGCCTGGCCTGCCCCCTTGGTGTGGGTGACAGGGATCCGGCTCTGCTCTCCCAGCCCCAGACGAGGCTTCCTTTCCTCTCCTCGTCTGTGCCGGCAGCTGCTCACACAGCATCTGAGCCCCTGGGTGATCTGGGCTCAGCGCCTTGGAAGGATACTCCATGGGGAGGGGTGGCCCCTTCACGGACTCAGGCAGAGACAGGAGCCAGGGACCAAAGATGGAAAATGCCTCTTCCTGGGCCTGTTCTGATGTAAAACTGCAGAACTCAGAATTAAACAGGTGCTTGACATCACAGAGCAATACCGCCCAATGAAGCTATTCTGGGGCCTGAGGGCACTTAGGCATTTTGTGAGTTTTTATTACTCAAGATAATGAATAATATATAAGTCTGTACAGTCTCAATTCAAATGATGACTCATGTGTCACATTTCAATCTAACCCGTGTTTTAATGTGATCCTCCTAGACTTTAGAAAGCCAGGGGCCCCTGACTTCTTGGTAATTAAAGTTTGGATCTTTTAGGGAAATACTTCTCGAAGGGTGGAACACGAACCACTCCTGGTTCCTGGTCCATGAAGAGATAAGTACAGAAATGGAGAGTAAATGCTTAGAAACCTTCAGAGCAATTTAATGAGTGATTTTATGTGGGTTGAATCTAATAATAAAAGTTTGAGCTTGTATTTTATATGTTCATTTTTTGGTTCATTTTTCTAGTAATTTAATTGTATTACGTTTTATGAAAGTATTGGTTTGCAGGAAGTTAGAAATTTAAAACAAGAACCCACAAGCTCTGTCCTTCCCCACAGACGGTCTGAATGCTCAGGTCCAAGGCCACGGCCCTTCCTGCTCACCACCGCCAGGCTGCAGGGCACAGAGTTCACGCCCATACAGGGCAGTTCATCCGCTGCGGGGCTCTCTGTGCCTGGCACGTGCTGGGCTCTGGCTGTGTGACCCCTTAGCTGGTGACCACAGCTGACCTTCTGGCCCCATGGTGTCCTCCCAGGGCTTGTAGACCAGTGACCGAATTGGGGTGCCTGAGCTCAAAGCCTGACTTTGCCACGAAGTTGTAGGGTGACCTTGGGCAAGTCACTTCCCTCTTTGGGTGTCAGGTTTTTCATCATTTTAAGGGCACTTCCGGTTCTCTCCTATTCCTGGTTGAAGGCAGGACACTGAGTGAGTCCCCCATCTCTGGATCAAGAGACGATGGAGAAAGAAGAGACGACACTGAAGAACGAGGGAGTGAACACCCCAACCAGAGAGAGGACGAGGAGGAGACCTGGAAGACAGACCGGGAGCCTGGATTGCTGTATTTGGCTTTTGTGACCTTGGCCAGGGACACGTGTGCAAAAGTGGACTTGAAGGAAATGAAAGAATCTCCAGTGAAATGCGTAAGAGAGGGGATGAGATACTCAGGAGGAAGAGAGGGTGGGGAAGGTCTTTTGCCCACGGGACAGGCAGGAGTGGGGACGGAGACCAGGCAGGCTGGGAAGTTGAAAGGGCAGAGGGAGGAATTTGAGCCGCTGCTGTGAAATGTGCCTTTTGGGAAAGAGAGCTGCTACTAGACGCCTGGTGGCAAGTTTTGATGTGAATCCAGTGTTATCTCTTCAAGAAAACTTCCAGTAAAGACCTCGGATGCCCCTCAGAGTTTCTGGACTGGGACCTTTATTTATTCTGAATGCAACAGCAGCTGAGGCTGGCCTCAAGGCAGCCCTGTTTTTTTTTTTTTTGTTTTTTGTTTTTTTTTTTTGCGTTACACAAAGCTTTGATGGTGAGTAGCTCAGAGAACTTGTCTATCTTGTTCCTTGTTTAGCAAGTGCCGGCACTTCCTCTGTTCTCATCAAATGCTGGTTGAATGTTATTGTAAAAAGCCTGTCATTCTGTATTGTCCGTGGGATAAGTGTAGGGGACCAGGTATCTCTAAAGGCGGCAGGAAGCCCTGGTCTCCAGTTTAGACACCTGTGCGCCATCTTCATCTTTTCTTCGCCACATGACCACATGCCCTTTCTTATGTAGATTACTCAGTCCTCTCACTGTCCACAGGTTTGCTATGTCCCCATTACCCTGCTCCGCCCAGCAAGCCAAGCTAACCATTTCCATTGTTAACCTTGCTCTAAGAGATGACTGCAGACTGTAAACAGCTTAAAGCACAGAGACTTCTGGAGCGCTACAGGAATTGTAGAATGTTAGCAACATCGAACACTGGGCTTCCCTTCAGTGAGATTTGTCACTCTGTCATTTCTCGTCCAGTGCTGGCTTCCCTACCACAGTGCAAGCTGCAGAGAGACATTCACCATGCCTACCTGGTCATAGTGATAGGCCCGGACCTAGGGGTACTGTAGGTGCTTAATAAATGTGTGTTGACTGAGTGGCTTATTGACCGATGGCTCCCATGCTCCCCGTGGAAGAACCTCAGTCTAGAGGGGAAGGAGAAGCCTCTTCCCCTGTTCCACTGCTCTTCCAGGATCCAGGATAAAGAGCTGAGGTGCTCTGGCTACATGTGTACACATGAGAAATCAGGGGGTTTTACTCTGTAACTTTCTCTAGAGATTCCTTTGACCAAGGAGGACACAGAGTTTGAACCAGTGTGATCAAATTCCTCAAAGAGTGAGTGATACCTGAACCCAGGTATCAGACCTGCGGGTCAGTGTTGTTGCCTTGGACAGTGTCCAGAGGCAGGGTGGCCCAAGGGCTCAGTCCACCTCCATCTAGACCAGACTGGTTGGGTGTGAATACAGCCCCACCTCCTCAGAGCCCTGTGACCTTGGGCCTTGGTTTCCTCAGTCTGTAAACAAGGCCCAGTCGTAGTACCTATTTCATAGGGTTACTCTGAGGATTGAGGGGGACTGACACTGAGCAGGGCCCCGTGGGGCTCCTGGGCACAAAGACTTTCTGTGTGCCCCGTTTCTTTGATTACAGGACATAGGCTTCATTCAGCCTCCATGACCTTCCCTGAGTTCCAATGGGCAGATTCAAGCAGTCGTTAATTAGGGAGGGAAGGGATGGGAGACAAGGGAGGGACACTCAAGAGAAACAATAGTGCCGCCTTGGGGCAGGGTCCTGGTTCCCCATCAAGGGACACAACAATATCTTTGAGCTGTTTTGCAGTTACCCCCTCCAGGTAGGAAAAGTTAACAATTAACGATGGTATGCTTCCCACAGGCATGTAGACCCCAGACCAGTTGGAAGCAGAAGGTTGATGATGCCAACTCCACTTATCTCACCACCAACCAATCAGAAAAATATCCACAAGCTGATCACGCCTTCTTTGAACCATTACTATAAAGCTTCTCGCCACCCTCTCCAAGGGGGGCACAGTTTTTGGAGGTGCTAGCCTGCTGTGTTCCCTCTTTGCCTGGCAAAGAAATAAAGCTATTCTTCCGCTTTCCTCCTAAATTCTGTCTCCGTGTTTCTATTTGGCATTGGTGTACAGAAGCCGAGATTTCAGCAACAAGATCTTAATATGTATAAGAGTATTTACAAGGGCGGTTGACGTTTAGGAAGCATTATGCACATGGCAGCCTTTATTAACAAGGAGGGTTGCATGGTGTGTATTCTGCCTGCTCCTCTGGGAGCCTGGAGGCCAGGGAATCTGAGACATTCTGGACTTCAGCAGCAAGGGAGCAGTGGAATTAGAACCCAGGCCACTTGGGCTACTGGGGTGCCCTGGGGGCTCCAACATGTCTATCCCTGAAACCGAGTGGGGCCTGGGCATGGAGGCCTCTTTTTGTCCCCTATTTCTTGTAAGCAAGACTCCAGCCTCCATGACCTTCCCTGAGTTCCAAAGGGCAGATTCGAGCAGTTGCTCATCAAGGGAGGGACAGCCAAGGAACCACCTGAGGCAAGATTAAAGGGACCAGAGAAGCCCATCAAGATTAGGAGCCGGACCAGCTGAGACCCTGCACACACCCTCATCTTGTCAGCAACCCCGCCCTTGAAGTACTGTTATAAAACTCATCACATCCTCCTGCGTGGGGACGCATAGTTTTTCGATGCAGGAGCCCACTGTGTCCCCTTTTGCCTGGCAAAGTAATAAAGCTATTTTCTATTTCACCCAAAACTCTGTCTCCGAGACTTGATTCAGCACCAGCGCAGAGAGAAGCTGAGCTTCCGGCATCACCCCCTGCCCGCACCCCCGTTCTTGGCACTGTTCCGGCCGGTGAACGCCTTCCCTTCTCTGAGCCTCGGCTGCCTCATCTGAGCAGTGGGAGTGGTCCTCTCTGTCCTGCTACGTCTACAGGCAAAAGGGATGGGCGAGAAGGTGCTTTGCAACAGGAGGGGTAAAAGGTTTCACCGTTGCTTTCCAAACAAGCGAGCTGTGTTGCGGGGTGGGGTGGGAGGGGGATGGGGGAAGGATGCCCGCAGAGCTTTGAGCTGCAAATGCTCCTCTTGCGAGAAATTGCCCAGAATCTGCTTCTTAGGAAACCAGGTGACCTCGAGTGGCGGTCAGCAGTCCACTTCATGGGCTCCATCTGCGCCCACAGCGGTCATGGCAGAGCGCCCAGGCCGGCGACACAGGCACCCGGGCAGCCGGCAAGAGGGGGGTGACATCTGCGCGGGGGCGGAAGCGGTGCGGCATTTATATTTGGAAAACAATATGCATTTGTCAGGGTTTGCTCTTTCTTTTCTAAATTCAGAACATTTGGGGAGAGAACAAGAGAGAGGAATATTGATTTCCGCTCCGGGAGAGGATGACGGATGGCAGAGAGGCAGGAAACACGGACACGTCCCCACCTACCCCTCGCCATCGACTCCATCTCCGCCGCCGCCTGGCTGCCGCTCCCCTCGCCTCCTTCCCTGGCTTCTCATCCGCTGTCACTCTCTCCCTTTCCCCCCTCGTGGCCAAAAGGAAGTTGCTGCCAGGGTTAGAAGGAAACACTCCCCATGCCCCACCCCACTGGACCCCTAGAAATTTCACCGAGGTAGAAGACCCCTGACATTTGTTGGGTTTATTTCCCACCCCCAGGCATGTACATGTCTTACCAATAAGTCTAGAGCAGGTGCTACTTCTTGCTCACTAGGTCCAGTCAGTATTACGTCATAAGTGTCATGCACCAGTACGCTATCGTGTGCAAGTGAATGGGGTCTTGTGATCAAGATCCCTGTGAGCTAAACTGTGATGTAGGCCTGGAGAGTTGATATCCACCTGAGGTGGGACAGTAAAGGTGTAATGCTGGCCTGGTCAGCAGAGGACAAACTGCTTCTGGTGGATCTCACGGACAGGAATGCAGAAAAAGGCATTCTTTCAGATCAAGAGCTGCATAGCAGACACTGGAAGAGATGTGTCACTTTACTCAAGCAATGAAATCACATCTGATACAGCAGCTGGAATTGGAGTCGCCACCTTGGCACGCTTACAGTAATCCTCTGTCATTCTCAAAGACCCGTCTGTCTTCTGCCGAGGCCAGATGGGAGAGCTGAATTGGGGATGTGGTGGGAATCACCACCCTTGGGTTTTTTAAGTACTTGATGATTGCACTAATCTCTGCAATCCCTCCAGGAATGCAGGGCTGCTTCTGTGGTTGACTATTTTCCTAGGTAGGGGCAGTTCTAGTTGCTTCCACTTGGTCTTTCCCATCATAATATCTCTTACTCCACAGAGAAGGGAACCAGTGAGTTCAGAGTCAGCGTCCAGTAGTCCCTAAAAGGTCTTATTATTTCCTCTTCCCCAGTGCACAGTTGGCAAAAGCCTGTGGGTCCTTTTGGGGAAGGCTGGGAGAATGATTAACAGTATAAATATTCCATAGTGTACCAGGGTCCTTCATTCAAGGGGTTCTGAGTCTATAAAGTGGCTCAAGTCTGAGAATTAACAAGCCGTGACTCTTGTTTTTATCATTCAAGTTAGACTCTTTTCACTTGACCTATTTTCTGCTTACACAGAACAAGTAAGAATTAGTAGGCTTCCTATCTATTTCACTTCTAGGAACCCCATGACGAACTAGCCAGCCATCGGTCTGCAGGACTCAGGCCCTTCTGATTGCGGCATTGACCCTGCTGTCCGTCACAGGGACCCTTCCCTCCCTGCCTTCGGGGCTTGAGTGACGCCTCTGGTCCCTGCCACCATGGATCCAATCACCCTCATTGTGGTTACGTTTCCCAATTCCGTGAATTCAGTTCCCTCTGTGAAGTCTGGCCCACAGAGAAGAGCCAGGGATGCCAGGGCTTCCCTCTCAAGTTTATCTCTCACAGTCGTGGTGAAAGGCATGTCTTCTGGACCTTCCCAGGGTGGGGAAGTGAGTAGGTTTCATATGACAAACTCACTCGAACATTCCCGTCTCCCTAAGTCATGGAATCCCTTTTTTTTTACATTAAACCAAAGCAGGTCTCGCAATTCTAATTCACTCACTGTGGGTCTCCTTTTGGCCATATTTCAGCCAAGCAGTGAAGCAAACTGTTAGAGCCCTTTCTTCCTCCCCAAGATGCAAAGTTAGATGCAGAATCCCTGCTTAGTGAGCCCGTGGCAATAAATGCCGCCTGATCCAACTTTACATTCCTTCCACGATTTATCCCACAGCCTTAATACCCATCCCCACACGTGTGGCCCGGGTTTCTATCTGCAGGAGTTAGAAAACGCAGAGGGTAGTGCATCTCCTCACGGGTCACGCTTTGTACCTCATTTTAGCGGCTGCTGGGACTTGAGTCTGCTCAGAGGTCTAGAAGCCAAGAGCGGTGGTGGGGTCGACACTGGGGAGAACCAGCAGTGTCTTGCTTGTCAGCTGCCTCAGGGGCGGTCATTACCCTTTCCGCAGGTAACGCAGGGTTAATACCCTGGGACGGGCCGGGGTGGAGAGGCCACTTCTCCTGGGGACAGAGAGACAGCTGCCACTGGCAGAGGAGATGCATCAGAATTTAGGGTTCAAGTTCCCCAGCTCCATCAGGGTCTTCCCACACACCCCCATTCCAACTTGCAGGATCCCATTCCTTCCCAGTCCGTGGCCTGGGTTTAGCAGGAGACACCCTGGGAGGCTGGGAGTTCAACTCGCATTGTAATTCAGCCAGTCACAGGGGGAGATTGCGGGTCTGATTTTCAGCAATCCCAGCCCTGTGGCTACAGCGGGTAAGGGTCTCCTTCAGGGCAGACATAGAAGCCTCCAGGTCATTTACGGGGCCCTTGAGCTAGGAATTCGAATCCCTGAGCTCATCCTTTTCTTTCCCCCTTTGTCCAGTAACATTAGAAACCACCAGCCAATTTCATCATACTCGTCAGTTTGAAAAAAATGTTTGAAAGTATCATACACATGGTCACCCAGATCCTAGCTTCTCACGAGTGCTGGATTAGGAATTTCCAGTGGTGATACTTTGCTTATCTCTCTTGCCCCGTCACTTCATGGACTGTCAGTGCTCTTTTTACTACTGGAAATAGAGTCATTAGTGTCTTTCAATCTAATCTGACTAGAGAGCTAATTCTAGAAATCACAGCACCAATTCAGAAAATCCATCTTTAAGATTTTGTTTCTCTAGAACCACTCTTGGTCCTAAAATCTGTATTAGTCAGAGTTCTCCAGAGAAAGGTGTAAGGCACTGTGTGTGGGTATGTGTCTGTGTGGGTGTATTTGTTATGAGGAATTGGATCATGTGATTAGGGAGATCTGCAAGGTCAGATCTGCAGTGTGGGCTGGCAGGCTCCACACCCAGGAGAGCTGAGGTGCAGGTGGAGAGCCAGGAGAGACAGAAGTGTGGACGAAATCCACAGGCAGTCTGCTGGAGACACGCCCTCTTGCTTGAGGAGGCTGGTCTTTTTGTTCTATTCAGGACTTCAGCTAATTGGATGAGGCCCACCCACATTATGGAGGACAATCTGCTTGTTCAAAGTTCACCCATTTAAATGTGAATCTCATCCAAAACCACCCTCCAAGTTAACACATAAAAGTAACCATTGCACTCCCCCAGGTATCCTTCAAATGGTATTTTATGTTAGCCCCCCACGTTAGCACTAACAAAGTGCCCAGGCTTACATTTATTCTGAGACAACTTATTTTCACCTCTCTCTTGAGCAACCTTAATTTTTCCTCAGCCCCACCCCCCCCCTTTTTTTTTTGCAGTACACGGGCCTCTCACTGTTGTGGCCTCTCCCATTGCGGAGCACAGGCTCTGGACGCGCAGGCTCAGCAGCCATGGCTCACGGGCCCAGCCGCTCCGTGGCATGTGGGATCTTCCCGGACCGGGGCACGAACCCGTGTCCCCTGCATCGGCAGGCGGACTCTCAACCACTGCGCCACCAGGGAAGCCCCCCATCCCCCTTTTTAATCATCTTACTTTCATTCTCTGTCTTGGGAGCCCCCTCTTTGGAGAAGGGTCTGCTCCCTTTTCTCCCTGCCCTCAGCTTGTTACCAGTTCTCACTGTAGGTTATTCTCGAGCCAAGCTGACGTCGCTCATCTCCTGCTTGCCCTTCATTTGCTCTCTTTCCATGCTTGGAAAGACCTCGCTTTTCCCTTCCGCCGATCCTTCTCCGTGGTTCAGCCCGTCTGAGGAGGCTTCCGGGTCCTGCCAGCTCCTGGTGATGGCCCCCTGCACTCTGCAGGATTCCCCACACCCTCTAACACTCAAGTGGAAGCGTTGGGTGTAGCTGCATCACCATTTGTCAGGAAGCTCCTTGAGGAGAGGAGCTGCATCCCCCCTGGCAGTCAACACTGTGAGCTCTCAAGACGACTCAAGCACTGAACGACTCGGGGCTGCCATGTGCCTCATCCCTCTGGTTTTGGTCCTTATTGGATTCCCTGGGCTCCCAGTCAAGATGAAGTGGCAACTGAGGAAACGCAAAGCTTGGGCTCTTCCATGACCTACAGCAGTGACGATCGTTCTTCAGAAAGAGACTGTGAGAGAAAACACTTCCTAGTTCTCCCTTTTCCCACTCTAACCCTGCTCTTCCAATGGTCTTAAAGCAACAGTCTCTGACGTCATTTCTTTGTTTCTTCGGGAGCTCCTGAGAGCCTGGGATTCGGCTGTCCAGGAGGTCAGTCAATCAGAATGCATCAAATGGCATCTCCAGTAGCCAGACCCTTTTATCTGTTCCCAGCATCCTGATTTTTGTGTGGGTGCATCACCTGCACCCACAATCAGGGCACATGGTTCTGGACGGCTGGTCCTTTGCTGGTTCCTGGCATGGGCATGTGACTCGGGCCTAGCCTAGAAATGTGCCACTGTTGGCCACAGTGACTGGAGCAGCAATGGGCTGCGGGCCTGTGTGTCAAGAGAGCAAGACCACAGGCTTTTGCTGGAATTATCAAGAACAAGGCTCTCTCTGTTGGAGCTGCTAAGCTGGTGGGATACAAACTAAAGGCACCAGTGGTCATGATAGCCACTGCTTGGAAGCTCCTTTTGAGAAGTGATCCGTGTTAACATCTACGGAGCCCCTGGATTCAGCCATGCCTGAAGGCAATCAACACACCACTCCTGTTTCTTGTTTTGCTTTGTTTTTCTGTTATGTACCTCTATAAACAACGCTTTTTGGCTTTAGACGGTTTGAGCTTGTGAACTCACCTGCAATGGAGAGAGTCATGACTATTGCAGGGACCCAAAGCCCAGTCCCCGAACCATGGCTCCAGCCTACCTGACTTCTGCTCCTGCTCTCTGTTGGCAGCCTCGGCTCCTAGCCCTGACCTCCAATCTGTAGTCAGTCCCTCTGCTGGTGGTTCATTCTCACACACTCTCCTTGGGTAAAGAACAGCATCTGGGCTTCCCTGGTGGCGCAGTGGTTGAGAGTCTGCCTGCTAATGCAGGGGACACGGGTTCAAGCCCTGGTCTGGGAGGATCCCACGTGCCACGGAGCAACTGGGCCCGTGAGCCACAACGACTGAGCCTGCGCGTCTGGAGCCTGTGCTCCGCAACAAGAGAGGCCGCGATAGTGAGAGGCCCGCGCACCACGATGAGGAGTGGACCCCGCTTGCCACAACTAGAGAAAGCCCTCGCACAGAGGCGAAGACCCACCACAGCCAAAATAAATAAATTAATAAATAAATTAAAAAAAAAAAAGAATAGCATCTATTTTATTATTTGTAGAAACCTAGCTTAAAACACCATGCAGGGCAGAAGGCAGAGCAGCAGCCAGAATCTGGGGCTGCCTGGCTCCAGGAATTCCGAAGCCTGAGAGTTCTTTGATTTTTGTCTGGGAGAGGCTGTCGTTTTCTCAGCACTAAAGGGCCTTCCCTCTAACTCAGTCACCTTCTTGATCCAGGAGTGGTAGTTTTCTAACAAGGTGTATATTCCTGGAATGTTCTTCCGTCCACAACCCTTTCCCCAGCTGATGATGCCCACCTGGTACCACTTCTTGCCAGCTTCTGTGGTACAGACGAGAGGCCCCCCGCTGTCACCCTGTGGACAGAGAACACAGATCAGCAGCGAGTCCCATCTGAACCTGTCCATCTGAGGCGGAGTACAGCTCACTCATGGAAGAGGGTTCACGGACCTCCCGACCCCAGGCCGCCCAGGGGAATGACATCATTGCAGATCAACACCCACCCTGTCGTGGCTGCACGCGGGGCATGTGCAGCACTCAGCCTGGCTCCAGGAATCGTGGTATGTAGAGCGTGGGCATGCACACACTCCATGCATGGCACACAGAGAGGGAACTGGAACATGGAGGACCTGTTGCCCAGGCTGAGGAAGAGTGGGGAACAGATTTGCGGGTCTTAAATCAGAAGCTCTGGACAGAGCTGTAAAGGGAAGGAATGAAAAGAGGATGCGAGGGGTGCTGTTAGGCCTGTGCATGTGAACTGGGTCTCCTTTGACTCTCCCGTTGCGGAGCACAGGCTCCGGACGCACAGGCTCAGCGGCCACGGCTCATGGACCCAGCTGCTCCGCAGCATGTGGGATCCTCCCGGACCGGGGCACGAACCCGTGTCCCCTGCATCGGCAGGCGGACTCTCAACCACTGCGCCACCAGGGAAGCCCTGAACTGGGTCTCCTTTGATGTTCTTCCGGAGGCGTGTGGGAGAAGGATGTCTCTTTTTAATTCTTTGCTGTGGGTGTTTCAGGGGGCAAGTGAGCTAAGCTTTTCTGACTATGTGACCCCTCCAGGGTGGAATCACTTGGGTCTATGACTCAGATGATTATCTATTTATATGAAAGTATGTACCAAGTCCCCACCGTGGCCCACACACATATATGGCTTCCTTTTGTCCATTTTAATACAGGGAAGATGAAGCTGAAGGAGGATGAAGGGCTTCCTCAGGGTTACGTGGTGTTTTGGGGCCAAAGCTGGAACCAGGTCTTCCTGATGCCAAAGCACATGTCCTTTCCCTCTGGGGAGCTATAATTGTTCAAGTGGCCTTTCTTTCTCAGCGGAGAGATGGCCTCCTTTTCCATGGTCATCAACAGGACCGGGAATGGGATCTAAGGGGAAGGAGGAGGATCAACACTGCCTGGACATGATGTACGAGGCCCAGCGTTGGTCCCCTGACTTTTCTTTCTCAACCACGCCTTCATCCCACATCTCTGTGAGGTAGGTATTTTGAGTCTCATTTTATAATTAGAAAATGGAAAGTCAGAAGAGATCTGCTCCTTCCCCTGAACACATCTTCAAGGAGGAAAAACTAACTGTTAGGCACTTGGGATACAAGACCTTATGGTCTAGGGAGGGAGACAACAATGCAAACAAACAGGATCAACTGCATTTGATGAAACAGGAGAAGTGGGAAGAAGATATGGAAGCAGTACAGGGTGGGGAGGAATTGACTCTGTCGAGGGAAGGGTCTGCCAGGATAGCCTTCAAAGCGTTTTGTTTGAAGGATGAATAAGAATTTGACAGGAAGAGTGAGTGGGGGAAACTGATTTTTGTTTTTTCATAGTGTAACCTTAGAGGATTACAAAGAGGAAAAGCACTGGAAAAAGTAAACCACAAAATTCAGTTGATTTGAATTTGTATTTTAAGTACAGCATAATCTTATTGCTATTACTTGGAACATATTTAAATGTTTCCATCATAAAATTATAATTTCCCTTCATTATGTGATTATGTGTTTTATTCAAGTTTGCTAAGTATAAAAGTGTGATTTTATTTTTAAAGGCAATTACTTTTAAACCCTAGGGGACTTTCTGCCTGGCTTACCTGGATTTAAGTGATGATAATATTATATAATTTCAGAAAAGTTTCCTTGCCTGGATCACTGTCAGCTTATTCTCAGCAATAGAAAGCTTTCTAAACAGAGAGCAAAGCTTTTCACAATTTTTTTCTTCAAAAAGGCTTAAAACGATAACAGCGCATTTATTTATGGCACTCAAGTAATAGATGATTAATTTTAGAAGCTTTCATTAAAGTGCATTTTGATAGGGGAGGGATTGGAGCAAAAATCCTAGACTCCAGATGGTAGATCCAGCCACTGAAGCAAAGGGGACAGAAAATGTCATCAAAGGTGACACTTGATTGTTTGCTGCAGTTGGTTTTGACCATTTGAATATGGGATGGTGATGAATGGAAAAGACTGAAAGGATAGGTGTGAATACTGAGGAGGGTGAGCAGCCTGGGACCACCTCTAGTCTCCCACGCTGGCAACCCTGCCCTAGTGACCTGCTCTGCTTACCTCTCCACACTCAACCCTTGTTATCACTGGCTTCTGAGATATTGAAAGTTCCCTGAACACAAGCTACTTTTTCAAGCCTCCGTGATTTTCCCCCAATTCTCCCTGGAATGCTCTCTCTTTCCAATCATACTATTAAATGTTGTTTTCCCCTTTTCAATTGATATTGGAGCCCTTTGACTCCTGCGCCAGTATGAATTGGCTACTCCCTATGTCTGTGGCATGGCTAGGATCTGAGATCTTCATTTAACCATTGCTATTGGGAAGCTTTGTCTCCTCTTTGTTTTTTAAGTTTGATATAACTGGAGATTCATGTGCAGTTGAAAGAAATAATACAGAAAGATCCCATGTACCCTTTACACGTTTCCCCCAATGATACCATCTTGTAGAACTACATATAGTACAATAGCACAATTGGGGTGTTAACATTGATGCAGTCAATACACAGAACATGTCCATCATCACGAGGGTCCCTCATGTTGCCCTTTTAGTGCTCTATCCACTTCCTTCTACCCCTAAACCCTCCTTAAGCCCTGGCAACCACTAAGCTGTTCTCCCTTTCTATAATTTTGTCATTTCAAGAGTGTTATGTAAATGTCCATTGACAGAGGAGTGGATAAAGATGTGGTACATATATACAGTGGAATATTACTCAGCCATAAAAAATAACAAAATAATGTCATTTGCAGCAACATGGATGGATCTAGAGATTGCATACTGAGTGAAGTAAGTCAGACAGAGAAAGACAAATATCATATATCGATTATATGTGGAATCTAAAAAAATGGTACAAATGGTACAAAACAGAAATAGAGTCACAGATGTAGAAAACAAACTTATGGTTATCCGGGGGGAAGCGGGGTGGTAGGGAGGGATACACTGGGAGATTGGGATTGACGCATACACATTGCTGCATATAAAATAGATAACTAATAAGAACCTACTGTATAGCACAGGGAACTCTACTCAATACTCTGTAATGACCTATATGGGAAAAGAATCTAAAAAAGAGTGGAGATATATATATATATAACTGATTCACTTTGCTGTACAGCAGAAACTAACAACATTATAAATCAACTACACTCCAATAAAAATTTTTTAATAAAGAATGATATGTGAATGGAATCACACAGTGTGGGACCTTTGGGGGTCAGCTTGTTGCACCTAGCATGAGTCTCTGGACACATTACGTGGTTGCATGAACCAA
Organism: Mesoplodon mirus; assembly: GCF_964341445.2. Lineage (NCBI taxonomy): Eukaryota > Metazoa > Chordata > Mammalia > Artiodactyla > Ziphiidae > Mesoplodon > Mesoplodon mirus. The sequence continues at coordinate 224,327,321 of NC_138976.1, read as the reverse complement.
TAGTTTGCTTCTTGTAACAGCTGAGTGGTATTGCATGGAATAGATGCAGTATATTTAATTATCAGTGTATTTAATTATCCACGTCTTATAGGACATTTGTTTCCAATTTTGGTCTATTATGAGTAAATCTGCTATAAACACTCCTGTACAGGTTTTTGTGTGAACACAAGCCTTCATTTCTCTGGAATAAACGCCCAAGAATGGCATTTGCTGGGTTATATGGCAAGAGCACGTTCAGTTTTTAAAGAAACTACAAAATTGTTTTCCAGAGTGATTAGACTATTTTAAACTCCCCCAAGCAATATACGAGTGATCCAGTTTCTCTACATTCTTATCAGCATTTGGTGGTGGTACTATTTTTTATTTTTTAATTTTAGCCATTCTGAGGTGTATAGTGATACCTGATTGTGGTTTTAATTTGCATTTGCTTGACGGCTAATGATGTTGAACACCGTTTCATTTTCTTATCTGCCATCTGTATATCCTCTTCAGCCAAATGTCTATTCTTGTCTTTTGCCCATTTTTGAGTTGGATAGTACGTTTTTCTACAGTTGACTGCAAGAGTTCTTTATATAGTCTAGGTATAGTTTCTTTGTTGGATATTATCTCCCAGTCAGTAGCTTGTCTTTTCATCCTCTTAATATGGTCTTTCATAAAGGAAAAGTTTTTAATTTTGATGAGGTCCATTTGATCAATTTTTCCTTTTATGAGTTGTGGTTTTGGTGTTACTCTATGTCCCAAAGACTTTCTAGTTTTTTTTTCTAAAAAACTTTTGTAGTTTTACATTTAAGTGCATGATCCATTTTGTTTTAATTGAATTTATTCTAGGAATTAATGGTTCTCAATTTTTTTAAAAAAATTCTTTACTCAGATTTTTAGCTTTATTTTTCCTTATACTATGTGTATTAATAAATGGAATCCATGTATATTAGTGAAACCCTCTATTCTACCTATTACAGATCCTGTCTTGAGTAATAGGTTATGAGACTTGTGTTTTCATATGAATCTTCTGTTTTAACAGGCCTCTTATGAAGCTGGAGTCAGGGAAGGGGGATGCCAACTCCTTTCCATTGAATTGGGGTGGAAGTCTTGACCCACCACTCAGGCCAGCTATGACACCAAGGGGAGGAGCAGGGTGCAGCTACCCCTGGGTGGGAGCCCAAGCTCCTCAGGTGGCCTCCACTGACATTGAGGGGGACAGGGCATGGCTCATTATGACTAGATTGTACTTAAAGTCATGGCTTTCCACTCAGCCTCCTCTGACACCACCATACTGGGCAGGGGGAGGCGGGGAAGGTGAGATTGTCCGCTCGACCTTGGTTGCTGGGGTAGGAGCACTGTGGGGCTTTTCCTGGTGTTTTGCTGGAATAGAATGATTATTGTTTATAAGTTTCCACCTTGTTAGGCTGCCCTTTTCCTGGTCCAAAGAGAGGAAGGCTATCTTGTTTTGTTTTGTTTTGTTAGTTTGTCTGTGTCCATGGCGTTTTTTCCCCCAGCTGCTCCCAGGAGATGCTGAGCTGTTATGTACTACCATCCAGGCTGGGATATAAGAGGCAAAAAGAAAACCCAAGGAATTCACTGCTGTGTCATTCCTTAAGTATTAGGATATTTGTTTCCCATTTCATCTTCTCTTCACATTTTGGAGCCTTTATTTTTGTTTCACAATATAATGTCCAGTGCTTTTAGCTGTATTCAGTGGAAGGGATCAAGAGAAATGTGTCTACTCCATCTTGTCCCGAACCAGAAGTCCCAATCGTCTGTCTTGTTTTGTAATGCTTTAAACTATCCAGAATGTGGGGAAAACACAGGGCTCGTGTGACATTGATTCTGTCTCTCTCTGTGGTCCTCATGGTATTCACCACCTCGTGGGGGACTCCTTCTAAACCTGGTGCCATTGCTGTTAGTGTTCACTCTTTCTTACCTCACAGCCCTTCTGTGAGACAGCCTTTTCCTCACTCTGGAGAACATTTAACATCTGCACTTACAGTTTTATACCAGTAACCAGATCCAATGAGTAGGACTAGGTGGGCTCCCCAGCGTGATCCTTCCCAAGATGTATCCTTCCCATCCTTAGAGCCAGAGGAAGGTAAATTATGCGGGGTTTTCCCCTGTTTCTTCTACTATCAATCAAAAAATGTTTTTCTTTTTAAATTTTTGTGTTAATTTTATTAAAGAGAAACTAAGCTACCAGACTTTTCTTCGGTGAAACTCACAGGCATTATCCAATACACTATGATTGTTTACCCAACTGCCTGCCCAGGAGACTGTGGGCTCCTTTAGGCAAGAGATCATGTCTCATCAATTGTTGAATCCCAGGGTTTAGTGCACTCAACAAAGGTAGCTAAAATTAATAAAGTAAAATAATTCCTTGTATGGATCTCAAATCTTCCCTGGCTTTTTGTTTTCTAAAGAAGTCTCAGAAATGGAAAAAGTCTTGGGGGCCTACCTGGAGAAGACCAGAAATATTTATGCAGGGTTGCTGCATACTGACTTCCAGGCAAGCACTGATATTCCACGGACCTGACAGTAAGTATTCCTGAATCCATGTCTCCATTCCCATATCTAAGCCTGATTCCCACACATTTTCCAAACTCTTATTGTCTCTTCCCCATGGAGAGAGGATGCCTTTACATTGGCAGCCGGAGGGGATGGAGGGGATACATCCAAGTTACCTGGCAAGCATCATAGGTCTCATTCTCGTATCCAGCACACAGCATATTTTTGGTAAGTCTTGGAAATTCCTTTAAACACTTCTCCCAATCCATGATGGTCATGGGCACTTTCATCAGCTCTATCTCCATAGGCTGTGGGAGACCTGACCCATAGAGAAGGCCCTTTAGAAAGGTCACTGGACAGGAGCCTCAGTGCCGATAATGCAGCTGACGTGCCCTAGACCAGCCAGCCCAGTGTCCCGCCAGCCACACATCCACCTTTTCTTCACATTTTCACAGACCCTCACTCTCCATGTTCTTCCAGTAATCCCACGCAATTTACTCCAAATCACTCCACCACCCCAGGCTCTTCCAAACAAGTCCCCACCTACTTGAGTTATCCCTCCCGTTCAAAATCATATTCCTGTCTCCAAGAAGACTTCCATCTTGGCTCCAACAGCGCTACAGACTTGACTTCTTAGAAGTGGCTTTCGATCGATTCTCAGCATAAGCCTGCCTCTTCAGCATATTTGCCTCTCGCTACTTTCTGTTATGTGAGTGTGACACCTCTAACCCAGGGCCGCTGAAACTGGGTTTGCACTCCCAGTGAAAAAAGCTTTCAGGTCCCCCAGACAAAGCTAGGTTGGTTGAGAGACTTTACAGGGGGTTTGCCAAGGCCCTTCCTGGACTGCCAGCTTCCAGGAATTTGTTTGGACTTCTCTCCATCTCAATAACTTCTACCACACGGAGATTTCAAAAGACTTCTCCGTACTGAGTGTTCTTTTTTTTTTTTTGCGGTACGCGGGCTTCTCACTGTTGTGGCCTCTCCCATTGCAGAGCACAGGCTCCGGACGCGCAGGCTCAGTGGCCATGGCTCACGGGCCCAGCCGCTCTGCAGCATGTGGGATCCTCCCGGACCGGGGCACGAATCTGCGTCCCCTGCATCGGCAGGCGGACTCTCAACCACTGCGCCACCAGGGAAGCCCCACCCTGAGTGTTCTTAATCGTGCAGGAACCCATCTGCCTCTCCTCACTTCTAAATTTTGAGTCATGCCCAGAGCCTTGAATCAGTGTTACACCAGTTACCCTCTAGTTACCAAACTCCTGAAATACCTACCACCTCTTAGACCCCAGGTCGTTGCAAAGCATCCCTAAGGACCTGGAGTCTGGTTCAGGCCTGAGCTAGCGCTGTGCTCTTCCCGTCCCTCCCCTACCAATTTTGGGAACAGTCCAGCAGGGCTTTCATAATCCCTTTATCACCCTGGTCAGGTTCCTCTGATTTTGGCCAAGTAACGATGTCACAACAAGTAACAACAACAGACTCATTTCTAAGAATGGCTGGGCAACACTCCAGGACCTTCTAAAGTCTAGGCTAGGGCAGGCATCTTGAATGCCTGTAGGAACCAGGTGGGAAACATCAATGCATGAATCAGGGAGATGTGAGACAACAGAGGAGACGGCCCCCGGCCAACTGGAGGGTTTATGTTCAATGAAACGAGCGAGACTGCCAAGTGATGGCTGGATAGGACCACACCCAGGGACGGCCCACACCTGGCATCTCAGCCCGGGGCCTTGGGGGATGTTTCCTTCGCACTTGGAAGAGGCTGAGCTCAGGCCTCTGTGCGTTCCACGTGTGCAGGGATTTGCTCCAATGCGAGCCCCTCTCTCCTCCCTCCTTCCTCAGCCCTCTCCCCTGTCACCCTCTCCCCTCTCCTTTAGGTCTACTGGCCCATCCTCAGACGCCCGTGATGTGGCTCTTCCCCCAGGTGCTCCCAAGAGATGCTGAGCCGTTACTTACCAGTTTGGGTCTGCCCCCATCCTGCCACCCAGCATTTGTGCCACCTGGAGAGGCCGGGCTCTGTGGGCATGCAGATGGGTTCTTTCAGTTCGCTGAATGTGATGGGCGTGTCCAACAGCAGCAAGGAGATATCATTGTCCATGTTGAGCTTTTGAAAGTCCTTGTGCAGAATTATGCTTGTGACCCCCTTTATTTCCAGGGATGGGCTGCTTAAGCTATTCGTTCCCAGCACGACTCTCAGTTCTGTTGGCCTGGTGGCGGAGACCAGAGGCAGAGAAATAGGAGGGGAAGGAAAGTCACAAGGTGCACAGAATCTGCTCTGCCTGAAAACCCTAAATCCCACGTAGCTGTAAGGGCCTTTTGAATTTGTCCTACTGGGGCTGTTGCTCAGAAGATGTGAGCATTTGAAAAAGGTAGAGAAGGAGGGTGAAACAGCCACCGTGGCCAACCATAGCACTATGGCTGCTCCAGAATCATCCCAGATATGTGAATGAGATACTCCCGCCTCACAGGGCAAAGACAGGACTTAGCTTTGGGCCCCCAAAGAGCCCATAAAAGACCACTTGGCACAGATCAAACTAGCCCTCAGATAGGAAGGGATTATCACATCAATTTGTCTACCAGCAATTTAGAGACTCAGGAACAGAATTTTTTTGTTTGCAACATACACAACTGGCCAAAGTTTAACATTCAGAATGTATGAAGAGAGTCTACAAATTAAAAAAAAAAAATTGTCAGAGCTCAAACAGACTTTACAAAAGAGAAAATATACCAATAAACTTGCAAATATCAACTTAGCAGTAGTCAGAAAAATGCAAATTAAGACTACAATTATAATAGTATTTCATGCTTTTCACCAGAAAAGCAAAAATTAAAAATTCTGAAAAAGTAGCAAGTATTGGTGATGATTTTAACACTTATACACCGCTGGCGGAAATTTAAATGGGTGCAACCACTTTGGAAAATCATTTGGATTTTCTAATAAACTTGAAGATGCACAAGACCTATGATTCTATGTCTTCTCTCCTAGGAATAAACCCTTGCACACATGCACCTGAAGACCTATGCAAGAATCAGGAACAGAATTTAATCCAGACCTGCCGTTGATGAAGCGGAAAGAATCTTCAGTAATAATTCAGGAATTTCCCTCTAGGCCGAATGGTCAGGAGCTTTCCAACATCCAGTCCTTAAGTACCCCATGGGAGCAGGTGCAACAAGCTTCCTTGGCTACCACAGGGTGAAACTTTCCCCAGGTTTTTGATTAACCCTTTCACGTTCGTCTTCCTGTGTATCTTCAAACTTTCTCGAGGTGGTGGAGCGGAAAAGCACAAGTGCTGGAACCGGATTTAAATCCTGTTTCTGTCTACTAGGCGTGTACCTTGGGTGAGTCAGCTCACCTTATTGGACCTCAGTTTCCTTCTCTATAAAATAAGGATGTTCATTTTACCTGCCTCAGGGTTTCTGTAAGTTGGAATGAGTTAAAAGGGGATTATTCATTCTACCTGCCTCAGGGTTGTTTGTATGATTAAATAAGTTAATGCACGTAGTTTCTTAGCAGGTCGCTGGCACATGATTAGGAATCAGTAAATGCTCTATTTTCCACCAGTTGCCTGGAGTACAGAGAAAACTCTATAAGGAGGAGGGAGGTAGGTTGTCGGATGGCCTAGGAACCCAGAACTCCAGAATTAGGAGGATTTCCTCCTAGAAGGACTTGTCCTAGGAGAGGTAGACAGACCAAGCCCTTTGGCTCCACCAAGCCACAGATGTCCCTGGAGAGGACAGTTTGTGACCTCAGGGAAGCCACAGTTACTGGTCCTGGGTGACAACAAAGAGGGCACAGTGGATCCGGCCTTGGGTTCACAGCCTCCTCCTCCCTAGGGCATGTGGGGCTTCCCCAGGGAGGTGAGCATACTGTCAGAAGCAAGGGGATGGACTCGGTACTTACGAGATCTCAGAGTGGAAGCAGTGAGCCGCCGAGACAATCCACCACTTGTTGATGATGGCGCCACCACAGAAATGTTCATTTCTTGCTTGAATACTCACCTGCCATGGAAACTCACCCACCTCAGCCTCCGTCCCTCCTATGATTCTGGAATACTGAGCTCCTCTCTCAAAAACGGGTCTTTCACCGCATTCTGATAGGATGGAAAAGAAAGGAAGGGAAATGATGCAACACTTAGTCAATATCCATAGAAGACCCATAAGTAGCTATCATTATACCCATTCTAGAGATGGGGAAACTGAGGCTGGCTCAGTAAAGCACCCTTAGAAACATGAGTAAGCCAACAGATGCTTCACATCTGTTGGAACATGTCTGGAAGTGTTGGCTCTGTCTTCTTTCCAGACAGGCAAGTCACTTTGCCAAGCTTGTTTCTGCTCTCATCTGAGAGAAATCAGAGGAAAATACTTGGCCAGGGCCAACCTGGAGTGACTGGCAGAATAATGCCTCTGTTGCCAAAAAATGTCCACGTCCTAATGGACCATGCCCTGGAATTCGTGAATATGTTACCTTACAAGGCAAACGGGACTTTGCAGATGGAAGTAAGGCTGCTAATCAGCTGACCTTAAATTGGGGAGATTGTCCTGGATAATCTGAGTTGACCCAATGTAATCACATGGGTCCTTAAAAGTGGTAGAGGGTAGCAGAAGAAGAGAGGTGTGACTGCAGAAGAAAGGCACTGAGAGATGCAATATTGCTGGCTTTGAAGATGGAGGAAGGGGCCACAAGCCAAGGTATATGGATGATCTCTAGAAGCTGGAAAAGGCAAGTTAACAGACTCTTCCCTAGAGCTTCCAATAGGAACGCAGTCCTGCTGACACCCTGATCTTAGCCCAGGGAGACCCATGTGGGAGTTCTGTCCTACAGAACTGTAGGATAAGAAGTTTGTGCTGTTTAAGCCACTAAGTTTGTGGTAGTTTGTTACAGCAGCAAGAGGAAACTAATACACACAGGAAACCAGAAGGGTGGCCCAGAGAGGGCCTGAACCTACAGGAAGCCCTGAGCTATTCTAGGTTAGAACATTCTGTTCCAGGCAGAGCAGCTCTGTTTCCTGGAAGGCTGAGAACAAAGACTGCAGCTGCCTGTTTGGAAGAGAAACCTGCCTTCTGGACTGAGTCCAGATCCAACCCCTCACCCCAAGGAGGAGGAGACACTCTTAGTATTTTCTGACTTGAATGTGGTCTTGTTCTGGAACAAACAATGAGCTTGATTCTATAGAGCCCAAGACCCCCTCCTCTCTCTTTCTAGAGGATACTTTTCCAAATACCCATTCAACAGAGGTTTTGACGACTTTGTAGTATGTGTTGGAGGGACCCAGTGGTGGTTATTTTTAGTTAAAAAAAAGAAAATGGAGTGAAAATGTATCAATATGTGTCAATAGCCTTCAGCTGTCAGTAACATATAGAGGCTCTTTCCAGGACTTCTGGGTCTGCACTTCCTCCTTTATTTAGCAAACACATATAGTCTTACTATGTGTCTGGACACCATTATATGCTCTGGAGTCCCAAAGCCTGAGTCTGAATTCTGGCTCTGTTGCTTATCTGCTGAATGATTTCAGGTAAACGACTTATTCTTGTTTATCATCCCTTTCTTTATTCCCCAAATAGGCAGAAGATAATACTTAGGCTACAGAACAGATGCACAGATGTACAGAACAGATAACGGGTGTTGAAGTGCCCAACACAGAGTAAACCTTCAAGCCACGTTAGCTGTCAGAATTTCTCATGTCACCTTGCACCAAGGGCCCCCTTTCCTTGGTCTTGAGAACAACCCACATCACCAGCGTGGAACCGTGCAGACATATAGACTACCGCTGGAACACAAAGCCCTAAGCAGTGACGGAGGCAGTGCCAGAACGGTAAGCAGAGATGCGAGCCATCGGGGGCACTTGGACCTGCTTGCAGAGAGGCCAGCTTTGCCGATTCTCTGCCCACACCATGCACCAGCCCCCATTCACTCCGTGCAGCCAAGCCCGGGCCGGAATGAGGGAAGCCGGGGACATGGACTGTGTTCTTTCCGTGAGGCCAAGCGCAGGGAGGGAAATGCGGACCCTGGAGTCACACTGGGGCCGCTCCCGGCTCTCCCGTTTCCCTACTGTGAGGCTCTGGACCAATCCTCAACCTCCCTGAGGCTCGGAGTTCCTTACCCACGCGTGGGGCTAAGAGTGGAGAGCCCTCTGGGGTAGTGTGGGCATCTAACGGGGGAAAGTACCTGACCCATAACAGCTTCCTTTCCACTTCAGCCACCTGCCACCCCCCGCCCCAAGAGAGAGAAACAACCTGTCAGGAGCTGCGAGGAGCTGCCCGTGGAGCATAGCAGGCACCCCCGGCCCACCTCCACCCCACCTCTCCTGCACATGGGTGTCCTGGGCATCTGTTCAGCATCTGAGTCCCAGGACCAAAGCTCAGCTCATTCTGGGCCCGAGCTTCTCAGCGCTCCACTATTTATTCAAGGATAAAGTCTCGGGTTTCAAACCCAAAACTTAAGGTCAGACAGGTTGAACTTGGGGCTGGGGCAGGAGAAGGGGCAAGGGAAGTGGTTTCCAGGAGGGGTGTAGGGGGAACAGGAAGCCACTGTTCCCGTGAACTGGCCTCTTAGTGGCCCATTAGCTGATTTGTGGGATCGTCCAGGCCTCTGTCCCTCGGCCCCTCAGGCTCAGCCCTGGGGGGACGGAAAGGAGAGAGCTGGGCCAGGGTCGTGCCCAGCCCCGCCTGGAGAGCCGCTCGGGCCTGGGCAGGCGTCCACTTACCCAGATGTGCGTCCCTGGCCTGGGGCATGAGCAGCAAAAGGGACCACAGGAGCATGGCCCTGGGCATGACTGTTGGCCTGGGAGGTGACGGAAGCCGGGGCAGAGGGGAATGACTCTGACGGGGCCTCCCCCTTACAGCCAGCCCTGCCGGTGATGTCACAGTGGGCTGCGGGTCTGAGTCATGCAGGCTTCTCTTCTGGCTGTTCAGCTCCTGAGATGGTCCTCATGCTTGACGCCTCCTTGGCTGAGCTTCCCTTCCCGACCTGGGCACGGCCTGCGCTTCACGAGTCCTCAGTGGGCAACTTACTATGGCCCCCTCACACCCCGAGCTCCTTAAGGCTCAGATGCCTCCTCTTCCACAGGGCCTGTTCTGTCAGGGGTCCCCTGTGAATGTGTGCAGAAGGCCTGCGCGAGGCGCTGCCGGCTGGAATCCTTGGGAACAGGGAGGTGGTCCAGGAGGCCTGGAGGCCTGCGCAGCCTGAACGGCCATTGGGCCACGTGCCAGGTTCTCTGCTCAGGCTTCTGATCTGGGCCGCAAGCACGGACCCGAAGGCTGGGTTCAGAGGCCCTGGCCTCCCCTCCATACTCAGCCCAGCAGCCAACAATCCCTGCTCCCCCTTTCTGGGTTTATTCCACGTGGCCCCCAAATCTCCAGATAGGCCCCTGTCCATTTCTAAGTATGGAAAGATCAGACTCAGAGATGGAAGTGCCCGGCCCGTCTTCCCCTTATGTCAGCGGCTTAGCCATGGCATCTGGACCTTACGATTTGGGTTTTTTTGTTTTTTTTTGGATGCTTTTAGTGCACAGACTTGGGTGGACTCTACACAAGCATCCTTAGTAACGCCTTCCTGGCCACTGGCCAGGCCCAATGGTTAGAAGTGAATCATGTGCTAATTCAGCTCCCAAAGTGACCACTGGGCATTTTCTAGACTTGCTTTGTCTGCTCTGCCCAGCCTCACGACCTCGGTTTTCTCCTCTGCAGAAAAGGAAAAATAATGCTCACAGTAAAGTTGTTGTGAAGCTCAAGACAAGATCATATGATTTGGGTGGTGGGCCCTCTTTACTACACCAAGGCTGTGGCTCCAGCTACCTTCTGGGAGGAGAAATTCCAGGATGTGTGACTTACTTTTTCTCCAAGATCGGGAGAAAGCAACATCCAGGTGTTCAGCCTGAGTGGTAGGCTGAGGCCTGGTGTGCAGCTTTCCTTACCTGTTCTGAATAATACTTCGTGGGCCTTGGCCTTGATCAAGGGCTAAGCCTTTCTTTACTGGCATAGGGAAATGTCCCAAAGCACACTGCATCACCTGGCCCCGGTCTTGCCCCGGGAAGCTCTGAGTTTTCCCTCTGCTCTTCCTTTGGACTCAGCGCTCTCCCGCCCTTGGACATGTTACCCACACCCTGAATGCTGGCGGCTTTCTTTTTCTTTCTTTTTTTTTTTGTGGTACCCAGGCCTCTCACTGCTGTGGCCTCTCCCGCTGCAGAGCACAGGCTCCGGACGCGCAGGCTCAGCGGCCACGTCTCACGGGCCCAGCCGCTCCACGGCATGTGGGATCTTCCCGGACCGGGGCACGAACCCGTGTCCCCTGCATCGGCAGGCAGACTCTCAACCACTGCGCCACCAGGGAAGCCCCCCTGGGCTGTTTTATAATTGCATCTCCCCAACTGTTTACCATCGGATGAAGCTCATGTAGATCACCATCCTGAGATAACTCTGAGACAGTGATTCCCCAACCAAGCATAGTCATCAATTACTCTGATCCTTTCCCAAGGCACCAGGCTGGCCAGACAAGGATGTGGGAGTGGGATGAGGAGAAGGCCAGAAGCTCCTCTAGGGTCAAGGTTGTTTCCTTCCTACAAGATGGCACTTATAGGTGTGCCGTCTTCCTGGTTTCTCCACTGGCCTGGAAGAGACTGATTCAGAAGTGGGGCTGTTCTGAACCTCTGCACAGGAGCAAAGCATGGCTGTGAAGAGGTGGTAGAGTCAAGGAGAAAGGTCATTCCAGGTTCACCTGGCAGGGGCTGGGGTGAGGGTTTGGTAGGCTGCTTCCAGAGGGAGTGAGCTTCCCAAAAGGAAGTAGAAATATAAGCAGAAATGAAGGAACCACTTATTGGAGATGCTAGAGAGGAGATTGAGTGGGTGTTGCATTACATCACCTCTAAGGCCTTCCTACTCTGTGAGTCTGTGACTTGCTGAGCGTTTGCATCCTTCCAGGCCCTCCTCATCATCATTTGTGGGCCCGTCATTCTCAGTGGTTGGTGCAGTGCTCATTCTCACTCTAGCTTCCTCACTTTGCCGATCAGAATGATAACTTAGGGCTTCCCTGGTGGCGCAGTGGTTGAGAGTCCACCTGCCAATGCAGGGGACACGGGTTCGTGCCCCGGTCCGGGAAGATCCCACATGCCGCGGAGCGGCTGGGCCCATGAGACGTGGCCGCTGAGCCTGCGCGTCTGGAGCCTGTGCTCCGCAACGGGAGAGGCCGCAGCAGTGAGAGGCCCGCGTACCGCAAAAAAAAAAAAAAAAAAAAAAAAAGATAACTTAAACATGTACCTGCAGAAGCTGAGAGTGGTGCAGATTAACTGGAGAGAATGCAGCCAGAGGGTAGACCAGTTCTCCAGGAACATGCTTTGTGCCTGGAAAGAACTGGGCACCAAAGGCAGTTGCCAGGTACTCAGCCGCTGCTTCAGCCCCATCCTCCACACGCCCCACCATGTTCTGGGTTCCCAGAGGAGGGAAGGCCCTAGCCCATGCCACCAGGACCCTCTTACTCTGCCCTCTTGTTAGAAGTACTGTTGATGGCTCCAGACTGTTCCTTCTCCCTTTTCTCATTCTCAGGGAGATAGTGGGGCACCTATGGTCTGTACTATCTATATGGAAACCAGAGGATCTTCCAAGTGGGTACCTTCAGTTGGGGCATAAGATCTGGCTTCAGGGGGAGGCCTGGTATGTTTGTGTCTGTGGCTCAATTTCTTCCATGGATCCAGGAAGAGACAGAAAAGGAGGGGAAAGCCTACATCATCTCAGGAGCCCAGAGAAGGTCCGTGCCTCGTGTTCTGCAGTACCCCTTATGGTTAGGCTTGGGGTCTCAAATGCTGCTTACCACCATGTTTACTGGTGATAAAGCAGGTCACTAAGCTTTGGACCCACACTTTCTTCTCCTCCTCCTTCTCCCTTCTCCCTGCCCATCCTTACACAAGCATTTAATGGAGCATCGACTATAAGTTAGCCCCTATGCTAGACCCTGGAAGATAGACATGGACTCAGTTCTCCATGAGAACTAAAAAGAGACAATGGCCTTTGACAAGGAGGTCAAGAAGGCTTTAGGACAGTGTTGGAAAACCAACCTCGAGAAATCACTTCCTGTTTCTGGGCCTTGGTTTCTCTATCTATGAAGAAGGAGATATGGTCAGATGAGTCCTAAGCTCCTTCATCACTCTGACATTCTGCATAACTTCTATTACTTTCTCTCATGGTACACAATATTACCTAGCTAACAACGGGCTTTAATTCCATCAGCTCAGTGCTTAACGGGGACCCAAACACAGGGAGCTCCATTTCCCATTACAAATGCCTTAATCTCCTGGGCTATTCAGGAAAGAAAGTCTATGGTAGACTTAGGATCAGGGGTTTCTTGTCCTGTGTGGAGTTGAAAGTAGGGAGATTATGACTTGGGACTTAGAGACCACCCTTTTCTTTCCCTCCCCTTAATAGATCCAAACAAAGTTAGGGCAAAATGGTGGCTTGGCCGCAACATCTGCCCTTTCGTACCTGTGGATAACTGAATGAGGGTCACTGTTGAGTGGCCAAAGCCATGACTCATCAAGTAAGAAAGGATAAAAATCCAAGGACAAGAAAGTAAGCAGGTCCTTTCACTGAGAGGAACCAGAAGAGTTTATGTGGCCAGACTGAAATACAAAGGATATGAATTTGTTTCCAGAAAACTGTGAGGCAACTATTAAATATAGAATGGATAAACAACAGGGTCCTAATGTATAGCCAAGGGAACTATACTCATCATCCTGTGATAAACCATAATGGAAAAGAATATGAAAAAGAATGCATATATCTGTATAACTAAATCACTTTGCTGTACAGCAGAAATGTATACACCATTGTAAGTCAACTATACTTTAATTAAAAAAAAGATTATGTCCCCATGTTAGATATTGACATTGTGTGGAGTGACTGGCAAGCCAGAATAGGAGAGTTCTAGACTGTTATGAATCTGAAGCAATCTGCCTTCTGCAGCAGAGAATTCCGATTTGTAAAACAATTCCTGCTGTGCCACAGAGTCCTAGTAAAGAGTGAGCACCTGGTCATGGGACACCAAGTAACTATGTGACCTGGAGCTACCCTTCATCACCCACCAAGTCACATGGTGTGACAGGCCACCAACACTCTAGCTTCTGATGGAAATTTAGGATTGGGCTCAAGCAAGTCTAAGTGAGTTGTATGAACACATTGCCCCCACATCACCTACATCTGTTGCCACAAAGCTTCTCTCTTAGCTTATAACTTGACTTAACAAGAGGCTCTGTGCCAGCTGATGATAGAGGAAAAATCCTCAGTCCTGGTGCTGCTCAAGGTTCGCACTGCATGATGTGGTGCAGGGAAATACCTCTGCGGGCAGAGCTTCGAATGGTGCACTTGATCATCTCATTTCTAGGAAGACATAGGTGGTGGGAGGTAAGGCCTCTTGGGCAGCGATGAATAGGTTGGCTGGTTGGTCAAAGGCTTGGAAGGAGAAAGACTGGAAGATTGAAAATAAGAAGGTCTATAGGGAAGAGGCATGTGGATGGAGCTGAGAAGAGACCTCTGTGCTTTGCATCAATGCCCATTAGAAAGCACTCACTGCGGGGGAGGTTCGAAGCAATGAGGAAGATCAATACTCACAATGGTGGCCTGTGTAAGCCACAGCAAGACATTGATCCTACCTCATGGCCTGGTACACACGTGCACACACACACACACACACACAGAGCTAAAGTTTCATGAAACAATACATGTCCTTCCTCCCTACGTGCTAATTACAACCCACTAAATTGATATTGTGACTCAATAATAGGATGTGAAATGTAAGTCGTCATTTGAAAAATACTGACGGAAATCAATCCTACCCTTCACTTTACTTTAAGGGTACTGAGCTCTACAGAAGGCAAGGTTTTGCTAAAGGCTATTAACAGATCCAGGACTAAAATTCATATTTCTGACTCTCAGATCAATTTATTTTCTGTTTTTTAGTAAACATCTATGAAGGCTAAAAGTCAACAAGTATCCTTTAAAATGCATAGCTGAGCCTTCAGGAAAGGAAATGTTTAGGGAATCAAAATCAAAACAGAAGTAAGAGTCCAGAGTTGTTATGCAGACTAAAAAGCCAACAAGAGGTATAAATCCAGACTCTTGGGTTTTAATGGACATGTAGGGCAGTGGTCCCCAACCTTTTTGGCACCAGGGACCGGTTTTGTGGAAGACAATTTTTCCACGGACTGGAGGGGGTATGGTTTTGGGATCATTCAACTGCATTACATTTATTGTGCACTTTATTTCTATTATCACATTGTACTATATAATGAAATAATTGTACATCTCACCATAATGCAGAATCAGTGGGAGCCCTGAGCTTGTTTTCACTGGCCACTCACTGATAGGTTTTTTAAATTAAAAAAAAATTTTAATTTTTGGCTGTGTTGGACCTTCGTTGCTGTGCGTGGGCTTTCTCTAGTTGCAGCAAGCAGGGTCTACTCTTCGTTGCAGTGCACAGGCTTCTCATTGCAGTGGCTTCTCTTGCTGCAGAGCACAGGGTCTAGGCATGTGGGCTTCAGTAGTTGTGGTTCGCGGGCTCTAGAACACAGGCTCAGTAGTTGTGGCGCATGGGCTTAGTTGCTCTGAGGCATGTGGGATCTTCCCAGACCAGGGCTCGAACCCATGTTCCCTGCATTGGCAGGCGGATTCTTAACCACTGCGCCACCAGGGAAGTCAACTGATAGAGTTTTTTTTTTTTTTTTTTTTTTTTTTGCAGTACGCGGGCCTCTCGCTGTTGTGGCCTCTCCCGTTGCGGAGCACAGGCTCCGGACATGCAGGCTCAGCGGCCACGGCTCACGGGCCCAGCTGCTCCGCGGCATGTGGGATCCTCCCGGACCGGGGCACGAACCGGCGTCCCCTGCATTGGCAGGCGGACTCTCAACCACTGCGCCACCAGGGAAGCCCCTATTTATACCATTTTTAATCTTAAATACCTTACCATAACTTATAGAAAGAAATGAAGAGGAGAAAAGAGGAAGAACATTTGAAGTATTTATGAGCTCTTTTCATCTTGCAAAGCAAAATGCACAGTGAATGGTGAGATTATCTTACAGAAAAACCCGAAGGAACATTCTGGCGAGCCCAATAGATGGTTGAAGGGAAAGTTCAGATAAGAGAGTTAAAGAGGTTCTGGGTAAAGTTAGCAGACAGAAACTCTTACCATAAGAGCCGGCTTAGTTAAAGGGCTGCTCCTCCAGTTTTCCAGTGATTTTATAAACAGAAGTCAGGGACCTCTACTAGTTTTCAGGCCCCATCACTGTGGCTCTGACCCAAGGCCAGGAGGCCAGGGCTGCAGCCAGTGGTTGGGAAGGAGAAGGAAACCGGGCTCCCTCTCTCCCCGCCCAGCTGTCCTGCAGCCCTCAAACTGGTGACCAGCAGGGAACTGAGAGGCCACTGTAAACACTCACTTCTACTGGAGACTGGCTTCAGCTGCCACTGCTACTGCCTCCTGCCTTTCTGCATCTCAAATATTAGCAAGTGCATCTCACTGGACCGAAAGTCACCTGCATAAGGCCAGTGCAATTCAGAGACTTCCAGATCTTATGACACAGAAAAATGGGGATTCAGCATTCAGGGAAATGGGTTTTGAGTGATACTAGACACTATCTAGCAAACCCACACCATGTTGGCTTCTCAGCATACACACACACAAACTTCTATCATATTGAACATTCTAGAAAGAAAGAATAGTAACAACAGCATGCTCCTGCCAAACAAGTACAAATATCCTTCATACAAACAAAAACACTCTGATTCTCTGCCCCAAAGTGGGAACCAAAGTCTCATAAATGACAATACCCATCTCCAGGTGAAAATCATTTCTCTTTCAGTTCTATCACATTCCACCTTTATATCTTTGTGTCACTTTGGGTCCTCCAAGAGGCAGATGCCAAGGCATAATTATATGTGAAAGGAACGTACTGAGGGAAATGCCTGGGACGGAGAGGGCAGGGGAGCGGCATTAGGCAGGGCGTCTCCAGACCCCAGTGCAGGTCTGAGAAAGTCTCCATCAGGTCGATGGGATCTCCTGGCAGATTGCCACAGTGGGTAGTAATGGACCCACTCCTGTACCTTCAGCCACTCTCAGACATTGGCTGAATGCAGCCCAGGAGAAGGGTGGTCTTGGCATGACTGCTGCCGTCAGCTACGCTCCTTGCAACAGGTTCTCTAAAGCAGATCTGAATCGTGCACCTCCATGGCAACCACAGTCTTATATCCTGAAGACCAAATAATAAATTTAACCACCAGCAACACATGAAAAAGTGTTGAACCAAATACACAACAAAGCAAACATGAAGATCTGGATAGCTACTATAATTCTCAAGTCTACAGCTGATTCTGAGGTTGGTATTTGTACATTCCTTCTTCCAACTTGAATGAAGCTCAGCTGGTCGTGGTTCTTTACTTGGTGGGGTGACCCAAACTTTCAGTTTTGAGCTCTTGGTGGTTTGCCTAGATTGGGTTATTATACTTTTCCATTAATTTCTCCCTATGGACAATGAAATACTAACAGCATCCCCAGAGGATTGCATGGACCCCCCCCCACCAGACATATTCCTCCTTGTCCAAACTCTATTTGCAGCATAGCTGTAGTCTCTCGATAATAAGTGTCAATCAGGGACTTCCCTGGTGGTCCAGTGGTAAAGAATCTGCCTTGCAATGCAGGGGACACGGGTTTGATCCCTTGTCAGGGAACTAAAGATCCCACATGATGCAGGACAACTAAGCCTGCGCGCCACAACTAATGAGCTCACATGCCTTAACTAGAGCCCACGTGCCACAAACTACAGAGCCCATGTGCCCTGGAGACTGTGCACCACAACTAGAGTGAAGCCCGCACACCACAATGAAGAGCCCGTGCGCCACAACGAAAGATCCTGCATGCTGCAACTAAGACCCAATGCAGCCAAAAATTAAATAAATAATGTCTTAAAAAAAAAAAAGCATCAATCATCTCAGTCAACACATTAACTCCTTCTTTGCCTTTTAGTTCAACGGCTTGATGAGCTCCAAGCAGCTAGGATGCAGTCTCAACTCTCAGGTCGATAGATCCATTGTGTTTCTTAATAAATGCATTCCTCCCTTGGGAACTAAGACTTGTAAACCTCCACAGCTCAAAGTTGTGATAAGAAGCAAAATATTTTTAGGGCGGATCATTAGGTGAATAGTAATTGGAACCAATTAGTATTCCAGTTGCGTTTCTAACCCTTGATTTACAAACCCATGTTTTCTGGTCATGGGAGAAGCAGCACCATATATTGAACACTGGCCCTTGAGATGCACCATACTTTGTAAAAGAGCACTTCAACCTTGGAAGTTGTTAGATCTCAATAGGCTCAGTTACAGAAACTTCAGTAGGCCATTCCTCTTTTCTGGCAGGTGCGCTCCTTCCGGGTGCTGGGATACATGGTAAGAGCAGTGAATCCCACGGGCACAAACATGTTGCCTCGCTTCTGTTGCATTATAGCCAGTTGATCAGAAGTTGTGCCCAGTGGAAAACCATATGATGAGTAACTAGGCATTTAGTGGGGTGGCAGAAGCTTTGTGAGCAAGGAAGACACATCCATATACAGAATAAATGCCTATTTCTATGATGAAAAATGACTGCTTACTCCACAAGGGAAGAAGTCAAGTGTAATCAACCTTCCACAAGATAGGTTACATGTTACATCACCCTCAGCCTACAGACGATGGCCACAACAGGGTCTTTCAAGGACGCTGATGCTCCTTATGGAAATGTACTTTTCAATGCCTAATTTAACATGGTGTCCTCAGGACTCATTTAAGGGATGGAGTTAGGGGATGGGTGAACAGGTCACCCTTAATACATCCATTCTGACATTCCTATCCAAGATTTTGTATTCCTTCTTTTATGTTCTACAAAAGAATTCCATTTAATGTAGGCCATTTATTTTTGTCCAGGGTTTTAGTCTGTCAACTAAACAAACAGAGCCATTTCTAGCTGCTCCAGATAATTCATTTGAACACAGATTTTCTCTTAAGTGCACCCAAATTGATAAATTTGGCCAAATCACATTTTACTTTATCCTTTGCTTAACTCCCTTAGAATCTCTTCTCCCACATAATCCTCCAGTGTCTACAAACATGCATTAGCAGGATGTCGCAGTTCTTCTAATGTGTATAATATCTTCTGCCGGGTCAGATGAACCGATCCCCTATGAAGTCTATTGTGATGGCTCTACTTATGGTTCTGACTGCCCTGAGAGGTGGTAGGGATGGGTTATGGGGAGAATCAGCATCCCCTGTATTTCAGTTAAGTCATTACAAAGTCTTCATGGAAAAGGAGATTAGCCTTCCCAGAAAGGCGTAGAAGGGCTGCTTCTGATAGGAACAGAAGCTCAGTGGGATTTGAGGTTTTATTTTATTTTATTTATTTTTGGCCACACCGTGCAGCATGTGGGGATCTTAGTTCCCCGACCAGGGATCGAACTTGCACCCCCTGCCTTGGAAGGCGAAGTCCCAACCACTGGACCGCCAGGGAAGTCCCGGGATTTGAGGTTTTAAAGTACACGAATTCATCTTAATCCATCCAAATATTCCATTGCGATTTTCTTGGTCACCTTCTTTTCCAATTAATCACCTTTCATGTAAGCACCTCAAGAAGCTGTGAATTCAAGTTATGTTGTCATTCTGCTACCTGCAGGAAGAACTCTGGGCCTGATTTTTGATACAGTAGATGAGAGGTTCTTTTAGGGCAGTTGTAGAAACTTCTCTGGGCCTTAGACGATGCCTTTGGGTTGAAAATGTAAAACTCCAGTATTATTGTTGCTGTTTTCCTGGTCAACTTTCCACTGCATTCGGTGACAGTAACCCTTGTACTTATCTCTTCCACCAGAAACTTCTATTGCAGAAAGCACTTGTTCTCCTTGAATAGGATTCCAAGAACGACAGGTAATAATTTGAGAGACTGTTTTGACACTGCATACCCTGCATTCCCAGAATCGCATTTCCCACCAGTGACGAGGTCATTACTGCCTTCAAATCAAACCAAGCCTGACAAGAAATCTTCCATTCCCATCTTTGCAGGTGTATTTCCTGAAACCACTTTCAATACCAAATAACTGTATCAGTCAGGATTCTATCAGGAAAATAGAAAATACTCTATGTATCTCAAACTGAAAGGGATATAGTACATAGAGATGGATGCTTACAGAACCATGAAAAGGGTCTGAGTGCAAAGACCAGGAAAAACAGTTGCTTGCTTCAAGAAGCTCTGTAAGTCTCAGGAATCACAGGAACTCACTGCTTATGATCTGATTATCCTCTTCAGCATTAGAGTAACAATTTGCCAGAGGACATCCAAAGTTAATGACAAAACTTCACAACCGTCTTCTGCTGGAATCTGCATGCCTGTGTACAGTGCTAAGGGAAGACAATGCTTCTGTCTTCTGCCTCCTAAAACTCGCCTGAGAATCTAAATTTGAAGCCTGTTGGGACTCTGAGAAACGTGACCAGCTTTCGGCATCTACAATTCTTAGGACAGTTTAGAAAGGCAGAGATGGGGCTAAACATCAAGATACAATATCTGGCACACTGATAAACTAAACGTGGAAAACAGACGAGCAATACCTCAAATAGTCACTAGGAGAATTACGAGAGATTAATACCTGCAAAGTCCTAAGTCCAGTATATTATATATGTGTAACTTAAGTGCTTGACATTTTAAGTTTTGGGTTGCTGAGTCATCCATTTTGAAAGACATCCAGCCTGAATAAACATCTTGCCAGCTGTACGACACAGCCACTAGCCAAACAGCCAGATAAGGAACCAGGTTTGTGTAGGTCCTCACCCATGAAGGTCCCTTTTCCAGAAAGCCCCCGGTAACCTACATAACTGCTTGAGTGACCTTCTTCTTCCTTCCTGCGCCCTAATTCCTGGTCGCGTGCTTTAACTTAGTCAATAAAGAACGAACTTGTGAGACCCTAGAGACCCTACCTTCAACCCTAATAAAAGCAGATCCCCGGGTCTGTTATCTCTCTCCTTCTCTCTCTCGCTGCAACCTGGCCGTGTGGCCCCTCAGGTGTGCTGTGTACCCTTCAGGACCTGTGAGTAATAAATCTTGTTCCTCAAAGTTCCCTGATGGTTTTTGCTGAAGCACATCCTGCAATTCCTAATACGAACCACAAAGGCTGGTCGAGCCACACATCGGGGGAGATATCCGCGGGGGCTCGCTGCAAGTAATATGGTCTGGACGAGTGCCACCAGCGTTCCTAGCTGTCAGCCTGGCTATCAATAGGCTGAGACCAGCACATCACCATGAAAAGCCTTACTGGGCAGCTGGCTATCTTTACCCGTCCTGAAATAAGAATGGCTCACAGCTTTCACTTCTGCTCTCCGGGAGGGAGCGCTGGATGATGCTGCGCAGTAATTTTCCATTTGTCCCCATTTTACCACTGCAAGTGTGCTGGCTGTCCTTCCCTGAGTCCCCGGAGGCTGGCTCCTAAGGACTGGTCCCCTGGGGGATCCTAAATGTCACGTGGCTTGCCCTGGGCCATGGGAGGCACTGGCAGGAAAGGAAGGGGTTGGGGTCTTTCTTCCCTGTCCCTTCCGGTTGGGGCCACTGTGCTGCCGGCGGCAGGGTCCCTCCTTGACCCAGTTCCTGCCGGGATCTCTCCTCCGTACCTGCCGTTCTCACTGGATTCCAGCAAGTAGAATTTCTGTCCTTGTCCCTGTGGCTGAAGGCTGTGGCCAGTCTCTGAAATGCCCTCCTGCACGGGGACACTTTACGATCGATGCCCACAGCTCTCCGTCCCTTCATGAAAGTGGCTTCATTTCAACTTTCTGAGTGGAATTCCACTTCCTTCTGGGACCCTCTCGATTCCCTCTGCTCAAGGCCATCTTCCTAAACACCCAGGGCCTGAGGGTTTGGAGCCATCAGCCTCCTTGTTTCCGCCTCAGTGGGCTGGATGGAAATTCAGAAAGTCATGACAGGGCTCAGCACAAGGTCAGGCCACGGATTCACGCTGGACTCAAAGACTAGACCCACCCGCCCTTTCTGGCAGATGTGAGGACTCCATCCCCATGAGCCAGCGGGCCGTGAGCAGACAGAGCAGTTCCCTTACTGGGGACACGAGTCTGAGGTCCCACCGTGCAGCCCTGTCCAGAATGGAATCAGTGAACCTGGGTCGAGTCTCTGCTGCCTTGTGCTCAGATACCCCGAGCAGCCTGTACCAGGAAAGAAATAGGACACAGCTGAAATCCAAAAGGGAAAGGAAACGGGCTAAGATCCATGGGGAACAATGACTGGTTCTTCATCCGTCTCCTGCCCCAAATAGCTCCGTGCTCCTCCCCCACTGGCGTTTACATGTGTTCCTTGCCTGGCAGCAGATGCCACCAGGCCTTCAACTGGGTCACAGAGGGCGGTGAGGAGCCGACCAGGCCCTCAGGCCACGTCCTCCCCTGCCCTCACTCCCCAGAGGCTCCAGCCTGGAGCGGCAGAGCCTGGACCCCAGGTGGCCCCTGCCCTCCAGGCATCCTGGCAGGGTCCCTGCTGCCCAGAGGCACAGCCGGCGAGGGGGGTCCTCTGTCCGGCCTGTGAGGGGGCAGAGAGGTCGGCACTGGGTGCTGCTGCACCCTCCCCGCCCCCTCCTGCCCTGCCATCCCCTCTCACCGCAGCCGGGCGCGAATCCCCTCAGGGACCCCAGGCTCCCCAGGGCAGCCGGGGAGGGATGGAAGAGCGGTGCTTCTGCTGCCAGTCGCCCTGCCGCTGCCCTGGTCACACGGCGGCCTGGCACGTAGGTCTCTCATGGTGTTCTTGGGTCTGTGCCTCTCCGGGGCTCTCTCTCCTCGGCAGCCAGGAGAATCAGTTGGGGAGCTTGTTCAAAAGGTCAAGTTCTAGGATGCCGATTCTGTAGTAGTGGGTGGGATGTGAGGAACTGCACTTCTAATAAGGCCCCTCCACTGAATCTGAGGCTGGGGCCCCTGGAACAGACTTTCAGATCATTGTTCCCCACACACACCCAACTTTAAAGCTACATGTGGAGAAGCCGTGTGTGCGTGTGTATGTGTGTGTGTTTGTCTATTTAACATCTATGTTAGGTACCAGAGTTTTCCAGAGTGAAGGGCCATTGTAAGTAAACCGTTTGAGAGGGGTAACTAGCTGTCCATCTGGAGATGCTAACTAGCCACGTCCTGCAGCTTTAAGGCCCTGTGTGATCAGAAAAAGGAATTTCTGGGCTGCTTTCTCTTTGAAAACATCCTGAAGGATCATGTGGAGCCTAACTGGTCTAAAGCAAAACACAAATAATATAACTGTAAGGAAGGCAGCATCTTAATACCTACTATGGATGCATCTCCCTGAGTCCGGAGAATTTATGGAGCCTCAGGCTACGCTGTCAATTTGCTGGTTGACAGATATCAAACCTCTGTCACGTGCTGGAAGCTGTTTTAGGAGAGAGATGTTTTATATCAGAGAACGACATGTTCAATTCCTACCCTTAAGCAGTTTTGCTATCTAGTGAGGGGAGGGTAGTATTAAACATAGAAATGAATAAATAAATAAGTTAATTCCAGCTCCTGTTAAATGGTATGAAGCAGATGAAACAGGCTAATGCGATGGGAGGTCTGCAGGTGGGAGTTGAGACTGTTCTAAGGGGTGGTTATGGAAAGACTTCCTGAGATGACAAGACTTGGGTTGAGACCCATCTGATGAGAAGGAGATGTATTTCCAAGCAGAAGTGACAGCAAGTGCAAAGGCCCTGAGACTGAGTGAGTGGGGTATGTTTTAGAGGCAGAGAGGCCAGTAAAGTTGGGGCAGAGTGAATGGGAAGGGGCCACTGGAGAAAGACGGGCTCGTAAAGGCACAGTGAGGACTTTGGATTTTATTCTGGTTACAGTGGAAGGCCATCAGAGAGTGAGAAGTGAGAGGTGCTTGAGAAAACATTCTGGCTGCTTCAGAGGACAGACTGTGTAGGAGTGGGGATGCAAGAGTGGAAGGAGGGGGATGAGTTAGTGGGCAGGGCAGGATGACAGCCTGGATGGGTTTAGAGCAGGGGGGATGGAGAGGATGGCTGGTGAAGGACATTGTTTGGTAAAGTTGATGGAACTGACCGATGCACTGCTCGTGGGGAGTGAGGGAAAGAGGAGACGTCAAGGATAACTCTTGCCTAAGCAAGCAAACAGGCGTGGTGCCATCCATAGAACTGTGGAAGGCTTACAAGAAAGATGTGGGGTGGGGTCAGGTTCCATAGTTCAGTTTGGGCCACGTCAGGTTTGAGGCACCTCTTAGACGTTCTTGTGAGATACTGAGGAGGGCCGTTGGTCAACGGGTTGGGAACTCATTGGAGAGGCCTGAGAGGGTAAACGTGAGAGCATCTGTATAAAGACAATATTTGAAGTCTGGCTAGGATGAGATACTCTAGCCAAAGTGCATAGAGAAGGAAGTGGTCTGAGGATTAAGCCGTGAGTTTTGGAAGAGGAGGTGGATTTGGCAGAAAAGTGTGAGGAAGAATGGCCACCACTGATGCAGGAAGACAACCAGCAGGTACATCCTCCCACTGAAATGTTGCCCAGAGATGACCCCAGATTGAACCAAAAGTCTTGGGCAAAACTCAGACTTCTTTCTCCTTGGCCCAAACTAGAATGAAACCAAATGTCATCCCTCTAAATCAATGTGACATGAAAAAATAGGCATTAGACTGTGTTAATACTTATTTTTGTATTAAAGATGAGGATATTGAGGCTCAGAGAGGTTAAATCAGTGGCTCCAGCTAGCCAGTGGAGCCAACTCAGAACTTCTGACTCCAAATCTCACTCCTTCCCTCTTCACCAGGTGCCCTGCCAGCTAGGAAATTTCCAGGCTAAAAGCAGTGCCTTCTGCAGACTTGAGTGGTTTCTCCAGTCATGCTTCTCTTTCTCTCATGGTGACCAATATATTGAAAGGGTCTTTCGGGGCAAAAAGAATTTCTGAGACACCCTGATGGTGCAGGCAAAGAGAAAACACTCAACTAAAAAGCTGAGATGAGACCTCCCTATCTTAATTTGTTTGGTCACATCTCTGGGTCTGGATCAACCAGTCACTTGGCAAAAATCTACAGTCTGCAGTGATTTCATTCCAGTGGGATTTGCAAGGGAAGATTTCTGAACTCCCTCACCAGGAGTTTGCTCTGTAGTGCTGGCGGACCTAAGACTTCATTTGGTTTTTTATCTACAGAGTATATATATAAACCCCTTAGGCTCCCAGGAGCTCTCCTAAGATTCACAACCATGGGTCTCTTATTTTTCCAGGCCAGCCCCAATTCTAATTTTCAACAAAGTTGAGCCATTGAGCATGTAAAAATATAGAAGAACTTTTGGACTTGTATAAGACTTTTCATGTAAATACATTCACGTTTCAGTCTGCATGACCACTGGCAGCCTGGCATCAATATCAATACAGCATTTAAACTGTTGTACTGAAAATCACATACCTCTTAAGGAAAAATTCAGAATAAGGAAGCTAAAGTTTTGCTTCAATGTTTATATATAAGAATTTTAATAAAATAGTTATGTTTTATATTAATGTAATTTAAGTAAAAATGTTTCCCCCTCGTCATTTTAAACTATAAAAGTAGAGTATTTTAGAACTGGGAAAAACCTTAGAGATGATTTTATTGAGTCTCCTCGTTTTAAGGTGAGAAAATTGAAGAACCTAGAGGTAGCCTATTCCACTATAACGAATTCTATGAAGTGCATTTTTATGTTGAAGAATATACAAATTCCCTGGGCTCCCAGGGACTCCCCTAAATTAAACACAGGCCCCAGATTGTCCAGGTCACCCTCAGTTCTGTGTGATGTCCAACAAAGTGGAATGTAACAATATGGCAGAATTTTTATACTGTAAGACCTTTTCATGCCAACATATGGTTTTCACCCACTGACACTGGATCTGAGCAGGTCTGATACCACGTCTTTAAGAAAACCCTGCAGAAGTCTGAAGGCCCGTCCTTTTATGTTCCCTATAATAAGGCTTCCCAGTAGGCTAGTCACTCACCTCTGAACACGCTCCATTTGTTAATGCTATTCTTACACCTCGAGACCCCAGACCAACGAACGTCAAATGCTACAGTCTAGGAAGTGGAGTGCTTATCGGTCAGGTCATCTCATCAGCATCTTGTGGTTGACATTTTCATATGAAAACCTTCCAAGTCAAAGCTCCTCTCACAACCTCGAGTTTGGGATCTATTATTTTTTTTGACTGGAGTTGCAAGACTTTATTTCTAGTCCTTGTTGAGTTCAGTATTGACGGTTCATGCCCAGGATTCAGATGTGATCCGATAGGTTTCAATCTCTATTCTGTAATCTATTAAATATTAGTTCTTGCTCAGTTTTGTGTCATGCATTATTATGCACTTTTTTCCCCAAGTGTAAGACGACTTTTTACCCATTTAAGTTTTAAAGGCATCTGTTGGTACCAGCTTGGCTTGGTAACCTAACTGCCGCTCCAACACCTCCGAACCGTCAGCAGAAAATGCCAACAGATCTTGCTTTCTCTTTTGTGTTGAACATCTTGTCCTACACACAGGATGGCAGCCTGCCACTGCCCACCAATCAGATAGCTCTCCAGGTGAAACCTTCTTCCCACCTCACTCAGAAAGCCTCCCTTCCAGGATACAGTCAATGATCAATGCTTTAGATGTAATATCTCAGCCAGTTTGATGTTCGCCTTAGAGAGAAATCATCCAAACCGCATACCATCATTTTAGCCAAATAAGAGTCTCAAAGAATTCAGTGGATGATTTGCCGAAATATAGACATACCATGCAAGCTACGAGCAAGATGAATAAACAACTGGGCTTTAGAACCAGACACACCTGGCCGAAAAATCCCCATCTGTCTCTTGTAAGCTGAATGGCCTTGAACAATTACGTGATCTCTCCAAAATGGTTTCTTCATCTGCGAAATGGGGATAATCAACCATAGCTCAGAGGTTTGCTGGCATTATTAAGTGTCTCTCACACACACAATACAGAGGCTGACTCATGGTAGGTGCTCAGTAAGTGGCTATCATTATGTAGCAAAAGATTAATATATGGGGCTTTTAAATTATTAATCCAATTTGACTACTAATCGTTGGTAATTCGGTTTAAATTTTCACAAATTATTATTTTAATTAAGTATTTAAAAATTTTTCCAGAGATCCAACATTGTTTTCTTGTATATTAAGTCCAAGATTCCCTTGTTGGCTCTGAAAATTCAACCTTTTCATCTGAGATTGGGCTGCAGGTTCCTTACAACGTGTGGTCTTCCTTGACAGGAGCAATGGGAATCCCTCATAGAGATTACAATTTAATGGGGGAAGTAGACTTTAACAGCTTCACAAATGCTTCATCACCGGTGTTAGTGTCCTGAGGGGAAGGTGGGGTGTTGAGTCAGAAAGTTATACTGACGGTAGCTGGTGTAATCTTAAAAGGCAAGGAAGGAGCTAAGGTATGAGGGATGCACAGGAATTAAACAGGCAAAGAGGAGCGAGACAGATGAGGGGGGAGCCTGGGGAAGAGCCCCGAGATGGGACGTAGCAGAGTACTTCCGGGGAGCTGAAGGGCCAGGGAAGTCGGAGGAGAGAGACCCAAGGGCAGAGACAAGAGGCAGCAGTGGTGGTGACTGGTGGGGGTGCTGATGCGCAGTGGTGGCCGTAAAACGTGGAGTGATGAGTGGTGCGTTCGATGGTGACGTGTGGTGGGGACATACGTGGTGGCGAGGCTGTGTGGTGATGAGGTTGCTGGCTACGTGGTGTGTGGTGATGGTACCATGCATGCCGTAGAGACGGTTTGAATACATAGACCTCTCAAATTAGGCTCTTCTGTGAAATAGTATGAATGTCATTGACTTTTCTCCCAGGTATAAGTAGAGTTAACACTTAGGCAGTTTGCCCAGTGGTAAGAACAGACTCCAGAGACAGACTGCCTAGGTTCAAATCTTAGCTTGGTCATTTGTTAGCTGTTGGTCTGGGCCAGTTGTCCTAACCTTACACGTGCCTTTGTTGTCTACCCTTTAAAATGAGATGATGATAATTTCAACTATCGTGTGAGGTTGGTACGAGAATTAAATTAATTAATTGAGACAAAACAGAATGGTGCCTGGCAAATAGTAAGCATTCAACATTTTAGATTTTATGATGTTTATTGTTTCCCGTTACTCAAATGATGTTGGAAATCCATCAGAAGCTGTCAAAACAATCCTATCACATAAGAAATGCCAAAATTTTAATTTCTCTCAAGGTGCAATTGGGATGATCTTTAGAATTAAAATTGGGTGAAACGCGGTGGTGCCATAAGTCACAACAGAAAATGCAGGAATCAGTTGGGAAAGGAGGGGCTGGTCAATTTCCCTTGGGCTTCCCTACTAGGGTGCAAGAGTAAGATCTGGCCCCAGGGCTTGTGGCTGTGTGCCCCTCCTCACAGGCCCTCAGATGGAGACCCTTCCAAGAAGCACAACTATGGTGAAGGCACCCAAAAGCACAATCTCATAATTGCAGTGCCCTTGGTAGGTGTGTAGGGTATTGTTTTTGTTTGATGGATCTCCCACCTGGTAGTAAACTGGCTGAGCCACTGCTGTCTGTGTGCTGGGGGGTGAGAAAGGGGCATCATACTTAAGTGTCTTCCAAGCCAACCAACCTTGACTGTTGGGCTCTGGGTCTCTCCTCCCTCTTCCTTCTTTCTGCTCTTAGTGAAATGTGGCCAAAGAATAAACAGTTCTGACAAGTCAGAAGCTTTGGATATCATAGGCGGGGTACCTTCAGACATTGTAGATTTCCCATGGCTGATGCGTATCCTTGACAGTGGGAATCATCTCTGTGGAGGATCGATCCTCAGTGAGTGGTGGATTCTAACTGCAGCCCATTGCTTCAAAAACAAAAATAAGTAAGTGTTGCAGATAGAATTTTATTTTTTCAAACCAGTGTGGTAGAATATTTGCCCCGACTTGCCTATTATTCACATTCATCAGACATAAAACAAAATACCAGGAGGAAGACACCTGTGTTAAATATCACACTTTTCAGGTGGAAAGAAACCGTTCTCCTCCTAGGGTGTTGCACAGCTTGCTGTGTGGGACCTACACTGCAGAGCAAATGTTCCTTGGGCTTCTCAGCATTTTGCTAAGTGCAGGTAGTCCGGGTCCAAACTCCTGGAGAGTCCTTTCCTAAGCATTTGCTCTCACTCAGGGAGAAAGTGGGCTGACAGAGATCACGGAGTTGGAGAAATCATAGAAGGATTAGGCCCTGAGGGCAGGGTGCCAGGCCTGGCTGCATGGCAGAAGGTGCTGTCTGAGTCCCAGTCTACAAAATATTTTTGCTAAACTTCCAAGGTGTCTGTGATATAGCCAGTCAGCTTTTCTTGCAAATCAAGTCCCTCAATTACTTATGCCATAGTATGGCTTCCCAGACATTTGTTGATGAAATTTACAAGTGAATTTGCCCAAGCAAAGAGCCATCAGGGCAAGAGCTGGTTGGCCAGAGGGCAGGCTGGGCACTCAGGTCAGGCTCCTCCTCCCTGGCTCCGTGTCAAGTGCAGAGCCGCAGATGCTCTCAGGATCACAGTCTCACACGAGTGCAGTTATTTTCTCCTAAGGCTCACCTTTCACCCTCCCACCACTTACCTATTTTCTCTTTCTTTTGTTTTGGAAAAAGATCTACCTTGGAGGTCGTACATGGTAAAGGAAATCTTGACACCGAGAACCTGACAAAGATAAAAGTGGACAAGCTAATTACTCACTATTATTTTGACAGCTGGTTCTACATTAATGACACTGCTTTGCTGTTGCTCAAATCCCCACTGAACTTGGGTGTCAAGAAGGTACCCATCTGCCTTTCAGAGGTCACTGACATAGAGAGATGGAGAAACTGCTGGGTGACTGGATGGGGCACTACTAGTAAGTTACTATAGCCCAACGGGGAGGGGGGTGGCACCTTGGCTGAGGTTTGCAATGAGAAGCAAAGTCTGGAGGCTCTGCTGGCCTTAGGAGGTCTGCCTCGGGGACCTGGGCGCTTCCGGTTCTCAGTTAAAGTCCCACGATGACCCTTCTGCTCAGTCCACATGGGAGCCATCCTCCCTGGGCACATGTAGTAAGTTTTAGGTCCATATTGTGAAACAGGGACCCTAAACAGGGCCTCAGGGAAAACCCAGGCAGAAGTGTTCAGAGTCTTCAGGGTGGCTTGGAGGAATGTGGAGGGACATACCAATGGGGAAAGGGGCTGGGCTCTGGGAAGTCCACGCCAATGTCAGCCAGAGCAGCTCCGTTCCAACTGATGGGGCCAGTTCTGCCCCCTGTGATAAAGGACTCTGTGGCTAAAACCTCTGAAAACCCCAGATCCAGGCCAAGGAGAAGGGGATAAACCGAATGTAAATTTGTCCTTCTAGAGTTAACCTGTAACCTACTCCTGCCTGTTTGCCCAGCCAACCCACAAAATGGGGTCCTTCTGTCTTCCTTCTTGGTGAATGTGACTTTCCCCATAATCAACAGAGCAGGAAAAATCATATTCCACTCAGTACTGCTCTTCCAAGGAGGCACCCAAATGGCTCTACATGGATTCCCATGTGGTCCCAAAACTCAGAGCTGTGTTAGATTCCTCCTTGGGAATTGCCCTTAGAAGCTTTCCAATAGCTTCGAAAACAAGGCCACCTTCTTAACTTAGAGTTCCTCGTGTTTCATCTACCTCATTTTCTTTGAAACTCCTCTTAATTGATTAATTAATTAACTCCTCTTAATCAATTAATTAATTGATTCAGGCAGTGTTGTAGGCTCCGGGGATTCAGCAACATACAAAGAGGAACACATCCCCATCTTCGGAAGTGGACATTCTAGGAGTTGGGCTCAGCTAGAGCCCACAGGCAGTGAACTCCTCAAGGACCCTGATATGAGCTTCAAGCCCATCCTTTTGTGCCGTGGGTCCCAGGACAGGACTTGTCACCGTGGGTTCTCTTTACATCTTCATGGATTTGAATGAAACTCCTTTTTAGGACCCTAGCTGGAACCTGGCACCCTCGGCAGGGTGAGAAAATGGTGCACTGAGGCTGAAATCCAGTAGAGACCCAGTCCTAGGAGCTCGTGATGCAGAGAGGGTGGGCTCAAGAGTCTCCCGGACACCCCTCCTACCCCCTCCTCACCCAGTCCAAATCTGGGTCATTGCCGGGGCCACAGAGCAGTTCCCTTGTTGTTGAGGTCAAAAGACATGATGTGGGTGGGTCCTCCAAAGGGACCGCGCTGAGCTCAGGGTCCTCTCCCCATCTGCTTCTTCTCTGGATCAGTTCCTAAGCGAAGTGCGGAAACAGTGCTCTGGAAAGTCAACATCCAGCTGATCGAGTGGGAAACATGCTTCCACACGATGCCTCTGCTCACCAAGGGCATGCTGTGCACCAGGGATCTTCAAGGTGGGAAGGACACCTGCCAGGTAACATAGCTTCTCCATGGCCTGGAGAGGGGCTGCCCCAGAAAGCTGGCCAACAGTGCCGGGCTACCTGGCTTCCCTCTTTCCCCTCTGGATAGGAAGTGGATTAAAACAACAGAAACGTGTTCTTTCCCAGAGGCCAGAAGTCCAAAATCAAGGCATCGGCAGGGCTATGCTCCCTCTGGAGGGTCTAGGGGAGGATCCTTCCTTGCCTTTTCCGGCTTCTGGTGGTTGCGGGCAACCCTGGGCGTTCCTGAGCCTGTAGGTGCAGCCCTCCGATCTGTGCCTCCATCTTCACAGGCCTCCCCCCCTGTATGTGTGTGTCTCCTCTGTTTTCTCTTCTTATAGGAATACCAGTTATTGGAGTAGGGCCCATGCTAATCCCGTAGGACTTCATCTTAATGGAACTAATTACATCTGCACAGATCGTATTTCCAAGTAAGGTCAAATTCTGAGGTTCCAGGTGGACATGAATTGGGGAGGGATGCTCTGTAACCAAAGGCAGGCTGTGCAGGCCAGCGGTTAGGGCTGCAGTCTCCCTTAGCTTCCCTCCCAGCTCCTCTCCTCAGTCTGGAGTCCCCTCTGTGCCTGTGCTTTTTCAGATTTCCCCATCTGTAAAATGGGACTACTAAGAGTCCTCTTAGGACTGCTGTGAAGATAAAATGAGTCAATGCACAAAAGCATTTAGAGGAGCATAGTGCAGAGGAGGGTCATGGTAAACACTACGGATACTGTTTTCTCCATCATCATCTCTTACATCTGTTCCATGCTCAAGAGCATACAAACTGCTTCCACAAATACATCAAACTAGCTCTAGGAAGCAGGCCTATTTTAGATGGGAAAAGGAGGACCAGGAAAGTCGACAGCCTTGCAGAAGACACACCAGCAAGGTAAATACAGACACCGAGTTCCAACCAAGGCACGCTGACTTCAGGGGTGAGAGCCACCTTTTGGGTTCCAATAGAAACCGGGCTCCAAATTCAGCAGCCCAGCACGGCCCCGCCCAGATGTGCCTGGCTCATCAACCTCAAAAATGGGGGGAGCTGACAGTGAGTACAGGCTTGCTATATATTAGGGCCAGGCATAGTGCTTTCGAGGTGTCATTTGCTTACCTTCACACTGTGGTCCTGCAGGAGAGGTACAATCATCACCAGCACAGAAACGAGCCTCAAAACGCTGAAGAAAAATTTCACATTCTCTCAACTAAGTATTCACCCTGGGATCTGAACCAAGGTCTGTTTGGCTCCAGAAATTTAAATTCTTAACTGTACATCTTTCACATAGATCCCCTCATCCCTAGAGAAGCGAGTGTAATTCTTCATTTTAAAGAAAGGTCATGGGAATTTCCAATGACTTCAAAGAACTGGATGAAGGACAGTTTGGTTCAAAGGAAGCTGATGGGCACAGCAATTTGCTCATGATAACAATCTGGTTTAGAAAAACCAAATAAACCCATATCCTATTTGAGGGGCATTGTTGTTTGCTTTGGATTTGTGGCATATCATTATCATATCATATCATTCTTTCTGACTCTTCTATGTGTTACCTAATATTTTCAAAAATAGATCTTTGTAAGCTGTGAGACACTATGTACCGCCTGATCCTATTTCTGTACGATAATAATGACGTGTACGTATTTGCATACATGAGGATGTGGAAAGTTACATTTGGCTAAAGAGTTGCCTCTGCATGGTTGAAATTAGAAATGTGGTTTACTTCACTTCTTTATTTCAGTACACAGGAAAGAAAATTCCAGGGGTATAGAGGGGTGTACAGTGAAGAGGAAGTTTACCTCTTATAATTGTTCTCCTGTTCACTCCCCAGAGAAACAGTGTTAACTGTATCTTACCTGAAAATTCTTCTTATACACAATCGTGTCTGTGTGCTTATATATAAATTTACTTATATAATTATGGGTATTCTTCATGTTCTTTTCCCATACCCCAGTTTTCTGATTTTTTGATGAAGATACATTCTTCTTTTTTTTTTGAAGATACATTATTCTTTAATAGAAAATTTTAAATGGTCCAAAAGGTTTGGGTGTATGAAAGGTCGTGTATTCCTTCATTTTCATGTCAATGACATCTGAGCCACCTGTGCTTATTTGGCAATCTCTTCCATGATGCTTTAAAGTTTGTAAATTGTTTAAAATGTGATGTTTTGAACCACAATCTAACATTTTGACACAACTTTTGTACTTTTTGCGTTCTGTATATACAGTCTGTATGTGTGCTGTCTTCAACCAATGACCTAGTATGAAGCATAATGGATTTGGGGTTTCAGTTTTTATTTTTTGCTATCGTGAACAGCACAAAAAGAGCAAAATGAGGTCTTTCTGGGGAAACTGAAAGAATTCTGAAAAACAAAAAAGTGCTTAGAGGCAGAACGGATTAGAAAACCACTCCTTGGTATATCAGAATGAATGCATGTCACTGGATGATGATGATGATGATAGTGACGATGGATATTTGGTTTTTTTTTGTTTTTTTGTTTTTTTCTTGGCACGCAGGCCTCTCACTGTTGTGGCCTGTTGTGGCCTCTCCCGTTGCAGAGCACAGGCTCCGGACGCGCAGGCTCAGCGGCCATGGCTCACGGGCCCAGCCACTCCACGGCATGTGGGATCTTCCCGGACCGGGGCACGAACCCGTGTCCCCTGCATCAGCAAGTGGACTCTCAACCACTGCGCCACCAGGGAAGCCCTGGATATTTGTTTTTTGACCAAATTGTCATTCATCACCATTGCTTTTGACCAAACTGTTTGCTCCCTTTTCTGACAGTCACAGAGCTGGGAGTATAGGCATGTTGTTGGGGAGCCGAATCAAAAGTAGAAACATCCACCCACCCTCCAGTGACACCATAAGTGCTTTGTGCCTCGTGCCAGCCGCCCACCCCTCAATGAGCTGTAAGAGCAACTTGCCACCTTCCCTTCCACTCCCAAACAACTCTTCTCTCCTAGGGTGACAGTGGGGGGCCTCTGGTTTGCCAGAAAAAAACCAACACAAGCAAATGGTACCAGCTGGGCATTGTCAGCTGGGGAGTGGGCTGTGGCCGGAAGAAACTGCCTGGAGTATACACGAAGGTGTCTAGTTATCTGTCATGGATTGAGAAGGAGACCAAGCTGTCAAAAAGGCCCTACAAGCATGAACCGGACTCCGGGGACAGTTTGCTTCTATCACCCTGGGCCATCTTGTTACTGTATTTCGTGATGTTTCTATTATCCCCGTGATTAAACACTGCATTGCCTCGCAACCAAGTGCCCTTCTCAGTCTGTGGGGTAAGGTCAAGGGTGGGGTGCAGGTTGCAAGGAGGGATTCTCACACAAATAGCTGTGCCTGAAAGAATCATATACCTATAGGAGCACTTAATATATACCCGGGACCCACTCGAAGGCCTATGGTTCCCCTGGGACTCAGAGGCAGCTCACCAACTTCAGCTTGAGGCCTCTCCAAAGGTTTGGATGGAGCATCTTTCCACAGGGAGGGGTATGCCAAGGATCTCTGAAACAGAAGGCCTATTCTTTCCCTCTCTCACAAGCAGGCATCTTCCACAGCTTCTTTCATTCTCCATTTCTTTGGCTCCTGCAATGAGAAACATTCCGGCTCCTTGCTTCCCCTTCATTTGTAAGCTCATCCCTGAGACCTGAAGACTTGGTCTCTAGAAAGGTCCTTGTCCTTTACCTTCCTTTGCTTCTACCTGGTTCAGAGCCCCAGTACATGCTGCTTTGGGCTCTCAGAGACCATGAGTAACAATGCTGAGATTCAGGATCAGGAAATCACTGACGTAGAAATGTCCTAGAGATGAGGTGGGAGAGAAACACACAGCTTACTGGTTTCGTTGTTGTTGTTATTGAGTTGTATGAGCTATTTGTATATTTTGGAAATTACGCCCTTGTTGGTCCAATCAAAAAATGGGCAGAAGACCTCAATAGATGTGTCTCCAAAGAAGACATACAGATGGCCAACAGGCACATGAAATGATGCTCAACATCACTAATTCTTAGAGAAATGCAAATCAAAACTACCATGAGGTATGACCTCACACCAGTCAGAATGGCCATCATTAAAAAGTTTACAAATAACAAACGCTGGAGAGGGTGTGGAGAAAAGGGAAGCCTCCCACACTGCTAGTGGGAATGTAAATTGATACAGCCACTATGGAAAACAGTATGGAGGTTCCTTAAAAAACTAAAAATAGAGCTACCATATGACCCTGCAATCCCACTACTGGGCATATGTCTGGAGAAATCTCTAATTCGAAAAGACGCATGCACCCCTATGTTCATAGCAGCACTATTCACAATAGCCAAGACATGGAAGCAACCTAAATGTCCATCAACTGATGAATGGATAAAGAAGATGTGGGGTGTGTGTGTGTGTGTGTGTGTGTGTGTGTGTATATATATATATATATATATATGTATATATATGTATAAATATTACTCAGCCATAAAAAAATGAAATAATACCATTTGCAACAGCATAGATGGACCTAGAGATTATCATACCAAGTGAAGTAAATCAGAAAGAGAAAGATAAATACCATATGATATGACTTATATGTGGAATCTAAAATATGACACAAATGAACTTATTTACAAAACAGAAACAGACTCACAGACCTAGAGAACAAACTTAATGGTTACCAAAGGGAAAGGGGGTGGGGGAGGGATAAATTAGAATAAAAATGTTCAATCCTATTAACATGTCCTCAGAAGACTCTGCATGGCCTGGCTCTTCCTACCCCTCTGAGGTACTTCTCCCCAATACCTTCCTCATTCACACTATTCCAGCCCCACTGGCCTTTCTGTTTCTCAAACACCACAAAATCTCCCCCCCCCATCTTGGGCCATTTATACTTCCTGGTCCTTGTATTTGGAAAGCTTTTCCTTCAAGCAACCACAGTGGGGATGCTGACAGTGATTAGGGATAGCTACTCCACTTAAGTATTCTTGAGGTGTTTAGGGCACAGCAGAATTCCAAGAGGGAAAAGAAAGAAATGGGCTATATCCAGGGGGAACCATGTCTTACTTCTTAGTCCATCTCCTGCCCCCAGAGCTCTGCTCTCCTCTCCCAACTCGTGTGTCCCTTTCTCCTTTGCATCATTCAGATCACTCAGTTCTCAACGTACGTGTCACCACCTTACGGACCTCACCACTTCTCCACCTCCCCTGACCAGCGTGGCTAACACAGCTCTGAACACGACTCCACAGCATCCAGACACAATTTAACATCTTGCCCTAATCACCGTCTTCCTATCATTTCTCAGGACCAGCAATGATCTTACTTATTCATGTGTTTACCTGTTTATTGTGTACTTCCCCCACCCCTGGTCTTGAATATAAAGACTCTTAAGGGCAGGGATCCCATGTGTCTGCTGTCTAGAACAGCCCCTGATGTGACGGCTGTAATAGGCATGTTGAAAACAGCTATTATTACTAAAGTTGCAAGAAGCTAGAGATGTACCTGTTTTCTAAAGATTTTAATCAGATTTCCCGTTTGGGGGAAAATGATTCTTAAGACTTTTTCCCTCGCAAGTTCTTTGAGAGCTCTAAAATGAATCTTACAATACTTAGAAATATCCTACCTAAACAAGTAAAAGACAGATGAGATATCAGACAGTTTGTATTATTAGACTGTAGACTTTTATTAGAACAAGCATTTCTCATAGCTGTGAGCAAAGCGTTAAAATTCATCAAGCTAACTCACATCTTTTCTCTGCCACGAGGAGGGCCGAAAAGAGAAAGCCCTTTACACACGTATAGGATCAGCTGAGCAAAGTATTTCAGTGAACGATTCATTGTGGCTATAAATGTTTGCAAATTTTAAGGCAGTGGAGGGCAGGAGGGCTTGTGAGGTGGGACAGGGCACAGGTAAAGGATGCCCTACCCCTCCGACCATCTCCCAGCTTGGTTCCCTAGCATCCGTGGCAGGCACCCAGGCACAAGAAGGGTGAACACGGATTATTCATTATTCTCATTCAGACACCAAATGATCCAAAAAATTTCCCAGCTCTCCTCCCACCATAACTTATTAGAAGATAAATTACATGTTATCAGCTTGCCACTGCACTTCATGTAAATTACACCTCAATAAACCAGACTTTTATGAATGCCTTTGTGCACTTCAAAAAGCACCTGATGTGAATGAACCACAAAAGAATTGCCCGATTTGCTGGAAGCATTTTTGCTGTGGCCTCAAGGGCTGAACATGTGGGGAGAAATTACTTTTTAATACCCAGCGGGCAGGACACTCCGGTGCCCCCGAGGCCGCAGTACCCGTTGGGGATCTTGCTCAGGTACTGCTGGTGGTAATCCTCTGCGTAGTAGAAAGTCTGTCCCTCCCGGATGTCGGTGGTAATCAGGCCAAAGCCGTGCTCTGAAAGAACCTGTGGAGGGAAAAGCGCCATCAGGACCCGAAGCGCAGGGAGCCTGGGAAGGAGGAGGGCCAGGAGGTCAGGATGGGAGGGGCAGACACGTGGCTGAGGGTGCGCAGTGGTCCTTGGAGCCCGGGCTCGGCCACTTCCCTGCTGGGTTATTCTGGGCAACCATCTCCCTTCGTGTGCCCCAGGGCGCTGGGGTCTGAAATCCGGGTTGGGTTTGGTTCTGACTGTAAGTTATGCTCTACCCTCTACACCACCTCTGCCCCCGTGAGGGCCCTGGTTTGGGCCCTGTGGGTCTGTGTGAAGCCACCCTGTTTCCAGGGGAAGCAGCAGGGCCGTGTGGCTCCCCGGCTGCCCTGGGGAGGCTGGGGTCCCTGAGGGGATGCGCGCCCGGCTGCGGTGAGAGGGGATGGCAGGGCAGGAGGGGGCGGGGAGGGTGCAGCAGCACCCAGTGCCGACCTCTCTGCCCCCTCACAGGCCGGACAGAGGACCCCCCTCGCCGGCTGTGCCTCTGGGCAGCAGGGACCCTGCCAGGATGCCTGGAGGGCAGGGGCCACCTGGGGTCCGGGCTCTGCCGCTCCAGGCTGGAGCCTCTGGGGAGTGAGGGCAGGGGAGGACGTGGCCTGAGGGCCTGGTCGGCTCCTCACCGCCCTCTGTGACCCAGTTGAAGGCCTGGTGGCATCTGCTGCCAGGCAAGGAACACATGTAAACGCCAGTGGGGGAGGAGCGCGGAGCTATTTGGGGCAGGAGACGGATGAAGAACCAGTCATTGTTCCCCATGGATCTTAGCCCGTTTCCTTTCCCTTTTGGATTTCAGCTGTGTCCTATTTCTTTCCTGGTACAGGCTGCTCGGGGTATCTGAGCACAAGGCAGCAGAGACTCGACCCAGGTTCACTGATTCCATTTTGGACAGGGGTGCGCGGCAGAGCCCCAACTTGTGTTTTCATGACGGAACTGACCAGGCTCTGACCGTCGTTGGTCCATTTAAGATGATGTCCTCAAATCGGCACAGCACAGGGAATCCAATTTAACACTCAGCGCGAGTCACTGATTTTCCCTGAGAACCTTCACCGTCTTCCTAAATGTCCGCCCAGCCCTCTGAGCCAGAATGAGGCTGACTGAGGACCTGACGCCAGGCAGACCCAGGAAGGGTAAAGGAAGGATCCTGACTAAGGCGGGCCGGTTGGACCCCGCAGCTCAGAGGCGGCCAGTTTCCTTACAAGGGTTAGAAAGGAGAATGGCGAGCCATTCTGACTTCAGATTTGGCAGTTTTGTGTAAACGAGCAGTTATCGAGGGTTTACCGCATGCCACGCTCTGGGTTAACTTCAGCCTCACGGCAGCCGTCTGAAGGGAGTATTAATGCTATTGTTATCGTCCATATTTAAAAGTCTGTGTCCGATACTGCGTCTTGGCCCCTGACATCCTCGGCTTGCCCTGCTCTTGCATTGGCTGCAAGCTGGGAAACTTTATTTCCGACATCCCACCGCCAGCCGCGCCCCGGTTTAGATCCCACCGATGGGAGGAGGGCACGTGACAGCTGGCGGGTACATCCAAGGAGAAGCTGTTATCGGCCAGGTGCAGCTGTGGGGATGGGCACGAGCACTGGCAGAGAGCAGACCTGGGGCTCTGACCCCTGTGCTGCGGGCAATCAAAGCCACCGCAATGATTTCCAGCCACTTCTGTAACTTCTCGGCATCCTGAAACCCAGAGGTGCTGCTCCCTGACCTTCGCTCCACCAGCCTTCAAATGATTCTGGAAGCACCAAATTCCCTTCGTGAAACCCGCCCCGCTTAAAATATCTCCAACACTTTCTGTCTCTGTGATGAACCGCGATGAACATGGCATTTAGTGCCAGGAATGTTTTCCGGAACCAGAACCTGCGTGAGCACGAGGACCCGGGACTGGTTAACTGTCTGGTCAGACTTGGAGTCGGCGGTGACCTCCGCCCGGCTAGTCCTCCCCACTCGCCGCCCTCCCGCCTGCCCGCACCTGTCTCCCTCACAAATGGCCATCCTCCTGGTACAAACAAGGACGGCCTTCCCGAGGCCCTGGAGGCCGCAGCCGCCGTCTCCAGAAGCTTCTTTTCCCCGAGGCAGGGAGGCCGGTGCCAGTGGGCGCTGTTGCCCGGCTACCCTTCCCCTCTCACGCCAGCTCCGAGCGACCCCTGCCCACGACCACCCCAGGGCTGCATCCTTCCCGGAGCAGCGGGAAGGGAGGTGTGGGGAGGGGGCTGCAGTACCAGGCTCCACCACAAGGTGGCAGGAAAAACCGAGAATAAAAAGCGATGAAAACCCGCAGGAGACAGACCCGCACGCTGCCCTCTTGCACCTCCCATTAGGCTGGGACACTGGCCACGTCTGCTCTGCGGTGGACGTCGCCCCCGTGCACTGGGCCAGCAGCCTCCAGGCTGAGGCCTCACTGAGCACGGGGCTGTCCTCAACCTCGGTCTGAAACTGGGGAAAGGGGACAAAAGCGCCCCAAAGAAACTGGATGTGAAACAGAGGAAGTGGGAAAACGAAAACCCTAACTTGTCTCTATTTCCCTCCTTCCCAGAGCCCCGACCCTCTGCTTCCTCGCTTGCATCCGGAGGGACACACACACACACACACACACACACACACAGCTGCTGGTAATAGCTCCTCCTTAAACCCGATCCCTGGGAGAACCTACCGGCCCTTCCCTCTTCCTGCTGGGTCCCACCCCACCTCAGCCTCCCTCCCTCCCTGTTCTCTAGCTCTTTCCTTTCCCTCTCTGTGTACTATTTTCTTGGGTCGTGTTGACCCCTACATATTTCCTGAACATTCCATTCCCTTGCACACGACCTCCTTAGAATGTTCCCTCTTCTCTATGGCACGAACTCCTACCCACCTCTCAGGACCCAGGTCCAATGTCCCCACCTGTATAAAACCTTTCCTGATTCATTAGGGCTGAAGTTACTCCATCTTCTAGGCTCCCACGACACTGCCACCCCTTATGGCGCTTGAGACATCGCGTCGCAATTATCCGCTTCCACTCCCCTCTGGTATTACACGTGCTGGACCGCGTGCTCCTTGACGGTGTGGACTGTCTTGTTGTTCTACCTCATCTCGGCACTTAATGTATCAATATAAGAAACGAGTGAACGAGTCTTGGGGATCTCTTGGCGCTCCTCTTAACCTTCAGGTTTCCACCTGGGTCCCTGCTGCTGCTTCAAGCCAAAGCACCTCCTTGGGGACCTGGGAAGGAGCAGCGAGGAGGAGCTCGGGGACCAGGAAGCTGAGTCTGTTTGTCACTTTCCTTGTCACAGACTCTCGGCCAGTTCCCCAGGGCGGGTTTACTCTTTAGACCATGCGTTGCAGCGGCCGTGTCCGTGGAGAGAGGGCCAATCATCTTCCACAGAAGGATGGCCTCAGCATCACCTGCAGCTCCTGAAAAAGCCCTTTCACTCTTTGGGGGGGGGGTGACTGAGGTGATGGGGGTGGTGGGCGATGAAGACCGGGTTATAGACGGTCCCTCTGGCCCCCAAAGTCCAGTGGTCAGTCTGGCCTCATGCCCAAGCTGTGCTGGTGCTGACGGGGGCACCTCAGTCTCCAGACCCTTCTCCTATAGCATCTCCGTACGCCAGGTCCCCAATCAGTTACTGGGGCTGTCGTAAGTAATCTGTGACTGATAGCAGCTATGTCGTTGTTTGTAACTTACTTTTCCTTCATGAATTAGGGCAGATGGAAGGCTACTCCGATCCATCCTCGCATCGTTTGCGCTCACCTGCCCACTCGCGTGGGAGGGAAGGGAGTGTCGGGAGAGCTAGAACATGTGTGGCCTCCCCCATCGTCCACAACAGGGACCACACCAATGACAGGCCATTCCTGCTTATAGAAATGATGAGTCACATCACCCACAGAGGTTCCTGGTATCTTATAAAAAGGAAGCTGTACCCACGAGAGTGGGCTGCCCATAGAAAAATCATGGCAGATAAAGAGTTGAAAGCAGCTGCAGCAAACGCTCTGGCCTCAAGCACAGCCAACCTCTCAGGATGAATCCCTGGGGGACCCCAGGCTAGTGGGCCCTGCCTCCAGACCGGGCTGACGTCGCCCCAGGAGACTCTGTTCTCTTCCTTTAGACTCTAAAGAGCCACCTTTGAAATGGAGTGCAGAGCGTGACATCAAAGTGACCCCCCCCGGATGGCTCAAAGCCCCGTCACATGCCCCCAGGAAACACCCTCTCTCGCTGGTCCAACCCCAGGGCCAGCTCATCCGTCGTCACTCCAGGCTCCAGGGCTGTTCACCCACTGCCACTCAGAAAGGCAGCCCTGCACACCCGCTTGCCCTGCTAGGTTCCTCACCAGGACCAGCGCCCGAGGAAGAGCTGCTGGGCCTAACTGCCCCCCACTCCCAGCCCTCAGTTTTCTACCTTCCACTCTTGTTGACGCCAAAACAGTTATCTAGAGCTCCTTGTTTGTTGCATTTTTTTTTTTTTTTGCTGATTTTTAAGAAGGAAGTAAGTGGGGTCTAACGTGACATAACGCACATCAGTGTGACACCTGGTTCAGGATCTCTTGTGGGCGGGGCACCTGGTGAAACTGATCAGATGCTTTTCTCACAGACTCTTACCTCACCCTTTTCTTAGATGGCCCCAGGAAGCCTCCTATGCCTTTATTCTCTTATCATTTTCTTCCCGGAAGCAGCTTTTCTATCTGTAAAATGGGCACAATACTTCCCTCAGTGTGCTATGATGAGAGTCCAAGACGGCGCAGAGCATCCTGGCCCATTCTGACTACGTGGAGGTCCTGACCTACTTTCCCACCAGTGCCCACCCTGGGGGAAAGGAGCCCAGCATCCTGCCCTCCTTGGGCAGGCCTCCATCTCCACCCGTGGGCACACCCTGCTTCTACAGCTGCACAGCCCATCTCTGTGGAACAGGAAAAAGAGGTGGGGGGTCAATAAGCTGGGCCAGGGCTCCCAGCTCCCAAGCGGTGTCTCCAGCCCCAGCCTGTGGAGGAGGTGGCCAGGCTGTTCCCTTACAGATGTTCTGCCAGCGGGAGCGTCCTGGACCCAACCCTCCCTTCCAGGGCTGCCAGCAGGAAGCCTTTCTTTTAATAAAATTAATGAACACGTGACCTTTCCGCTTATTGCAACCCGCTAACAAGCTCACTGTTAGCGTCGCTGAGATTCTCCAGGTGCCCAGGGACACACGGCGTATGGCGTGGAAACGACAGACTCTGAGGCCACACTGAATGCTGCCTGGAGGCCACAGCGGTGCAGGCCATGCTGGAGCATCAACAGGTAGGGCGAGAAGTGTATCAAGGCAGAGAAGCAGCCTCAATCCCAAGTCCTTGTGTTCGTCCTGAACCGCAGTGTCTCCAAAGGGCTTCCGCAGGCACTGTAGTCCATGCGAGCCTTTCACTGACTGAAGAGGGGAGAATTATCCTCTATTTCTCAGCGGAGGAGACCAAAGCGCAGGCAGAGAGGAGGCTTGTCCACAGCCACTCAGGACGAGACCCTGTCTCCTGACTCTTTCCAGCACTGCTACAAGACCACCGTGGCCAGATGAAGGAGCTACCCTCCCCTTAGAGAGGGACAAGTCCCTATTTCAAAATATCCAAAAGAGACCTAGACACTTATATTTGGATCATACTCTCCCCACCCTGCTCACATCCCTGGAACTCAAAACATGTGGGAAAATACACATAACTTCAAATTCTCCATCTTAACCATTTTCAGGTGTACAGTTCAGTAGTGTTTTGTACAGTCATGTTGCTGCGTGACTAGTCTCCAGAACTTTTTATCTTGCACAACTACAACCCTGTCCCCATCAAATAACAACTCCCCATTCCTCCCTCCCCACCATCCCTCATACCCACCGTTTTACTTTCTGTCTCTGTAAATCTGACTATTTTAGGTACTCATAAATGGAATCCTCCAGTGTTTGTCCTTTTGTGACTGGCTTCTTTCACTCAGCATAATGTCCTTGAGGTTCATCCATGTTGTAGCCTGTGTCAGAATTTCCTTCCTTTTCAAGGCTGAATAACATTCCGTTGTATGCATGCATCACATTTTGTTTACCCCTTCGTCCATCAATGGACACTGGGTTGCTTCTCATTGCTTTTTTTTTAGCTGTCAAATAACACAGCTTGCGGCATGACAAGCCCACCCCATGACAGTTACACAGATCCTTCCTGGCTTGTTTTTATCAGTTGCCTCCTGTTTTGACGTTCATCTCCTCCAAGGAAGTGCAAAAGGAGTTCAACAGTAAAAAGACTTGCTGTAAACATGTGGTTCGGTTATTCTTTATCTTGTGCCACCTCAACTGATGCCACCTATCAATGACTGCATTGTAAAGATGGAGGGCCAATCAGAGAGCTCCTCTAAGGCCCCCTGATAGAGAGCTAGCCTTGCCTGCCTCCCATCCACTCAGAGGGATAAATGCCACCCCCCCACCAAATACTGAATTCCACAAACTTTCCAAG
Organism: Mesoplodon mirus; assembly: GCF_964341445.2. Lineage (NCBI taxonomy): Eukaryota > Metazoa > Chordata > Mammalia > Artiodactyla > Ziphiidae > Mesoplodon > Mesoplodon mirus. Next base: position 224,283,614 of record NC_138976.1, on the reverse strand, counting down.
TATCATCTGATTCCAAGTGATGGCAGAAGACCTACTTCAAGCGTCAGAAGCAGAGTTTGCATGTTAAATGCTAGGCTCCACATCGATTTTCTGATGGATGTCAGAGGAGGGGCTTGCAGGGCCCTCCAAAGGGGCAGACACAAGCTTAGGACGCCCTGTCTTTCATTTTCTCATTTCATCACGCTAGGAATCCTGTAGGGGTGGGGGAATAGTTATGCTGACTCCACCCACAAGGAAGCTCAAAGAGGTTAAGAATCACGCTCAAATTCATGTGCCTAGAGAGTTAGTGGTGGGTCCGGGGTAAGAATCCAGATCTGTCTGGCTCTGGATTTCATGCTCCTTCCCACATACATGCTGTCCCTGGAATTTGGAAATACAGGATGGGTGAGACCCCAGGGAGCTGGGTCTGCCCTGTCCTGCCGCACACGTGTCTGAGGTACAGAAGGTCAGTATGAACCCACTAGGAACCTTGAGCTGGAATTCTACAGAGCAGGACAGGGATGGGTGAGGGGGTGGCTCTAGAGACACGGGCACACTTGTGTGTACACACGTGTGTGGGCGAGGATGTATGTACACATTTGCATGTGAGTGTGTCCTCACACGTATGTGAATACAAGTGCACATGAGAATGCCAAGTGATATACATTCAACCCCCATGTTAGATGGAGTGACCTATGGACACCTTCTCTTTTTAGAAAATATATCATCATAAAAAAGAAACCCCAATTTATGATAGCGGATCTTAACATCTTGGGGGGGCGGGTCATGGATTCCCTCGAGGATCTGATAAACACTGTGGACATTCTTCCCACATAAACTCACGATCAAATATTTGCTTATAATTTCAAAGTATCCTATGACCCTTTGGAGTCCATCCATGGGCCCTGTATTCAGAACCTCTGGACACAAAAAGTCATCACGGCAACTGCCCACCCCCCCTTTCTTAGGGCGCTGGAACATGCTGGCAGCATGTCCAATGGGCAATGAGCATTTTCAAGACAGTTTGAAGGCCCGATGAGAAATGGCTCTGTTGACAATGAGAAAGTCACCAGGAAGGGAGAAGGTACCTGATGAGTTCAAACCTCATCAGATGCATCTTTTTTAAAGCCTCATTAAGTCTGATCCAAGCAAACCCCGTCTCCTCCACCCACCAAAAGAAATTAGCCTTACCTTAAGTGTTCGGTTTTTATGTAATTCTTTGTAAAGCGTAAGTGTGTTTCATTTTATTTTATGATCATTTTTTAAAGATATTTTAATGGTAAGAACTTAGTGTCCTAGAACTGAAATCCAGTTTATGATACTGAGCCCACAGGAAATTAGGGTTTGGTTTGGCTTTTAACAGATCAACCGGAGACTGTTGCCCCGCAGGCCCACCAGCTCTCCTGTAGAGGAAAAGGCTCCGGCAGGACCCAAGAGACCCTGATGCTGGCCTGCACTCTGCCCTCTAGTGGCAGCAGGGAACATATACAGGCACAGCCCCTCCTTGGCTCCTACTTTGCCCTTCTGAACTGAGGGCCCTTCAGTTCGTTCCAGATCTAACTCCATCGAATCCCGTGCTATGTTTCCATCCTGCGCGTGTGCGCGTGCACACACACACACATACACACACCCCACACACACTCGTGCAGGTTTAATAAGCTCAGCCAATGCCCATGCCCAAGTCAGCAGTTTTATTCCATTGGCAGCTTCTGGCTGACCAGATTGCCATCAATCAAAACTTCGGAGAAAGGATATAAAGTGACTGGCATGGCTTTTAAATAAAGCCAGTCGAAAGAAAAACAGCCTCTCTTCTGAGCTGAGCAGAGGCACGTGTGTTGGCAGCTCAGCCCCATGCAACTGCAGTGGCGTGGGGAGCAGGTTTGCCACTGCCCACAGGGATTCAGCTTCAGCCACAAGGAGGAGGTGGACAGGCTGCCCACCTCCTGTACCAGGGAGGACCCTGGGACAGGGTTCTGGGACAACAGGAGCTCCAGGCTCTGGACCCACGGACACCGCCCCCTGCAACCCCTCAGTGGCTGTCAGCACTTGCAAGGGCGAGAAGGAGATCCTGGGACAGAGACGTGACACAGACAAGGAGGGTGCTCGATGGGGCTGAAGCTTTTATGAGGCCCAGTCAGAGCTGCACGGACCCTTCCCAGCTCTGTGAAACCATGGGAGGCACAGTAGACAGAGAGGTGACACAATTAGGTCTAATTTGGTCCATTTACCAAACCTGCTTATGCAAATGGTGGCCTCTGGCTGGCTGGATTCTGGCTTCTGAGAACAGCTGCAGCATCCTCGTGCTCTGTCCTTCCCCAGACTCTGCAGTTGTGTTGAGCTGTTAATGACTTTCATTATTTATTCCTCTGTGCCCCCCTTGCCTGTGAGGTAAACCACAAGTGTCTGCTGACTGGCAAAGAAGTTTTTCTTGGTTTGCAGCACAAAATGATAGAGCTACGAGCCGAGTTCTGTCTCTGCAGAGAAGGGGACAGGGAAGGAGCTCAGTTTGGCCAGGAAGGATTCAAAGCTTTCCCCGTGGTCCTCAGCGTGTGGACGACAGGCCAGCAGCTTGTTAGAAATGCAAAATCTGGCCCCCTTCCCGGACCTACTGAATCAGGATCTGAGTTTTAAAACCGTCTCCAGGCGATCCATGTGCATGGATTTGAGAAACTGTGCCCTAGCAGACAAGCATGGCAGACTGCGTTCATGGTCACCAACACCCCTTGCCCTCCCTCTTGATGTCAGGTTGCCCGTGTGACTTGCTCTGATCACCAGGATGTGGGAGGAAGGGACGGACGTCCTTCCTGGGAAGAAACTGTCCAGCGCCAGCATGAGCTTTGTACTTTCCCCCCTGCCACAGCAGCAGCATCGCTCCCAGCTGGCCCTGCTGCAAGGCGGTGACAATCTGCAGCGAGTCCCCGAACGGAATCCTTTATTTCCTCTGTTACAGACCCTGGTTTTCCCTGGTTCGGGGTGTGATGCTGAAAGACCCGGGAAGGCAGGCACTGCTCACGCGAGCCAGTCGTGCAACTTCCCCGCAAAGAAGTTTTTTTTTAACTCTCCAATTTGACTTAATTAACTCATTTCAGCAATCATGGTAGGGCATTTGCTAGGCGCCATGTACCGTGCTAGACATTAGGGACAGAGAGGTGAATAAGACAATCTCTAAAGCAGGAATAATGACGGGCACGCGAGCAATCACACCCTAAGTGACTACTAGGTACGTAGCAGGTGCTTGTGAGGCCGGACTGAGGAAGAAAAGTTCCCTGCGTTCAAGGAGTTTATGGTTTAGGCAGGGAGTCGGGTCACAGGATGAGGATGGGGTGGCCTGAGGGTGCGGAGTGATGGCTGACGTAGCAAAACGGGAGCCACGCCCACAGGCTGGGGAGCGCAGAGGACCACCGTCCAACGTCAGGAGGTCGGAATTCTGCTGGAGGAGACAGGTCACACCTGCACGTGAAGGACAGGGAATGTGCTGGAACGCTGGAGGTGCAGACTCCACTGAGGCTGTGGAGGAACGGAAGACCAGTCCAGCCGGGAAGAGGGGTCCTGAAGGAGGTGGATGCTGATGTGGGAATCTTATGACGGTGGTTGTGAGGGCAGTGATGGGTCTGCTCCGAATACACGGCGGGAGGGGGTCAGGAGGCATAGTTGAGGGGTGCTGAAGGGCCTGGATAGGGAGCGGGGGAGAGCTGAAAGGGGCTCAGCTGAACAGCAGGAAGAGATGAAAGCAGATGCGGGGAGAGGCCTCTGGAGGCATCCAGTTTATGGCCTGTTTTTCTGTTTGCTCCCATTTAAGGGAACCGAGCTACACACTTTCTGTCCATCCACTGCCCTGCGATCACAGGGACACGTGGAAACACTCTACAGGATTAGAGGAAGCGCTTGAACCCAGGCAAAGCTGGCAGATGCCTCTCAGTTTCATCTGCTTGGCCGCGGCCACGGCTTGAAGGCAAACTGAGCCAAGGTGGGGACGATATGACTTAGTTGTCATGCTTCACCTCCCCACACCATATAAATGCCAAGCACCATTTCCTGGGGGCAAGAGGAACTGGGTCCTTCCTCACTTTCTACTGAGTGCCTTGAAAGGAGGAGCCCCGTGTCAGGCTGGGCTGGGTGGCAGCCCTGGCCTGGAAAGCAGGGAGGCTGAGCTGGGCACCCCAGCTGCAGGCCAGGGGGAGGGGTGCAGAGCTGTGCGGCTGAAACGTGCCACTGCCCATTTGCTCTGGCTTCTGCAGCGTCTCCTCCAGCCACGAGGTGACCAACATCAATCACATGTTCAAGGACCGCTGGTTTCCCTTGCCTTTGAGGTCTGCTGGTTTTGAAATGGAATTCAAGTGACTTTTCCTATACAAGTTTTCCTTTCATGGCTTTTAGTTTGACAGGAAATGGATCTCTCTCCCTCTCCCTCTCTCCTCTGAAAATATCTCTAAGGGGTTATAATCTGCTTTTTCATATCTGAAATCAATTAACGGCAACCTCTGTTTCTGTTATATCCTTAGCATTTAGTATACAAAAGAATCCACTTGTCACTTTTCAAGGAAGCCAAGGACACTGGCTTTCACCTTGTGGATGAAATGCAGATTTCTTTAAAAGGAAAGATCCTTCATTCTGAAAGGTTGAATAGAAAAGAACTTAAAGCAAAATGCCAGCTGCTTAAGTTTAGAACATTGAGTTCGGCAAGGCAAAGGAACTTTGTACCACCATCTCTCATTTACGTATGAGTTTCAGGGATTCAGAGCCACAGGAAAGAATATTTGTCCCAGTGTGAACTGCAGACAATTCAGCCAACCATGCTGATTTGCTCAGGACCAGGGGCTTCTCAGGATGCGGGGCTGTCAGTGTTAAAACTAGGAAAGTCTGGGGTCAGTTGGGCTGGCTGGTCACCATCACTGTCAACTGGGTAAAGAGTTCCTGTCGATTACACCTCAAGCACTGGGCACCTTGTTTCAGCTGTCTGGGTCTGGGCCTCCATTTCCCCAACTGTAAAACGAGAGGGTTAAACTAGGAGGTCACCCTTCTGTTACCCATGTTGTCTTTCTGAGCCGTGTGTTCCAGAGCCTTTTCTAAACTGTGCTTCTTTTTTTCAGATAACTATTTTATTGAGATATAGTCCACATACCATAAAATTCAGCCTTTTGAAGTTGACACTTCAGTGGTTTTTGGAACAGTCTCCGAGTTGTGACTATGTTTTTTCACTTCCACAGCTCAGGCTGGACAATTCCGGTTCCAATTAACCTAACTTTGTTCTTTCTTCCACCAACTCAGCACGTCTAGTGATTTTGTTTCTGCTTAAGTTATTGTACCTTTGAATTTCTATTTAGTTATATTTAATTCTGCAATTTCTATTTAGTTCTCTTTTTAATATAATTTCTATCTCCGTACTGATATTCTGTATTTGGTGAGCAGTGTTCTCATATTTTCTTTCCTTTCATTCTTTAGTCATGGTTCCCTTTAGCTCTTGAGTGTATTTACAATAGCTGATTTAAAGTCTTTGTCTAGTAAGTCTTACTTCCGTGTTTCTTTGTTTGTCCCATGGTTTCTTCTTGGAAACTGGGCATCTTACATAATATAGTGGTAACTGAAAATCAGACTGCCCTCCCCCTCGCTTTGTTGCTGTTGCTGCTGTTCATTTGTTCACTGACGTCTTGGACTGGTTCTGTAAAGTGTGTGCTCCCTTTCATGTGTGTCACTGGTATCTCTGCTGGGTCAGCTAATGATTGGGCACAGGGTTCCTTACCTGTCGGGAAGCAACGAGACTTCTACCCTTTGGCCCTCTGTGTGTTGGAGCAAACACAGCTTCAAGGCTACAGTGGTTTTTAACTCCGCCTTTTCTCTCTCTCTTTACTTGTGCGGGGCTTTTTTTTTTTTTTTTTTTTTTGGCTGCATGGCAGGGCTTGTGGGATCTTAGTTCACTGACCAGGGATTGAACCTGGGCCTAGCCATAACCCTAACCCTAACCCTGACCCGGGCCCCCAGAAGTGAAAGCACCAAGTCCTAGCCACTGGACTGCCAGGGAATTCCCCTACCTGTGCAGGGCTTTGAGGTCAGCCAGAAGTGAGAGAGCAGGGCTTTCTCAGGTATATACATACTGCGGTCTGGCCAACCTTTCATCAACTGAAGGACATCTGGGTTGTTTCCAGTTTGGGGCTGTTATGAATAAAGCTGCCCTGAACATTCAGGTATCGGGTTTGTCTGAACTAAGTCTTAATTCTCTTAGGCAAAATCCTAGGAGTGGGACTGCTGGGGCATGTGACAAATGTACATTGAACTTGATAAGAAAGTTCCGGAGCGTTCTGCATTCCTACCAGCAATGTTTGAGAGTTCCTACTGCTTGGCATCTTGTCGGCACCTGGTATTGCCATTATTTTTTAATTTAGCCCTTCTAACTGGTGTGTAGCAGTCTTTCAGTGTGGTTGTAATTGGCATTTCCCTAATGACTAATAATGCCAAGCATCTTTTAATGTTCTTATTTGCCTTCTGTACATCTTCTGTGGTGAACTGTCTGTTCAGATCCTTTACCCATTTTTAAATTGATTTACTTGTTGTTATTCTTGAGTTTTGAGAATATATAATCCAAAGTTGCATTTTGATTTCAAATGCACAACCCCTACCCTGAAACTCTACATTCCCCATGAGCACCTTGGCTCCACACCTGTAGCATATTGTTTCATATTTTATATTGTATATAATGTCTGTATCTCTCTCTCTCCACACACACACACACACACACACACACACACAGCACCTTAAGCAATTTTCTTTTTCAATTTAGTTCAAGAAACATTCATTGTGTCCCTATGAAGGCACCATACAAGGTACCAGGGAACCAGAATTGACTAGCCTATGGCCCCAGAAATTGGTGAACTTTAGTTTTTAAGAATTGTGGTTTTAAGTTGGATTAAATTGAGAAATACATAAGAATGACTGCATGTAATATATCAGCTTTTTGTGTATAAAATTAATTATTTGTTCAGACAAACAGTTGAAACATATTTATTATGACGTTATAGAGGTCACTAATTCTCATTAGAAAATCCTTTCTTTATTTATAGTCAGAAGTATTCCTCATATAGTCCCTTGCCTAAAGTAGCATATATTGTGAAAGAATGCACTTTGCATTAAAAGATCTCTGCTGCAATTTTATTTTTTTTAAATTATTTATTATTATTATTATTTTTTTGTGGTACGCGGGCCTCTCACCGTTGTGGCCTCTCTTGTTGCGGAGCACAGGCTCTGGACGCGCAGGCTCAGCGGCCATGGCTCACGGGCCCAGCCGCTCCACGGCATGTGGGATCTTCCCGGACCGGGGCACGAACCCGTGTCCCCTGCATCGGCAGGCGGACTCTCAACCACTGCGCCACCAGGGAAGCCCTCTGCTGCAATTTTAAATGAATACTTCTGTATTCTGAGCTCACGAGATGTGATGAAAGCCAAGTCATGTTCTCTTCAAAGACAAAAGTACAGCAACTCTGCACATCTTAGCACACACCCTTTCCCTGCCGAGGAGTGGTGTCCACAGAGCAGCTCAGAAAAATGTTTCACGTAATTGCAGTACAACTGTCTATCTGCAGAACCACTGGAAGAATCTTCTCGAACACAGAGAAAATTAACTTTCAACACTAACTTAAAAGGCAATTGTGATTTCTTAAAATCCTCTTACACTGAGTTTAAAAAATGAGACTTAGCAACTTTATTGTTTTTTTATTCACTGATTAAGACAATAAAAGTTGTGTTCATTTCAATATTAAGAAATTAAAACCTCCCTTGAGACTTCCTCTGCCCTGGAGTAGGTTACATCTGTCAACTGCAAACAGGCTGGCCAGCTTGCAAGCAGAAATTCTTCCTGGGGCTGCAATATGTATAACCTTGCACTGTATTGTCTAGGGCTAAGAATGAAATGATTGGAATTTTTTTATTATCAAAGGAAACTAAAAATAGGACTATGAAGTAAAATAAAATCTCTAAGAGAAAATGCATTTAAGATCTATTTTGCTTTAATGCTTTCAGTTCCAGTCTCACATGGTAGAGAATATATGATGATGCTAAATAAAGAAAGAAAAGAAGCTTTTGTTGGTTTCCTCTAAGGCTTAAAGCTGACACAGTGCCAGTCAATGGGAGGATGGCCCACAAAAGGCTGTTCCCTGTGATACTCTCAGTGTGCGGTCTAGGAGCTGTAGGTGATGAGCCTGCGCTGCTTCCTAGTGTCAACTGCATCTCAACTTCTAAGCAGGCATCACTGGAGGACTCTTGCCTCTTCATTTCTTCTAATTGCTAATACAATCACAAAGGAACAAATGACACCCGAGTGGAGATAAGACGGAGGGGTCTGGATTAATGAAGACTCTCTATTCAGGTTGTTTAAGCTTCTTAGCAGTGAAGTACAGTCAGGGTTTTATTTTTTTGAAAGAAGAAAGGAAGCGAAAGAAGAAGGGAGAAAAGAAATGGGAACATAAAAAAGAAGGAATCTGAAATAGGCTATGGGTGTTCTTTGCCAAAGTATCATTTAAATTTTCTTCAAGGCTCAGAACCAGTGGGAGAACTGGAACTGCCTCAAGAGAAGATGGCAGGAACATAAGCTAATTATACAACTCCAATGTGGTAACGCCACCATATAACCGGCACGTTTTCCGGTGAAGGCGATCTGAGCCCATGTACCCTGGAGGTAAAGACAATAAAGACAACGGCGCTCTATAGTTAAAGCAGTACTTTGCATCCCCAAGCATCAAAACTTCCTTACAGTATCTCAGGGGTTCTCAAGTAGATCATGTTTGTATAGATGTCAGTGACAAGACGGGTCTGAATTCTATTCCTGGCTCTACCAAACCACGTGACCTTGAGGCCTGGCCATCTCTTCTGCAAAATGGCGATAAGTGACCTCTCTCTCAGTGCTTTTTGGAGGAAGAGATGAGATTACATATTTCATTCCAGCAGCCCTGCTCATACGGTGTTAGTTATTTTTTAAGATGTTATGATTTTTTGAGCCCTTGGAATGTCCCACTGCGGGAAGTGGTAGGGATTACGCCCAGAGAAGGTCGGAAAACCAGAGCCTACTAACTGAAGCCTCATTTCACCCTTTCCTGTTTCCCCAGACACATCCAACGAGTGACTTCATGTTTTACATGCCATGCAGATTTTCGGTACTTTGGAGGCAGCCTGGGGACCAGACTTCCCGCACCAGAGTACTGGGGACTTGGTCCACGCATGAGCACTGGACGTCGCAGCTGCACAGCCGTGCAGGACGCTGGCAGTGCCCCTGGGGGAGAACCTGGACACAGGCCTCGGGGGATTAGTCTCTTTCCCTTTGATGTTCTCTGTGAAGAAATACCTTGACTGAAGTCGATTAAGACCCCAGTGAGAATCCCGTGTTTCTGGCAGGCAAGGAAGAGAATGTGTGAGTCGGGAGAGTAGCAGAGGTGAAGAGTAGCTGAGAGCTGACGTCCCTTGAGCCCTTACTCTGCGCCAGGCACCGCCCTGCGTGCACCACGTGACCATCCTCGTGACAGCCCCTCGGACTCAGCACAGGGAGGTGGGGGGGCCAGGATTCGAACCCAGGCAGACCGACCCCTGAGCCCCTGTTCTTAACTGCTCACTGTGGCTGCCTTTTACCTAAAACATATTTCAGGTCCACTGACAATATACCCGGCCCACAGTGGAATATTCATATTATCTGTTTTCAACATGATGGAAGAAATTAACTTCATCTAGAAACCTGACTGTTTTTTATCGCATATCCCCCTTTGAATATCACTACAAGGATGTCAGTTAAGACTGGTCCGGGTTAATGATCCTGAGAACCTCCGTTTGGATACTTCTCCTCCCAGAGCTGTGGCCATTTATCTCTGGCTTTTGATTCCTGTCATTAAACTAGTTCCCTCCTTGTGATGACACAGATTTTCTGCTGTGCTGCTGATCTCAGGATCACCCCTGAAACAAAGCTTGTCAGTGTGTCCACTGCTTCTGAGAAAGAATTTTATGTCTACTGGCTCTTCTTTACAATCCTGTTAATCCACTCAAAGAATCTCTGCATCGCCAGAGCAGCTTAAAGATTTAAGGGATCTGTGACCAAACTCCCGGTATTGATATCTGATCCGGATTCAGAATGCAATCATCGGGCTTCCCTGGTGGCGCAGTGGTTGAGAGTCCGCCTGCCGATGCAGGGGACACGGGTTCGTGCCCCGGTCCGGGAAGATCCCACATGCCGCGGAGCGGCTGGGCCCGTGAGCCATGGCCGCTGAGCCTGCGTGTCTGGAGCCTGTGATCCGCAGCGGGAGAGGCCACAACAGTGAGAGGCCCGCGTACTGCAAAATAAATAAATAAATAAAAGAATGCAATCATCATAGGAGGCAGAATAGGCATAAAATAGAAATGCAATGAGCAAGCAAGAATTCTGATAAAAATACAAACCATCCTACACTCCGGGTATTGTGCTGTTTAGACCCAGAATGACTCACTCTCCATATTTCCTGGGATCCAGACCCTTCTCTTTACTTCCTTACTGAATCCTACCACGCACCCTCGCAGAGCTTCAGACACGGCACAGCCCAAACTGGAGCCATTCTGCTTCCTCTCCCAGAGCTGTTCGTCTTTCCCTGTTCTCTCTCTTTGTACACAACACAACCAGCCACCTATTCCCCAAGCCATATATCTCACTGCTGTCGTCAACTTCTTTCCTTGCTGATATCTCCCAGCAAATCATATTCACAAAGCAAACCTTGACACTTCAATCCGCATGGTGCACAAGTCCACCCCACCCTCAGTGACACTTCTCAGGCTGGGCCATCACCAACCTTTGCCTCGACCGTGGCTCTGTGTTCCACATCTGGACCTGCTGACTCATGTCATGACCCTCACATCTATCCCCAACCCTGACCAGGAGCCAAGGGGAGCTGAAGAAAGGCTGGGGGTGCTTCGTCAACCTCCACATTGTGAAATACGTAACTCTATCACATTCACAAACAACACAAAGAAAATGTCACATCGGACAAGGCAAGACTCAAGGCCGTCCTCAGCACAAATCTCACCTTGGTTCCTTGAACTGGATGTATTTCTAGGTGTTCTCACTTTGCCATAAAAGTGGGTCCAAACAACATGTTTCAGAGGAATAAAGATTCCCCCCTTAGCTTCATAGAAATCAAAGGAACAAGCACGGAACAGGGGAGACACAGCTCACATGTGAAAAATAACACATTTTTTTTTTGTTTGGGAGTAAGATATCGGCTTGATTTATGCCAAGAGGGAAAAGTGGGTGCCTTGAAGGTAAGTAAGCAAGGCTCAGTTGCCAGTGCAGACAGGACGGAGCCAACACCCCTGGGCTGTGCTGCCTCAGATCTGCTGCCTGATGTTCCTGAGGTGAGTTCTAGCCTGCCTGCTCTTGGGCTCCCCTGCGCCGCCTCTCCCCTTTCTGTGCTTTCACGTCCTGTCAGGCTACCCCCCTTACCTGCATGACCTGGCCAGGTCACCTATCCTGTCTGTACTTCAATTTTCTCATCCCTAAAATAAAAATGACAATATCACCTTGTAGAGGTGTTTGTTGGAAATTCACAAAACGTCTCACTTTCCAGATGGATAACAGAGGCTCAGAGAGGTTAAGGAACTTGCCCAAGGTCACACAGCTAACAAGCTGCCATGACTGTCGGGTACGACACTCAGCCTGCCAGCTGGACTTTCTCTAGCTGCCCTGGCTGAGCTCATACAGTCCCTCTGTGCTATCCCTGCCCCACACAAATGGATGGGTCTTGCTTCTAGTTCCAGCCTGGCCTAGGCACCGGGCTGTTCCTGTCACTCCACAAAGAATTGGATACAGTGAAAATCATTAACGTTTCTTCTCCATACCGTGAAAAGACAGGGAACATGGGCCTTCATTTCTATTATATTATTTTGATTCTTTTCAGTTCACTAGCAATGCACTCGCTGCTGAGAGCCTTAACCATGGAAAACACTGTGAAAAGCTCTTCTCTGTCACCCTCAGCCCCTCACGATCCATCACGTACACGTGTATGAGCGTGTGTGTGTGTGTGTGTGTGTGTGTGTGTGTTTCCCTTAGAGTTCACCTTTACATCGCGCCACTCCTGCCCCGTTCACATCATTTACTCCAGTGCCCTGATCCCCATAGGTGGGAAAAGTCTGCTCTAAATAGTTATGGATATTGGGTCCTTGGCGTCCAAGTTCCAGCAAAAGAAAAGTGGCAGCTGAGGTGTCAGGGTAAAGAGAAGAAAGAAATGCGGGGCACGGAACACACGTTTTATTCTCTCTCTCTCTCCCTCTCTTTAAGAATCTGGCACAAAAAGCTCACCTCCTTCCTGTCAGGGATGGAACAGTAGTGACTTGGCAACGGTCTCCAGCCAGATGTCACCCTCATCTGGTTGCCTTGGCTGGTTAGCTGTTTGGAAAGCGCGGCCCAAACACGGGGCGGGGGGGAGGTCCTGGGGGCCGCGGGCGGCGATGCTGCTGACGGCCCTGGTGAGGCCCTGCTCCTCGGGGGGCGTGGGCCAGGGGCGGGTCTGTCAGAGGGGGCTCTCGCTCAGATGCCAAGGGGCCCTTGGAAGCGCCCACCGCTCACCCCTCCGGCTCCCTCCCGAGGTTGAGCTGCCTGGTCCCGTCCCCAGCACTGGGGCACAGACGCGTCCTGCTATTTTACGAAGACGAGGCTCCCAGTGCATTTGGGACCCCAAAGGCGTCCCCATCCTATGTCCGTAGGACCACACTCTGGGAGACAGATGGCGGGAGGAAAGCGGGGCGCAGCCCCTGCTCTGGAGTCCTGGGCCGTGGCCACCGCAGCTTGGCCTTCGTGGGCCTCATCCAGGCTGAGCCCAAAGCCTCGCTGGGGGCCCTGGGGAAGCAGGCAGAAGCCTGGGCAAACACCCCAGTGAGGAGGCACGCGGCTGCCGCACGCGGGAGGGAGGAGGCACAGCCCGGGGGCGGGCACAGGCCACACCCGCGAGCTGGCCGTACACGGAGGGGTCTCCGACTGAGGGGGGGCCCGGGGACCAAGAGTGTCCTCGGGAATGAGCCCTCTGGCGTCACCCGCACCCCAAGCTGGGCCCTCGAGAACAAAGCCGCGCGCTCAGGCGTGTGTTTGTACACACATCAGCGTGTGGCGAGAGGGCGGCGTGCAGTAAGCCCTGCCAACAGGTCCGTTTTGGTCACCATCTGCCGCGGAGAGCCCGAGCACCTGTCGGGGACAGCTGCTGGGGGCAGCCCGTAGGTGAGGGAGGGGCGGCCCCACCCTGATGGCCTGTTCCAGGGAGCACGCCGCCTGTCCCCGCAGAAATGCCAACTGTTCGCTCTGAAGCCCATGCCAGTTAGGAGGGGGTGCCATGAGATCCCGCGCTGCTCACGGCTTCCTCGCGGGCAGGGCGGGAGGAACAGCGATGTGCTTCCCTCCTGGCCCCGGGCGTGATCGTCGCTGGTCACAGGGGCCCAGGAGAAAGGCATTCAGGAAAACTTCCGGGGCAGTTCTCCCCTGGAGCTGTGAGCCCGAGACTCCCACGCCAGGGTCCCTGCCTGCTGTCTGTGGAGAAAGAGCAGTGACACTCCGCTTTCCTGGCCCCGCGGGCAGCGAGATGTCCCCTCTGCATCAAGGGGTAGGAGGTGAGCCAAAGGTTGGAACGAGCACGAGAGGATGGTGTGGTCTGGGGTCGGGTCCTCTGAAGCATCTTCTTCCAGGTAAACAAAGTTGACTTCAGTAAGGTGAAATTAAAACCTTTAATATTATCAGTTTTCGTAAACAAGTGCTCCAGAGTGAGTTATGTACTCCCCTGCCCACCGTGTCTTTAAGTGTCTGTCATTTATTAGATGCTGGTTATCGGCAGCTGCTGCACGGTTAGCCTGCTGAATCGTGTAAGGCATCATCCCACCTCCTCACACAGCACAGGGGGACTTCTTATTGGCTGGTCAACGTCATTTTTTTCCCAGGATGTCACACAGCGAGGCACCTTCCTTCTGGAATTTTCACATCGGCTTCCCCTGGTCTGCTGGCTGCTGTTTCTTTCTGCTCAGGCTGCCAAACTTCCAGAAGCTTCACTGGTGCCTTCGGAGGGCCTTCCTCAAACCAGTCCCGAGACATCTGAATGGGTGGCTTCGAACTTGCAAGGGCTGGTAAACGAGAATCTCTGGCTTTATATGTGTGGAGGCCTAACACCAGAGCCCTGCGGGGTAGAGGGCCCTGGCTTGACTGCAGGGACTTGGTGACTTTTCTTTGGGTCGCTCAGAAGCTGTTCTCTCTTGTGGTTTTTGGAAACGTTACTTGAAACTACTCTGTAACTTGGAGGTCCACGCTTGGGCCATGGGTTCAGGGGCCAAGGACATGGTAGGCATGGTGGTCTCTCTGATTCCCAGAAACAACGTCTCCCAAATGGGAGGAGGGCACAAGCTCTCCCCCAGCGTCAGGGCCATGCAGTGCAGGGAAAATACAACTCTGGGTTTAAACCTCAAGTCTGGAAAATTCCCTACTGACTCTGTGTCGCAAAGCAAAGTAACGACAAATACCACCGCAAAGTAACACTCTGCTATCCTTTTTAAAAGAGCTTGGTGACCCACAACTAAAGCCTCTGTGAAAGGGGCTCTTCCCGCCTCTGTGGGGACCGTGTTTCTGCGGCTGGTCTGCTTCACCACCCCTCTGTCCCCCTCCCACCCTCCCCATGAGCAAGAAGCCAGCTTCGGGAAGGATGATCTGGGTGCCTGCGCTTCCAGCTCCCGCCAGGGAGCATCACGGGTGTGGGACAGTGCACGTGGGGTCCTGAGGGTTCGCTGCTTTGGAATGATGACCGACTCAGGGCTCTCCTCTCCAGGGAAAACTGTGGGTGCTCGGAAGCTGTGAGCAGAGGAAGAAAGCAGCCAGTAACTGTAGAGAGTGAACCCCGCTGGCACTGCTCAGTGCGAGGTGCCTGGCAGGGCTGTCTCCCTTACCAGGCAGGAGCAGCAGTGGGAGCCAGGACCCTCCAGGAGAGGTCACCTCACTGGAGCTTCCCCCAGTTTGGAAGCAGCTCCCTCTCAGCCCAATGCCCAGGCATGGTGGGGCGTGAACCCACAGCACAGCGCCGGGAGGTGAGAATGGTGCAGGGAGTGTGCAGCAACCCTCAGCCAGATGCACTCAGATGGGAGACTCTGGGAACCGAAGCAAAGAGCTTCCCAAGTTCAGGGCCTGTCCTGCCTTACTTTCTTTTTTTAAATGGTAAAATATACATAATATTCACCGTATTAAGCATTTGTAAGTGTTCAATACATTAAGAACATTCACATTATTGTATAACAATCACCACTAGCCATTTCCATAACCTTTCCATCTTCCCAAAGAGGAACTCTGTACCCTTTAAACAATAACTCCTCATTTCCCCCTTTCCCAGCCCCTGGTAACCTCTACCCACTTTCTGCCCCCATGAATTTGCCTATTCTGGCTCATATAAGTGGAATCACACACTGGATTACTTCACTTAACATAATATCTAGCTTATTTTACTCAGCATATTTTCAAGGTTCATCTATGTGGTAGCATGTGTTACTTAAAAAGCATTTCATTACTTTTTAAGGCTCAATAATATTCCACTGTATGTATATACCACATTTTGTTTATCTATTTATCTGTTGATGGACACTTGAGTTGTTTCCACTTTTTGGTTATGTGAATGACGCTGCTATGAAAATGTGTGTACAAATATCTGTTTAAGTCCCTACTTTCATTCTTTTGGGCATATATCTAGGAGTGGAATTGTTAGATCACATGGTTATTCTACATTTAACTTTTTGAGGAACCACCAAACAGTCTTCCCCAGTGGCTGCACCATTTTACATTTCTACCAGCAATGCGAGAGGGCTCCAGTTTCTCCACATCCCTGCCAATACCTGCTGTTTTCTGATTTTTTGACAATAGCCATCCTAATGGGTGTGAAGTGGCATCTCATTGTGGTATGTGCATTTCCCTAATGATTTGAGCGTCTTTTCATATGCTTATTGGCCATTTGGATATCTTCTCTGGAGAAATGTCTATTCAAGTCCTTTGCCCATTTTTAATTGAGTTGTCTTGTTGCTGTTGAGCTGTAGAAGTTTTTTTAAAAATATATTCTGGATATTAATCCCTTATCAGGTATATAATTTGCAGATATTCTTTCCCATTCTGTAGGTTGTCTTTTCACTTTCTTGATTGTGTCTTTTGATGCACAAAAGTTTTAAATCTTGATGAAGTCCCATTTATTTTTCTTTTGTTGCCTGTGCTTTTGTTGTGACGTCCAAGAAATCACTGCCAAATCCAATGTAGGTCTGCACTAAATCCACTGAAAATCCAATGAAGATTTTCCTCTCTGTTTTCTTCTAAGAGTTTTATAGTTTTAGCTCTGAATGTTAGGTCTTTGATTCATTTGGAGTTAATTTTTATATGCAGTGTAAGGGAACTTCATTCTTTTACCCTTACATTCAGTCACAAAACTGGATATCCAGTTTTCCCAGCACCATTTGTTGAAAAGACTGTCCTTTCCCCATTGAACGGTCTTGACACTCTTGCCAAAAATCAATTGACCATATATGCGAGGGTCCAGGCTTCCTTTTCAATACTGTCCCTACCCTTTCGTTTTTGCCGCCACGTCAGTATCGTGGCTGCCCTGAAAGGCTGACGACCGCTCATTCCCTACATCTTCCAACCAGGTCATTACTGCCTCCGGGCCACAGCCCCCAAAAGCAGGTGCACTAAGTCAGCACGGATAACATAATTCTCTCTGTTCTCCCACATCTGTTCCCACTCCTGTTTTATGCTCCAGCCCTCATTCACATGTCGTTTATATCCATGACTCCCCACACCGACTGAATAGGTCATGAAGTCCGCCTAATCTCATCTCCGGCTTGTTTCTTACATTTATCTCCTCTCTTCCGTTCTCTCCACCACTGCCTCAATCCAGGCTCTCTCTCATCGGTTTTCACCCATCACCCATCTTCCGCCCCGAGGCCCACCCAGCCAGCCCAGCCCCCAACACTTCCTCCAGAGTGAACATGGAATGTGCCAGTCTGACGTGGTCTCTGCTGCTTAGAGTTCCTCAAAGATGCCCCCTCTAGGAAGGAGGGCAGTCTATCACCCCTCCACCACACACACACACACACACACACACGCACGCACACGCATGCACGCACTGCCTCAGATACACCGGAATTGCTCCTGGTCCCTAACTATCCAGTTTTAATCCTCAGGCCTTTGCATGTTACTCTCCTCCTGTCAGGAGAGTCTTTGCTCCCACTGTCCACCTTATTGTTCTAAAGCAGCTCAAATATCACCTCCTTTGTGACAAGTTCTGGACCATCGGAAGCAGAACTTCACATTGTTCATTCATACGTGTTGCACACCCTCTGTGGTTTATTAGCTACCACAATGACGGTAATAATCTACATAACCTCCACACCACCAGCCCCACCTCCACAAAGATTTACCTAAATTTTAATAGACTCCAAAGTGGAGTCTATTGTAACACTACGGGGACACCTGGAGACCACCTGTCACAGTAATGCCACACTCGGTTGTTCTCTTGCAGATTTCTCCCCTAGACAGTGAGAGACGTGAGGACAGGGACTGTCTTCTATTCCCATCTGCAGCCCCAGCACAGGATCTGGCACCCAGCAGATGCTAATACTTATTTGCTAAATAAAGGAATGACTTCAAGTGCCCACTTTAAAGTTTTGCAGCCCTTGGAAAATTCCACCGTTTGGGCAGCTGCTCACGGCCTCTGTGCAAACAGGCAGTTCATCACTCTCAAGGTTGGCAGCAGATCTGCTGAGCTGCACTCAGTCCTCAGGCTTTCTCTCAGAGCCGGCCCTCCACTCCAGCAGAAGCCACATCTGACTCTCTCGACAGGCGCTTCTCCCAGGGCACGGGGAGAGGCTCCATGCAGCCCTACCATTTTGAGCACTATTTTAAAAGCAAATTCAGAAGCAATGGTGGTATTTTTTTCCCCTTAAAAACAACTCCTTTGACATAATAAGGTTAAAAAAGAAAGGAAAAACCTCATCCTGCTTTTCCTTTCAGCTGAATTGAAAAAAAACATCCCCAATCTCCCAGTTCCAGCTGGCAGACCGCTGGACTCTCAGCTTCCGAGAAGAAGGCGAGCGGAAAGATCGGCCCTCAGCAGCTGAGAACTTATTTTTGGCTAAACAGCTGGCGGAGGACTTGCTGGCAGCAGGCAGCGTCTCCCTGCAAGGATGCAGAGGCAACAGCGCCATCCCAGCAGAACACCCCGTCCGGGCCTGGGTACCTGGCTCTTAGCTTCACAGTGACAAGTCAGAGCTTCTCGGGGCCAAAGCAACCCTGGTGGCCAAGGACCTCCTGAGGGCCCTTTAAAGGAGAAAAGGGTGTTCAGCTCCCAACAAGGAGGCTCCAGGGGAACTTCATGGTTGGCCTCAAAGGAAGTTCTCCTTTGGAAAAGGGGAGAAGACCAGCTCTGTCCTGCTCTAAACCCAAGACCAGGACTGGCAGGTGGGATCCCATAAAGGCAGAATGTAGCCACTTCATTACAAAGAAAACACCCCTCATCCAGAGGTCTCTGACGGTGGAATGAGTTGCCCTAGAACTGTGTAAATAGAGGCTGACTGGCTTACCACTGCCAGAAATGTTATAAGAGGGATCCCTGGATGGAGTGAAAGGAACTTAGTTTCTTAAAGCTGGGAAGGTCAGTGGAGACCAGTTAGGAGTTGATGAACATGATCACTGTGGACAGGCAACTGGACAGGGGACACCTAAATTTTAATAGACTCCAAAGTGGATTTTTACACAAAATTACACATTTGTTGATTTTCTCTGATTAAAGCCACAGAGTAAGAGCCAATCTTCTTTACTTTGTGCTGAATCCATGCTATCTTTTGTAATGTTGATGCTACAGCCCAAGTTCAAGGCTTTCCACATCAACGTGAGAGAGAACAGAGGGTCTCTGCCCACTTCTGCTTTTCACCAAGTTGTTATAATGGGCTCGCTTCTTTGTTTCTGCTTTTTTCACTTGTGATAATTTAGACAACAGGATTAAAAAGTCCTAAAGACTATGAGAATTAATGTTCTTCAAAGAAAGCTTTTGCATTTATATTCCATCCAGATATCCAGTACTCCAGAAACATCTTCATATTCAATGTGGAATAACAGAAATCCAAAGCAAGAGAACATGAATTCGGCAGAAGAAAAAATAATTTTCACTGGCAGAGAGTCTCCATTTCAAACTCAGAGGTTACCGATTATGTGCCAGGCCCTACCTTAGCTACCACCTTGATGAAGACACGCCAAAGATGGGACCCTGTCCTCTGGGGACATGGCGCACACGCTCCACGGCACTCAACCCAGTGCGCTGCCCACCTGGGCTGTTCTCACCTCTCCTCGCACCCCCCGCCCAGTCCCATGGACTCTCTGCAGGTCAACAGGTTTGTCCTCTGGTTGCTTTTATTTCAAACGAGCTCAATCCAAGCAACATTTGTTAAACTCTCACAAAGTACCAGGGTCAATGTTAGCACCTTGGAGGCGCAGGATTCAAAGGTGAGTAGCTTCTAAATATGTGTCCATTTGTTTGTTTGTACCTCCACTTTATTCCCCAAGCATTAGAGGTGGCTTACAAAAATAAAACAGGACCAGGGAAAATAGACATTCTAAGGGAAGGTCAAGCCAGGAGACAAAGGAGGAACACGCACACACACCACACACGTACAGCACAGAGTCCTACATGGCTGGTAAAGTAAAACCACAAATTTGACTCCATGGATGAACAGGACATAGTCTCCAAGCCGTCTGGGGATGGACAGCAGCCCTTATACCGATTTCTTGGTATAAAAGCATAGAAGCTGGCACACGGCGGACGCTCTAGGCATTCACTGTTTAGATGCCGACTGGGGCATCAGAACACAAGGTCACTCCTCAAAGCACAACATCCAGCTGAATAACTTGGGCTGGGAGGGTCAGAGGAGGCTTTGCTCAAGAGGTCTCATCTCCGGTGGGCTACTTCGATGGGGAGACTGCCCAAAGGTACCAAGCCAGTCATCACTGCTGCCATGACGCTAGGATGGAAGTGGTGCTATGAAGAAAAATACCACACAACTCCTCAAGCAATGGCAACCCCACTAAACAGGGCGTGCTGGCAGCACAGGGGTTGGAACCTCAGTTTCAGGGCCACACTCTGGATCTGCAATTCCCTAGGCTTGGGCAATGTCATTCACTGAACAACCTCGAGGTTCTACCTGGGGGTACTGGTCATGGAACCCTTCTGATGGCAGTTTCTTTGGTAAAGAGACAAGGTCATTCAACAGTCAGAAACACACCACCATCTAGAAAGTTATAATCCCCAAATTAGCTTCACCCCACACCTGAAGTCCTTCACTCTAGGGAATGTGAAATGACCAACAGTCATTCCCCGAAGGTTTAACAGCCAGGTTGCTCTTTCAGGGGATCACAACGTGAGTACTCAACGCAAAAACTTCAAAAACGAATCCCAGTTTTGCTAGAACGCTTAGTGATAAAGCCTCTTATCGCACTGAAGCTCCAAATAAAGGAACGTGAGAAGTTATTGAAAAGTGGCATCTTCTCCCACCGAAGCACTGCATCTTCTTTCAGAGCCCTTGCCACTCTATGTGTAGAGAGAAAGGTGGTGGGGTGGGGAGAGGACTTCCCAGGTGAAGGAGAGATGGGTCTGAAAGACAGCGGCCCCGGCTGAGCACGTGCGTCACCTCCCCGGGGAGGCCCAGTACTTGTACCAAGGACGGGACCCTCAATAACAACACCATCTCCTGCTTGTCCCTGTAATTCAACCCGTGGTTGGGACCAAGGTCCCAGTTAGCGAGCGGAAAAACCAACACCCTGCAGGAAAAGAAGGTGGAGGATCTGGCCTCGGAGGGGGGACACCCAGCCTGGGAGATGAAAGGTGCAGCCAAGGGACTGTGGGAAGGGGGTGGGGAGTGAGCGGCAGTACAGTGGGCTATTCCAACAGAACCCACAATCCATAGTGGACAAGGTGTGGCCCACGTGAGCTGGACCCCACCTGGAGGGCCCGTGAAGATGGACAGAAACAGGAATCTTAGTGAAATGCAACTTCTGATTCCAGCTTTTGTGGGGATGGGGCCAGTGTGCTTGGGAGCACCACTTTACAGCTTAACTACAGATTATATGCCTCTGAGACCCACAGAAGATCGGGCATCTACAACCTCAAGTCTTTGGCATTTTGGGGGATACAAGGCAAAAAGAGGCTGAGAAACACTCTCAAAAGTAGGCAAATGCTTTTTCACTGGATCAGGGAGGGATTCAAATTGTCCTCTGCTGAAAGGTTACTTCGGTAGGCAGGGTGGACCCAGGGTCAGCGGACATGCAGACATTCTCAACATTTCATTACGAATAGAGGAGTGGTGGCAATGACCGTTCTCGCCCCCGGCTGAGATGCTCGTCAAGACCCGCAAGAGGGCTTCCCTGGTGGCACAGTGGTTGAGAGTCCGCCTGCCGATGCAGGGGACACGGGTTCGTGCCCCGGTCTGGGAGGATCCCACGTGCCGCGGAGCGGCTGGGCCCGTGAGCCATGGCCGTTGAGCCTGCGCGTCCGGAGCCTGTGCTCCGCAACGGGATAGGCCACAACAGTGAGAGGCCCACATACCGCAAAAAAAAAAAAAAAAAAAAAAGACCCGCAAGAGCCTTCACGCTGGCCTCAGCCCCAGCATCTGCCTCCCCTGCCCTCTTCACCGCACCACTGTCAGGGTGCTCTTCCTAAAACACATCCTTGGCCAGGTCATCCCTCTGCTCAAAAATATGGCTAAATGTTTCCTCTGCTTTTCGGCCTCAACCAGACTTTACAATTTCAACCCGTCCACTCCCCACCCCCCTTCTACCTACATCCCGTGGTTCTGCCCCCGTGGACACGCTGATTTCCCAGAATCACACCTGTTTAGGTTACTCCTCCTCCCTTACCCATCAGCCCTTTGCAAATACGTGTGCAGGTGCATGCATGCATGCGTGCATGCATACACACACACGCGCGCTTCCACACCTGGTTAAAATCCTACTCATCTTTCCAGGCACATTCCTCTGGAGCATGCTTCCTCTGGAGGGCCTTCCTAGTTCCCTGGGTTAGAATTCAATGCTCCCTTAGGTGTGTTCCTAGAGCATCCAGAACTTACCCTTGATGTCACACTGATCACACTGTTCTAGGTGGCTGTGTGTGTGTTAGTTTCTGCCACTTGAATGTAAGGCAGCTGGATGGCAGAGACTGAGCTGAAATCATTTTTCTTAGTCCCACTGCCCTCCCACCCATCCCAGGCCTAAAGGCAGTGTCTCAAACATGGTAGCCACTCAGTCTGTGTATGAAGTGAATTGAGTCTGTAATTGCAGATCATTGATTTACAGTCAATAAGCATGGACAATACTGAAAGGGACCCTGGATCCAATTCTGACAAATAACCACTCCAATATTAGATAGATATTGGATGAGCCAACTCACATTTGTACTTCAGTCCACATTATTTAGAAAGTAACTGATGCCGTTTGAAAGGACGAGGTCCTAGTTGATTACAGAGAGCAGTGGGAGGGGTGGAAGATGAGGTGACCGTGGAATCAGCTCAGCCTCCCAGAGCTGTGACCTCGGGGAAGTCCCACAGCCCTTCTGAGCCTTGGTTTCCCCATCCACAACACGGATGTGAGAGTTCTGTCCCGTTAACGAGGCTGCTCAGAGAAGAGAGGAGATGATATTTATAAAAGGGATTTAAGAACTAAAAATGTGCTATTCAAATGAGAAAACTTACATAACCATTTTGTGAATCCTACTGTGATAAGCAAAGTTTTTTAGTTAATCCCCCTTTTTGGCTTGGGTAAAGAAGGGATGGGAGCTGTATTTACTGCTGAACACCCCTGTGTTGGTAATGGGTCTGATACTTTGGGATAGCTTCTCTGAAAATGCAAACTATTATCTTTGGGGACCACAGGGTTCTGGCCACCCAAAATACAGATACATAGCATTAACTTTGGTTTCTCTACAATAAAAACATTGAATGGTCTCTTTTGGTTTTGGAAAGGTCAATGAGGAAAAACTCATCATAACAAGGAAGATGAAGAGACTGGTAAACTATTTAAATGTTATTATAAATACACAAGACACAGATGCCATCTAGCTAATAGCTCATATCAGCTCCCTAGAAACTCAACCACTAACACTGGGCATGTGGTCTTAGGGTCTCTCCCATCTGCCGTTGACTTTACCACTGATGGCAGAAAGCTTACGCCACACCAGACCCAGGGGCCAGCTGTGTGGCTATGCATCCATCACGCTGCCTGCAGACCACATGACTGCCCCTGGGGCATCTTCGTGCCAGCCTGATACATGTAAATGCCTGAAGCCCGCACAGTGACCAAGTAGAAAGGCACACGTGATGCCCAGGGGCCAGTCTCCAAACTGTCTCGATTCCATACCAGCATGCTCACCTGTCAGTGTGTCGCTACACATGCTTGCTAACCACGGGCTAACCAGACAGCTAGGGATTCACGCAGCCTGATGCAGGTCATCAACCATACAGGACAGCTGCATGCTAGCTGGTCCCGAGTTTTTATCATTCCCGTGCTGTAATCAAACGCACAGAGTATTTCCATATACTCTCTGTGCATATATAACTATGCATTCTATGTCTTGTCATAGCACTGTTCACACAGCACCCAGGAGTGCATCATGTATCATGGTGATGTGTGCCAGGCACGGAATGATTGTGCCTAGACCACAAGGCCCATTGTCACCAAAAGCCAAGAAACATCTCTTAGGTACAGAGCAGGATTTGCTGTAATAACTTTGGATTCAAGTCTGAAAACTCCATCATGGCAAGTTAGTTGGAAAAATGGTGTAAAAATGCGCCCAGTGGCAGGGACACACACATCAAGCTGGTGTCGCATCCACTCTAAAAGCAGAAGGGACTCTGATGCCTCATCATACCCTGGACAGAAACAATGATGGGGCTCTGCATTGTCCCCCCATCCCTTTTCCTGGGACTCAGGAGTAGCTACGGGCAGCTGAGGCCGGTTCCGTTCTCGTTGTATAACTCTGCTCAGAAACTGCAGAACATTTCTTCAGCTTGGGAATGTTCCCCTGAGGTCAGCTGATTTGACCCTCCTTACATCACAGATGAAAAGCTGAGGCCGAGGGGTACAGTGATGGCTGCTGGCCACACTGCTGATTAAAGGCTGATGTGTATTCACAGTGACACGCTTAGCCACCAGATTAATTTTTTTTTTTTTTTTTTTTGCGGTACGCGGGCCTCTCACTACTGTGGCCTCTCCCGTTGCAGAGCACAGGCTCCGGATGCACAGGCTCAGCGGCCATGGCTCGCGGGCCCAGCCGCTCCGCGGCATATGGGATCCTCCCAGACCGGGGCACGAACCCGTATTCCCTGCATCGGCAGGCGGACTCTCAACCACTGCGCCACCAGGGAGGCCCGAGATTAATTTTTAATTACAGTGTACACTTGGCTACTGAGCACATTTACTGATAACAAAAAGAGCACCATGGCCAGACCCAGAGAGAGGGAGGAAGCGGGAGATGAGAGTGGGATGTGGGGCTCAGGACTGAGAACAGGTTGGAGGTGGGAGGGTCCAGAAGGGAGGGACACTGGACTCAGTGCCCGGCTCTGACTCTGACCAGCCGTGTGGCCTCAGGGCAGCCTCCTTCCCTCTCTGGCCGGCCACTTCCCGGGCTGTAAACGGAAGGAGTCAGCCTCTATGATCCCTTCACACTCACAGTTCAGACAGATTCAGGAGGTATAAGCATCATTCATCGTGGAAGGAAGCCCTGGCGTCAGCCTGATGAAATTTACAAGGGAAGGAGACAGACATCCTTCCACCCGGCTCTGGCCAGCCTCATGACCCCTCCCTCACTGTGACGGCCTCGGGCAACTGTTATCATGACACAGAAGGACCATCCTCGGTCTCCTTACCTTCACAGAGGTGAACCTGCCACTGCACAGCCAGGAGGGGAGGTTGTGATTCACCTTGTTTACTAAGCACTCTACGTTCATGCAGTGAGTTCTTTTAAATACGAGAGTCTGAAAACTGAGTCCAAAACACCAACATTTAGAAGTGCAGAGAAATGTTTCAGAGGTTTCTATAGATCAGGAAATGCTCACTGCATGACCAGCCCTGTGGCAAAACCAGGCCAGTGACCCAAGTCCCTAGGGAGTGGCACGCAGTATTTTAAAGCTGTCACCGTCCGCCCACTCACTGCTCCATCACTTCCTTTCACGTGGGACATGTGAAGCCACAGACAAATGAGGCCACGAATTACTCTTCTTGGACTCAAGGGCAGGGCAGGCTGGGACAGCGGGTAACAGACGTGTTAGGTGTGGTGGGTGGAAGGAGAACGGGCTTCTGAGCCTGGCTCATCAGGGGTCAGACGGCAGGAGGTGTGACTCTGGGAATCACCTGCCTCTTCTGGCCTCAGCATCCTCATCTCTGTCACGTCACTGCTGGCCTTACGTGATCTCTAGCAAATCCTCTTTGACACATTCATTGGATTTGCTACTAGTAAAATGTGCACAGAATTATCAGTGAATGATGAAAAATATTTTAATAGAGTTTTCGTTAAAGATGTGATCTTGGTTTAATCACCCAGAATGCCACAGGTACCTACAACTGTCTGCGGGGTTCCAGGCAGTGTACAAGACACCTCATAGACAGTCTAGTGCTTTGCCCCAGACAGGGCCAATCTAAAGAATGATGCCCATTTTCAGATGAAGAAATTGGAACTGAAGTTGCTCAAAGCATAAAGCCTCCTCCGTGTGGGAGCAGGACTGGAACCTGGGTTTCCTGCCGTCACAACAATGATGAATAAAGTTCTTATCTAACTGGGTCAGGCTGGGTTAATTAAAGGTTGAAGGGGGAAATAAAAGTCAGTGCATAATTAGGTTAATGTTTTTATAAAAGTTGACTCCTATGAAGTCAGAATATTGATAAGTAAGTTCCAGAACTACTTCCCTCTGTTTTTGTTTTCCAAAGCCCCAGAACATGAGCTCCATTTAAGAATGGGTAGAATTCACCTTTAAAAACAGCATCTCGTGTTGTTTTTAAAACGTGATTTTATATCCTTCATTTTTTCAACTTTAAAAATGGAGTTCATGTGTGTCCATACCTCTTGGGAGACTCAAGTAAGATAAAAGGTACAAAAACAATACGACAGCCATAATTCTCTACACAAATGGAAGGTGGCATTTTATTGTTGTAATTATTACTTTGCCTTGATAAATATCTAAAAGTTTCCCAAAGCATCGTGTGACAAGGATCAGACGTATAAGGATGCGGTTTAACTGGAAGTTTTCATTTTGTCCTTTGTCACGTCACCAGTGCCCACCAGGATGCCGATGGCCTCCGGGGGTGGGTGGGACAAAGAGGAGGAGCTGGGCTGAGAGACCCAAAGGGCAAGGAGCCCTAACGGGTGAGCCTGATCAGAGCTGATGGCTCACGGGACTATCCGCTGCTCATCTATCCTTGATGGACCCGTTAACCAGATAACTGCCAGGCCCCCGCTTCTGCACAAGGAAACGACAGACTGCCAACACGAGACCATGCGAGGACCCCCTCCAGTCAACCTGGACACGCCCCCTCCCCTTCGTTTCCTCACAGCAAGACCCCAACTGGGCATGACACCCAACATGGGCATAGAGTATCCCCAAGTCACACAGACGCTGGGAAATTCTGAAAGTGGCCCAGCTGGGAATCTCGGGAATACAGAAGCGAGAGGGACTGGGTCTAAGCAGGGGACGCAGCCGAGGTGGCAGGTGAGCTGGGCCTGCGGCGGGAGGGACGAGGTGAGCGGAGCACGGGAGCCACGGGAGCAGGCGTGGGAGAGTGGGACGCCCAGGCTGTTAGTGTGCGCATGGGGGTTACTAGGCAATGGCCTTGAACTTCAGGCAAAAGTGTCTGGTTGTGGGCAAGGGAAACAGAATGAACATTAGCCTACAGAAGGCTTTTCCTGTCCTGCTTTCGGTATACGTGTTTCATCACCACGACCCTCCCTGCCCCAGTTCCTTAGCTGCCTTCAACATCTTCCTAAAGTCTAATCAGAGAAAAGTAACTGGTGCAAAAATCACATGAGACAGCGGGAGAGTCTGCAGTCAGACAGACCGAGACGGTCTCTTCCACTTTGGGGAGTTATTTCATCTCTCTGAGCTCTGACTTCTCCATTTGTAAACTGGAGACGATAATCCGTATCCCATGGAACATAAGAAAATTAAAGGAAACTCAGTATCCATTAGTTTATCATTACTTTTAATAAGTAGGAAACGATACAGACATGTACACTTGCATGATGCCTTTGCTCTGAAATGTTAAGAGGAGTTGACACGTGACAGTGTGTCCCTCCCACCCTCCCTGAAATTCCCGCGGACGGGGCCATTAAGGAATGGGTTACAACAAAGGGAGGGGCACCGTCTCCGGAAAGCCCCTCCTCCTCTCCTGGCTTCCAAGACACTCCACTGCTCTCCTCTGTCACTATTTACTCTCAGTCACCTTTGCAAGCGCCTCTTTTTTTGCTATCTCCACAACTGCTGATGTTCAGCCCTTGACCTGATTTTACAGGACACCTCCCCCTGGGTGGGTGAGAAAATTCACAATTCACTCCCTTGGCTGCAGAAACCATTTAACCAGTCTTGACACGCTAACAACTCCTACCTTTGTATCTCCTCCGCCAGCACGCCCCGCTTCAGACCTTTATTTCAGTGCCTCCTGGAGATGCCCTCCTGGATTGTCCAGTGAGGATCTCAGCCGCCACACACTGAATGCAACCCCTAACCTCCCGACAAGAGAATAATCCTTTAGAATCACAGACTTGATCGCCTCACCCCCCTGCCCCGCCCCCCCCCAGTCATAAAGGTCCAGCCTGTCCTGTCACGTCTCCCACCCCTCGCTCTGGCCACCCCCCAGGCACACCCTCCACAGCAACGTGCCGCCCACCATGGCGACAGGTTCTCTCCTTGACCAAACTCTATTCAGGCTCCTCTGAACTCTCTCAACCAGGGCCTGACCTCAGGGCCTCTGGGTTGGTCTCCATATTGTCCAGTCGTAGCAAGAGTCCTGCTCCATCAGTTTAACCAGAACCCTCGCCCTCCACGTCGGATAACCCTAACTGATGGAGTCTCCCAGGTGATGCCTGATCAGTCCATTATTTATTTTTGGCTGCATTGGGTCTTCATTGCTGTGCGCGGGCTTTCTCTCGTGGTGAGCGGGGGCTACTCTTTGTTGTGGTGCACGGGCTCTAAGCATGCAGGCTTCAGTAGTTGTGGTGTGTGGGCTCTGTAGTTGTGACTCGCAGGCTCTAGAGCTCGGGCTCAGTAGTTGTGGCGCACGGGCTTAGCTGCTCCACGGCATGTGGGATCTTCCCAGACCAGGGCTCGAACCTGTGTCCCCTGCATTGGCAGGCAGATTCTTAACCACTGAGCCACCAGGGAAGCTCTTCACTTGAATTTTTAACAGTTCCCAAATAAGACTCAAACGTGAGTCCTTCTACCTAGCAGTTCTCAATCCTGGCTGCATCCTGGAAACATCTGGAAGCTTCTAAAAAAAAAAAAAACTTCTCATGCCTGGGCTCTACCTCAGATTGGGGTTAATCATCAGAATGGGGTTGAGGGGTGGGCAGGAGGACTTTTTTAAACTCCACAGGTGACCCCAATGAGTGGCCAGAGTTGAGAACCTCTGGCCTGAAAACGCTTTGCCTTCCCACCTAGACGAAGAAGGTGATTCTGCCGGGGCTGTCTGGAGAGGCTCCACGCTGACCGGCACTGGGATGATCCCCACATTATACTGTCATTATCAGGAGGGGAGGAATTCTGAATTTTCATTCTTTGGATTCCAAGCACTGGCAGGGTGGGTGCCCGGCAATGTTTCTGAACTGACTGGAAGGGGTCAGAGCAAGCAGGTTGGGGTAGAGGGAGGGTCTCCAAGTTCCAGGCAGGCTCTACTACTTCTCTCCACCCGTAAGGGCATGGCAGGTGTAGTCACACAGTTCTCCAGGGTGACACAGCCCAATATGCCAGGCATCTTCTAATTTAAGATACAAGCTCTGGGCACATAAACTGTCCTAAAAATGGCAGGTAAATGTCACGGTTAGCATTTTAATGTGTGTAGCTTCGTGGAGCAAGGGTGATCCAGAGTCACTGATCTGGGGGTGAATCTCAGCTCAGCAGGCATCCGTCACGTGAACTTGGTCACATCCCATGCCCTCCGAGCCCTTGGGAAAAAAGTGGGGGTGAGCAGGTGACGAAGGTCCCTAAAGTTCTTTCCAGCTCTAACATCCTATAGCGCTCTGACCAACAAAAAAGAAGTCCTTTCTCCTTAGCTGTACGCAAATGAAGCAGAAGTCACTAAAATGAGGGTGACAGGGAGCCGGAAGGAAATTCACAAAGGCAGCCAGGCTCAGAAGTAGCCTACAATTTCACAACCCATCACTAGGCTTTGTCTGAAAAGACTGTTGAAAGAAGAGAGACGGGACTTGGAGTGGCCAGAAGAATAATTCCAATCGCACTTCTCCAAATAATGTACTTTATATTCTTTTTGAGTTCAAGGTCTCTGATATGCTTTCCAAAACATTTTTACAAATGTCAAACTCACTGTCAACCCTAAACCACCTGGAAAAAAAATAACTGACAGGCAGCTAAATTAAGGAGCTATAATTTCACTGAAGTGTTTCAGGGACCTTTTAAGCCACAAGAACCAAACTGAAATTGCTTCAGTCGAGCCCAGAAGCCGCCTGAGTAAGAAGAGACCATAAAACATTCCCCCACCCCCCTACACTTTAAAATTGAGCCAAGTTGCTGAGAGGGTAGATCTTAAGGTTTGTCCCCATTAAAAAAAAAGTTGCAACTATCTGAAGAGAGAGATTAATTACATTAAACATGGTGATCGTTTCACAGTGGATATGTATATCAAATCATCAAATTATACAGCTTAAACATGTACAATTCTTAATTGTCTTAATATACCTCAAATTTTTTTTTTTTGGGGGGGGCAGTACGCGGGCCTCTTACTGTTGTGGCCTCTCTTGTTGCGGAGCACAGGCTCCGGACGCGCAGGCTCAGCGGCCATGGCTCACGGGCCCAGCCGCTCCGCGGCATGTGGGATCCTCCCGGACCGGGGCACGAACCCGTGTCCCCTGCATCGGCAGGTGGACTCTCAACCACTGCACCACCAGGGAAGCCCAATATACCTCAATTTTGTTTTTAAGTGGAACCTGTGGAGATGAACTGGGGCCTCTCTCTGCCACAGGACCTCCATCACCCCACATGCCATGCATTCTGAGCTCCCCGTGACCAAAGGCTCACACCAGCAATCCTACTGAAGCCTGAACCCCCATCCCTTCCCCTGCAGCCTTTTTGCTTTCCAGATGGCAGCGCCCTTCCCTGGACAGTCCTGACTCCCAGCAACCGGCCCCACAGACCCGAGCAAATCACCAGGCCTCGAATATTCTGCCTCGAAGGTCAGGTGGCTGAACTAGTTTTCTTTCATGGACGCTGCCCCAGCTCTAGGGAGAAGAAGTGAAGGTCCAGGAATTCTCTTCTCCCATCCAGCACCCCAGGAGAAGACAGAAGCTCTAAGGAGGAAAACACTGGTGGGAAGCTGATATCCACAAGGGAGCGTGCTGGCAGCACGGAGAGTGGGGTCTACGGTGGGTCAGGATGGGACAGCATCGGGCCGGGGCTGCCGGGGTGATTCCAGTCCCACTACCAGCTACTTGGAGGCAGAGCTGGGCCTCTTCCAAGCACGGCCTTGTCCCTCCATGACTGGGCAGGTACAGCCACTTAAAGGAAGGGTCCAGGAATGCCATTCTGGCCCTTGAATGACCTTCAGCCTAGTCAAGACCTCTGCCACTTGCCAAATCTGAAAACAGAGCTGAGGTGTCTGCCACATGAAGCTGTAGCTAGTGGACCCCAAAGGCCTGTTGGCCGGATTTTCATGAGATGCTTTGGCAAAGCCCTTTCCTGGCACCACCTTTACAGCTTTAGATCAGGTCTCCAAATGAGACGCAGGTGTAGAATGACAGCCGCTGGTCATTTTGCAAATAGGACACTCAAGGTGCGCCTCCCTCCCAGGGCAAGCTGATCCTGTCCGCCAGCTGCTACCCATGTCTCGGCATGAAAAGCAGTTCAAGGGAGACTCTGGTGGCAGGCATCTCCTCAAAACCAGTGCGGGTCAGGGGAGAACGATTAACGAGGTTCTGGCCCTGGACTCGCATCCTAAAGACTGCAGCGCGAGAACCACACTGGGAGGGGGAGGGGATACCTGTGGGCAGGGCTGTCTCCAAGGCCAAAGGCTCCTGAGCTGCTCTCAGTGCTCGACGACCTGGAGAAGCAGCTGGAGGAGGGCAAGGAGGTGGCCTCACCTGCTGAGGCAAAACTAAAGACCCACAACCAAGTAACACACGACAGTCCTTGCCCCAGTCCAGCGGGCACTGCAGGCCACCTAACCCCACTGGGCCTCAGCTTCCTCACCTGTAGAGTGGGCAGGAGGACCCCACACCACACAGCACGAAACGGCTTCACGTTACCATTCTCCAGTCACATTCGACCTCTCCAGGTGCCCATTCGTGATTTGTTCCCCGCAAGTTGGCCCTTGGTGTACATCTGGTCCCTCCCTGAGGCGGGGCAGGGAGCAGACCGACCCAGGGTGATTTTTCCAGCCCCCAGGGATGGCCCTGACATCAGGGGTCCCTGCCACAGTTCCTAGATCTCTAAGGAAAAGCAAGAGTCTCATCAGCTCCCTTAGGGTCTGCCTTGCCTCTGCTTCGACACTGTGGATGGGAGAGAATCTAGCACCCCTACCATCACAGGACGGGTGGGGCAAGTGCGCCCCTTGGTGGTTTAATCCAGAAACTGCAGAGAGAGGGCCGAAACCCCGAGCCTCCACCACAGGGGCTGGGCACATGTGTGTTGCCACCCCACCAGCCAGGCCTCTGGAGAGGCCTGACGCTAACGTGAAAGGTGGTGGAAACTCCCTGGGGAGGCGCCGGTATGACAGACCCAGCTCCAGGATCTAAGCCTCACTGCCCCCTTTCTCCCAGCTCTTCTTCTGAAATGTTCCAGGGACTCTGATCCTCAGACCACTTCCTTCCTGAGGCCCTGGGGATGAGCCCTAAACAAAAAACCTCCTGGCTATTTAGTCAGGATGAAACAGCTAAAGAAGGTAGGGAAGGGACTGATTTATGTTAGGAAGGGGGTGGATAAGAGAGAAAAGGAAGGAGGGAGAAAACAATGAAATCAAGGTAAAGCTAAAATGATGAGCAGAGGCGAGTGCAAAGTGGGAGGGAAGGAGGACAGAGGTGGGGAAGATGAGTGAGGGAGAGGCTTGGGGGAGACCCGCTGGGGGAGACACTGCCCAAGCGTGCCTCCAGGGGCCATGGGGCGTCCAGATACAGAACATTCACCCATCCACCCATCCATACGTCTACCCATCCACCCATCCATCTACCCATCCACCCATCCATCTATCCATCCATCCATCCATCCATCCACCCATCCATCCACCCATCCATCCACCCACCCATCCATCCATACACGCATCTACCCATCCATCCTTCCATCCACCCATCCATCCATCCACCCATCCATTCATCCATCCATTCATCTATCCACCCATCCATCAGTCCATCCATCCATCCACCCATCCACCCATCTACCTACCCATCCATCCTTCCATCCATCCATCCATCCATCCATCCACCCATCCATTCATCCATCCATCCATCTATCCATCCTTCCATCCATCCACCCATCCATTCATCTACCCATCCATCCATCCATTCATCCATCCAAAAAAAATTACTAAGTACCTATTGTGTGCCAGCTTACTGGCTTCTGGAGACACAGAGATAAAAAAAAAAATCCTTAGTCTAGAAAAGGAAAGGAATGTAAGCTAATGGTGAGTGTATTTTCTTATTCTGGAATAAGAAACCAGGGCATTTCACCGGTTATGGGCTAACCAGGAAAACTGCACAGGAAAGGCGGCCACAGCATCACATCCTTCATAGCTCCCTTGGGATATTATTAAAGAAAGAAATTTCAAAACTGAATTGTAGCAATGCTCCCAAAGGGAATTAAAGCCTAGCACCCTGTAGCAGTCCCCCCCATGCAGAGTGCAGGGAGCTCCCTCTCCAGCTGCCCACCCAGAGGTCAAGCCTCCTCCTAACCCGTGGCAATTGACCTGGGAAAGCTTCCTGTAGGAGGAGACCATGCCGGCTGAGTCTTAAATCAAGAGTAGAAGTCATCCACGAATAAAGGGGAAGAGGCGGTCTAGGCAGGGAAACAGCTTGTGAAAAGGTCACAAGGCCAAACCAAACCCCAAGCAGGCAGAGTGAGCACGGCCCATTTGGGTGTGGCTGGAATGTGCGGAGTACGTGAGGTAGTGATGCTGAAGAGAAGAACCATGTGCATCCTCTGTCATTTATCTTTCCCTTTTTCTCCCCACCTTTTCTCCCCACTGCACATGAGTGCGTTTCGGTTGGGTGTCTTTTCATTCATTATAGCCCCTCTCTCTCCCATGGTCTGGCCCAATCAACATTCATGTCACCAGCGTGCCCCTTTGAGCCACCTGAGTTGAGTTTGTGATCCAAGCGCCAAATAAGGAAGACCCTAGTTTGCCAGGTCATGAAGAGCAACGTAGAGCCACGGACAGGGCATAAGTGCATATCGCCACTAACGGAAGGGACAATGACACACAAAATGCCCTATTACCCTTAGCCCATATCTAGGATTTACCCCAACAAAATCATTTCAAAAGATACAGCGTTATGTATATGACCCAAGAATGGTCAGTGGTCTTGTCAAAACTAGGGGCCATGCTGGTCAAGCTGTGTGTCTCAGGCTCTCCCCGGGCTGAGCCAGGCTGGGAGAAGGAAGGAGAGAGAGATACACAGGTGTAGGGTGGGGGGAGGCGGAGGCAGCACGAGAAAGAAGGAGGGGCCTTCCTGCTGGGGACCAGGATGCTCAGGAAATGACCGCCAGCAGGCCTGGCACAGGGTGAGGCCATGGGCATCCAGCCCACTGGGGCAGGAGAGGCTCCCGCCCCCATGCCCACACCGTGCCCCCCTTTGCAGACACCACCTGTGAGCGCAATGAGAAGATGCTCAGTTAACAAAACTCAGCGGACAGGCCTGTTTCAGTCATGATGCATCACTGCAGATTTAGGGGGTCTCTTTGGTTTATTTTTTCCACTAAGCAATCTTTTTCAGATAGCCTCAGGTTGAGGTCAACATTGGGCTGA
The DNA here is from genome assembly GCF_964341445.2 of Mesoplodon mirus. Taxonomy (NCBI): domain Eukaryota; kingdom Metazoa; phylum Chordata; class Mammalia; order Artiodactyla; family Ziphiidae; genus Mesoplodon; species Mesoplodon mirus. The sequence continues at coordinate 224,249,428 of NC_138976.1, read as the reverse complement.
CAGGGGTCACATGGAACATCCCAGAAGCTGACCTCGCCCTGGACAGGCAGGAGGCTTCTCCAATGGTGAAAAGCGGCAAGTCGCCAAATGTCTGGGGACAGGGCGGTCAAGCGTGTGAAGCCGGTCATGGGAGGGAAGTGTTCTGTAGTCACTGAAAATGACAAGTATGAAGGTGATGAAGCGATGGGGAAAAACGCACTAATAATGTTTAAGTGAAAGAAGTACTACAAAAAGAAGTCTCTATCCAATGCGGTCTATGTAAAAACTATGTGTCCAGATGAACAAAGACCAGAAGGGAGCCCAGAAAGATGAAAACAGTGACTATGACGGGGCAGTGGGGGTGCAGTAATTTTTCAAAGTATGGCTGGAGCCTCGTCTTAATAATTAAAAATAGTTTTACATAAAAGAGGGAGAGATAGACTATGGTTCTCAAACTACGGGGTTGTGCTGGCGCAGTGGTTCTCAGACCTCAGCCTGCCTCGGACCACTAGCAGGGCTTGTTAAACAGGTTGCCGGGCCCACCCCCCAGGGTTTCTGAGTCAGTCAGTAGGTCTGGGGTGGGGCCCGAGAATTCGCATTTTCAACAAGTTCCCAGATGACGCGGGTGCCTCTGCGCCCACACTTTGAGGACCACTGAGCTAGTGCGTGGTTCTCTATGGAAGTATGAACTTGGAGACAGTGAGGAGGATGTCAGGAGCCCGTGTGCCGAGGCTCCAGCTGGCCCAGGAGATGACGCCGGTCTACGTTCTGATGGATGCTATAAGCCCGGTCACCCCCATCCTGTTCGTGGTCAGGGTCACCGACTCAGCAAGGCCCCAGGGGTGTACATCCTGATTGGAAAGCTCCTCCCGGCTCACAGAGACTGAGAGGCTATTACAGGGGGGTTAGCTACCAGCCCCCCTAGTTTCTGGAATCTCTCACTGGGTGGTCGCTCTTCCATACCTGCTCATCCCTATGGTCCCCTAGAGTCCAGAACATGGGGGCGAGAACCACAGAGACCCCCTGCCGGCTTCCATATGTGAAGAAACCAAGGGCCGGAGGGAAGAAGCCACGCAGCCGGCTTCTGGCAGAGCAGAGACTAGAACCCAGGGCCCCCGGCTCCCAGGCCCCAGCTCCCCTCTCCTGTGATGCCCTGTGCTCCACAAGAGTGAGCAGAGCCCCTCTGCCAACATTCAGTCACTGATAAAGACATCTGCTGGCCCGGCCACCTGGAGCCTTTCACCCCGAGCAGGTGCTGCTGATGAAAGCTTCGCGCCGGGGCCAGCACTCCCAGCCGGCTGCCACCGCCCAGGTTCACACTGAGACCCTCCTGGACCACAAGCGCCAACACCGCCAGGAAGCTTCATCCTGATGGGCCGGGGGTCTGTGCAAAGCAGGTCCCATGTGGCTGGCCCTGGGAGACTCAGGGCCCCCTCACACCCAGCACCTCCACATTCAGGACCCTCCTTTGAAAAAGTGTTTTGCCAGCAGGAGTTGGCCCTGTGAACTTGCCATAATTAAAGCTGCCCAGAGAGACCCAGCAGAGGGTCAAATCTGATTTCAGAGCCTAAAATCAGTCAGCCCAGAATTCTGAAAGAAACACGCAGCCTGCTGTCCCCAGCTCCAGTTCACAGGCTCCCAGCTGTCTCTGTGAGACCTTTTGGTGCGACATCTTGCTGGGCAGATACCAAATCCGAAGGTCGGAAGTGCACAGTGCATTTTCTGGGTAAAAATACCTGCACTGCTTACCTCATTCACCCAGACGGCTGTTCTCACCCACCCGAAGGATATGGCTACAGAGAAGCTATCCTTCTAACAAAGCCAGTTACTGCTACCGTAAGAAACAAAGAATCAATACCTGCTAATGCAAAAAGATGGCTACTAGCAATATGAAAGGATCTGTCTCCTAATAGGTCAAACTGTGCTTCAAATCAGAGGCCCCACAGAGATGCTGGCAGAAATCTCCTTAAAGGGGATTCAGGCCACCTTAAGGTTTGGGATTTTGCCAGCCAAGAACGTCACATGCAATTAATGTAAAATCACACAGGCGAACTGGCTTGGTTTTTACCCTCTGGCTGGGTCCACCTGTGACTTAGTCCCAAAAAAACCCTTGTGATCATCACTTTCAGTGCGACGGATCACCACGGTCCTTCCACACACAGCCTCATAACGTGAACTGCCGTGATCGGTTAGGACATAACTTTGCAGCCTCATTTTACAGATGAGGAGCCTGAGTCACGTCCAGGAAGCATGAGTGGCTCACCTGAGGCCTTACAATGTGTGAATCTGGCTTAGACTCAGTCCTCTTGAGCCCCATACCCCCTCTGCTTCTTTAAAAATAGGGTTTCCTTGCGGTTTGAGGTGCTTAATAATAGCTAATATTTATTGAGCACTTACTATGTATCCGGTGCTATTCTATGATTTACATGTGATAACTTATTTATTATTTACCAAACCCTAGGAGGTAGGTACTCTTGTTATCCTCATGCTACAGATTGGTAGACTGAGGCAGGGTAGAGAGGGCGCATGTCGTGCTGAAGAGCACATAGTAAGTGGAAGAGCAGAGGTTCAAGCCCTGACAATATGCCAGCAGAACCCATGACACATTAACCTTGTGCTATGCTGCCTCTAAGTAGGCACTTTCTTAATCTACACTTGACTGGAAATGGAGGGCAGTTCTAAAGGCACCTTGCAGTTCAGCAGTCCAAGTGGTTTTAGCTGTTTCTGGTTGGATTGTAGAAGCAAAGGCTATGAGGATCCTCAAAAAACACGCCGGAAACACCAGCGTCCTAAGGAATACATCATCTTCTGTGTATGAGTTGCACTAATGTCTGCTAAATGAGTCAGTTAAAGGAATAGATGATCTGTCCACGAAGTAACAATGAGTAACAATGAGCTGCTTAGACCATCAGAAAGAAAAGTCATTCACGGAAAGCTGAACAAAGTCAAGTCAGGTCCCAGGAGGACACACTCTTTCTGGGGCCCTTCAGAAGAAAGCCCTTCATCTGGTGGGGGGAGGGGGCACCATTATTAGGTAGGAAGCCACCCCCTCTGAAAAGCCACACAGCAACCTCCACCATAATGCTGATTCTACTGACCTGATAATTCCATTCCAGGGCGAAGAACGGAGGGGAGATTCCCTCCTGCAGAGCGGCCGAATCTGGCCAAGCACAGTTACAAGAACAGGGAGGACTATGACTCGGCGTCGGTACCAAGTCCTTGGACTTGGCTTTGCCCCGCCTCCCCAGATCGATATTGGTCTCTGCAGGGTGGCAGGTCCCCGCAGGATAGACCCGTGTGGGTGTCCCGTTCCCATTAGTGATGTGGCCTTTGCAGGCAAAGGGACAGACGCGGGCTTGGCGCCTTCTTTACCATTAGGTTGTCGTTCTGGAAAACCCAAAGCCCGGGTTTAACGCATCTCCCGTTAATCCTCGACTCCCCGCTGGTGCTCGGCTGTCGAGGTCCTGCGCCTGCCCTCTCGGTCCCTGCGCCTTCAAGCACAGCCTGACTGACGCACCCGTAGAACCGCCGGCTCCACAGAATATCATCCCACTGCTGCATTAAGACAGAAACATAAGCATGTGAATTCAGCTCTGCAAACGCATCTGTGCTAGTGCTCCGCCTATGACTCGTTCATCTACCTCAAGGGCTAAAGATCCACCCCGGGCGTCCATCTGTGGTGCCTGGTGCCAATAACTCCTGGTCAGGTTAAGTCTAACGATAAGTCATGTTGTGACAGAGCTGATGCTAGCCTTACTTTTCTACATGTATTGGGGATGGGGGGGAGGGAGGGAAGATGCCAGAAAGAGAGGAAAAAGCAGGAAGAGGAGGAGCAAATATATGTCCGTACAAGCCACATGCAAACGTCCCTTATCTCTTCAGATGTACAAGACAGGGCTTCCCTGGTGGTGCAGTGGTTGAGAGTCCGCCTGCCGATGCAGGGGACATGGGTTCGTGCCCCGGTCCGGGAGGATCCCACATGCCGCGGAGCGGCTGGGCCCGTGAGCCATGGCCACTGAGCCTGCGCGTCCGGAGCCTGTGCTCCGCAATGGGAGAGGCCACAGCAGTGAGAGGCCCGCGTACCGCAAAAAAAAAAAAAAAAAAAGTACAAGAGATTGCAAAGGCAAAATTGAGGGGAAAATGGAAACTAAATGGTTAAGCTCTCAGAACGTTTCAAAGCAAAGACCCTTGGTCCAGCCAGCTGCATCTGTGTGAGTGTTTTCCTCCAGCATACAGTGGGAAGGACACAGAGAGACCTATGCTGTAATTTTACTTGTCATTTACTAGCTGTAAGGCCTTGGCAGGTTACACAAGATTTCTGAGATTTGATTTACTGATCTGTAAATCGGACTCAGAACACCCTCCTCACAGACTTCTCTGAGACACACCTGTAAGGCACCTAGCCTGGGGCCTGGCACGCAGGATTTGCATAATTAATGGTTACCCTCATCTCTAACACAGCACAGGACCATGCAGGGTCTGCCCGCTCCCATCGAGGCAGCCAACGGATCCCACAAGGCCCTGGATTTAGGAAAATCACCATTTTCCCCGATATTATCTCTATCCATAATCCCCAAATTATATTCTGTGAGTTCACTTCTGTACTTTCTTATTATAAACTCCATAGGCGAAGCATTCTGGGACCAAAAGGATCCTAGGAATTTGGCCTGGAGAACAAAAGACCATCAGCTCACTACACCGAACAGAAGGAACTTGATTCCTCCATCAATCAGCCTGATGGCAGGGGGAAACGTCTCCATGGGTGTCCCTGAGTTTGCGTATAAGCCAGGAACGGGCGGTGCAGTGGCCGGGAGAGGGCAAGCCCCGCCCCCTCTCAGGATGCTAATGTGGCGGTGACCCTTGCACCTGCCTTCAGGCCGGGTCCACGGACTTCTCTTGGATTCTGGAAGCCAGTGGCCACAACACGGACCCCACAGCCAAGGCTTCGCTTCAGTGGTCTTTACATCCACCCCCTTCTCAGGTCCCGCACCTGCTCAAAACCCTCCAGAGGCTGCACAGCCCACCCCATCACGTCCAAGTGCCTCGGCTGGCTCTGAGGTCCCATCTTAATCTGGCCCATCCTCACCGCTTCCCACTTGACCCCCACAGTCCCCCGCCACCTGCCTGTTCTCCTGGTGTCTCCAGAGTTCCATAAACCGCGTCTGTCCTGCCCCTGCACCTCAACCATGGAACAGTCTACTGGGCTGGATGGGGGATGAAATAAGATCGTATTTGTAAACACTCACTCAGCACAGGGCTTGCAACAGAGTTAAACCTTTATAGGAAATCCTATTTTTAACTTTCTTGGAGTTTCTAAGCCAGTTTTAGATTTCTACCTCAACTTCTAAACCCACAAAAATTTTAATTATTATTCCCTGACTATACCAACCTTTTCCTGCCAATCCCTGTAGAGCCTGTAGTCTGATTCCCACCACTCAAGTTGTATTCACCATGGTTGTTCCTATCTTCGCTTTGTCTAACTGTAGCCTTCCTCCCTTTGTTCCCATTCAGAGAGAGATCCAGGTGGGAGTGATCCACGTCACCTGGAACTGAGTCACTGTATTTAAGTCAGATTCTCTGAGATTCAGTTTAGTTATGTAGAAACAGGGAAAAGAGCATTTGCCCTACTTACCTCATAACATTCTTGTACGGAGGAAAGTAAACTAAAGTGGTACAGGTACAGCCATCTTGTAACTACAAAGCATTACAGATGCACGAGGAGTCTGTTTATCTGATTTGCAAGCATGGTGAAAATAATCTCCATGGAGTTCATTTGGAAAATTACTCTAAACACTTCTGGCTCAATGAGGCCTGTGACTGTAATAGTCTATTTCTTAATTCTTAATTGGACCCCTCTGGCTCAGATGGCAGCCACTGCCTAGCAGGGCCAGAGACACCCGGCGAGCAGGCCTGGAGCAGCGCTGGAGGTGAGAGGTGGTGGGGTCCACAGCCTGCGTGAGAGTAGCTCGCAGCGCCCTCCAAAGCAGAGGAGACCCTGTGGGCAGAGGCCAGAGGTATCAAAGCAAAGAAGCTCACGGTACAGTGAAAGGGGGCTGGCAGGGGACAGGGAGTCTGGCGAACTGTGTACGGCCTCGCCTGCCACGCGAAGGAGTCCAAGCTCTATGTTGGCTGGGGGACCGGCCTCTTCTCCCTCCCTAGCTGGTAAGAATATGGCTCTCTGCTGCTGTGTACTTTCACCCAGGCAAAAGCCGAGAACCTGACAAACAGCTGTGCCATTCCCAAAGTGTAGGGACCACCTGGGGAAGGCCTGTGTCAATCTCGAATTCATCATGGGAGGGGTCAGGGAAGTTGGGGAACAAGGTGGGGCCAGATGAAGTGCGGGAGCTGGTGACACTCTTTCCATGTCCAACGTGAAAAAGAGCCACAGAAGAGGACTTCTCCCGTAATAGATGGGCTTCCCCAGTCTTAAATCTGCACCACCTCTAAAGGTTGAGATGGCAAATGACCTCCTTTCTGACGTTCAAGTACCTTCTGGTATTTATCTCCTTCCTGATCTTGTCCCAAAATAATACACCCTAAAATAACCAATGAATTCAGTTTAATCAATCACCTCTCATGACACGGAGAGCTCTGTTTCATAACCAGGGTTGCAGAGGGGGTACAGTGGGTAAGCGTGGCTTGGCAGCATCCCCAGGGGACTATGATACGCCCAGGTTGATACAACACAGGACGGTGAAAAAGAAATCTTTATTTGTAGGAAGGATCAAAGTCAGGAAAGGAGTAGAATCATGGAGAGGAGACTTGGATCATACTTAAGACACATGTTCTAATGACTAGCCAACGTGTGTGCCCATGAGCATGGGATAGCACGTCTCAGAACAAAATACAGCTGCTTTTTTGTCTCCGCGGCAACCCTGGCACATTTGGCAGGAGAAGAGATCCATGCACCAATCCACAGGCTGACCTACAAGACCTTGCAAGTCTTAAGGCATTTTTTTTGTGTGTGTGTGGTACGCGGGCCTCTCACCGTTGTGGCCCCTCCTGTTGCGAAGCACAGGCTCCGGACGCGCAGGCTCAGTGGCCATGGCTCACGGGCCCAGCCTCTCTGCGGCATGTGGGATCTTCCCGGACTGGGGCATGAACCCGTGTCCCCTGCATCGGCAGGCGGACTCTCAACCACTGCGCCACCAGGGAAGCCCAGTCTTAAGGCATTTTTAATATGTTTCCCTCCTTGCTGTTGACCATGACAAACAAGGACATTCCCCTGGTATTCCAGGTACATGGACTGGAGATGGCAGGTGAAGAGAAGAAGGGTTCAGGACAAGGGAGAGGCATTCACACGTCATCACAATGTGGGTCCCTCCAGGCCATGGGGCCAGGCCGTCATTCTCTGAGCTGACAGTGCAGGCAATATGGTTGCTCCTCTTACAGTAATACTGTTGGGTAAATAAATGAATGAATGAGAACGGACATTTCATGAAGAGAAGAGGATATCTAACACTTTCAGTGTGAAATGTCCTTCCTTAGAAGCCTCAGACATTGGCTGATCCTCTGCCTAACTTGCTATGTCTTGACTGGCCACGTGGCTGCTCTGCCACCGTATGTAACAGAACCAAAGAATTCCATCTTGAGAACAACTCTTATCTTCTCTTGGGAAGCTGTGCCAGAGAGTAGAAGGAACAGGAAAGTTAGAGCCAGAAAATCCAGATTTACATCCTGCCTTGGCCACTGACTGGCTATGTGATCTTGGGCGAGTCATTTGATTTCTATGAACATAATGGTCCCCTCAGTTGTAAAAGAAAGGCGCTAATGATCTAGTGGTAGAGAATGAAAATGACATGTGGAAACCTTCTGAAGCTGCAGAACATGATACCCATGTGGGTTGTTATTAAACCAGAAAGCAAAAATAATGACAAAACAGAAGTTTATAAAGGTGTCCCTGTCCACCACTTACTGAGGGCTCAACACCAAGTTTCTTCTTCAGCAGGAACAGAACATCTGTGCCAAATATCCATCAAGGATGAGATGACAAAACTCTGCCTGTGTGGATACTTCAGGATGAACTCATGGTTTCATAACCACACAGGAGAATGTACGAATGGCAGCTCCTCCTGTATCTGCTACAAGTTATATAATGATGATTTTAAACCTGGAAACCTGATGAATAATTCTCATGCATGTGTTTTTCTTCCTATGACTGTTTTTAAAAACATTTATTTATTTATAATGGGCCTTAATTAACTTGAAGAAATGATTGACCTATCAATAATGCACAAACAGGATGACTATTGATGACCATAACCTAGCACATATTAACAATTATTTTAATCTAGACCCCATTCTTAATGACAGCTTTCATTCCAAAACCAAATTTTGATATACTGTGAATTCCCGTAATTCTTTTACATGGCCTTTGTTTCTGACGGACTTTGAGAACATGAAGCACCACAAATCAAAGGCAAGCAAATGTTAAAAGATGACCCCCTCTTAACTGCATCTGACAATAAATTATACACTGCATGTAAAAGCGGTCTCCATAGGTGGCATTGCGTTTGCTGTACTTTAGGTTGTTTTTTTTTTTTTTTTTGGTACTTTAGTTTTGAAATTAGTGTTTGCTCATTTCTTTAGGTACTTGGTCTGCAATTAAGGCACTCCATCATTAGGTGGCAGGGGTGTTATAATCGTGCTGTATCAATGTAAGAGTCTGTCTACAATAGACTATTTCTTAGCTGAGGGGAAGAACCTAATTTTCTTTCTCAAAAAAAAAAAATTACAGACCCACATTTCAACAGTATTTAAAACACCACTTTAGTTTTTAATATTTAAGATAAAGTAGTATTAAACTATTATCATATTTACCTTAACTATTCATCCTTAATTACTCAGTCACTACTTAATGTAACTGTTTCTCCCCCCAGAACTGAATGCAGAGTTCATCTCAAACTCACTAAGAATCCTGAGCTTGGATTCTGACACTTGCCCTTTTGGCTTTGAACTTCATGCCCGTTGCTTCCACACACCTGTGGGATGCGGTCCCTTGTTGGCATAGCTGTGTCCTATAACCACAAGAATTCTACCATCTTACTAAGCTGCTCAGAGACAACTGGAGGGGAAGGCTTGCTTTGCTTTCCTGGCTATCAGATCAGCTGGAAGGCCCTTCAGACCTGATGGTTCCATCTCCCAGGCAGAGGGGAAAAGCATCAACAGACAGGTACAAGCACCTGTGGGCAGCAAACACCACGAATCCTTCCACTACATGGAAGAAAGTCATGTTCGGTTCTTTCTTAGAGGAGAAACATGCCTCCTGCCCAAGGGAATCTTGAGATGTCAGCTCATTTAAATATCAGCTCTCTCTGTGTGGTTCCCTTAGTAACAACTCTAACCCAGGGTCAGATACAAACTGTCTCACAACTGCTTTAGAAAAGAGCTTTTATCTTTTATCATGAAACAGTGCATTTGGCAAATAGCATTTGTGCAGATAGCTAGTTTTAAACTCGCATCTAGAGGGTTCCATCCCCAGAAGCCATCGCAGGGGAGGCCCTGTTACAGTGGCTTTGGCCTGAGTGGGACCTGCAGCCTTCCCGCCACGACGCCTGCACACCAGCGTCTCCAGTCCCTGGAGGGGCCACTCCCTCACCTTCTGATTTTGCAAAGGAAAACACCTTTTAGGAAATCAAACGATAGGGCTGCATTTAGATCTTGTTTTTAAATTTTAAGTTTTTTTTAAAAATTGGGTTTCTTCTGATTAGACTTTCAAGGCAGGGAGTAGGGAGGAGGCCTTAAAATGACTCATTCTGTAAAAAGGAGCTAAGACTATTTTAAGCTTTAAAAATGTATCATCATAATCGCCATTGTTTTATGTACTAAGCTAAGAAGACAGAACTAAGGAATCTGGGAGTTGGAATGGACGTCTTAGGGCACACGTGTACCAGGCTCCATATCAGTGAGACATTCTTTCTACGGCTTCATGGCAAACGGTCATTCTGCGGCTGCCTGATCTTCCTGGGCAGGGTGTTCACTCCTTTGTAGGCAGGAAATTCTGCTGATGGGCGGCTCCACTCGCTTGGAAATCCTTCCTGATGGCCTAGCATCTGCCTCATTGCTCCTGAGCCCGGGAGTAAGACAGCACACCCTATACCCCCTCCAAGGACAGCCTGTCGTCGGAATCTTTTTTTTTTTTTTTTTTTAAATGCAGCCTTCACACCTCTCACTTCAGTGTTTTCATCCCAGGCTAAACGGAACCACTTTCTCGGACCTTCCTCACAAGGCCCCTCTCATCTTAGTTATCCGGGTGTTATTAATAAATTGAATTGTCACAGTAGATAAGAACATATATAGGGTACCTCGTGCGGTGGCTGGCCCCTGAGTACTCTCAGTAACGTGTAGCTGGTAACAACAGTGCTAACCGGCACACAACAAAATCGGAAGAATTCGGGTTCAGTCAAAAGCAGCTTTCACAGCAGAAATACTATGGGGCTGAGTCTAGCGGTCAGCACAGCCCGTGAAGTTCTGCATTATCCCAGCAAAGCACTGATTCACTTGCTAAGTGAGCGTGAGCGGAGCACATACCACGGGTGTTCAGGACCCAAAAGATGGGGGAGACGGCCCGGGTCACAGGGAGCCTAACGGGAAGGACAGCCAGTCCCAGCAACAGAGACAGGCGCATGGGGCAGGTCGGCCAGAGCTACAGGCAGGGCCGCGGGAACACAGAAGATGGGCCCAGGGTCTGGCCAGGGTTGAGAGATGGCTTCCAGGAGATGCCCCCATCTGGCCCCAAAGCAAACCTACGCGCAGCTACGACCACAGTCCCCACCTCTGACGCTCACAACAAGACTGGACTGAGCAGGAGGCTCGCCGGGACCCCAGAATGTCCAAGGTCAGCCCCAGGAGAATTCCACAGGGGCTGCACGAGGCTGGCGCAGGGCTCGCCCAGTGCCCCGCCCAGCCCAGGCTCAGGTACCAGCCCTCCTCGCCGGCAGGCCGGTGGCACAGGGCTCCAAACTGTAGGCAGGTGGCTTTGGTATAAATTTAGAGCCCTTTGCTTCCCCTGCCCACTCATAACTTCACACTTTTCCCCAAGCTGCCTTCGCCCGGAACAGCTTCCCTAAAAGAAACATGAAACCTCTTTTCTTTCTCTCTTTAAAAAAAAAAATCTCTTCGATCCCATCTGCTCTGGAAAGCTACCCAGGTTCAGTGGTCGCTCTGCCACGAGGCCACCATCACAGGTCGCCAGGGGTTCCTAGTCCTGCAGAAACCCGTTCTCTCCTGTCTGTCCTGAAGGGGCGGGGAATAGGGCACAAAAGGGCTGCTACAGGCAGCTAGCAGGAACCAAGGGGTGTGGAGGGAGCCCCACATCCGCACTGACAGGTCAAGGCAGTTGGGGGCTGAGGGGTGGGAGGACAGGCCTGGGAGCCAGGAGTCCTGGGCTCACCACTAACTAGCGTGTGTGGCCCCGGACCGGGTGGTCCTCCTTCATGAATCTTAGCTTTCTCATCTGAGCAACCGGGAAGCCCCACGAGAAGAGGTTAAGACAGGTCTTCCTCCCCTCCACCTGGGGGATATGAAGACATCCACCCTCCCTGAGATACGGATGACAGCCCCAGCCCTGCAGTCCTGATCCTGCTCGTGTACAGCCAGGCGAGTAAAAAGTTAACGCTCTCCGTCTATAAGTAGCTCCTGCTGTTGCAGATAAAATTAAATGGCATGGCTATTTTGGTGAAAAGTCAGGTAAAAATGCTGAAAAATAAACTCTCTGTCAAATGCCAGCCCCCCCCCCAACTCCCCACCATGTTCTTTTTTTATGCCCATTTGGTATTTGTTTTTAATTCTGGCTGATTGTCAACTTTAAAACCTGATGCACAGAGTGGCTTGCTATTCCGGAGGCGTTATTTTAAGATGAAACAATGTAAATTCTGACTTTGGATGGCAGATGGCTGGCAGTTCACTGTTTGGCAAACCAACTGGTATGGTATGTTGGAAATTCGGAGCAGCAGGTATGCAGTTCAATTTGAAACCAACACAGATGCTCGGAGGGAGCGGGGGAGGGGCACAAGCTGGTCAGGAAATTACGAACCGTACTCTGAGCTCAGAGGGGGAAAAAAGATGATAATTAGCTGAAAGTTTGCTTCTTCCAGTCTCTACTTTTTCTTTTTTTCTTTCTTTCTTCTTTTTTTGGTTGCTTCTTAGAAAACCAGGAAGGCCCTTAGAAGCTGGCCCAGGGAAAAGCTTCTAATTTTGCTCCAGATCTGTCTGTTTGGCAAAGCTCAGCCTCCATGAGGAATTTAAAGGTGAGGAAAAGGCGGATGAAGAGAAGCTCAAACATGTTCTTCAACAGAGAGATGCCAAGAGCAACGTTACATAAGGAGCCCACCTCCAAGCTGATTTTTTTTTTTTTTGGCGGTACGCGGGCCTCTCGCTGTTGCGGCCTCTTCCGTTGCGGAGCACAGGCTCCGGACGCGCAGGCTCAGCGGCCATGGCTCACGGGCCCAGCCGCTCCGCGGCATGTGGGATCCTCCCGGACCGCGGCACGAACCCGTGTCCCCTGCATCGGCAGGCGGACTCTCAACCACTGTGCCACCAGGGAAGCCCCCCAAGCTGATTTTTAAGATGGGATCAATTAATGACATTCCGGGAAGGAAGGACTAGTATTCGCAGTTAGGAGAGACCTACCCACGGGAAATGGACAACACAAGCATTTCTACATCCAGGGAGCTTTCCCAGAGTTGGAGGGAGGCAGTGTCCACTACGTACTTCGATTAGATCCTAGGCGGCGTGGATGCTGTCTGGTGTGCCCATCTGCAGAGGGTCTGAACTCTGCCCAGATTTACCCATCAACGAAGGCCTATTCAAAGTCAGGGAAGACACGGGGTCCTTTTAAAGAAGGTCACTCAGGCTGCAAACCTCAAACTGTCAGACTCCTATCAAGTGGAATGTCAAAACAAGTCATTAGGACAAGAACTCTTGGTGGGTGGGTGTGCGTGTGTGTGTGTGTGTGAAAATTGAACTATTTCTCATTTCCCCCAAATTCGTACGATGACTAGAAAGCAAGTAGGGAAGTACCTGGTAGGTGCCCTGCAGTTCTCCCCTGGGCCGCCCCAAGTGGACAGGAGCCCCGCGAAAGGAGCTGGGTTGGAGATCTGCCAGGTAAGACTTGGAGACTTAACAATAGCTCTCAAACCACTCTTGCACTAAGCGTCCTCTGATGTGCTCAAGTCTTGAGGAGTCAGCCTTCATGACCCCGAAAGGCAGCAAACCTCCCACTCTGGGTGTCCATGGATGACAACCACTAAATCCAGAGTGCCACAGTCTCAGTGACTGTGAATAACTCAAACGGGTAGGGGTAATGTGGTCACTGTGTTGCAATCAGGTGTTCTGGCCAGAACAACAGCTCATTAAAATTCCAGTTCATAACTTAATGGCTCATCTGGACCTTCAGCAATGAGCAAAGGGTCCCGGGGTTTCAAAATAATGCTCTGAGCCCGTGTGCGCCCTTCCTCCAGCAGAGCGTTGCCGGGAAGAAGGCTGGGGAGGGTGAGCTCTGTTCCCCGCTTCGTCGTCACACACGAGGTTGAGTGGCTGGGGGGGTGTGTTCTTGCTGTCAGCAGCCACAGGCCACCTACAAGGCCCAGTTCCAGGCACCGAAGGACAAGAAGATGAGTCAGACGTGGATCCTGCCCTCAAGAACTTTCCACCTGAGGGGAATAATAAGGTGTGACTCGACATCATCACGGATGGGGCCTGGAGGACAGACAGATAAAGAACAAAAGGAACTCGAGTTCCTACTATTCTGAGGAGACGCACTGTTTCCTTCTGGAAGAGAGGTCCTGACACAGGAGCCTGACAGATTCCTCTTACGCTCTGCATGGGTCCTGTGGGTCAAGGCGGGGCAAAGTGTCTCAAGCCTTCCCCTCCGTTACAGCCCAGAGAAGCAAGCCGGACTTGGCCATGTTCCCACTTTTCCCAAGAACCTGGTTCAAAACCCTGAGAAGGGAACAGGATGGATCCCCAGCTTGAAAATTAATCAGGAACTGTAGTGCTTCAAATACTGATTTAGCTGAAAGACAAAGAAATCTAAGGAAGAGAGATACAGATGATAGGAGAATGGACATTTCTGGAGGAAAAATGTTGTGCTTGTTATATCACCAACCACCAAATGTGAACCACACCAGTGAGAGAGGCTGGCGAGGGTCCCTGAATACATTTCTTGTGAATGCTCTTAACACCAAATGGATCAAAAAAAATTTTTTCCCCGAGATGCTGCAAAAACAGCATGTCCTTCTGTTGTTTCGAAAATGACATTTAGGCAGCAGTGAAGCTGAGTGTACTGGGGTGGAGGCAGGGGGCAGCGGCAGGGACCAAAGAACACAAGAGCTGGGGACCAGGAGGGGTGGGGTGTATCAGGGACAGCTTAGGTTGGTGGAGGGAACTGTGTTAAAAACTGAACAGGAGGGGAAAACGAAGGGACGGGAGGCCAGGAGAGAAATCGGGACCAGCATGCAAGAGCGTGATTTTCCAGTCTCTCAAGCAATATTTTGCAAAAGGGCCCCCATCTGAGACCACCCTCCCCTTGGAACACAATGGTGGCGGGAGGAGAGAGAAGGGGCTTCTCTGAGTCTATGGGGCACTGCTTGGCTAAGTCGTGTCTGTAAAGAAGAGCCCATCACGTGTATGAAGAGAAAACAGCTGAGGCATGAAAAACTCAGAAGTGGGAGCAGAAACAAGAGATGTCACCGTGACTCCGCCCCCATGCCACCTCCCACATTGCTAAGGATCCACACCCACGTGCTTGGCTTGGGTTTCTTCGCTTATGTATCACTGTGAATGGGTATTTCTGATTTGTTTTAGTGGCTACAGATGTAGCCATTTGTATGGAGAAACACATCCTCAACAGTACAGGGATGAAGCTCCACCCATGGCAGGGAGGGGGAGTGAGAACAAGTTATGGGGGTGAGAACAAGTTATCACAAACTATTTCTCATGGGCAGGAGGTCACCTTTTCATTGGCAGCAGAGTTCCCAAATAAGGACGATTATTTGGGAGGCGTCAACATTGTGCCAGGTACCAAGTGCTTTACATATATTATTACAATTAGTCCAGCAGCAACAAAGTCATGTGAGGATTTTTTATACCCATTTTATAGGTGAATAAACTAAGGCTCAGAGAGGTTAACTAGCTTGTCGATGTCTCAGAGCAAGTTAGAACAAAGCTGGATGGGAACACTAGGCTCTCTCACTCTGAGTCCAAGATTTTTCCTCTGTTTCCTCACAAACAAAAGATTCGAGCACAGTGAAACAATGACATAGGAGATGAAGTTGTCTATCTCATGTGAAGAAAACTAATTCCCTTCCCAGGAAATAAAGGGGAGGCAGTGGGAAGAAAAAAAAGAATAAAACACAGCTTTGCCTTGATAGATGACAATATGATATTAAAAAGTTGAAATTTTAAGACAGATAAATTAGGGAGACATTTTTCACATTCTCAAAGTCATGTTTACTTCACAAAGTGATTCTCTTAAGAGTTACTTTAGGTAGATGGTTTCCCATGTACATTTAAACTAATTGCCAAATGAAAATCTTTCGCATGTAACTTCTGAGGAAGACAGGTGGGCTCCTGAGAAGACAGAAAAAAAAAATAGGAGTCCTCAAATGTGTCTCCCAGCAGTAGTTTTATTTGCATCCAGAGTTTCCAGTCTTCAGGAATCCTAATAGAATGCAAAACTAGGCTCATGTGCCCCCAACATCTAGAACATAAGGGTCATACAGTAACGGGAGATTCAAAGGGGAAGCTACCTATTCCCCAGTTGTGTCCCCAGCCACAACCACCAAACTGTAGTTACAGCCTGAAAAGCGGTAAAAAAAAAAAGACATAGAGCCACAAGTCCCAAGCACAAGTCTCTCAGACAAAAGGTTAACGAACTTCGGTGCAGATCCCAGGGCCTTTCGGCCAAACAGAAACGTGACACTATTAACAGGAGTCATGACAGCTAAGGCAGTCACGGACTTGGGCTGAATCTTCCCCCAACACAATGCACTGCAAAAGACCTGTTATCTCAGAGAAGGTTGCATCGTCTCTCGTAATTATGTCTCCAAGAGACAATACTCTTCTCATTAAATGTTTCAGGGGATGGCCCTGCTGAAGGTGCAGGAACTTAACCCCGGATTGCGGAGCCTAAGAGGACGCAGGCAGAGGCCACCGAGGAGTTGTCCAACTCTATTAGCCAGGGTCTGGCTATTTATTGGGTTGAAAACAGCTTTAATTAGGGACCCAAGCAAAGAAGCAGATAAGTTATTGCTATATAAAGTGCTTTAATAGACAAAGGCACTGGGAGTCACAGGCTTGCCCAGCTGCTTTCCACCCTGGTCATGGTTCAAAGTGGCAGGCTGTGAACTCCAAAAGCCAATTTGACATTTGTAGCTCATTATCTCCGTGTAACAGGCAGCAGGGAGACACTGTCCTCCCACTAGAGGGTGAACTCCCCCAGCACCAGACACGGACCCTGTGTCCCTGGCGTCCCAATGAACAGCAAGTCTCTTTGGAAATAGGATGCGTTACCAAAAGCACTGTGGGTGGGCTGGGATCCTAATCCAGAGGTAGACAGTTTCATTTCATTCCACGAACACATATCAGGTTCATGTTTTACACAGGACAATGTGTGAAGTGCCGCTGAAGACTCAACCGTGAGCTCTGTCTTCATCAGCTTAAAACCCTGCTGGGGGATTCTAGGAAGAGGGCAGCGGCAGTGATGTCCTCCCAATGCCTCACAGAAAAAGCATACAGAGAAACTAAATGCAAAATCAAAAATGCACAGACAATGCTTACAATAAAACTAAGTGACAAGGTATCCCCATGAACCTCCAAAGGACAAAACTACCAATAGCCACAAGACATGTGTGTCATTGGCATCTGTGCTAGAGAAAGGAGAGGGAAGCAACAGGGCATCTGATGGACTTGAGAACAAAACACTAAACTACCCAACAGGAATCCACTGGAAAGCACACATAACTGAGAACAGCAGCTAAAACTGGGGGCAGTTTTGCTCCCTCTAATAGTAGGGACATGGAAGGACTTAATGTCTGAAGGTCTGAAGTGAAGAGGCTGGAGCTGCCTGGTCCCTACGAACTCTCAGTGAACTCCTCCAGTGAGTCCATTACTGGGAGTGAAATCAAAACGTAAACAGGAAATCTCAGAAAGAAAGCTGCCATATTTTTTTTTAACACTATGTGAAACAACAGAAGAGGAAATAGCGTTTAGTTAGAAAAGCTAAATAAACCAATCTTCCTCCTAAAAACTCAGGAAAAGCAAATTTACATAAAAACTTACATTTCGCAAAAGAGCCCCCCATCTGAGATTACCCTCCTCTTAGAGAGATTTGGTGGGGGAATTTGGAGAAGAGCCTCTCTGTAGTGGTATGTATGCAGGTAAAACTTCATACAAAGCTATTATCAAAAAAAAAAAAAAAAGAAAAAAGAAAAAAAGAAAGAATTAGGAGCAGAAAAGCATCTCTACAGATAATGAAGACATACCAGAGAGACAGGCTGAGAAAACTATCAAAATTGTAGCACCTTATTTAAAGATCATCTAAAGGCCTTCAGAAAATGATGTAAGATCTGCAATAACAATAAAAAATTATTTTAGAAATGAAAAGTAATCTAGAAGGAACACAAAACTAATACATAAGACAACTAATACATAAGGGAAATGAGAGGTAAAAAGGATAAAAGTTTTTCAAAATCAAAAAGAAATGAAGAAAAAGATAAAAAAAGATCTGAAGAAAGGGACAAATATTGAAGATAGGAAATGAAGATCCAACCACTGGAGAATAGGAGTCAGTCTCTAAAAAAGAAAACCAAGGCATGGGAATAGAAAAATATTAAAATGTATGATTCAAGACAATTTTCCTGAAATATTTTTTTAAAAAGATTTGAAACTACACATTGAAAGATCACACCACATACTTGAAACTCTCAACCCAGAACTATCAAGATCAAGACATGACTTAGTAAAATTACTGGACTTTAAAGATAAAGAAAAATATCTTTATAATACATAACTTATAAGGGAAAGAAAACTAGATTATCACATGCTTTGTGATAATAATAGTTTATGCTAGAAGAAACTGTACTATTTTACTTTTGATACTCATATTTATGATATTTAAAGAAAAAAAGTGAGTTAAGGATTTTATACCCAGCAAAACTTACTTCATGTACGAAGAGCACAAATTGTTAACAACATAAACAAATTCAGAATACTGTTTCCATGAAATGAAAACTTACTAAGGAACCTACTAAAGAATTAGCTTCAGATGAGCAAAATAACTAAATTGGCATCAACATAAGGATAGTGAGTGTTAAATATATATTTACCTACAGAACTAAAACTAAATGAGGGTTAAAAGGGATAGACTACAGTATATATTGGCTATCTGATCACACAAATATGACCAGAAAAGTTGGGGATAGAGAAGAGAATTTGGAGACTGAAAAATTTAGCTATTTTCAGTAATCATAATTGATGGTGGTAGTACCGTTATTACTGTTATTCAGAGACTTCTGTGATAATTATGAGATGTTCTAATTCTGTGTTTTTAAGAAACAGGATTCTTGGTTTGCAATAAAGGAGATACAAATGCAATATAAAAGTCGTTAGGTAAAAACTCTATAGTTTTGAATCTGAGTCTGAAATACTTTGAACTCAAAATATTTGATCACACACATATTACATACACATGTGTATGCTATGTCTGCTGGAAAACCTAGAAACAAGGACCAGCCCGGTACAAATAAGATTCCAAAATATCCAGATCGTGGTCTTGAAATACCTTTTCCCATTAACAGAAACCAGGCTTCTTGGAGAAATGGCTGATTCCAAGTCTGGGGCAGGAAATACACAACATGAGCCTGGAGTATCTTCATGTACCAGATAGTAAGGAAGATCAGAAACTTCCTAAGGTCATGTCAAAGGGACCCAGGAGCCAAATGAAGAAGCTCCAACTGGCAGTGGATTGAAACCCATCAAATATGTGTAAATCCATGAGTTCATAATACTATTTTAAAAGAACTAATTGGCTCCAATTTATTATCTTGAAAACTGGATATATACATGCATTGAATATTTATTCGGCATTTCCTGTAAGAACTGTACCACTGGGTGACCAAGTAGTAGAAAAATGGAAGCTTCCCCTTAAAAAATTATCCCAGCTAATATGAAAACAAAATAATAGAGTGAGAACAACACCATTTTGAAGCCCTCGGTGAAGAGGTGGATTGAGACATTGAGCATCACTGAGTGTTAACATGAAAAAGTGAAAACCACGTTATGGGCTTCCTGATGAAAAACATCATCACCCTGCCAAAGAGACTGAACCAGAGTCTGGTCAAGCCTCTGGAAGCAGCTGCCAGGGTGCAGGAAATAAAAAAGACAGAGGGAAATGTTGAACTGCACCACAAGTATAGAAGCGTTTGGGACTCTGCAGATTAAGAATTCCTGGGTCCTTCCACAGAACAAGTATAAGGAAAAGAAAGGGATGGAGGGGATGCTGCAGCTTTTAAAAGAGACTTCAAATATATATCTTTTTTTTTAAACGGGCAAGACTAAAAAATAGCAGTGTTGAATGTGGAAAACAGTGTGGAGGTTTCTCATAAAAAATAAAAATAGAACTACCATATGACCCAGCAATTCCACTGCAGGGTATATATCTGAAAAAAACAAAAACACTAATTCAGAAAGATACATGCACCCCAATGTTGTTAGCAGCATTATTTACAATAGCTAAGATATGGAAGCAACCTAACTGTCCATCAACACTTGAATGGATGAAGAAGATGTGAGATACGCGCGCGCACACACACACACACACACACACACAATGGAATACTATGCAGCCATAAAAAAGAATGAAATTTTGCCATTTGCAACAACATGGATGGACCTGGAGGGTATTACACTGAGTGAAGTAAGTCAGATAGAGGAAGACAAATACTGTATGATGTCACTTATATGTGGAATCTAAAAAGTACAACAAACTAGTGAATATAACAAAAAAGAAAGAGACTCACAGATATAGAGAACAAACTAGTGGTTACCAGTGGGGAGAGGAAAAAGGTAAGGGGCAATATAGGGGTAGGGGATTAAAATGTACAAACCGTTATGTATAAAATAAGCTACAAGGAAATACTGTACCACAGAGGGATTATAGCCAATATTTTATAATAACTATAAATGGAGTATAACCTTTAAATATTGTGAATCACAATACTGTACACCTGAAACTTATATAATATTGTACATCAATTATACTTCAATTATATATATATATAGTAAAAAATAATAGTGAGGAATGCACACTAATGTGACAAATCTACAGAGAAATGCAAGAGAGTGATCACCATAAAAATTGAGAAGGGTAGGGGATCTGATAGTGAGGGACAATGGAGGGGCTTCTAGGGTGGCTGGCAGAGTTTCATGGGAACAAGAGTGTTTGCCTTATAAGAATTCACTAAGCTATGGATTTGTTTAGTATTGCTTTCTGTACCTGTTTTATTTCACAATAGAAAGATGAAAAAAAGTTAAAAAAAATTCCAACAGGGATCTATTTTAAAGAATGTTCAGAATGCTTTAAACTCTGCAGCATCTAGAAAAAAGCCAAGAGCTCAGGTTGCCAACTAAAGTGTTAAGAGTAGGGAATGTCCGGATTTCCTGGCTCTAATCACTCAAGCCTCACAGTTGGGACCACTTAATCTCAGCTGCCCAGATAAGTTAAGGAGCTTCAGGTCAACAGCTCAGCAGTCTAGGCTGCTGGTCCCACCCTGACCATTTTGAACGTGCCTTTCTTCAAAACTCATTTCTAGCCTGGCTTACCTGTTTTCCTGTTGCCAAGATCCCAGTTCCTAGGGGAAAAGGCCAGGCCTTGTCATCTCCAGATCTCTAAGAAATTGGGTTTCTGTGACTGTTGGGTCTCCCTGATGTAGGCCACCTGCCTGGCTAGACCTCTGACCGTTACCTGCTTCTGGAAGTGCTCACCTGGGACCATCCATCATCTACCTTCTGAAGGAGGCCATCGGGAGCCTGAAGCTGGCCTCTAGCCAGTCAACTTTCAGATGCCACCTCTTTCCACATCACCCTGACAGCCCAAAGTGTGACTGTCCTGCTGCAGCCCAGGCCCTTCTGCTGTCACTTCTGCTCTAAAGGACTTCATCCATCAGGTAAACTTCTCCAGCTTCAATGCAGTATCTTTCTCACCTGACTCAAGCCAGCTTTTTCTATCCCTTACACATGACTCACAATCAAAGACTCATAAATTGGCAGATCTGGAAATGCCCTCAGACAGATCATCTTTTTTAAAATTACCTCATTTACGTTTGTTAGGAAACTGAGCATCAAAGAACTGACGGCGGATTTGGCAGATCCCACATCTACCTGATAAAGCTTGTACCAAACCCAG
This sequence comes from Mesoplodon mirus, assembly GCF_964341445.2. Taxonomy (NCBI): domain Eukaryota; kingdom Metazoa; phylum Chordata; class Mammalia; order Artiodactyla; family Ziphiidae; genus Mesoplodon; species Mesoplodon mirus. The sequence continues at coordinate 224,228,046 of NC_138976.1, read as the reverse complement.
GAGTCTCCAACAATGACTTTCTCACCCCTCCCTCTCCATCCATCCTTGGCCATTGCCTCTTTTCAAACGTGCATTAACACTCAGCACTTCCATGCAAGTTGCCATTAGCTCTGTGCCAGGAATGATGCTGAGTGGGCAGAGGTGGTGCTGGGGGCCAGGAGGGTATATCAGTGCTGTAGCTTGACAAACAAGGTACCCACAGTCCTGCCCTAAAACTAATAAAGATTTACAAGGAGGGCAATAAACAAGACGTTACCAGAGAGCATGCTAAATGCTGACACAGACTCTCTCATTGACCAAACTCTACTCAGACTCCCCTGAACTCTTCCAACCAGGCCTGACTTTTGGACATCTATGTTCATCTCTGCATCACCCACCTTTAGCAAGAATCCTGCTAAGTCAGTTCAACAGAACCTCCCAATCTCAATACGTGATCACCCATGACACCTGATCAGGTTCCTCATCCCCCAGGTGATGTCTGATCACCTGACTTGCCTTCAGCAAGAATCTCGTTAGGTTGGTTTATCCAGAACCTCCCTCACCCCTGATGTTTCCTCTTAGTAATTTTCCATCCACTGACCCCCACTCTGTTCCCTGACTATAAATTCCCATTTGCTCATGCTGTATTCAGAGTTGAGTCCAATCTCTCCCCCACTGCAAGACCTCATTGCAGTGGTCCCTACCTCCACCATGGCCCCCTTCAACAAACGTCATGAATACTTTTTTTCTGTAACACTGCGATAGTACAGAAAGGACATGGTGCTCTTGACACACATGTGTCAAAAGCTACAAAAGTCTGCATGCCCATATATGCAGCGATTCCCCTTCCGGTACTTATCCAGGGAAATAATCATGGACGCACAAAAAGATTTCACTACAAGTATGCTCACCACAGCAGTGTTTACAATGGTGAAATGTCCAACAATACTGGATTGGTTAAATAAATTGTGGTATATCCATTCAGTGGAAACTAAGTAGCCAAAAAATATATACAGGAAAATAACATGTAATGGTATAAAAAATATTCATGAAATACTGATCAGTGAAAACACGTATAACAAAACAGAACATATACTAAGATTCTATCATTTAAGGCATTTATTCCCATAGAGAAAGGAACAGAACATATATACCAAAATGTTTAAAAATATGATTACTGAAGGTAATTTTTATTCTCTTCTTTTTGCTTATCTGTGTTTTCCACAATAAACATACCTTAGTTGTGCAATAAACAATTAAAACTAAATTTTCTTCCTCTGGAAAACTTAAAAACTCATCTGATTCTCTCACTCATTCTCACTTGTGTGTTCTCAAAGATGTGCTCTACACTTGGATCTTGCAGACAATGTGGATTCCACCGACTTAAATCAAATCCAAAGGAGACACATTATAACTCAATTAGTGTCTTAATGGGACCTTGAGCTAGTTTCTCTGCATTTTAGAAGATGAGCTTTCCTAAGTACAAGAAAACCTTTATTCGGGGCTTTAAAAAAGCCAATAAATTTAAACTCTGGTGCTAACCAAAGGTTTGCAAAACAAAACAAGGTGTGGTTTTATGCTGATCATATCAGCAAACATCAGAAACAATGACAACACCTGGGGCTGGTAAGGCTGTAATAAGAAGCATTGCAATGCACCGCACTGAACAATACGTACTTCTAAAAGTTAACCCATTGAAAAGAGAAAAAGAACTAGCTTTAGCTTTCCTCACAGAACTTGGGCAAATTTTCTTACACGTGGGTTTCCTCCTTTCCATTAATATAAAGTTGTTTGGATCCATGACAAAGGATTCATCTCCAAAATATACAAGCAGCTCATGCAGCTCAATATCAAAAAAACAAACAATGCAATCCAAAAATGGGCAGAAGACCTAAATAGACATTTCTCCAAAGAAGATATACAGATGGCCAACAAACACATGAAAGAATGCTCAACATCACTAATCATTAGAGAAATGCAAATCAAAACTACAATGAGGTATCACCTCACACCAGTCAGAATGGCCATCATCACAAAATCTACAAACAATAAATGCTGGAGAGGGTGTGGAGATAAAAGGGAACCCTCTTGCACTGTTGGTGGGAATGTAAATTGATACAGCCACTATGGAGAACAGTATGGAGGTTCCTTAAAAAACTAAAAATAGAACTACCATATGACCCAGCAATCCCACTGCTGGGCATATACGCTGAGAAAACCATAATTCAAAAAGAGACATATACCAAAATGTTCATTGCAGCTCTATTTACAATAGCCAGGACATGGAATCAACTTAAGTGTCCATCAACAGATGAATGGATAAAGAAGATGTGGCACATATATACAATGGAATATTACTCAGCCATAAAAGGAAACAAAATTAAATTATTTGTAGTGAGGTGGATGGACCTAGAGTCTGTCATACAGAGTGAAGTAAGTCAGAAAGAGAAAAACAAATACCATATGCTAACACATATACATGGAATCTAAAAAAAAATCATTCTCACGAACCTAGGAGCAGGACAGGAATAAAGATGCAGACATACAGAATGGACTTGAGGACACGGTGTGAGGGGGGAAAGGGTAAGCTGGGACGAAGTGAGAGAGAGGCATGGACATATATACACTACCAAACGTAAGGTAGAGAGCTAGTGGGAAGCAGCCGCATAGCACAGGGAGATCAGCTCGGTGCTTTGTGACCACCTAGAGGGGTGCGATAGGGAGGGTGGGAGGGAGACGCAAGAGGGAGGGGATATGGGGATATATGTATACATATAGCTGATTCACTTTGTTATACAGTGGAAACTAACACAACATTGTAAAGCAATTATACTCCAATAATAGTGTTAAAAATAAAATAAAATAAAAATTTTTAAACCCTAAAGAAAAAGACATACAGTGTGATAAACCTCCTCCTGAGTATGTCAGAAATCCCAAGGAAGAGGTTGGCTGTGCTGGGGCTGAGGAGGTGACAAAGATGTTTAGGTTGAAGGTGCCTCAGAAAATGGGTTTATGTAACTGAAAATACACAATAGATATGCATACTCACTAATTATTTTGGAAATTCTCCAGAAACCAATCACCATAGGAGCAAAATTGAGAGACTGGAATATGGTTCAAATTAATAAAGCTGATATAAGCATTCCCATGAAAAAAATAAAATTAAATTAAGTCTTCTGTCTCATTATTTTTCTTTATGATTTTTGAAATGCAGTTTCCTAAGGCATGTCACAAGACATGGGAAAATAGCTGCTTACTTATTTCTTTTTATTATTGTCCTGTGTGGGATTCAAAAGAATTTTCCAAATGGAACTCTGTCATCTGCTTGGCATCTGAGAACGTAGAAGGGTGGGCACTGGCGGATGCAGAGGCTGAGAGAGGAACAGTCGCTAGTCATACCTTCCGGATGGGCAGCCCCTCTACTTAATCTCCTTCAGTCAAACACGCACGGGTGCCTGAAAAAGAGCTGCAGAGCTGGAAAGATGGTACTTAGGAAAGTATTAAAGAACAGACCCTACCCGGAAGATTGCATCTGATCACAGGAAAGTCATCTATGCTGCTCTGCTGGAGACACTGACCACTCGTTTTAACACATGGACCCAGTTTCCAATATGGGAAGCACAGATGGGAGGAAAGTGTTCTCCAAACACTCTATTCAGGGGTCTGGTGGCATCAGTAACAAATCAGTGGGGCAATTTATTTCCTTTATTGATATTTCGGTGAGCACGCTTAAACCGAAAGCTGGCTGCTGCTGAGTGGCTTTTTATTAGTAAAGCTGCAAGAAGCATGTGCTCTCTCCTCCAGGAATGGGCTATTGGCAAGGGGGAGTTCTCCCAACTACCTTGAGCATCGCTGTGCTTCCGCATTCTTTGTCTCGCAGTGAGAAGGAGGGTGAGTGTGAGCGCACGCGCAGGCCGAGGTTCTGGCCCAAAGTGGAGGGAGGGATGCTAAGGCTCTTGTTCTCCTCCCCCCACCCAAAGGGAGATGGGAAAGGCAACGACTTCGACTGCAGAAGCACCCTCCAAAGACGGCTGCGATGGGCAATGAAGAGGAGACGATGTGGCTCTGATATTTTGTAAGGCAGAGCTGATTTTTAAAATAAGGAAAAAAGAGTTGAGCCCTTTTACTTCCCCTGGTTGTTGACTCTCCAAAACACTGGGTCTGGCGCGGGTTCTGATCCCTGGAGTTTGATGCACGTTTGATTCACAGACTGCTGCGTGTCTGCACCAGATGGCCTTGAGTTAATGAACACAAACTCATCCCTTTTGCTCACCAGGGAAATGTGCAGCTCAATCTGATTTGTACTCTCCAACTAAAAATATTTGAGTATTTTTAGGGAGCATTTTACTGAGACAAAATGGCACTTCAGGAAAGCATTAAAAGAACAGAGACTAACCAGCAAATTGCAACTGCAATCTCCTGCACGTTGATAAGCCAGCTCTCAGATGGGGCTTTAACCAAAATTAAAATAATATGTTACGAGCTGTCTGGGAATGATGGCTCCATCCTGTCCTCTCGCCCCTTCCCCTTCTCCAACCCACCTGCCCTGCACCAAGCTGAACTTGTGGTCCCAAAGCACAACGTGGAGCTCATTCTAAACACAAGATTTTTCTCACTTACATAATAGCAAAAACATTTGTCATGGGGTACATATAAACACACACACACAATTTTACATGTTCTTTTAATCTGCATGTTCTTATATATAACAACAATTTTAGGATCCAGAAAAAATTCATTAAATTAACTCTGCAAGATCTCCATCTTGTCCAACTGGGATAGAACTTGGTTCAGCTGAGTATTTTCCTGGTCATCACTACCAGCAAACAAAACAGTGGACTCCTAATAATGAATTAGGAAACAGGAAGCTATTCGGCGTGGCTCCCTTTCTCCCTTCTCTAAACTCCCTCATTTCCTGCTATTTTACTGAATCTTAGCGATTTAGCTCACAAACATTCAAGTCATAGCTTCCCAAGTCAGCTCAGTTCTTGTCTCTCTCCCAGCAAAACCAACAGCCACATAATCGGATCCTTTTCTCTTGAACTGTGACCGTTCATCCAAGGTCCAGACAAAGTCCTTATAGCCTTGAACCCTGGGTCTCACCTGGGAGCTGGTTAAAAATGCCCAACCTCAGGCCCCATCCCAGACCTACTGAATCCACATCTGCATTCATTTTAACAAGATCCCCAGGTGATTCCTACATAGACACAAGCTTAAGAAGCATGGCCTTACTGACATCTAATCATGTCAAACAATGTTTGAATCCATATCACAAGTGTTCTTATAGGTTGTACTGTCTTAATGCGGAAGTAGTTTAATCATCTAGAACTCTTCCTTACGAAGATATTTTATAAGTACCAGGTTTGAACAGACACCTTTGACTTTTTCATAGTGATCATCTTTACAAATAGAAGACTCTCTGTTGTTTAGAAGGAAAAAAAATCATTCATTACGAAGTGTTCTGGGTACAGATTAGCACAGGGAGGAAAAGCATACTGTTTTCCACTTGAATGGATGAGCTTGGAAATACAGTGCCACTACGAAGAGATACACTTCCAGTGAAGCATCTCCAGTTGCCTTTGGCAAGATGTCTTCTCATTCACAGCCTTCTCCTGCTTGGGCAGCTTAAATGAGGTTCTCTTTCTAGCCAATTCGGGAGCTGGAAATTCACAGAATTCACGGGAAATAATAGTCTTGTGCGGTGGTTTAAACACATTCTTTGTCACCTTGTTGGAGCCACCGGCAGGAGGAGCAGTGAGAAGGCCTCTGCGGGCTCCAGAAGCTCCCACTTAGCCCTTCCCTGCCAGGCTGACTACAGCAAATGGCTAAGAGGGTCTGACACGAGCTTTGGAGCCAGCAGAGATCCACAGAAGGCACACGTGATGGAAGCTTCTTGCTGTGGGTGGAGGCAGAGGCCTCTGTGGGCGCTGCTACAGGGGGTGAGATGCTGGGGCTTGCTCTCGGGGCTGCTCAGCCCAGCGGGGCTGCCCATGATGGCAACAGGCTGCCGTGCTTGGGCCAGAACAAAGGAGGAACCAGCTACAAGCCCACTCAGCTCGGGGCCAAAACTCTGACCCTGCAAAGCCGACAGGCTCTTTCTGGTTCCAGCTCAAACGATGGAGCTGCTGCTGAGTTCTAACTTGGTGACACAACTATGGAGGTTCTGGACTAATTTCACTGAGAAATTCACCCTGACAAGAGAATGACAGGATGTCAGAGCAGAAAGAACCTTACATGAACCTCTCATCCAGGGCTTTCAGGTTCAAATGCCTTCAGAGGCAGTAAGGACAGTAAATGAGTTAAAGTGAGAAGGATCTAGAACTGGACTGTCCAGTTCGGCAACCACTGGACACAGGTGGCAACTGAACACTGAGCATGTCGCTAGTTCAAACAGAGAGGCGCTGAAAGTAGAAAATACAAAGTTTTTCAAAGGCATAGAAGAAGAAAAAAATGTAAATAGCTCACTAATAAGCTTTATATTAATTATACGTTGACATGAAAATACTTTGGATATATTGGGTTAAATAAACTACTAAAGTTAATTTCTCTGGTTTCTTCTTAATGTTTTTAATGGGGATGCTGGAACACTTTAAATTACTTGTGTAACTCAGTTTGTGATTTACATTATATTTCTGTGGGACAGTGCTTGTCTGGAGCAACGGGGGAGTATGGAGACTACAGTCTGCCACCTGCAAGGGGACCCGAGGTGAGTCTGACCATGTTGCTACTTGATCTTGGGCTTCCAGAGCTGTGAGCAATAAACGTCTGTGGTTGGTGAGCCACCTAGCCTGTGGTATTTTGTTAAAGCTGCCTGAACGGACTAAGACAAGGGGGCTATATGAGAAGAGCCCCTTGATCCTCCTGGGCTCTAACATTCTAGTGTTCGAGGGCCTCATATGGAAAACTCAGGAGTGAGCCGCCACAGACATTAAGGGAAGTGGGGTTAGAGGGTCAAGTGAGCAGCAATGGAGGACAGCAGTCCTCTCACTAAACGAGTCCCAATCCTGTATTAGTCCAATTTCATTCAATAAATACTTGCTGATTCCAGTAAGTGTCAGGCCCTGTGCCAGGCATAGCGTGGTGGGAGTTTACAAAAGCAACTAAGGCAAGGCCTCCTTACCGTCGAGGAGTCAGAGGGAGAGAGAGACACACGCTCAAGGGACATCACCACGGTCATGGGTGCAAATGTGCAGGAGGCCATGTGGTTGCAGAGGAGAAGGCAACGTCAAAGGGAGTTAGAGGTGGCATCGCTGAAGAGTTGGGTTTTAATTAAATTTTGAAGAATGAAAAAAAACATGGAGAAGGGATAAAGTTATCCTAGGCAGAGGGAACAGTACGCATAGACGCATACGATGATGCAACCAAGGAGAATGGGGGAGAGCACAGTGGATCAGAGGAACATTTCATTGCACCAGAGGATGCAATAACTGTGCATGTTATTAAAACCATCGGAAATGGTGCCTTGCAACCTGTGGCAGCAAAGGTGAATCTGCCGGCAGTGCAAATATTGATGCCACCAAAAGCAATTTCTAAATATAAACTTCAGCAATTTAAGCAATAAGTGTATTCTTTTATTTGTAATTGTTTTAATTTATGATTACCATGTAAAATTTTCATTATCTAATCATGTTTTAAAACTAACAGACGTATTGCGTATGATTATTCAGATGTCATAGGCATTCTTTTCTTTTTTTTTTCTTAACATCTTTGTGGGAGTATAATTGCTTTACAATGGTGTGTTAGTTTCTGCTTTATAACAAAGTGAATCAGTTATACATATACATGTCCCCATATCTCTTCTCTCTCGCATCTCCCTCCCTCCCACCCTCCCTATCCCACCCCTCTAGGTGGTCACAAAACACCTAGCTGATCTCCCTGTGCTATGCGGCTGCTTCCTACTAGCTATCTATTTTACGTTTGGTAGTGTATCTATGTCCATGCCACTCTCTCACTTTTTCCCAGCTTACCCTTCTCCCTCCCCATATCCACAAGTCCGTTCTCTAGTAGGTCTGTGTCTTTATTCCCGTCTTGCCCCTAGGTTCTTCAGAACTTTTTCTTTATATATATTCTATATATATGTGTTAGCATATGGTACTTGTTTTTCTCTTTCTGACTTACTTCACTCTGTTTGACAGACTCTAGGTCCATCCACCTCACTACAAATAACTCAGTTTTGTTTCTTTTTATGGCTGAGTAATATTCCATTGTATATATGTGCCACATCTTCTTTATCCATTCATCTGTCAATGTATAATTAGGTTGCTTCCATGTCCTGGCTATTGTAAATAGAGCTGCAGTGAACACTGTGGTGCATGACTCTTTTTGAATTATGGTTTTCTCATGGTATATGCCCAGTAGTGGGATTGCTGGGTCATATGGTAGTTCTATCTTTAGTTTTTTTAAGGAATCTCCATACTGTTCTCCATAGTGGCTGCATCAATTTACATTCCAACCAACAGTGCAAGAGAGTTCCCTTTTCTCCACACCTTCTCCAGCATTTATTGTTTGTAGATTTTGTGATGATGGCCATTCTGACCGGTGTGAGGTGATACCTCATTGTAGTTTTGATTGGCATTTCTCTAACGATTAATGATGTTGAGCATTCTTTCATGTGTTTGTTGGCAATCCGTATATCTTCTTCGGCGAAATGTCTATTTAGGTCTTCTGCCCATTTTTGGATTGGGTTGTTTGTTTTTTTGATATTGAGCTACATGAGCTGCTTGTAAATTTTGGAGATTTAATCCTTTGTCAGTTGCTTCATTTGCAAATATTTTCTCCCATTCGGAGGGTTGTCTTTTTGTCTTGTTTATGGTTTCCTTTGCTGTGCAAAAGCTTTTAAGTTTCATTAGGTCCCATTTGTTTATTTTTGTTTTTATTTCCATTTCTCTAGGAGGTGGGTCCAAAAGGATCTTGCTGTGATTTATGTCATAGAGTGTTCTGCCTATGTTTTCCTCTAAGAGTTTGATAGTGTTTGGCCTTACATTTAGGTCTTTAATCCATTTTGAGTTTATTTTTGTGTATGGTGTTAGGGAGTGTTCTAATTTCATTCTTTTACATGTTGCTGTCCAGTTTTACCAGCACCACTTATTGAAGAGGCTGTCTTTCCTCCACTGTATATTCTTGCCTCCTTTATCAAATAAGGTGACCATATGTGCGTGGGTTTATCTCTGGGCCTTCTATCCTGTTCCATTGATCTGTATTTCTGTTTTTGTGCTAGTACCATACTGTCTTGATTACTGTAGCTTTGTAGTATAGTCTGATGTCAGGGAGCCTGATTCCTCCAGATCCGTTTTTCTTTCTCAAGATTGCTTTGGCTATTCAGGGTCTTTTGTGTTTCCATACAAATTGTGAAATTTTTTGTTCTAGTTCTGTGAAAAATGCCAGTGGTAGTTTGATACGGATTGCATTGAATCCGTAGATTGCTTTGGGTAGTATAGTCCTTTTCACAATGTTGATTCTTCCAATCCAGGAACATGATATATCTCTCCATCTATTTGTATCATCTTTAATTTCTTTCATCAGTGTCTTATAATTTTCTGCATACAGGTTTTTTGTCTCCTTAGGTAGGTTTATTCCTAGATATTCTTTTTGTTGCAATGGTAAATGGGAGGTTTTTTGTTAATTTCACTTTCAGATTTTTCATCAGTAGTGTATAGGAATGCAAGAGATTTCTGTGCATTAATCTTTTATCCTGCTACTTTACAAAATTCATTGATTAGCTCTAGTAGTTTTCTGGTAGCATCTTTAGGTTTCTCTATGTATAGTATCATGTCATCTGCAAACAGTGACAGTTTTACTTCTTCTTTTCTGATTTGGATTCCTTTTATTTCTTTTTCTTCTCTGATTGCTGTGGCTAAAACTTCCAAAACTATGTTGAATAATAGTGGTGAGAGTGGGCAACTTTGTCTTGTTCCTGATCTTAGTGGAAATGGTTTCAGTTTTTCACCATTGAGGATGATGTTGGCTGTGGGTTTGTCATATATGGCCTTTATTATGTTGAGGAAAGTTCCCTCTATGCCTCGTAGGCATCCTTTTCATTCCACTTTCTTAGGCTGGCATTCTACGTGGTTTGTTCAGATAGTGCAAGCCACAGTGCAGCCATCTCCTTTTTCACCATGCTGCCCTCTAGTTATGCATGCCTCTGCTTCAGGAGGCCTTCTCTCCCCTACTATCTCTCAGATCCCAGCTACCTGTTGGTCCCAAATTCTGCCAACCAATCCCTCTTTCCAGGACAGCATATAACTGCAAAGTGTTAATGAGTAAGGAAATCAGTATTTTACATGCCTTGGTGGTATGAACTGAACTTCTACTAAAGAGAAACCAATGATCTCTGGATACAACTTGGGAAGTTAGACATTTGGTTATGGTGCTGGTATAGACCTCAAAAAGAGAAATCTCCTGGGGAGAGGGCCATAGCACTTACACAGATACAAAGCAATTTACAAGCACTATGAAAGGAAGGACTGAGTAAATGCTGATAGTTCAGATACGCAATTACTCTGATACTTTGTCTATATGATCCCATGACTTACAAGGAACTCTCAACTGTAGGTTTAAATTAATCAATCCCAAATCAATCTATGGATGAACTAATTTTATGTGAGGGTTTTTCTAGATGCACAGACCAGCTGCATCATTCATTCATTCAACAACTATTTATTCTGTGCTTACTCTGTGTACAAGGCAAAGACTGGCCAGGGTGGGTGTTTCAATGAGTTTAGCCCAGTAAGAGAGAGAAAACGTCTGCTTTGACAACTGCGATATAGGGCAGGACATAGAACTGCCATCAGAAAGATGCAGGGAATGTTTAGCCATTCATTTAGGCTGTGATGGTAAAGGTAGCATAGAGGAGGGAAGGGAAGGGAGGTCCTAGAAATGATAATTAGGATAAGCTAATCAGAAAGTCAGGAGTAGGGAGCACTATGGTGGACGGAATCATTTAAGGTCATATTGTACACAGCTCTGAATGCCAGGCTCTGAAGTATGAGGCAGCAGAAGGGTTTTCCACAAGAGAGAAGCATAACCAAAGTGGGACTTTGGAACAATACAGAGACTGGAACCCAGGGACCAGTAGGAGGCTGAGGTAACAGTCCAGGCCAGAACCAGGGTTGAGATGGGAATGAAAAGGAATGGACAGAAATGAAAAGATAAAGATGAAGGAGACCCACTGGTGACTGACAGCTGTAAGGGACAAGGGAGAGTGTTTAGGAGAATGGTAGGAATTAATGAATGGGGGTATCCTGAGGAGGAAATGGCTTGGGAGAAAGATCAAACGTTTGGTTGTAGACATATTAATTTTGAGATGCAAGTGGGGGATCCAGTTGAAAGTATCCATGAAACAGTGGGAAAAGTGGACCAGAAGTTGGAAAGTGGGAGATAAATTGGGCTGTGTTCAATATGTGTCGATCATTTGTTTAATGAACATTTATATTGACTATAGCTGACCGTGCTAGGGACTGGAGATACAAAGGTGAACGAGACAGAATCCCTGCCCTAAAGGAGTTTTTGGACTGGAAGAGGAAACAAACCAGTAATGATCATAATAAAAGGGAATACGTGTTATGATAAAAATGCAGTGCTATGAAAACACATAGGAGGGGGACTTAAGCCAGAGATACAGAGTCAGGAAAGAGGTTGTGAGGAAAGAGAACAAGGAACAGCAGCCCAGCACCTTCAGTTGGGGGAATGCTGAGAGACAGAATATACAGCTGGACAGTGTTCAGACCACCTATAAAACGAGAATTCTGCTCCACAACCTGCTGCAACCAGCCCAGGAAGCCAAACAATAACCCCTGTAGCAACTGGCCCCAAAGAGCCAGGACTTGGTTAATAACTGATAGCTTCATGAATTTTTGCCTCCACTTCCAACTTAGGACTAACCAGAGAAAGCTAAATATGCCCCCCTAGGTAACCACGTAGGATATCCCACTACTAGTTAGCCCACCAGCAGCGAGCGTCCCCATGCCCACAGCCTCCAAGCAGGGCACATCTGAAGCCTTCCCTTTCTTCCACCTAAAGCCTTCCCACTCCTGCTTGCCTTCGAGTCTCTGCCAAACACAAATGATGGTGGCCGACCCCCTCCATCGCTACAGTAAATTCAGAAGGAATATCCATTGCTCGTTCACAGTCGGTGGTCTTCCTTTATTTTCACAACAGTGCATGATTGCCTAGGGCTGGAATGCAGTGGACGCCTGCTGGGATGGAGGGAGTTTGGGCTAAAGAAAGTGGAGAATCAGCAGCCATAAGAGGAAAGACCTTTAAAGCCACAAGAAGGAATATAAAGTTTATGCTGAGTGTAAAGCCATCCATGCAGAGGTGAGAACTGACTCTGAATCTTTAGTCCCATCTTGTCAGGACGAGTCTTCAGAGAATGAACAAAGCAATGGGTAGGGAAGAGACTACATTTACTGAGTCACTCAGACTTTGCCCACCATATGAGAAGTAAAGGGTCCACGGATGCCCTGGTCCCCTTAGGGGGCTCTGCAAACTTGGAACACTGAGTAAGAGGTGTGCTGGAGCTGCCCTAATGCACACACATGTAGAACCAAACACAACACAACAAACCAAGCAAGTAAACAAAACTCGAGGAAGACAGGAGAGAAGGGCTGAATTATGACCCCGTGTCAGAGTAGGCTGGCAAATGGTTAGAGCAAAGGAAAACCTGAATTAGCTAGACACCTCCGTTCTGAATAAAGGCTCCAACCCAATGGTGGATTTGACCTTTTAGTCCCCTTCTATTCTGTTTAACTTTATACAAACACACCTTGACTTGCCAAACTTCTATAGAGTGAACTTAAAACACCAGAAGAGAAACGGGACTCTGAATAAGGTGCTTCTTTTAATTCTGCTATACTTTCATAGATAGGCTTACAATCTCATCACAAGTTTTTTGAAAATACGTTTACCAGAATTCTCCATAAATATTATTTGTAATAATAAATTACATTTGTATAGCTCTGTACCACTTTCAAGATACTTCCAAGAACATTTGATTTCCACATTGCATGGGAGATGGAAAAGGGAGTGTGTGTGTGTGTGTGTGTGTGTGTGTGTGTGTGTGTTTTAAGAGGTGGGCCCTTGGTTCATTTAGTCCAAGACTTTCTCTTTACTCCTGAAGAAAATGGAGCCTATGATCACACACATACTTAGAAACAGACTGGACATAAAAAAACACATCTCTTGACTCTGAGGCTGGCCCTCTATACAACCCATTCTTAGTAACCCATTCCCATCCTACTGATCAAAAGACTGAGGTTAAGGGGGAGGGGGTGGAATGTATACTAATAGCCTCAATGACTCACACCTACTGATACCCACACTCTTGGGCAGTCCCCCCCCTCCACCAACTTTGGGCTTGAACACGTGATGTGCTTTAGCCAGTGGAACATCAGCAAAGTCAGCAGAGGCTTGGTTAGCACCTGCACACCAGGGCTTAGCATGCTGCCATCACCCTGTGAGGCAGCCCAACCTGGGCTAACCTCCTGGAGAAGGAAAGTCCCTGTAAGTATAAAGAGGTCCAGACATCCCAGTTGCCCCAGCTGAGCCCAGCCGCCAACTAAACATAGTCACATGAATGAGCCCAGGCCAAAACTCAACAAAAGCCAAACCACAGAGTCATGAGAAATAGAAAATCATTTTTTGCTTTAAACTACCAAGCTTTGGGGTGGTTTGTCATGCCGTGATAGATAACTGATATGCTAAGGAAGAAGAAGCCTGTCCATGCCAGTCATTCACAGGCCCAAGAGTGGACCTGAGGTCTTTGAAGTACACCACTTCACACAGGAATGGAGAATATGTTGCTGAACTGAGCTTCCTTGTCTTGGAAACCTGAGATTCCAAGTTCCAGATTCACTCAAAATCACTGTGGTCAGCTCATCTAGCTGCTTAATGATTTTTGATTCTCACTTTTTGCAACTCTCTCCTCCCCTCAAGCCCGTTGGACATGGCTGGCTTTGCATGCCTGAGGGTGGAGGGAACCAGCCACCACTCTCTAGACCAGCATGAGAGGGGATGGCTGTTAAAACATCTTTGTACACGTGGGAAGAAGGACGACCAGCGAGACGAAGGCACTGGCCTCAATCACCTACGGGTACAAGGGACAGGATGAGAACCCAGGTCTTCCCATCCAAAGCCAATACATTTTAGGTGACACATGCTACCTCCCTAGCAAGAGCAAGCAGAAGATATACGATCACATGTCAGTTCTAGGCCTGATGCTGCCGTTTGGGACTACAGAGTGTTCTATCTTCAAAGACCTTTGGGTCCGACCAACAGAGCCACAAGAGGTGTCTCCCAGAGAGACACTCAGAGAGACTGAGGAGGATTTCATTTCTTGATTCATTATTGATACCCACATATGTGCTGAACAGGGTCTGAGCTGCTTGGAGGTTATCTCATTTGGTTGGATACATCACACTAGTTATTTATAGATATCACTTTAAAATCTTTTGTTTGTCAGTAAAGTCTTCAAAGTCACCTATAGTGTTTAAAAACAATATTAACATTTTTTGCAGCAGAAATCTGTTGACTTGTATGTGAGGGCCACCAGGGACCCCCCCCCCCACAAGGAATGAAGCGTTACATTTACATTTGTCAAATAAGGAAAACTGGGTCACCTACCATCGCTGAGCTCTCCCATGAACTGATTAGTAGACAATTAAAAAGTGGTTTGGGAATGCAATTGGCAACGTGCATGGTGCTACAGAAACACACATTCCACTTAGGGGTAAAAAAGAAACGACAACATATGCTACAAACAAATTTTAATCATCATAAATCATGCTTCCGTTTTTTTTTTTTTTTTTTTTTTTTGCGGTACACGGGCCTCTCACTGTCGTGGCCCCTCCCCTTGCGGAGCACAGGCTCCGGACGCGCAGGCTCAGCGGCCATGGCTCACGGGCCCAGCCGCTCCACGGCATGTGGGATCCTCCCGGACCGGGGCACGAACCTGTGTCCCCTGAATCAGCAGACGGACTCTCAACCACTGCGCCACCAGGGAAGCCCCATGCTTCAGTTTATTCAGCTGTAATACTACTATTCATTGGCTCATTACGAGTTTCATACCACCTTGAAAACACTGATCACGCCAGCATGATGTACAGCATGCATTGTTGGGTCTGACATGTAAAATCATCATATCCGATTTTAGCTCTGCCTTCAGCCTGATGGGAAGGCAGAGAGAGATGGCATTCACCGTGCAGCCTGGAATCCCCTTGCATTGCTCAGTTGCTGAGCCAGCCTGGGTGTTGTCAGAAAGAAAAGCAGCTGAGACAAGAGCTGGGGAAAAGCTGCAGGAATTCCTAGGAGTGGTGGCCGCTACCTATTACAAACGTACACCTCCAAGAAGTCATTGTTTTGAAGCTAAAAGAGCAATACAGGGCTTCCCTGGTGGCGCAGTGGTTGAGAGAGTCCGCCTGCCGATGCAGGGGACACGGGTTCGTGCCCCGGTCTGGGAGGATCCCACATGCCGCGGAGCGGCTGGGCCCGTGAGCCATGGCCGCTGAGCCTGCGCGTCCGGAGCCTGTGCTCCGCAAGGGGAGGGGCCACGACAGTGAGAGGCCCGTGTACCGCAAAAAAAAAAAAAAAAAAAAAAAAAGAGTAATATAACAAGTTGGGGGGTTCTATGGGAGTGTAGTTATGGCTAATGTTCACTGGATGCTTGTACAAGATGCCTGTCCCTTTCCATACATTATCTTGTTTAATTTTCCCAGCAAGCCTATGAGGTAAGTATTTTTATGATCCACATTTTACACGTGAGGACGTTGAGGCCACAGAAGCTAAGAAATTTGCCCAAGGTCACAAGGAACAGAGCTGGGACTGGAACCTAGCCACCTTTCACTGGAGCCTGTGCCCTAAGCCACTCACCTGAGACACAGGGCAAGCCCAATGGTTGAAGCTCTATGTCATAAGCTCAGTTTGGCAACGGGGCTCTGAGGCCTTCCTGAAGCCACCTTCCCAGCTGTATCGGTGAGTGGTTCAGTGTCCTCTGCTTTCATTTCTGTGCTTCTCTGATACACGATGTACCCTGAGGACTCACCATCAACAGTTCAGGGTGGCCAAGGGACCCCTGAGCACCTCCCGACCCCAAGATTTTTTCCAGGGTCCACAAGGCCAAATAGTATTTCATGATAACACTAAGATATATTTCCTTCTTTCACTCCCATTCTCTCACAAGTGGAGGCGGAACTTTCCAGAAGCTACATGAAGCGTGATGACATCATTATGCTGATGGCTAATGGAATGTATGCTTGTGTTTTCAAAACCTTAGTGTTCATTTCTCATATGGTAGATATCAATAGACACAACCCTCAAAACAGAAGTTCATGGGGGCCTTCAATAATTTTTAAGAGTTTAAAGAGGTCCTGAGGCCAAAAAGTCTGAGAATCGCGGCTCAAGGTCATTCCTGCAAGAACAGTGGAAACGAAATCGCCTAAAATCTCAAACACTAGAGGACAGAACTCAAGAACAAAAAGAACTGTTTGCTCTGGTGCAGCTGGTTACTAACGAGCCATTTTTAATTCCTTGAGCTGAGCAGATCCACCCAGCTCACACGGCACAGGAGGAGAGTGGGACAGAAAGCTGTGTGAGGGGCACCTCGTGGGATGGAGGGCACCCGGGGCGGTGGGGAGTGAGTAGCTTACATCGGGGGGGAAATGCAATGGTGGAAAATGAGTTATCAACATACCCCAGTCAGCGACTGTCTTGGCCCAGCCCTTCCTCATCAACACGTGAGTGTTCAGGGTCGAATCTCTTGAGCACATCGTTTACCTCTAATGCCAATTGCTGACGTAACTCAAGATTTCCGTATACACTGAGGACAAGGTGCCGGGATGCCCCCAGAGGAGAGAAGACAATTACAACTGATCAAGCCCTCCTGCAGACCAGGGGCTTGGTACATGACAGCTCATTTATTCTATACGATAAAACTTCCCAGGTACACATGGTTAGATCCATTTTGTAGATTAGGAAATTGAAGCTGACTGGTTCAGTGAGTCCTCCAGGCTCAAACACCCAAGACTAAGTCCAAAGTCAGAGAACTAAGGACTAAGGACGCCCGAGACTAAGGACTCATCCACTACACTGAGCTTCCCAAACCTAGCTGCACATCAAAATCACTTGGGGGGTTTGAAAAACTTCACAAATCTTGGCTCCACCCCTGAAGATTCTAATTCAGTAGGTCTGGGTGGGACTGCAGAATTCATAGGGCTCTACAAACAGTCAACTTCTAGTTTGGCTTTTAAACAGCTATATCATTAGTTGGATAAGTAATTTCACATTTGAAAGCCTTTTCCACACCAGCACTACTAGCTGGCTTTCTTCTCTGTCTTTTTTTTCCTGGAAAAAATAGTATTTTTTTTTTTTTTTTTTTTTTTTTTTTTTTTTTTTTTTTTTGCGGTACGCAGGCCTCTCACTGTCGTGGCCTCTCCCGTTGCGGAGCACAGGCTCCGAACACGCAGGCTCAGCGGCCATGGCTCACGGGCCCAGCCGCTCCGCGGCACGTGGGATCCTCCCGGACCGGGTCACGAACCCGCGTCCCCTGCATCAGCAGGCGGACTCTCAACCACTGCACCACCAGGGAAGCCCCTAAAATAGTATTTTTATTACAGCATGAGCCTTGCTCTCTACCTGAAGCTAACTGGAGACGCAGCCAATAAATGCGGCCAAGCTGATGCAGAATGCTCTTCCAAGCTCTGAGCTGTCAGGCAGATGTGCTTTTAGATTTTATTTATTTTTTTTTTAATTGAAGTACAGTCGATTCACAGTGTTTCAGCTGTACAGCAAAGTGATTCAGTTATACACACACATGTATTCTTCTCACATACATGCTTTTGGAGTTTGATTTTTATGGATTTCCATCACGTCCTTCCCCTGCAACATGCAGGTACTTGGTAAATACTTGGGAATTGAATTGAAATGTGATCGTATATAATCCTCACAACTCTGTAAAGTAGGTTTAATAATTCCCAATGTGATGGTTCACAGTTTTTCCACAGTAAATAGGATTGGGACACAAATTCTTTTCAGTCACCAAAATCTAGTTCAACAACCTCATGGCACTGACACGGACAGGGCTGGGCACTGAGGAGTCTGCTCAGATAGACATTTTTTGGTCTGTGTGATCTTTCCAGTGTTCTCTCAATCCTAAAATACGTCATTTTTCTTTCTACTGGAAAACACTGATTCTGGCCCACCTTTCACTTTCTGCTCTATTTCTCTATCCAGGTCTATGTTCCTAGGTTCCTTTTCCACAGTGTGCACACAATGGCCTGGATTTTCTTTCTTAGTCCCACCTGATCCCTCAACACATCCTACTGGCCTTTACCTCCTACCTAAGGACACTTTTTCTTCCGCTGCTCTTTGAATATCCCTACCGTTCATTTACCTTTCATCAGAGCCCAGCCCCTGATTTCCTAGGCTCCTAATTTACCTCTACTTTTATGTCCTATTAGTCTTGCATCAGAAACACAAAGCCATATAGACTTTTAAGCCAGGTTGGGTGGCACTGTTACCTGTTAGCTGTCTGACCTTGGGAAGGTTGCTTAACCTCTCTGTGCCTCATTTTCCATATCTTCAAAATGGAGATACTAATAGTACTCTCCTTATAGAATTATTAAGAAGATTAAATAAATGGGTTAATATAAAGAGTGCCCCAAAAATGAAAAAAAAAAAAACCCGAAAGAAACACAAAGCCATGCTGTCATAACAAAGAATGTGTGCATTTTTTAGGACCACTTTACAAACTGATTTAGCAGAAAGAAGGGCACTTTGCTGAATACCATTTTCCTATCACAAGTGCTTGAGTGTTAATCTCTGTGGATTCCTGACATCAAACAACACCCTTTGGGCGAATTATGTACAAAAAATAATAAATTAGAGTTTCATTCAACTGTCTTTGGCACAGTGATATCCCTGAAACCAGGTTCTTTTTCCTCCCACAATTATTTTTCTTTCCTACTGAATCTTTGCTAACTCGTAATAAAGTGTTTGTATTGGTAAATATGTTTCTAAACTTGTTAATGAAGCCTTGTGGCACAAGGGGTCTGGTGCTTTCCTTAAGGAAATGAGAATGCTTAAATAAAACAAACATTAGATCCACATTTGGAGGATTTTGTACATTGAGTTTATTGCCCAGTAAGAAACTGATGTTCGTTCTATACAACATGCAAAGAACGTAAGATGTCAAGAGTTTAGTGTTTAGATTAAAAACAAATGCTGTCATTTTAGTCTCCTGGTATAGAGTGGATGCCTGATAAATCTCTTGAGAAAACATCAAGCTCTAACCCCAGTCTATAGTTTCTCACCATCGTTATGTTATACATTCTGAGAATCAGTGAGCAAATTAAGGATCATTTTATACAACCATTAAGCCACATCCTGTGGCTAAATAATGTTGAACTAAATATCTTACAGAGATTTCTCCAGATAGATGAGTCTAAAATTACAGAAAAGAAAATGGGGAAAAAAGGAAGCCTGGCCATTTTTCTGATGTAGAGTGGGCAGCAGGGGTAATGATGTCTAGCGGTCTTATTCCTGTGTGTCTCTAGTAAATTGTGATCACAGGCCATGGAGATTTCTTCCCAATTCAGGGAGTTTAGACTGATTTCTTTTCCAGGTATTTCAATGGGACACCAGGAACCTCTCTGGCTTTTACTTAAATTTCTCTCTGGAAAACTCACTGTTAAACCTGTTTCTCACTTCATTTTTTCTTATGGCCTCATAAATACTGATCAAGGATGGTCCTTGGAGGATTAGCAGTGAAAGCTGGGGGTAAGTGGAAAGTGTAATTGGAGGAACAGTTGCTTGTAGGTTTTGTAAGTCAAAATCTACCCCCTTCTATTGTTACTCCATACACTTGATCCTATCTTTGGGGGCAAAATATTACTCAAAGTAACTTCACTCAAGTTTTGCTAAAAGCATCATTTGAGTTGCAATGTGCAATATTCTAGCATTCTTGCCACGAAAGCACATTCTTTTGAATGCTTGTTAAGGTCCTATTTCTAGAAATGCAAAGGCTCTCAATTTTGCTTAATTTTCCCTAAGTGGGTGCTGTACCCAGTCTAAGAGAGAGGAAAGGAAAGAACTCAGTTTGCTGGTAGGTTTAATAGCCTCTAGGTGACCTAGGACACTGGATTTGAGAGTAAGCTCGGGGGGACTCTCAGCCTCGTTTCCAACCTGATCCAGCGTTGGTTCACTTTCCTGGTTCTGATCAGCACATGGATAGAAAGACTAGTATGTGAACCACTGGCGACTGTGTCAGTCCCGGTTACACCAAGTTGCAGAAGCAATAGCTCTCTTATAATCATATTTTAAAAAAGGGAAGTGACATGCCTTTTTTTTTTCTGTTCCATAGTTCTTTCAAAGATTTATGAGTAAATCCTCAAACTTCTAGATTCAGGCCAAAAGGGATGAGCAAAGATGGCAGAGAGGCAGACGTTAATAACACAGACCTTCTCCGTCATGATTTTGTGGTACATTTCTGTGGTTTTTTTTGGCCATGCTGTGCAGCTTGCGGGATCTTAGTTCCCCAACCAGGGATCGAACCCATGGCCCCTGCAGTGGAAGCTTGTAGTCCTAACCACTGGACTGTCAGGGAAGTGCCCTACAATTCCTATTCTGATAAAGCCCAAACCATCCCAAAATAAATAAGGGACCAAAATAAGTGTGAGAGAGGGAAGCAGAGGGGATGATAGTTTTTAACTTTGTCCCACTGGTTCTGGCACAAATCCCCTCCTTGTCATCAGCCGGGAGCATTGTGCTCAGTTAAAGTACACGTATACAGTGCTTTCAGTCAGGTTATAACCACAAGCAGCTGCCACAAGGAACAAAAAAAATTCCTCAAGCCATTGGCCCCTGATCTCGACAAATTAAATACCAATGACACATTCTTATCAAGTATAAAACAGGCATGACAAAGCATGAGTAGAGATGGGAGGAATGGCCTTCATCATAGGCCACCTTCCCCATATATAAATCTGTAGGGGCATTAAACATCCAGGGACCCACTGTGACCGTGTGACAGATGCAGAAAGCAAGCACAGAGCTTGGAAGTAAAGAACTGAAGTGTGCATTCTGGGCTCACCCAGTCACAAGTGGTGTGACCTTGGAAACCACCAGCTCCAGTCTCCTGTGAAGCAGGGACCACACATGGGCAGAGCAGATGAGAGAATATTCGTGGAAGTTCCTTCTCCAGCCTCAACTATGCTGACTGGAGCTGTCAGTGGTGGCCCAGGGGGCAAGGTCACCATCCACAGCCAAATCCCAACTGGTGCCGGACCCTGGACACTGAAGGCCCCGGGTGTAGCTGATGCACAGGACACCCCACCACTCATCGGTGGGGACCTAAAACCCACCCGGAGGAGGGAGCCCAAGATAGGCAGCTGGGGTTCCGCCAGCGAGGCTTTCATGGCTGTACCTCTCTCTACCTGTCCGACTGGCCAGGTGTGCGATCAGGCACCGGAGGCATAGATTCACTCGGCCATGAGGTAAGGAGGCGAGTGACCTACAGCTCTGAGGCCAGAACTATGATAACCCGCAGCTCTGATTCCAATCACATCGTGAAATTCAGAGGTGGCTCCAAGAGGAAAATGATGTTAAAAACAATCAGGCTCGGGTGCCGATTTTGAAATGGAATGCTGTCCTCTTTTCGTTTTAGAGTGACAGGGTAATGGTCAAGGTAAATGGAATCTGATAGAGGCTTTTATTTTGATGGCTTAACTTGGGCCCAGGTCCTCTCACTATGGGGACGGCTGGGAGTAGAAAGGGTCATCCTACGGATTTCAATCCAAGCACTACAAAAGAAAAGAGAGCTCAGAGCGGTTCAAGGGGAAGGAAAAGGCAGCCCACTCTTCCTGACGGGCGCTGCTTTTGTCCTGCACACACTTCACACTTGAGGGAGAATCTAATGACATTGACCTCGGGGGGGGGGGGCATTCCCCCGGCAATGTCCACAGCTGTGGCGGGCGGTCCCTGCGGGCCTCTGCCCGCCGCCCCGTGCTCTGTTAATGTGGCCAAGCCAGCAGCTGACTGAAAACAGTGGCAGGCTGGCACTAGGCACACGACCCCTGACACTGCGGGCCTTTTTTTCTCCTCTCCGCTAGCAGCCAATGGGCGGGCTCTCTCCACCGGCTGCCATGGCAACGAGAAGACGGCTCCGCAGTGCCCAGAACAGATGTCACAGAAGCCAAGATGAATGTCGTGGGAGCGGGGAGCGTGTGGCAGGGGCCGAGGGGGATGGGGGGGACGCATTTGGAGTTAAATGGTCCCACCAGAGGGAGTCAGGCATATTTTGAAGGAAGTGCAAAGCGGTAACATCTCTTTTTCTCCCTGTCCTCTAAGTTGCAAACACACATGCACACACATGTCCTTTCATCTCCGCTACTGAGGTGCTTGCGGCTCTCTGGCTTTCACGGCAATCGTGAAAGCTCTGATTTCTCGAAGCCTTAAATGAACATCGCCTCCATTGCAGACATGCAGGCGGGCGTTCTGCAGTCATTTAGGAACAGACTGGGAAGCTCTGTGGAGGGCAACTGGAGAAACTTAGAACCACACGGAGCTGAGACAAAATCCACGGGAATTTCACAGGCAGACAACAAACCCTGTTTCACTCCGGTTGCCCCTGAACTGTAAGGGCTCCTACTCCCCTCCCCCCCCCCCCGCCCTGGTTATTTCTCTGATTGGACCACTCCTAAGGCCATTTTATATAGACTAAACCAGGGCAAGCCTTATAAGTCTACCTGCTTGAGCAACAAAGGCTCTTGTGTTGTCTCCAGGATAGATCCTAACCTAGCTGAAATACTGTATTTAAAATGTTCCCACTGCGGGCCTCCCTGGTGGCGCAGTGGTTGAGAGTCCGCCTGCCGCTGCAGGGGATACGGGTTCGTGCCCCGGTCTGGGAGGATCCCATATGCCGCGGAGCGGCTGGGCCCGTGAGCCATGGCCGCTGGGCCTGCGCGTCCGGAGCCTGTGCTCCGCAACGGGGGAGGCCACAACAGTGAGAGGCCCGCATACCGCAAAAAAAAAAAAAAAAAAAAAAAAAAATGTTCCCACTGCCTTCCGTTTACCTGCCGCTGAAATTAACAAGTAGAGCATGTGCACGCAGGCGCAGACCATAAACCTATATATATCAGTTGGTAAGATAAGAGCGATATTAGCGCTGGCAGGCACTAGACACTGCAGACCTTTTCTCCCCGTTTGCAGCCAATGGGCAGGGACCTAATCCGGTCCCGGTTATCAGACCACATGAATCAGGGAGACAGGAGGGACCACGTATAGGCCCTGTCCTCATCCGATAGATGAAATGTACTGAATGTATCAGAGGACGGGAAACGTTGCTTAGAATGATTTTGCACTTAATTCCTGCCACAAGCACGTGGAGAGAGGCTGCTTTGTGCACAGAGCCACATGGGCTCACTCCACAGGGCAGGCCCCACCTACAATCTAGATGGAGAAGCACACGGAAACTCTTACAAGGGGCCGATGAAGGGTGGGATGAGTGTGGCAAGCAAAGCAGGGAGGAAAGCTCAGAGAGGTGTCCTAGTGTGAGGAGGTGAGGGCGCCTGCTCTGTGACAGATGCCTGACACGTACACCATACCTTATAATGCTACAGCACCCTAAGAAGGAGCCATTATGATCCTATTTAACAAATCAGGAACCCCAGGCTTAGAGAGGTGGCTGAGCTGCTGCTGCCCCCGGTCATCCCCCCACCTCCACGGGGCTCTGCCCCACCAGCCAACGGCTCATCAACCCGGTGCTGTTACCACTGCAAAGAAGGCAGCTGTGTGTGGGCCCCGTCTCCCGGGCATCACCTAAGCAAAAACGCCCAGGAAATCGTGGGCTTCAAACACTCACTGCATGGTTCCTAAAACATATTAAGGTATTCACACATAACTATTAACATTGAAAATGCTCATCTGGATACACCCTGAAGTCACCTCGGGTACCGCAAGTGGTACATATGTCACACATAGGGAACCACTGCATTTTCCCATGCTGGCCTTCAAAGATGAGGAGTGCGGCCCATGGAGAACCTGAACTCACTCCAATGTCACCCTACGTGGGTCAGGGTTATTTTGTGTGTATACCTCCCCTAAAATGAAAATGTCTCCTTGGCCCTCACAAGAATGCCTTCTTGTATCATTATTCTGGCCAGTAAGTGGAATCCTAGCGTGCCTGCAGTGCACTTGGATGAAAAGCAGTGACTGTGAATCAAAGACGGATGGCTCAGCAATGCCCTAGTCTGCATCGCTCCTGGACGCTGCCACCGAAGGCAGAACTCCACCCCAGGGACGCACTTCCCTGCCACTGCAGCAACACACTACAGCCACCAGAGGGCAGTAACACAAACCAGATTTTTTCATTCGGACCCAAATGTTAATGCACACAGTTTAATAATATGTAAAGCCCATTATTACAAGCTTTTTCTCTCCCCACCCCCTATTAATGAAAAAATACCCAGGGGTAATGCAGATATTTCTAAATACAGTGCAAGAAAGGGCAATCTGTACTCATACAAGGGGAGTCTAGCACACAGTAATAAGTGGAAATGAAAATAATCACCCAGATGCAACTAAAAGATTTATCTGTCTGTATGGCTGCATACATAGAAATATAGATGCCTGCCTCCCAGAAAGGGGCATTATAAAAACATTTATTTCACAAGTTCTTATTTAGAGTTCATAATAATACCTGTAATGACAACCACAAAGCTACAAGAGGGGTGTAAGAGGAATTTCAGCCTTACTGCTGGGCAGACAAAGGGGGATTTTTCTCTTTGACTAAAGTAGGTGAATGAATTATTCAGGGCTTTTCCACGGACATTTAAAAATCATAATTCCATGCTTTAAACAACAGCACAAATTTTTAAAAAAAGAAGAAGAAGAAGAGCTGGTTAATCCCCAAACCGTAAAATATCAACTGACATTTAGCCATGTCTACTCAGGGTGCTTTGATGCAAATAAATGATTTCTGGTGTTGGTGAGAGTCTTTTAGTGCTGTCGTTGGTTTTCACATCGGAGCACAGAGAAGACAATAGATTGCGAAGGGATATTTGTAGAATGCAACCTACCCATTTCCCTGTAAACAAAGAAACAGGAATAATCCTGCCATTTTCTCTATTCATGACCGAAAGGAAGGTTCTCAGATCCTATATTTCCACAATGGTTTGAGATTTGAGGGCCCCTGGAAAAGCAGGATGAAGTCCTTGCCAACAGCCTTGTCTCTGGAGTCACCCCATTAAACCGTGATATTCATAAAATGCTTGACAGATTACCCAGGCCAGTGTGTGAGGAAAGCATATGGAATTCAGAGTCAGATAACTCTGTCTAAATATATTACCTGGGTCATCTTGGAAACATTGAATGAATTCCATCTGAGCTCCGGTTTCTTCCTAAGGCAGGTCGGAGGACAGACCCTGAACTACTTCCCTGTGTGGGGTGAGGCTTCCCACTCATATGATACAGGACAAAGCACTGGAAACTGTTAACATTTATAAAAATGTTTGTTGTTCTTATGTTCCCCACTTTATACACAGGAAAGTAGAGCTGTAAAGACTTGTGCAAGGTCAGGGTCAGTAAGGGCAGAGCAGGGCCCCAGGTGCTCTCACCCACGGCTATGGTTCTCCCCACCCCTCCCTGGTATCTTAGTCAGCCCGGGCTGCCATAGCAAAGTACCACAGGCTGGGTGGCTTTAAACAAAAGACAATTATTTCTCACAGTTCTGGAGGCAGGGAGGTGCCAGCAGGGTAGGTTTCATTGTGAGGACTCTTTCCATGACTTAAAGACGGCCACCATCTCACTGTGTGCTCATGTGATCTCTTCTCTGTGTGCTTGTGGGGGGAGCGGGGGAGAAAAGAGAGAGAGAGAGAGAGAGAGAGAGAGAGAGAGAGAGAGAGAGAGAGAGAGAGGGAGGGAGTGGGTTCTGGTGTCTCTTCTTACAAGGACACTAATCCCACCATGGGGGGCTCCACCCTCATGACCTCATCTAACCCTAAACACCTCCCAAAGGCCCCAGCTCCTAATGTCATCACACTGAGAGGTAGGGCTTCAACATACGAATTTTGGGAGGACACAAATATTCAGTCTGTAACAAGGGGTAACAGTGGGTTTCTTTACTCTGCTACATCTTTTTCGTTCGGGTCAACAAATATTTGCTGACAATCTGCTAGGTGCCAAGCACAGAACCAGGTCTTGGGGGAAACAAGGATGACCAGGAGCCCCCAAACAGCCCACTTAATGTCAGGAGAGTTCCCAGCAAATGGTCTACAGGAAAGAGCATTTGTGACACATGGGCTTTTGTGACCATGTGTAGCACAGTGTATTGCAAGAAACTTCATGAGATCCTTCTTCAGATAGCTGTGTCTGAAACAACTATAATGAGAGTCTGGCAACTCATCAGTACACAATTAATATTTGATAAGGTAATTAATGTATTAATTTACTGAGGAAGATGGGGGGAAGGTAAGGAAGGAAGGACCAATTTTCAAATTTTCAGCCTACAGATGCTTACAAGGAAACACAAACCTCCTGGCAGGGAATTATCAGGTCCAGGTATATTATGATGATTATAGCATAACTGGATATTTATTAATTATATTTAATTCCTCTCAATGGAGTTGGCATAATTAGAACTACTTTCTTGATTGGAAGACTGAAGGGGCTCAGCTTTGATGAATGCATATTGATTGGGTGGCTACTACAGGCTAGCTATAGTAGGTGTATATATATATTTTTTCAGTCCATAACAAGAAGTATTTTACATATATAGAAAATATTATTTAATTCTTATAACAAGCCTATGAGGAAATTTTGCTATCCACACTCAGGTAATTTAAAAATGAAGACTGGAAGTGGAAGTCAGGGATCCACGGGTAGTTAAGTCACTAGGAGGGTACCAGAACACCCTCCCCAGCCATTCAAACATTATTTTGATTACTCACTCACACGCATACTTTTCTCCCCCAAATCTAGCTCTTAGGGGTTTTTTCCTGTTGTTATTTTTAGTATGCTACTTTATTTTGGTAAGCAGGATAGGGATGAAGGTGGATCTTTTTTGAAGGTAGAGATGTTCGAAAGGGGGATAAGCTTATGAAAATTTGCACCTCCCTTCAAAACTAGATACAGACCCCAAGAGAGAGGAGAGCAAGCCCTGTCCTCTCTGGGATACTGAGCGTGTTCTGTGGATGGCCCTGGAGTCCAGAGGAAGCCAGATGGGCACCCACTGGGTGAGCAGCCAAAGAAGAGCTCCCCATTTCAGCCCCCATTTGAGGCTGGACATGTGAGAGTGGTAGGATGGAAACCAGATCCGCAGACTGTAGTAGGCTGAATAATGGTGCCCCCTGGTGCCCTAATCCCTGGAACATGTGAACGTTACTTTATGTGGCTGTGATTAAATTAAGGGTCTTGAGATGGGGAGATTATCTTGGATTATCCAGTGGGCCCTAAATGTAATCATATGGGTCCTTGTAAGAGAGAGGCAGAGGGAGATTAGACACATAGAAGGGAAGGAGGCAACGTGGCCACCTAGACAGAGACTGAAAGGATATGGCGAATGCCATGGAATGTCGGCAGCCACTAATCAAAGTAAATAATCAAAGCTGAAGCAATTCTAAAAAATACTTGCTGTAATCCAATCATTGCATATTGTCTTTTATCTTTCACTTGGGTGCTTTTTTTTTTTTTTTTTTTGTGGTACGCAGGCCTCTCACTGTTGTGGCCTCTCCCGTTGCGGAGCACAGGCTCCGGACGTGCAGGCTCAGTGGCCATGGCTCATGGGCCCAGCTGCTCCGTGGCATGTGGGATCTTCCCGGACCGGGGCACGAACCCGTGTCCCCTGAATCGGCAGGTGGACTCTCAACCACTGCGTCACCAGGGAAGCCCATGGGTACTTTTTTTTTTTTTTTTTAAATGACACTGTATAGGGTACAGTGACAGATTGCAAGATAATTGAAATTTAAGATAAAATATGGCAAATGGAGACTACAGCTATGCTGAAGATATGGATGGATGGATGGATGGATGGGTGTATGGATAGGTGGGATGCTGAGAGACAGAGACAGATGTTAGGGCACTGTTTTATATTTGACACATGGTGAGTAATTTAACATTCACCCAAAGAGGTTATCCAGAGGAAAGCTTGTGCTTACTGTTCATGAAGCTTTGAGGAGTTGGGAAGGAAGTAGGCCATGTGGCCAGAACAACCTTTAGATTTATTAATTCTCTATCAAATTTCAGGTAACATAATCTATTGGTGATCAAAAGATTTAATTCCTAAATGAGGAAGAGTCAAATTTTCAGGACATAAAGATCACAAGTGAACAACCCCCCTCCCTGCCACAGGCCACTATTCAATTTAGAATATTAGAAAATGTCATCATAGGTTCACTTGAGAGGTAAACTGTCTACATCTCATGATCCAAAAACAATTAATAATACATCCAATTGTCTCCTCCGATTAATACCATAAGCAAAGAATTCCACCATGAAACTCTGAGGAAAAAATATGAAAATGCTGTTAACAAAAGATTACGAAGTCTCTGTCCAAAGGCAAGAAGACTTTGCACATTTTGTGCAAAGGCTGCAGCTCACCAAAGATGTGAAGCAGCGGTCAGATTCTGTGAACAGAATCCCACCCTTTCAAGGTCAAGGAACCCAGCGTGAAGTTGAAGTTTCACTCTGATCCTCCTCTGTAAGATTCTCTAGCCTCCTCTAATCTGAATGGAAATTAGCATATTTCTTCAGCCTTTCTTCCTTTCCTAGGGTTGTTGGTGAGCCTGGTATCTACAGCCCAGCCAACTCTGCAGAAAACCACAGCTTAGATGGAAAATCACTTTGGGTTTCTGGCTCATCAGCAGTACTGCACATCTAATTAGCTCAACAATTGGTCCCTGTGATAAAATCAGCTAATTTTATGTTCAAATGGCTGTTCTGTGGTAAGTAATACTGTCACTCTCAACTTCACGTGGCATAAAGAAGTTGCTGAAGAAGCTGGTTACTAGGGGGTCACTGGGGGCAAACCAGTGAAGACTATTAAATCAGTAACTTCAGTCATTGTTATAGTTAGTACAGAGGGGTCCCGCCAGGGCTCAAATAAGATGAATCCCCAGGATGGGGTGACAGGGCCGGAAATGCCAACTCTTACCAGAGAAAACAGTACATATAAAATGATGGAAAGCCATCTGCAGAACCTCCCCGAGGTTTAACCCGAATGTTTGTAATGAGGTGGATTACGGAGTCCTAGACCCTCATCCAGTACTGTTAAGAATGACTCTCCCAGATTAAAGACCCCTGTTGCTTCAGGAATCTGTTCAAGGTTATCCTGGAGAGAAAACCCAGGAAGCCAATTCCAGGTGTCACCTCCCAACCTCTTCCTCTCCTT
The DNA here is from genome assembly GCF_964341445.2 of Mesoplodon mirus. Lineage (NCBI taxonomy): Eukaryota > Metazoa > Chordata > Mammalia > Artiodactyla > Ziphiidae > Mesoplodon > Mesoplodon mirus. The sequence goes on along the minus strand of NC_138976.1, from coordinate 224,198,696 downwards.
CACTCACCTGTGAAGGCAACTTGTGATATCTGAGACTCTTTCCCTACTTAGTGAGCGACCTAGTAAAAACCACGTTACTCTTTAAGGCAAATGTAAAAACACAGATCAACTTCTTTATGGTGTAAAAGCTAATCACACTGCCTCTCACCAGCACTGAGAATTGCTGATTTCTTTTTCTTCTTTTGGTGTGTATTTATCAATTATATCAATTGCATGGACAATTAGAAACTGATACAAGCTTCAAAACTAGAAACAAGATATACATGAATGCATATAATTTTACATAAAGCTACAGAGAGATATATTCATACCTATATCTAAACATATCCATTATATCTATGTATGTATACTGATACATATAGTCAGAGATATAGAAATGGCTCCATTTGTATAAAGTACTTAAAACAGTAATTAGCATGTAGCAAGTACTCAGTACTATTGCTGTTCTATTATCATCAATGTCATTATTATATGTACATATAGATATATCAACTATATACATACGTAACTGCATATTATGTAATTCTACGATTGTAGCAGGATGCCTACTAAAATTAGACTCGTGTTTTTCATTCTCTGCTCTAACAGAGGAGCCGGAAAGTCACTAAATCATAGTAAATTATCCTTGAGACAATGTAGTCACTTGGCTGGCGTGGACCGGGCAGGGGTGGGTGAAGGACCCTTTGTACATCGTTGCATCAGCCACCTCTCGTGCATCAGCTCAGATCCCCTCGGCCTCACCTTTCTCTCCTGCAGTCCCTGCTGCAGTGGCCAGTTCTGCATGGACTCTGCGTAGCCTCATGCAGTGTCTCACCTCACACCCATGCCGTGTGCCTCTTGCCTCCTGCCCCGGGGACACAGTATCCTGAGCCCACAGGTGTGCAGCCCAGAAGTGCGGAGTGAACCCATGGCGGGTGGCATCCAGCAGACAGATCCTTCCCTTCTTCCCCCGGAAGGACCCGTCATTTCATAAGGACCAGACACCCCATCACCGAGAGCAGGGGCCAACTTACATTGGTTCTCCTTCCGCTTCTCTTCCACTCCCCTGCCCCTCAGTCCTGCTCCGTGACACCCAGTAAAGTCCTCACATATAAACCTTTTTCACGGGCTCTCCTTTCTACAGGACCCAGACTAAGACAAAAATCACAGTGGCCACCTGTGTGCCAGTGCTCAACAAGGTAGGTGACACCATGAGACACCTTGTTCTTTGGTTCCTGAGAAGGAAAATGGCTTGACCCCTCATGGCACAGATAGGAAAAGGGGGAAAAGGACAGTAGTTCTCACTGCTCAACGTGGGACAGAAGGATAAATCCTGACCCGGAGCTTCCGGGTGGGGCCCCTGGGCACTGGCTGCGTCAGGAAAGGAAGAGATCTCTGCACTTGACAGAGCTCAGCCACGGGTCCCCAGGGCCATGGCTCTCGGTCCTCAGCTCTGTCCAGCGGTGGCTGGAGGAAGAGCACTTGACCCTCAGGCTGTGCCTCTCCAGAGAGGAGAGGAGAGGAGCGAGCACTTCCTGAGCTCTCGCGAGAGGAGAGGAGAGGAGAGCAGTTCCTGAGCTCTCGCGAGAGGAGAGGAGAGGGAGCAGTTCCTGAGCTCTCGCGAGAGGAAAGGAGAGGAGAGCAGTTCTTGAGCTCCTGCGATGCGCCAGCCCGGGAGCAGAGGGCTTGTAACCCTGGGTCTGCCAGCCCAGGAGCCAGACTGACGCCCCGCCCCCTGCAACACACACACCGCCCCACCCCTTATACTGCGGTGCTGTCGAATCAGGCTGCCGCTGGCCTCATGTGGCTATGTAAATACACAATTAAATTAGTTAAAAGAAAATAAAATGTTCAGTTCTTCAGTTGCATGAGCCACATTTCAAGTGCTCAAGACCCCTATGTGGCTAGTGGCTCCTGCCGACGCTGCAGGAGAGACCACCGCCATTGGGGAGAGAGCTGTACGGAGGCTCTGGTCTAGAGTCAAGACTCTATGGGTTTTAGTCAGTTTGCCAGGAGGGAAATACTGGACTTTCCTACCCACCTATCAGTGGAATCCAGGGCCAGTTGTTATTTATGTATAAAAGAGTCGTGACAGTATTTGTTCTCTGAGTTGGTGACAAAGCAGTTCTATGTGATTATGTTAACAGCAATGGATATCTGGATGCTGGGGGCACAAGAAGGCCCCAATCTTTATTTTAAAAATAGACCCTACTTTTAAAAGTCAAGCAAAAACTATGTATACGTAGGAATGTATTTAATTCCCATATGCTTAAGTACAGAACACCCCAAAAGCACTAGGTTAGAACAACTGTCTAGAATATAAGGTTAACATTCGCCAAATCTACAAAAATAATGGAGAAATTATTAAAACAAATAATATTTAATATCTAAATTTTACTTTATATGTGTATCTGTTATCTAAGACCAATGTGGGTTCCACTCAAAGCTCAGGATAAGAAACTATATTGGGGTAGAAACCAGAAAATTAGGTGTAAGTTAGCCTCTTCATCATCGCGTGGAAGGCACTGACCTTGTGAACTTAAAATTTTCATTGTGAACACCAGAATATCAACTCATTTTGAGATATTCTGCAGGGAGATTAATATCCTTCCAGAATCTCTAAGTATTACTGTTTGTACCTTAAGAAATTATAAATCATTACATTAGGAAATCAATATATAGCATTAATCATATGTAACTTTTAGTAGTACTTACTAACACAGCCTTTATAATGAAATATCAAGAGATCAAATCAAATAGAACTAACTTTTCAGGTTTTGCATGGGGCCAATTCTCTATGGAGCCTGCCTGCCACAGCATCTTGTCTGGTGTCGGCACTTCCCTACCCATCTCTCCAATGCTGGTGTTCCTCAGGTCCTAAGCCTCCTCTTCTCATCACTTATCACTTTTCTAAGTGATTGTATCAGCAACTAAGGCTTCATTTACCAAATATAAGTTGATAATCCCAACAGTAATAAGGGCTACCGTTTGTTGAGCACTTACTATGTGCTACGCCCTGTGCTTTACAAGCATTAACCCAGTTAATAGTCACAACAACCCTCCCTGCCAGGTGGGAACAGCCCACATCTCCTCCTAATAGCCACGTGGATGCACGTATCAGGGGTACCTTGAACACCACCCTTCCACACTGAACTCACCCTCCCCACAAATCTGCCTCTGCTCCTCCAGACCTTCATGCAAAACGTCACTAGCCAGAAACCTAAGTCACCCTGGACTCCTCCCCCCTCATCTAGTCTCCACTTCCAATCCAGGCCCAAGTTCTATTAGTTCCCCTTCCTAAACATCCCTTCATTCCATTCATACTTCCACCATCCTAGACAAAGCTCCCATCACTTCTGGCCTAGAGTCCTGGGACAGAGGTCTCTCATCCTTATGTGTCTGCCTGAGGTAAATATGATACGTGGCTTTCTAAGTGTCAGGCATCTGATAAAAACGTATGCAGCTGACATACCAGTGGAGGCAATTCAAGGCTGGAGGTCACAAGCTGAAGTGCCATGCCCAGGTAAGCCTACCATTATCAGAAAAGTCATCATGGGGGAGGGGTGGTGGTGGGATGAATTGGGAGATTGGGATTGACATATATACACTAATATGTATAAAAGTGATAACTAATAACCTGCTGCATAAAAAAAATAAATAAAATTAAAAGAAAAAGAGGAAGAAAAGTCATCACATAGATGCACCCCCATGTTCACAGCAGCGCTATTTACAATAGCCAAGACCTGGAAACAACCTAAATGTCCATTGACAGAGGAATGGATAAAGAAGATGTGGTACACATATACAATGGAATACTCCTCAGCCATAAGAAAAGAATGAAATAATGCCATTTGCAGCTACATGGATGGACCTAGAGATTATCATACTAAGCAAAGTAAGTCAGAAAGAGAAAGACAAATACCATATGATATCAGTTATATGTGGAATCTCAAATATAACACAAATGAATTTACCTATGAAATAGATACAGACTCACAGACATAGAGAACAGGCTTGTGGTTGCCAAGGGAGATGGGGGTTGGGGGAAGGATGGATTGGGAGGTGGGGACTAGCAGAGGCAAACTATTATATATAGGATGGATAAACAACAAGGTCCTATTATACAGCACAGGGAACTGTATTCAATATCTTGTGATAAACTATAATGGAAACATTTTTTTGATAAAAAAACAAATTAAAAAAAGAGAAGTCATCATAAAAAGAGATCTGAGAAAGGATAATTTATACTTCAAAGCTTTTTAGAATGGAAATGTAAACAGGCTCAAATGAGTTCAAAACGTTTATTTTCTTGCAGCTTCTGCAGCACAGTGCAGCTGGGTGCCTCTGGCTTGAGGTCCAATGTAAGGCTGCAGCCAAATTATCAAACTGGGGCTGCAGTCTCAACTGAAGGCTGGACTGGGGTTGAGGGGCTTCCAAGCTCATGCATGTGGCTCTTGGAGGCCTTGGTCCCTTTGCCATGTGTGCCTTTATACAGGGATGCCCCACAACACGGCAGCTGGCTTCCCCCAGGGCAAGTGATCCAAGAGGCAGTGAGACAGAAAGGGCCCCCAGGATGGAAGCCACAATCTCGTAATGAACTCATCTCAAAGGTAACATCCCATTGCTTCTGTCATTCATTCGGAGGGAGTCACTAAATCCAGCCCACACTCAGGGATAGGGGATTCCACGTGGGCAGCAACCACTGAGGGCCATCCTCGAGGCTGCCTACTATTATCATCCAAGCAGCCTTCACAGCCTTGGAGGGAGGGAGGGGATGTGCTAAGGAATAAATGGGGTCCTATCAGCATCTCCGTTAGCCCTCTCTGCTTTTCGGAGTGGAACTGACCGTGAGTTGCATGTCCTGCTCCTTTTTCTCAATAGATGTACTCTTGTCCCTGCCCCCTCCTCACTGCCACCTCTGCCACCACAGGGATAGGTGGAGAACCCACACATTCCTGAGAATGGCTGTGTAGCAGACTTTTTACATAATGCTAAAATAGATCAGCATTACCATAGCTCCTGGCTCTACTGTTAAATGTGGATCCAATTCTATATAATATAAAGATAATTAAAACTTAAACATTATCACAAAGTTCTAAAATTTAAAGCAACTCAAGTTATTTTTAAAAGAACTAAATCTCGGGCTTCCCTGATGGTGCAGCGGTTGGGAGTCCACCTGCCGATGCAGGGGACGCGGGTTCGTGCCACGGTCTGGGAGGATCCCACATGCCGCAGAGCGGCTGGGCCCGTGAGCCATGGCCACTGAGCCTGCCCGTCCAGAGCCTGTGCTCCGCAACGGGAGAGGCCACAACAGTGAGAGGCCCGCGTACTGCAAAAAAAAAAAAAAAGAACTAAATCTCTATCAGAGGAGATTTTTAAAATATAATACAAGTTAATGGTGAAAAATAATTATTTCATGATGTAATGTCTATATTTCTGAGAAGTATTTTTATTATAATTCAATCTACTGTTACAAGCAAGAGAGAGAGCACTATGGGTTGAATTCTGTGTCCCCAAGAAGATGCTGGAATTCCAACTACCAGGAACTCAGAATGTGAACTTATCTGGAGATAGGGTCTTTTTTTTTTTAACATCTTTATTGGAGTATAATTGCTTTACAATGGTGTGTTAGTTTCCACTGTATAACAAAGTGAATCAGCTATACATATACATATATCCCCACATCGCCTCCCTCTTGCGTCTCCCTCCCTCCCAGAGATACGGTCTTTAACAGAGATAATCAAGTTAAACATGGTCATTAGGTAAGGCCCTAAACTAATATGACTGGGGTTGTCATAAAGGTGTTCATTTGGACACAGAAACAGGCACACATAGAGGGCGGATGACGTGAAGGCACAGGGAGAAGACGGCCGTCTACAAGCCCAGGAGAGAGGCCTGGAGCAGATCCCGCCCTCCCAGCCTCCAAAGGATCCAGCCCTGCCAACACCGTGATTTTAAACTGCCAGCCTCCTGAACTGTGAGACAATAGATTTCTGTCATTTAAGCCTCCCTGCCCCGCCGCCCCGGTCTGTAGTACTTTGTTATGGCAGCCTGAGCAGATTAAGACAGGCAGAGAAAAAAAAAGAGGGAGACTCAGAGAGAGAGACAGATTATATGCTAAGCTGTAAATTCACCTGGAGGAGTTGACTTTAAAGAGTAACGGCCTAAGGGCCTATACTTCTATGGAGCAGAAAGGCTCAGTTCCAACAGGCTGACAGAAATTTCCAGAACATGTGAAAACAGAACATAGTGCCAGGGGCCAAGAACCAGACTCTACCTCCACAGGTGGGGTCCGGGAGGGAGAGGGGACCCTACCTTCTGGTAGTCGTCTTTGGACCTCAGGGATGCCTCCATGTGCTCAGCAGAGGTCGGGTAGATGGCAGAGCGGTACTGAGAGCCGTGGTCGTTGCCTTGGCGCAAGCCTGGGAAAGCAGAAAGCAGAGGATTACTGGGGTGGCCTGGGCAACAAGGCCAGTACCACACATGCTCCATGACTCGTGTCCTGCTAAGTACTTGCTTTAACTGCATCCTGACACCACTCTCCTTAGACAAGCATGCAACGTACCTGTTTTGCTGTGCCTATTTTAATCGTAACAAGTATCTTTGAACTTAAGGTAAATTTATCACAGGCCTTGCATCACAGTAGATGCTCTACAAATACGCATTTTTCTATGCAGATATTTAAGTCATAACCGTGTATCGCTTGCAAAGCACTGTGATACACGCTGTTTCCTTGGATCCTAATGAGACAGTCTGTGTGGCAGGTGTTACCGTCCCTCCACTGGCAGATAAGGAAATGGAATAATATACGTGGAAGTGCCTGGCCTAGTGCTTTGCACACAGGAGATGCCTAATAAATGACAAAGTGACTGATGCTCAGCAAGTTTAAAGAGTTTGCCTAAGGTCACGCACCTAATCAAAGAAAAATCTAGCACTTAAAATCAGCCCAGGGGCTTCCCTGGTGGCGCAGTGGTTGAGAGTCCGCCTGCCGATGCAGGGGACACGGGTTCGTGCCTCGGTCCGGGCGGAGCGGCTGGGCCCGTGAGCCATGGCCGCTGAGCCTGCGCGTCCAGAGCCTGTGCTCCGCAATGGGAGAGGCCACAACAGTGAGAGGCCCGCGTACCGCAAAAAAAAAAAAAAAAAAAAAAAAAAAAAATCAGCCCAGTGTACTTTCCACCCTGTCACAGCAGCTAAAGTGTAGATGCTGGTCAATTTCTAACTGAATGATAGAGTCCCCAAGTTAAACAGCCACAGGCCTGCCATAGATCCCCTATAGATCCCCATGTTGTCATAAAATGAACTTCACACGTTTACTGCATCTTTCAAGCATCAGTTTCAGTTTTAACAAGTGCCCCCAAACTCCTCCAGTAAAAGATGCAACTTTCCAAAACAAACAGTTCCATATTTTCGAGCCCCCGGTGTAGCTGACTTCCTAGAAACGCCATTCTCCCACCTTCAGAGTCCCCTCCTCTCCTCAATGCACAAAGGTCACATGGGGACCAGGAACTAAGTGGCTTAAAGAGCCAATACCAATAATGACATCAAAATATTAATTTAATATTATATAATAAAAGTAAACCAGCCCATGCCTCCAATAAGCATTGATTAATACCAAATTAGTATATCTATTTCATTTCTCTCTAAGTTATATATTCATTTAAGTATTTTAGTAGTAGTCTTATGGTGTACAATATATAAGTATTATTTACAGTACATAGTATGTATTATAAATATTATTTATTAAGCACCTAATACATGCTGAGTACTTTTTCAGATGCTGAGGATATAGCAATGAATGAAAGAAAACCCTGCCTTCACAGAGTTCACATTCTAGTGGAGGGTAAGAGACTGGATAAATATACATTCCAGAATGTTCTTTGTTTTCAATTTTCCCTCCTTCCCTTACAAGTAGGCTTTTCCCGTGTGACTACTTCCCATCCTTTTGTCCTAACATCCATTTGTATAATGGCAAGATGGTTGCATCATTGTTCCTTCTGAAACATTCTCCACGAAGAAAAAATATTGCAGGATGGCTGATTTTTGGTAAAGTCAGACACCTCTCCATTCAGAACAAGATGCCGAAAAATACTGTCTCCATGTGTAGTTGTTTAAATCTATTTAAGTTTTCTTTTTTTTAAAGAGAAATTAGTATGTGAGTAAAAGAGAACCTGCAGGTGCAGGTATGATTTATTTATATTTTTCAATAAGTTTTACTAAGATTACATACGCCTTGTACACTGAAGACAATAATATCTGTCTGTTTACTTGGAGGTCTCTGAATTATCATAGGATCATGGAAAATTGTTGCTTACAGATAAAAATTGGCTTTTTAGAAAACAGAGTGGGAATAATTAAGAATCACTCCAAGGATATGGTTTAACAGTGGGCTCTTTCACGGATCATATTTTCACAAATCATCTGGTATAAGGATTACACAATGAAACCCTTAAGTTTACATCGATTTTTTAGAGCTGCTCTTGTAGTGACATGACAACCTAAGGGGTAGAAACATCTGGAAGACTTCACAAAATTGTGTGGTTGGGCAGAAAAGATGCACATGGCTGTCATTCTGGGCAAGTATCTAAGGCAATGAATTTCTATAAAAAATAATCCATGCATTATTTATACAATTAGAGTTCATACTACTACTGTAATCGGGGATGGGGATTTATGGGCCCTTCCCTGAAGCCACGATCCCTCGATTCTACATTCTCACTGGATCGCCTGTTCACTGTAACACTGTAATACTGACATGGCTCCTCCCACTGTTGTCCCTGTCTTCCTGTGCAGGTCTGGGCTGTCGCCAACACACTGTGGACAGCTTTAAAGAGGAGTAACTTCGTGGGCATTACCCACAGCCCTACCCCAGACGCACTGCACCTCTCCCATTGTACAAACCCAAACTAACCGTCCATTGGAAAGATGGGAGCTTTTCACACAGTTATAGTCACATCTGTGGGCAGAAGCCTCTCAATTTTGAATTTACAGCTTCAACCTTCTAATCACATCCCTTCTTGGATGTTCTAATAAAACTAAAAGTTCTTCATGTCAGAAACAATACCCTCTCTTCCTGGTCACTCTGGCTAAACTCCTGACTGGCCAGGAAGGAAGACAAAGTGTTAAAGAGATACACTAGGGGATGGAGAGAAAACATGAAAGCCTGTGTTCGGATTTCTTTGAATCTTGAGTGATACTGGACTAGGCATTAACTCTCCGGTCTACTCAAGGATAACGTTATTTTGATTGCATTTTTCCATCACAGTTCATCCTGAGGAGAAGGTATAATACCTTAAACCAAAACCATACATCTATATCCACATACACGTGTGTGTATTTGGTTAATTCCAATGCATGTACCTTCGGTTCACTAACGAAGGGGCTTATGAAGTGGACAGAAGCTTCAAGTTTGAAAGCAGACGGTTCACTGGGAAATACGATTTGATGCTCAACAGATTGAGAAACCTATAGAACTAGGGCTTTTCTGTTCTCATTATTTTTAATACATTGCATTTATAGATGTTTAGCCTCAATAAACTTTTCACCATTTCTTTCAACCTCTATTGGTTTATATAATGAACACAAAACAGTAATTCACATGTGAGGAAAACCTGTTTACTAAATCTCTTGTCAGAAGCCTAGGACTCAGAGCCGCAAGAGCTTGTTTTTAAGTCTGACTCTGCCACTGACATGTCTTATGCAAATTTTCTAATCTTTCCGAGCTTCAAACCTCTTCTGTAGAACAAGGATTATAAGGGCCTAACCGATAGGTTTGTTTGAGGAGCAAATGAGATGGAACCTGTAAAGTGCTTTGTTGACTATAAAAAATTATGTAGGGGTTAAATACTTTTATTTTTACAACTTTTCATAATCTTAGAATAGTCGAGAACAACTAGTTTGAAATAAAAATAACGAATGACATCACACAAGATACTTTAGGAGTGACCCTTTTCCCCCAGAAAAGCATTGTTTATATTAATATCTCAGATACTCACACAGCAGGGCTCTCACAGATAAATAATCCAAAGAGAGGGTCAGATTCATTTTACGGGTGTAGAAATGTACTATTCAGTTTTTAACTAAACAGTTTATTACATTGTTTTAACAGAATTACCTTCCTAGTTAAATTTTAACTCTGCTCATGTCCATCCCAGTTCTTCATTTCAATGGAAAACAAACCCAAGAAAGGGGAAGAATTCTTTGAGTGAATTCTCCTTCCCCTGCTCCTACCCATGAAGTGCTTTCAAATGCAATGTCTTCACGCTTGGTCTCTGATCTGAAGTTTGAGAAAAATCAAGCCTGTTAACATTATCTTGTATCTCTCAAGCTCACACCCACTGGGTTACTAAAAAGGGGGAAGGAAAGACGTGCAGAGCGGGTGGTAGAAAGAAACAAAAACAATTAAAAATTATTGAAAAACGAAGTTTTTAAAGCCCTTCTTTCTGACTTCCTGCCTTTTCTTCCTTCCACTCATTCATCTGTCTTTCCCTGAATCAGGCAAGGTACTAGATACTGGGATTCAGAAATAAGACGGTCTCATTTTTCAACTAGGTCCCCATCCTAGTACAGTGAATGCCATCTTATGAGTTAAACCTAGATCTACCTGACACAGAAGCTCTTTCTCTTTTCAAGACTGATGCACAAGAAGTTACAGCAAAACAATTGAAGACTATGGAACAAAGTGTGTGTGTGTGGTGCATCTGGTGGGGAGTGGAGCATCCCAGCCCAAGACCCAGAAATAAGAAGAAGCTTGGTCTATGCTGAGGGCTGTGAGGAGATGAGCCTGGGTCCTGCCAATTGTCCTGGAAGGAAATGAAGCCGGTCGGTTGAGCACGAGGCCACATGGGTGTCTTGACAGGACACACAGGGGACCAGAGACGTATGGAACGATCAGTTTCAAGGGAGCCACAGAATTCTGTGGAACCCTGGGTGAGCATAATCATCAAAAATCCAGAGCTCTCTTTCACATTGATTCAATATGTGTTGCAAAGTTCACTGTGCCTTCCACTTGGCTTTGGAAAAACTAGGAGGATAAATTATTGACATTATTTGGCTGTCTTCACATCCCAGGAAAGTAAGCAATAGACTTGCTGTAGGGGGTGAAAAGAAAATAACTGGCTCAGAAGCAACATCTTGTGCTTAAAATTCTTCCATAACACTCTCTAAACTGATTAATGAGGACTGGGCTTTGGGGCATTCTTGCAAAGAACTGCCCTCTTGGCATCCATCAACTGTTTGAGATTTCTCCATCCACCTTCTCCAAATAAGATTTGAAAGGGACAAACCATCATGAGACTGCTCTAAGATTTCCCTCTCTCTCAGTGGAGCCAGAGAAAATGCTGGAAAACAGAGAAATGCTTAACCTATAATGAAGCAAAAAGATGCATGAGTTCTCATCTGCTCAGTGGCCCTCTAAACTTTGGCTCATCTTTGGGTACTAGCCCTGTTTTATATACTCAGACTAGAGAGATGAGAAATATGCCTGAACATGGAAATTTTAAAGGGAAGTTCACACTGTGAGCTGTTGTGAGGTAATTAAGAAATTTCAGGAGTCACCAGCTGATAATAAACATCAGGGCAAGGAAGGATATATTCCTAATGGTCTGAAATTACTGACTCTGTGTTAGGGAACTTCAAAGGAGCAATCTCATTAGAGGACTATCCATGTTGGCTACAGAGACCGGGTGACTCCCACCAGGATGAATCTATATTCCTCTCTTTTACAGCCAGTTGCTAGGAAAAAATGGATCCTGACTATGGTCTGCTGCATGAAGCAGAGAAACTGGCATGAGTTTTGCCACGAGATGGTTCTGGATTCTAATTCCATCTCTGTATTTACTGTGTAACCTCAGCCGAGGTACTAGACCCATCTAAGCTTCAGTGTCCTCATTTGGAAAAGTGGGGATGGTGATACATACCTCACAGGTTTGCTAGGTATCTTACATAGGAGCTCAATAAACATATCTCCCCCATCCCCTTGTGACTTCTAATGCAGAAATTCAAGGAGGAGAAGTTTTCAACATACTACTTAAGAATTTAAAAATTCCTGTCAAGAAATGAGCTACTAAGCATCTAGCTGAGTTCAGGAAACTTGCTAGAAATTCAGCTAAAACACAGACCACTGAGCCTGATCTCAGTCTCAGGAAATGTCTAGAATGTATCAACAAACATATGAATGCAGAGAAGCAAGCTGTGATCACTAGGATGAACATGGATCCATGTAGAATCCATGCCTCTTAACCTCTCTGACCTCAATTCAGCATCAGTAAGGATTTGGGTTAGATCCTTTTAAAACCAGTTTTATTAAGGTATAATTGACATACCATAAATGGTATATATTTAAACTGTACAATTTGATCAGTTTTGACACGTGTATGTGCCATGAAATCATCGCCACAATCAAGATAATGAACACTTACAAAAGTTTCCTCATACGCCTTTTAAATCTCCCCTTCTCACCACTCCCAGCCCCCATCCTAAAGCCCCAGGCAAACACTGATCTACATTCTGTCATCTGTATGTTTCTAGAACTTTATACAATTGGAATCATGTCGTGTGTACTCTTTTTTGGTAACTCAACCATGTTGTTGTATGTATCACAGTTGCTTCCTTTTATTGCTGAGCAGTGTTCCACTGATTGGATATGCCAAATTTGTTTATTCACTGACCTGTTGATGGATATTTGGGTTCCTTGCAGCCTCTTGCTATTAAAATAAAGCTACTGTGATTATTCATGTACAGGTCTTTGTATGTACATATGCTTTCATTTCTCCTGGATAAATACCTGGGAGTGGAATGGCTGATACATTTATGCTTACCTTTTTAAAAAACTGTCAAACTTTTTCCAAAGTGGTTGTAACATTTTACATTACCTACCAGCAATGTATGAAAGCTCAGTTGTCATATCTACACAAACACTTGTCATGGTCAGTACTTTTAATTTTAGCCATTGTCAAAATATGTGTAATAGTATCTTATTGTGGTTTTAATTTGAATTTCTTAATGTCTAATAATGTTGAGCATCTTTTCATGTGATAATTTGCCATTTGTACACCTTCTCTGGTAAAGTGTTCAATTTTTTCCCATTTTAAAATTGTATTGTCTCTTATTATTGAATTTTGAGTTCTTTATATATTCTGGATACTAATATCTTATCAGATATATACTTGAAAATATTTTCTCCCAATCTGTGGCTTGTCTTTCATTCTCTTAACAATGACTTTCAAAGAGCACAAATTAATTTTGATGAAGTCCAAATCATCAGTGTTTTCTTTTATGGATCATGTTTTTGGTGTTGTATCAAAAAAAAACTTTACCTAACCCAAGTCACAAAGATTTTCTCCTATATTTCCCTCTAGATGTTTTATAGTTTTAGGTTTTAAATTTAGGGTTATGATTCATCTTATGTTTTGTATATGGTGCGAGATATGGATCAAAGTTGTTTTGGTTTTGTTGTGGTGGCGGTAGTTTGTAGTTGTTTGCCACTTTGTAGTCTCTCCTCCCAGACTCTGTGCTGTTTTTTTTACCAGTATATATTGTGTGCTTTTATTTTTTATTTCTCCATAGTCTGGTTCCAGGACTCTGCTCTTAACCACATCGTTGTACTGCCTCTGTTACTTTCTTTTTTTTTTTTTTTACATTTTTTTTTGGAGTATAGTTGCTTTACAATGTTGTGTTAGTTTCTACTGTACAGCAAAGTGAATCAGCTATACATATACATAGATCCCCTCTGTTTTGGATTTCCTTCCCATTTAGGTCACCACAGAGCACTGAGTAGAGTTCCCTGTGCTATATAGTAGGTTCTCATTAGTTATCTATTTTACACATAGTATCAATAGTGTATATATGTAAATCCCAATCTCCCAATTCATCCCATCTCCCTTCCCCCTCGGTATCCATACATTAGTTCTCTACCTCAGTGTCTCTATTTCTGCTTTGTAAACAAGAGATTGTCTATACCAGTTTTTTCAGATTCCACATATATGCATTAATATATGATATTTGTTTTTCTCTTTCTGACTTACTTCACTCTGTATGACAGACTCTAGGTTCATCCACATCTCTACAAATGACCCAATTTCGTTCCTTTTTATGGCTGAGTAATATTCCATTGTATATATGTACTACATCTTCTTCATCCATTCCCATGCTGATGGACATTTAGGTTGTTTCCATGTCCTGGCTATGGTAAATAGTGCTGCAGTGAACACTGGGGTGCATGTGTCTTTTTGAATTATGGTTTTCTCTGGGTGTATGCCCAGTAGTGGGATTGCTAGGTCACACGGTAGTTCTATTTTTAGTTTTTTAAGGAACCTCCATACTGTTCTCCACAGTGGCTGTATCAATTACATTCCCACCAACAGTGCGAGAGGGTTCCCTTTCCTCCACTCCCTCTCCAGCATTTATTTTTTGTAGATTTTGTGATGATGGCCATTCTGACTGGTGTGAGGTGATATCTCAGTGCAGTTTTGATTGGCATTTCTCTAATAATTAGTGATGTTGAGCATCTTTTCATGTGTTTGTTGGCCATCTGTATGTTTTCTTTGGAGAAATGTCTATTTAGGTCTTCCGCCCATTTTTGGATTGGGTTGTTTGTTTTTTTGATATTGAGCTGCACGAGCTGTTTGTATATTTTGGAGATGAATCCTTTGTCAGTTGCTTCATTTGCAAATATTTTCTCCCATTCTGAGGGTCGTCTTTTCATCTTGTTTATGGTTTCCTTTGCTGTGCAAAAGCTTTTAAGTTTCATTAGGTCCCATATGTTTACTTTTGTTTTTATTCTCATTACTCTAGGAGGTGGGTCAAAAAAGATCTTGCAGCGATTTATGTCAATGAGTGTTCTGCCTATGTTTTCCTCTAAGAGTTTTATAGTGTCTGGTCTTACATTTAGGTCTTTAATCCATTTTGAGTTTATTTTTGTGTATGGTGTTAGGGAGTGTTCTAATTTCCTTCTTTTACATGTAGCTGTCCAGTTTTCCCAGCACCATTTATTGAAGAGGCTATCTCTGCTCCATTCTGGCCAGGTATATTCTGGCCTCCTTTGTCATAGATTAGGTGACCATAGCTGCATGGGTTTATCTCTGGGCTTTCTATCCTGTTCCATTGATCTGTATTTTGACTTTGTGCTATTTTTGCCTAACATTTTACTTCTACATATCTTATAACCCTCAAAATACACTTATTATTTTTGCTTTAAGCAGTGGTTTATCTTTTAAAGATAATTAAATCTTTAAAAATCTTTATATTTAGTTAACATGTAGTTAACATTTCTAGTACTCTTTATTCCTTGTGGAGATCCAGATTTCCTGATGGCATCATTTTCTTTCTTTCTGTTTGAAGGACTTACTTTAACATTTCCTTCTAGCTTGGGTCTGCTGGTGATGAATTCATCCAGCTTTTGTACATCTGAAAAAATATTTTTGCTTTGTTTTTGAAAGATGTATTCACCAGCAAAGAATTCTAGTATGACAATTCTTTTTCTTTCAGTACTTAAAGATATTGCTCCACTGTCTCCTAGCTGGCATTGCTGCTGATGAGAAATCTGCCATCTTTGTATCTTTGTTCTTCTGTATGAAATTATCTTTTTTTTCCTGTGGCTGCTTTTAAAATTTTCTGTTTATCACTTATCTTACTGATTTGATTATGATGTGTTGTGATGTTTTTCTTCATGTTTCTTGTGTTTGGTGTTCATTTAGCTTCGTGGATGGGTGGTTTTATAGTCTTTATCAAATTTGGATTTTTTTCTGACATTATTCAATTTTTTAATCTCAGGCATTGTAGTATTCATCTCTTGAAGATGGATTGGGTCTTTTTTATATTTTTCGTCTTTCTACTTCACATGTCCAACCTTCCCTCTCGCTTCTTAAACATACTGAATACAGTTTTAATGGCTTTAAAACCTGTGCGAGTGTCAGTATCTGCATCAAGTTTATATCATTTTCAATGAATTGATTTTTCTCATTAAAGATAGCATTTTCTTGCTTATTTGCATGTTGTTGGATGCCAGAAATTGTGAATTTTATCTTGTTGGGTGCTGGATATTTTGTTATTCCTCCATATGTATTCATATACTTTGTTCTGAGAGATTAAGCTACTTTGCAAAAATAACATATCCTTTTGATTCTTGCTTTCAAGCATTGTTACTTTGGACCAGAAAAACTTTTAATCTACATTAACTGCCCCACTAATGAGGTAAAGCCTTCAGAAGTACTCTACCTGATGTTCAATGAGTTTTCATATTTTCCATTCTAGGTAATGAGAATGGGCAGTATTCCCAACCCTGTGTGAGCTCTGGGAATTGTTCCCTCTAATTCTTCAAGGTGATTCTTTTTCTGGCCTCAGGTTGTTTAATCACACATATGCTGGTCAGTACTCAGACAATTACTTAAGAGGGCCCTTTGCAGATCCCCGGAGAGTCCACTCTCTGAGTGTCTCTCTCCTCCCTTCTTCTGTTCTGTGAATTCCACCTTCTTCAGCATCCCTGGACTCCCAGTGCCATCTTCTGAACCCATGGAGACTGTGAGACTTGGCCTGGGTTCCTCCTCCTTGCTTTGCAGCCTAGAAACTTTCTCCAGGAAATAAGGTAGGGCATTTGTAGGACTTGTTTATTTGTTTTTCTTATGTCTAATGTGTGAGAACCATTGTTTCATTGTTTTGTCTGATTTTTTTAGTTATTTCAAGTGGGAGAGTGAATCCAGTTCCTATTACTACTTCTTGATCATAAACAGAAGTCTTTGAGCTAAATATTTTCCAAATATCTTCTCACCCTAATTTTAAAAAACCATTTATAGTTAAAATAATGGGTATGGGGACACAGACAGACAGACTGAAAAAATTCCCTTAAGGTTTTTGTGGAGGTTTTGGGTGTATTTTTTGTTTGTTCTATTCTGTTAACAAATGGACTCTGTAAATTTATTTCCGTAAAATAATTCAGATTAAAAATTTATATGAACAGCATCTGGATGGTGACAAAATTTTTTAAATCACCATGATTAATCAAAACAAAATAATTTTATCTATTTTTTTACCCTTTTATCTTCATTCTTCTTGATCATTCTGATCCAACAGTGTTCACAGCGCCTTCCTTCCTTAAATGCTTTTCCCCTTGGCCTTGTAACACTGTACTCACCTCAGAATTTCACTATTTCTTGACCACTTTATGTCTATTTGCTTTTCCATTTTCCCCCCACCATCCTCCTTACTACAGATGTTCCTAGGCTCGGTCTTTGTCCGTCACCCTCCCTTCCATGTGTCCTCCAACGGAAACTTCCTTTTCTATGCTGTGAACTTACAAGTCTGAATTTGTGATTCAAGTTCTCTTCCAGGCATCAGCCATGTAGAGCCACATTCCCGCTAGACGTTTACATATCTAGGCTCCATCATCACTGGATTCTCAACTTGACCTCATTATCTTTCATTGTCCCCCACCATTCTCATCTCTATCCATTGACTGGACCATTCTTCTAGCAACCCAAGCTTTCAATTTTGTAGTAATCCATGTTTCATTTGAGTCTCCTTTATGCCTTAAGCCAGGCAGTCACCTAGCTTTACCTTTGTTTTCGGTAAAATCCTTCAGTAACGTTTTTCTTTCCCTTTCCACAGCCTCCTCCCTGATCTGCAGTTGATTCTCCATGGTGTGTGATGATAAAGCTAGTATGAACACCTGGATCTTCTGCAGAGCCCTAATTCAGGGATGCTTAACAAATGTTTCCTGGCTGTCTCTGGTTGTGTAGGTTGAATAAATGAACTGGTAGTTCCTTGCAATAGTGGGTCATTTCACTACATGATCCTATCATTGTTCCCAGTACTGCAAGCCTAATATTTCACCCTTCGTCCCGTGAACAAGGCCTAAGGACATCATTTTTTCAGATTTTCCATTCTCAGACCAGAGTGAACATCATGCAGAAAGGTGACAGATGTAGAAAGGTGACATAATGCTGCAACTCCCTGCTATGAAACATACTCATTTTCATATTTTTCACACTAGATTTAGAGTTTTGACTTGTTTATTATTCCTTGAAATGTTATAAAAGCCAGAACATTAATCAGTTATTCTGCATATTAATATTCACTAAAGTAAGGTGCCTTTGAAAAGTAAAGTGAAGGCAAGTAAAGTAAAATTTCCTTCAAAGTATCCATTGGATTTAGAATAAAAATATGTTCAATTCCTGATTTTTTAATCCAGGCACCCCAGGAAGAGGATGGAGACAAGATGGTGGAGTAGAAGGACATGAGCTCCAGCACCCCAGGAAATTACACTGAAATTTGGGCTTCCATGTGATTTTGGTTAAGCATAAGCCTCAGTCACTCTTTTGCATACCAGGAGTTGATAAAGCATCAGCAAGGGGAAGTGTTAACTAGGTCATTTGAGGGAGGCAAGAGTACTTGGGCTATTTTAAAGAAGGAAGAAGAAGCTAAGAAATTAATTAATATACTAGAAATGAAATTTAAGTGATTTTAAAGACATCGTTGGGCATCTGAACTGTTAAAATAAAAGGATGACTACCAAGGATTCCCTATCAGGGTTTCTTAACTTTGACACTATTGACATCTTGGCCTGGGTAATTCTTTTTTTTCTTTTTTTTTTTTTTTGCGGTACGTGGGCCTCTCACTGCTGTGGCTTCTCCCGTTGCAGAGCACAGGCTCCGGACGCACAGGCTCAGCGGCCATGGCTCATGGGCCCAGCTGCTCCGCGGCATGTGGGATCCTCCCGGACCAGGGCACGAACCTGTGTCCCCTGCATCGGCAGGTGGACTCTCGATCGCTGCGCCACCAGGGAAGCCCCTGGGTAATTCTTTGTTGTGAGGGGCAGCCCTACGCATTGTTGGGTGTGTAGCAGTATCCCTTGACTTTATCCACTGATGCCAGCGGAGTCCACCCTGTTGTGACAACCAAAAATATCTCCATACACTGCCCAATGTCCCCTAGGGGGCAAAATTGAGACCCACTGCTATATATTAATGAACTACATCTTTTGATATCATTGCTTATAAAAGCCTACATATTCAAAGCAGCTAAATGAAGCAACATGTGAAAGTGAAAGCTCTAGGATATGTGGAAACCAACAGTCATAAAAGAGTATCAGAGGTCTTTGGTATTCATATTTTCATTTGCATCTGCTTATTTCAGTGGTTACCAGTTTGGTTTCACTTTTTACTCCCAAATTTAAGAGATTTGCATTAGAGAACACAATACCTTTTTTTTCCTTTTTTGGTAAAATAGCATTTTAAGCTACACATTGCAAGTCCACAAAGAAGAGAAGAACATAAGCACAAATTAAAATCAACATGCATATTGTTTGCAAGAGAGAAAGTTCTCAATTTTATGGAGAAGGCAAGAAAAGCACATTTTTTCCTTCTTATTTAATAGCTTGGGGAGGAAAAAAAAGAAGCATTAAAGTTGTTATCACAACATGTTTCCTGGTGACTAGATTATCTTACCATATCTCTCAGAAAGTCTCGTATCTCTCAAAATTTGGTACAGCCCCATCTCACCATACCACTTAGGCACTGCAATCAGTTTAACAGAGAACAAAGGTAACAGTGGCTTAAACAAGACAGAATTATATTTCTTTTTCACTTTAAGTGAAAGGTACTGAGTTAGGTGATCTAGTGGTGGTCGGGTGGCACATGGTCACCAGGGACTCAGATTTCTTCTTTCTATACAACTATCCTTAGCAGATGGCTCTCATTCTCAAGGACATAAGATGCCTTCTGGTGCTACAACTGTCACGTCCAAGTTGTAGATTAGAAAAAGGAAAAATAGAAGGACACTTCTTCCCACTTCTTCTATCTTTAAAGAGACTTCCCAGAAGTTCCAAGCCATACTTTCACTCATATCTCATTGAGTGAAACAAGTCATATGACCACACCTCCATAATTCCCCTCTCCCAGCTCCTCTGTGGAGCAGGCCAAGGTCAGGCTACCTGAGGCCACATCCCTACTCAGCTTCTTCCCCTTCCCTATGCTACTTTCCTCACTCCCTTACAGGTTCTTTTCTTTTTCCTCAATAAATCACATGTACTAAATCCCTGTCTCAGGCTCTGCGTCTAGGGAAACTAACCTAAGACTTCAAGCTATTCACCTAGTTTTGCTCTCATTCAAGCCACCTTACTGCCCACCTCCAGGGCTATGTTGTTTCTTACATTTCATCACTTTAGTTGTTTAGGTTCCTAGATGAACTCTTTTTTTTTTTTTTTTTGCTGTACGCGGGCCTCTCACTGTTGTGGCCTCTCCCGTTGCGGAGCACAGGCTCCGGACGCACAGGCTCAGCGGCCATGGCTCACGGGCCCAGCCGCTCCGCAGCATATGGGATCCTCCCAGACCGGGGCACGAACCCGTATCCCCTGCATCGGCAGGCGGACTCTCAACCACTGCGCCACCAGGGAGGCCCCTAGATGAACTCTTATTAGATATGTTTATTAAAGTATTATTAGACGAGTTTATTAAATTGCTATAATGATCTCTTAAGGAGATCGAAGTTCTTGTGGTCAGCATCTGGCTTACACGTGCCCAAGGGCCACCATTCTCAGAGAAAGACCACTGGGCTACATGCTAAAATGTCGCACTCAGGATGGTATGTCTCCACTGTATTTAATTCACTTCGTGAGATTAGCATAAGTAGAGGCTTAGCTGCTATAACTCTGTTTACTAGATTTTGAACACTCCTAATTGCTTCTTCAAAATTTCTCTCAATGAATAATGAAACAACCAATGAATGACTCAGAACTTCAAACACTCCATGGATAAAGAAGATATAGTACATATGTACAACAAAATACTACTCAGCCATAGAGAAAGAATGAAATAATGCCATTTGCAGCAACACGGATGCACCTAGAGATGATCATACTAAGTGAAGTATGTCAGAAAGAGAAAGACAAATACCATATGATATCACTTATATGTGGAATCTAAAATATGACACAATTGAACTTATTTACGAAACAGAAACAGACTCACAGACGTAGAGAACAGACTGGTGGTTGCCAAGAGGGAGTGGGGGAGGGATGGATTGGGAGTTTGGGATTAGCAGATGTAAACGATTATATATATGTATAACAATCACTTTGCTGTACACCAGGAACTAACTTAGCATTGTAAATCAACTATACATCAATAAAATAAAAATTTTTTTAAAGCAAGAAAAAAAAGAACTTCCAACATTCCAAATACATGAACAGAGTCACCACCTCTACTCCTTGCTTCTTAAACTGACCCCACCTCCCCAGAGACGGCACAGGAAGACCACCACAGAGGAGTGGCACTGGTGGAGTGTTGGTTCAAGGATGACCTCCTGCCTCCTGCTGGAGAATAGGGCCTCCATGGGGTCAAAACATCACAGGGTTCTGAAGTCCTCCAACAGGTAGATGAACCTGCATCCCTCACAGCAACACTTGGCACCTCTTATTATCACCCATGTGACCCTTCCTCCTGGCACACCCAGACTTTAGCTCAGGTGTTTGAGACAAGTCTTATTAATATGGAATAAGCTCACATTACCTGACTGAAAACTAATTCTGTCCATGTTAAATGACATCTCATTTTAAAGTTAAAACACTGAATAACACTAGAGAAAGGTTGAGCACCTGCCAAGGGCCAGTGCTGGATCTGCAAAGTGCTAACTTCACTGCTAACTGCAAAGCCATGCTCTTATCCACCACTATCTCAATTTGTAAATTATATATCACTTAAACAAAAAAACTGAAGTAGAAAACAGTGAACTATGAAAGATATTACATGGCTCTCTTCTGAAAGAAAGTATTCTGTGTTCCCTACCATTTCCACAATATTGTTTCTATTTTTTAATGCAATGCATCTCAAAAGAGATAAAAGAAAATTGTTATATAACAGAGGTGTCAAATATTCACGCTGTACCTAAAAGGAAGGGTTTGAGCTTCAGGAATGAAAAAACATTACTTCTATAATCATAGATAAATTATTTTGAAAAGATGTGGTGATGTCTTCCTAAAAGGCAAAAAAAAAAAATTATCTTAGTATAGTTTTTGCTTTTAAGAAAGAGAAATTCTATTTCTGGCCAGCCAAAGGAAATATTTTAAATTATTATATCTTTCTTAGAATGTCTGGGACTCCATATCCACTTATGCTACAGACTCCCAAGTTTGACCAAATAATGAGTCTTCAAATGTTCAAATTATCATCAAAATGTATGAAAACTTTCAAAATATTAAAATTTCTATGTCACTATTTCCTGTCCAAATCTTAAAGTTTTGTAGCAATGAGTCAGCCAAAGTACTCCCCTACAGAACATTAGGCATGTAAATGAGATTTATAAGATGTTTACATTTGAATCAGTACCAAGCATGCATATGCACACACATTCACAAAGTTATTCTTTCATCATGGGCATTGTTCATATTATCAACAGGAACAGCAATCAATATATTAACCCTTGTAAGTTCTAGATCTGATTACAGAAAGATACATAAATGTACAAAAGTTCATAAAACATAAATGCAGTTTATTAAAGTATTTACATTAATGCTATCATACTATATATAATATGTTGCAATATGTAATATTATTATACTTATTATAAAGTGAATGCTCATATAAGCACCACTCACGTCAAGAAACAGACAACTGTCAGTCCCCTTGGAGGCCCTCCATGTGTCCCTAATGACGACAATACCTTCCCTCTCTCCAGGAGTACCCACACCTGATTTTTGTAACAGTAATCACCTATTTTTGAAATTTACATCAATGAAGTTATTCTGTGGTTTTAATCTTTCACTTACTGTCATGTTCATGAGATTCTTCTATTTTCTTCCTTTCCATTGCTTTGTAATATCCCTTTGTATGAATAGATCATAACTGATTTATCCACTCTACTGCTGATGAACATTACCAGCTTGGGACTGCTAAGTACATTCAAGAGAAATGTATAAATTTCTCTTGAGTACATACCTAGAAATAAAATTGTTGGCTTGTTGGCTTTGCATGTCCTCAACTTAACTAGATGTTGAACCATTTCCCAGAGTAGGTGTATTAATTTATAAACCCATATCAATTCATGAGAGTTGTCAGAGCTCTAAATGTTTGCCAATTCATTAAAGTCTGTTAATGTCAGACTTTTCACTTTTTGTCGGTATGCTTGGTGTGTAATGAAATCTCACTTGATCTTAATTTGCATTTCCTTGATTAATAATGGCATAGATTATCATTTCATGTTTCCTCACCATTATAAGTCCTTTGTCCATTTTTCTATTCAGTGGTCTGTATTTTTTAAAATCTACTGGAGATAATTTTAAAATCTACTTTTTATATATCTTGGATATTAATACTTTGGCAAATATAATCTTCCTATCCTTACATTTTCTTTATGATTTTTTTGATGAACCAAAGTTGTGATTTTAATATCATTAAATTTATCAAATAGTTTCCCTTATGGTTAGTGTTTTATGTATCTTGTTTAAGAAATGCTTCTCAAACCCAAGATCATAATGATATTATCTACTTGAAGTTTTCTAGTTTTGTTTTCACATTTAGGTCTGTAATCTACTTGGAATTTACTTTTTTTTTTCACTCTTCTTACAATATTTTAGATTTTCTTTTTAAACTTATTTTTATTGAATAACAGTTGATTTATAATATTATATTAATTTCAGGTGTACAGCATAGTGATTCAATATTTTTTATAGACTATACTTCACTTAAACTACTATATATAAAATATGTAACTAATAAAGACCTATTATATAGCTCAGGGAACTCTACTCAATTCTCTGTAGCGACCTATAGGGAAAAGAATCTTAAAAAGGGTGGATATATGTATATGTATAACTGAATCACTTTGCTGTACACCTGAAACTAACACAACTTTGTAAATCAACTATACTTTAATAAAAAATTTTTTAAAATGAAATATCAACTTTCCAAAGTTAAAAAAAATAAAATTACCAAATAATTACTATATTGCCCTGTGCTGTACAATATATCCTTGCTGCTTATTAATTTTATACATAATAGTTTATACTCTCAATCCCATATCCCTATCTTGCCCCCCTCCTCCCCTCTCCCCACTGGTAAGCACTAGTTTGTTCTCTGTATCTGTGAGTCTGTTTTTGTTTTGTTATATACATTTGTTTGTGTTATTTTTTAGGTTCCACACACAGGTGAAAACATGGAGTATTTGTCCTCTAGGTCCATCCATATTGTTGCAAATGGAAGAATATCATTTTTATGGCTGAGTAATATTCCATTGTATATATATATATATACCACAACTTCTCTATCCATTCATCTGTTGATGGACACGGGTTGCTTCTGTATCTTAGCTATTGTAAATAATGCTGCTATGAACACTGGGGTGCATGTATCTTTTTGAGTTAGTGTTTTCATTTTTGTCAGATATACATACAAGAGTGGAATTGCTGGATCATATGGTAGTTCTATTTTTAGTTTTTTGAGGAACTTCCATACTGTTTTCCATAGTGGCTGCACCAATTTACATTCCCACCAACAGTGTACAAGGGTTCCCTTTTCTCCACATCCTAGCCAACATTTATGTGTAGACTTTTTGATGTTAGTCATTCTGACAGGTGTGAGGTGGCACCTCACAGCAGTTTTGATTTGCATTTCTCTAACAATTAGCAATGTTGTGTTATCTTTCATGTGCCTGTTAGCTACCTGTATACCTTCTTTGGAAAAATGTCTATTCAGGTCTTCTGCTTATTTTTTAATTGGATTGTTTGTTTATCAATATTGAGTTGTATGAGCTGTTTATATATTTTAGATATTAAGCCCTTATCAGTCACATCATTTGCAAATATTTTCTCCCATTCAGTAGGTTGTCTTTTCATTCTGTCAATGGTTTCTTCTACTGTGTAAAAGCTTTTAAGTTTAATTAGGTTCCATTTGTTTATTTTTGCTTTTATTTCTTTTGCCTTAGGAGACAGATCAAAAAAAATTGCTACAATTTATGTCAAAGAGTGTTCTGCCTATGCTCTCTTCTAGGAATTATATGGTTTCAGGTCTTACATTTAGGTCTTTAATCCATTTTGAGGTTTTTTTTGTATGTGGTGTTAGGGAGTGTTCTAATCTCATTGTTCCACATGTAGCTGTCCAGTGTTCCCAGTATCACTTACTGAAGACTGTCTTTTCTCCATTCTACATTCTTGCCTCCTTTGTCACAGCTTAATTGACCATAGGTGCATGGGTTTATTCTGGGCTCTCTATCCTGTTCCATTTATCCATGTGTCTATTTTTGTGCCAGCACCATGCTGCTTTGATTCCTGTAGTTTTGTATTATAGTCTGAAGTCAGGGCAATACCTCCAGGTTTGTTCTTTTTTCTCCAGATTGCTTGCTCTGGCAATTTGGGGTCTTTTGTGCTTCCATATAAATTTTAAGATTATTTGTTCTAGATCTGTGAAAAATATCATAGGTATTTTGATAGGGATTGCATTTAATCTGTAGATTGCTTTGGGTAGTATGTGCTTTATAATAAATCTTGATATCTGGAAGAACAAATCCTCCCATCCTCTTGTTCTTATGCAAGAGCGTCTCTGCTTTTCTTAAACTTTTGCCTTTCCAAAAAAACATCAGAATCAGCTTTAAAGATCCACAAAAATAACACAACAAAAAAACTGCAGCTGAGTTATTTTTATGAGAAGCTTTTAAAATACTGATTCAATTTCTTAATGATTATAGGTCTATTCAGTTTTGTTTTGTTTTTGGCCATGCCACACAGCTTGCAGGATCTTAGTTCCCCAACCAGGAATTGAACACAGGCCACGGCAGTGAAAGCACCGAGTCCCACCCAGTGCTTTGGACTGCCAGGGAATTCCCAGTTTTGTTATATTTTTAAGGACTCTGTCTTGACTAATTATCTAACTTTTCAAATGTATTGACATAAAGTTGCCTATCTGCAGTGATATCCCATTTTTTCTTCCCAATAATGGGTATTGTGACCTCATTTTTGCCTTGATCAACTAACCAATGTTTTATCAATTTTATTAGCCATTTTGAAATATCAATTTCTGGCTTCCTTAATCCTCTCTACTACTTTTTTATTTCCTATTCCATTTACTTCTGTTCTTCATTATTTCTTTCTTCTTCATTGTTTGGTTTATGTTGTTGTTGACTTTCTAAGTTCTTGAGATGAATGCTGAACTATGTCTTTCACCACCTCTAATGTAAGAATTTAAGGCTCTGTATTTCCTTCTAAGAACGGCTTTAACCATGCCCTATAAGTTTTGAAGTGTAGTATTTTAATTACCAGTCAGTTCATAATATTTTCTGATTTCCATTATGGCTTATCTTTGATCCATAAGATAATCAGAAAATTTCTTCTATTCTAACATGAAAGGATTTTCTACATATCTTTTTGCTATTGATTTCCAGCATAATCACATTATGATAAGAGAAACATAATCTCTGATTTTAGTCCCTCTACAACATATTGAGACTCTATGGCTTAGTACATTTCCATGTGTGATTAAGAAGGTGTAGGGTACAGTGTTTTATATATGTTCATTAGCTCGAGTGCTTTAATTGCATTGGTCACAGTCTCTATATCCTTAATAAGGTCCTTAAGACTAAACTCTTCTGGAATTGGCAAATTCCCTAGAGCAAAGGTGTTTTAGTCCCCTGCTTACCAGTCTGGATTCCTGTGTTCCCTTCAATTTTACATGGTAATTCCTAATCATTTTGTCGGCATTTTGATGTGATGCTTTTAATATGTTTTTATATCTTATCCAACATTTTGAGTTGCTTTTGATGAGAAGTTGATCTGAATAGCCTAGCCTGCCATTTAAGAACCTGGAAATTCTAGTTCCTGCCAATGTTATCAGCTCTGATTTTTTTTCTCTTATCTAATTTAATACTCTTTTATGTGAAGTAATGAAATTCTTCTGACTTCATTTCTTCTTATTGATTTTATATTATTTCAGGAATTGATCAGCAAAGTTTAAATGACCTAAACTCTCCTATCTCAAATATGTGGAATTCTTCCTGGCTGAAAGTTTTCAAAAGCCTGTTTGAACTTACTGGCCCTAATCACATCTTTCAAAATAAATTCTTGGATACCTGCCCTTGGTTTAGGATGCCAAAAGATATTAGCATTCCTAACCTCTGCTACCACACTATCCATTACAAATAAATTTTGATTTATAGCCTAAAAAAAGCCTATTTGAACTTCTTAATCTTGAAAATCCTTAACAGTTTATAAAATTGTAATATGTATTACAAGGAGCTTGTTAGGACAGATACTCTTCATTGGATAATGTGCTGCTGTTTCCAGTTACGGTGTGGTTGTGTTTTCTGTTGGCTGATAGCATCTTGTAACAGTGTAGGACCATGTACCATACAATGGAAATAACACAAGGTTTGAAATTGAACTTTTAGGTCCAAATCCCAGCTCTGACAATAAAGTACTAACTGGCTCATGGAAAATCACTTCACCTCTCTGGGCCTGTCTGTTCATCTGTAAAATGGGTTTAAGACCACCTACTCACGGGTTACTTTAAGGATCAAATGGGATCACATGCACATAAGAACCTAGCATCATGCCCAGCCCAGAGTAAATACCCAGTAGGAGTCTGTCATTGAGTCTGGAGGCACCAAGCCCTTAAAGCACTAGAAAGGCAGAGGAAAAATGTTAAATATAAGCTCTATAGTATTATATGAGAGAGGGATTTGAAAGTGCAAATAGCACATTTGCAAATAGCAAAGATACTGTGTACATATATGATAATGTTATGCAAGGAAAAGTATGACTGAAAGAACAATTAATAAAGAAAAATATCAGTTAAATTCTTTGTTTCTTTTTTTCCTGTTTCTGAAATTCTTAAAAGAATGAAATCTCTTTCAGAATTCATAATGCTGGGTTTGGGTCTTTTTTGCATTTTGTATGTGTGCAGCTGTTCCTCCACTATAAGTATGCACATCTGCTCATTAGCAATACAATATAATTCCCACTGTCTAATTATTTGCAGATGATAGATTCCTTGTACGTGGGCTAAAAAAAGGATAGTCCTTCAAAACTGGTGACTTATTTTAAAAGACCAACTTAAAAGGGTCAGCACAACGAAGTTCAGATATTAATTTGGCAGTTCAAATATACGAACACCAGCACTTAATTGCCAACTTGATGAGAAACAGAAGGAAAAGAGGATTTTTCTCTCTTCAATTAATATTCCCCGATAGACAGCACCAGGCACTGGCTTCTCCATGGTGCACCTGGAAAGAAGCTATGAAGCAAACCTGCTAAAGTTGGAGCGGACCAGCCCCACCGCAGATTCTCGGGGAACCACGCACCTCGAGCGATGCTGCACAGTGCGTGTGGGGCTGTGCTGGGAGAGGGATGTGTGGTCCACGGACACTGAATGGAGAAGAGTCCTTGGGGTCTCTAGTCTCATCCACGGGCTGAGGAACCACATTAATCCCCTACTCTTGGCTCTGAGGGTGAGGCAGCAAGCCAGGGTGTGTGGTCCTAGGGCTCCACGAAACCAACACCAGAGACAGTGTGGCCCATGGGGACAGCCAGATGAAGCTTCTGAGGACAACCGGGAGCTCCCTGTGGGAGGGGGGAGGGGGGATGTGGGAGGGAAAGGGATGCTGAGCTCTTGACTGAGGATGAAGGGTATGAACCAAGCATAGGAAATGATCAAGCGTGTTCAAAACATAAGATGGGGAAAATGAGAGGGAAAGAAATGGAGAAGTACTGGGGTTCAAGAGAGAGCAAGGCCAACAAATGGGAGCTGGTGAAATGGCTCTTACACAGGCAGGATGAGGATGGTGGCTATTATAGATGACATGCTTATTCTGTGCCCGGCACTGGGCTCTGCACAACAGACTACATTCCTTCATACATCTTGACGGACACTGATGGGAGAGGAACCGTTTTACAGATGGGAAAACTGAGGTTCGTTCATTCATTTGTTCAATGAAAAAATATTTCATATGAAGCTTACTTTCTAGAAGAGGAGACAGTTAATAAACAATAAACAGACAAATCAGTCCACCCTGTGATAAGTGTTAGGAAGAAAAGAGAGAGCAGTGATGGCAAAGCCGGGAGGAGGGCTGGAGAGCCCTCTTTAGTTAGGGCGGGTCAGCGAAGACTTCTCTGAGGACGTGACTCTTTAAGCTGAAGGAAAGGAAGGAGCCGATCACGCCAACAGCTGTGGGCAGATGGAGCAGTAGGTATGGGCCCAGCAAGGGAGCACCTGTGTCTTCCAGGAATGGGGCGAATGCAGGCCACGACGCAGACATGCAGTGCATGAGGGCAAGACCTGAGGCCGGAACAGGAGGCGCCAGTCAGCTGATCCCAGGCCAGGCTGCCATGGTACAGTTGAGTGTGTATCAGCCCAAAGAAAAGGCAGCAGAGGGACATACTTTTGTTTCGTGTTTTTGATGGATCATTATGGGTACTGGATTGGGAAAGGGGGCAAGGCCAGTTAGGAGGCGACTGTGGCAGCCAGATGAAAGTAATGAGAGCCACGACCCAGCGGTCAGGCAGAGACAGACAGAAAGGAGGCGGTGAGTGACGTAACCTCCCCAGGCCACATGGCTAGTACGTGGCAGGCCTGGTTAAAGCCATATCCTCTAACCCCAGAGTCCATACTCTTAACAGATTTGATTAAAGCTGTTTTAATTAAGGAAGCATTTTAATTAAGATCTTCAGAGGAGTGACTGGGAGTTCATCCCCAGCTTACAGTTGAAGGCAATTTTAGTAAGGATTAGTTCAGCTGTTGTAAGAAAAAAAAAAAAAAGAAAAAGAAAAGAAGGCCTAAAATGAACCAAAATAACAATAGCTTAAAGAAGTTCTTGCATAAAGAGTCCAGCCTGGGATACTGACTCTGGAGCCTTCGATCTTGTAGCTCCTCAGGTACAAGGGTGAGGCCTCCACCCCTGTGGTCTAAGACGGTTCATCACTGCATCCACAAGTAACTTGTGGGAAGGAAGAAAGAAGAGGAGAATGGCCTTTCCTCTAAGTGTACCGAACCCAGAATTTGACACCATCGCTGGTACTCATGCTCTGGTAGTCAGAATTCAGACATGGGGCTATACTTAGTCATAAAGAGTCTGGGAAATTTAGTCTTTATTGGTGGTTGCACATCCAGCTAAAATTCCAATCCTTCAGAAGTAGGGAAACTGATATTGGGGTCAGCTTGCAGTCTCAGCCAGAAGGCCTCTGCAGAAAGGCCACCACTAACCGGAGCAGTTCCCCACCTGTGGCCCCAGCCCCTGGGAAGGCGGGAGCTACTACTAGAGGTCCACAAATCCAACTGTGCAGCAGGCATGGCCTAGAGGCTGTGGAATGCATTACGCATGTGGGCATTTCCATTTTCCAGAGGTACGTGACATTGTGCTAGTTAATAAAACAGGCATTCAGTTTAAAGTGATTAAATTTGCAGTAGCATTTTCATATATTTGCTTTAAAAAGGTTACTAAGGGCACAACTATATCACATGGGGCATCCTGAAAAATGTTTATCTTTAGAAGAGGTCCTCCTAGTCAAGAAGCATGGACCCCTCTGGTGTAGGGGAAAGAAAATAGATTTGGGCTTTAGTCAGAGCTGTGTCTAAAGATTGCCAACAACATCAAGCAAGACTGTCAGTCTTCTGGAACTCATTGCTTCTCTTCTGTTAAGATAGAAGAGAAGTGACAGTGACAGAAGACAGTGAACCCCAATTCATAAGATTATGGTAAGGGTTAAATGAAATGATAGGTATAGAGCATCTACCACTAAGACTGGCCCGTAAGGGGTGCTTCATAAACGGTGCTGCTGTCCTTTCCCCAGGATCGAGGAGAGTAAAACAGGTTGGAATCGAGGAGTCAGGTTTATGGGATCAAGTCAGGCAAATCTGAGTCTCCACGTTGTGCACTTGTGCGCTTGTGGCTTGGCTCAAGGTACAGGGTCTGAGCCCTGCCTCCTCCGGCAGGAATAGGAGGACCAAAATGATGGAATGCATGCACAGAGCGTGCTAGGTACAGGGCTACAGAGCAAGCATGAGATGCTGGGATCTTATCTGGTTCTTCTGAGCACTGTGTCAGCAGCAAACGCGAGGAGGTTTCTGCCCACCAACCTCATCACCATCACCGCCAGCCGCTTCATCATAGAACGAGAACATGAACAGTGCTGAAATCTTTCCAACTAGCAGGAAGTACAAAAGAAACTTTGTGGGTAGAAAACCCACCCTTTAGTAAGCAGAGGGTAAATATTTTCCCACAGAAGTCAAGGATATAAAAATAACTAAATAAGACTGGTGAAGCTGTATTGTTGTGTTGAGAAGAACACAACGACAAAGCGGCCACTTGCATGGTTCTTGACATTTTCAAGTGATTTTCACATCATTTCATTTCATTCTTATGAGAGCCCAAGAAGTGCGCAGGATAGATATTACTATCCCTTTTTTGTAGATGAGAAAACAGAGTTTCAGACTGAGTAAGTATCTTGGTCAAGCTTCTGAGTTTGGGAAGAGGTCCTTCTGGTGCCAGAACCCAAATCTAAATGTGGGGCTCTGCCATGCTGTCTGGAGACCGGGGGAGTTTGGGGACCACCCGGTCAGGAAGGGGTGCACACTTTCCTTAGGAGGCTGGAGGACCTGTATTCATCCCATGAGTAAGACAAAGCCAGAACAGGACGCATTTGCTTAAACAGTGGTATCTGAATGCTTCGGCAAAAGCAGAGGTTTTGTGGTACATTCAGAGAGAAGACTATTCCATTGACTGGCCAGTCGTCTGTAAACTTCACCTGAAGCTAATCCACTGAGCAGCACTCTCAGGACTCACTGCCTGTTGGCTGTGGAATAACGGGTCTTGGGCTCCCTGTATCTTTAAACGCCCACACTTCCGATAGCTCTTACCAGATCTGCTCCCTTCAAAATGGGGGACCACGGGGATCTCCTCCTTTCCACTGGGACAGATACTGTGAGAGCTGCTTTAGTACCCTGAAGCAGGGAAGCACGTGCAGGATGTTCTCTGTCTGGTCTATACCGTGAAGATCTGATTTAACTGAAAGGGAACTTAAGCTTAAATTCTTGCTCTTTCTACTATAGTAGACCCTTGTCATTAGCAAGAACCCCGCATTTGCTAATACCACTCAAGGATGTTGCTTCTCCCACAAAGTGAAGTAAATTATAACTAAAGATGTTTAGCGGCCCCTGCAAATCCTTCGTAACTTTATAAACAAGGCAGTAAAGCCTTTCAACATGCTAATTAAAATACATTTCCCTTGAGGCCTATTGTTGTTGAGAATCGTGTGTGTCCGGGGTGGGCCTATCATCACATCAAAGATCAATGTCATCTCAACTTTTACTTAAGTTTCGTCTTTTTGTTGATAAGTAATTCTGGTACAGGTAAGAGCATTCTTCAAGCAAGTGGAGGAATCACTCACTCTTGTTTCTGAAAAGAACCTACAATGGACTATTGCTTCACAGACCCGAGTCTCCTCCAAAGCCAACATGCTTCTGTCCTTACAAACGTCCATTTTCTGAGTAAGAGTAATCAGTCGTACACGCCTCTACTTCCCCCACCTGCCCTACTGGGTGCTTTTCTTTTCTGGGCCACTTTTCACTGTGAAATGTGATAAGAGTCACCGTGTGACTTCAGGTGGAGAATTAAGAAGTTGTGTTCAGATGGCTAAGTTCACCTGCAGCTCAGCTATCTCCTGCCGCACGCCCATCCTTTAGCAAGTGGACTTCAAATTCTTACCTCAGAAAAATTACATGATTACACGTTTTAGACCTTCAGAGTTCCCTGGAAATATTAAATCCATTGATATCAGACTTCTTATGAACTTATATTTTTGCTTTTAATCTCCCAGGGTTAACCAATACTTGTTTTAATTATTTCAGGTTAACATTTTGGTCTGTGATCTTATACACATTTATGTGAATGCTCATTTGATCTCAGTTTATTGGGATTTAACTATTTTCTTCCTATAGAAATGTATCTTCCCTGTGTGTTAACCAAAATGTTGGATACTGCTGCTTATGGCAGACCACTTAGTGATCTAGCACCACTTAGCAGAATACCTGGCAAAAAGAGCAGACAGAAGACAAATGTCATTAATGAATGCTTGTCTTTCACAATACTTCAGAAATATTGAAAAGGCATCTGATATGTTCTCAGGCCACATGTCCCAAATCCTAAATCCTAATTCTGAATTACCAAGGAACCTCCAATCAAACCACCAACAGGTCTTGAAGAAACAATTTCTAGTGTCCGCCCCTCGGTGTCTGAGTCAATGATAAAACCATTCAAATGGCTTTAGACTTCTGATTTATGGAGCCAGATGAACACGGTTAACTAACAGTTACTGAATATAATGATCGAGCATAATGCTCATTGCTTAAATTGAGTTAAGCGGATTAGTTAGGGTTTTTGTTGTTGTTGGAAGTAATAGAAAGCCAACAAACTAGCTCAAGTTAAAAAAAGGAAGGGAATACCTAGTAGCTCTCCTAGCTTGAAGAGCTCACAAGAGAGCTCTCAGAATTGAAGGAAGAGCTGCAGGAATGAGGAGTCTCAGGGCCTCAGAGCCTCCTGAGGGTTTTCTCCTCCCATCTCTCATCTCTCAGCGTCTCTGCTCATCTTCCTCCCTCGCTTCTCTGGTGGGCACGTCGTTCCCCATACAGAGCACCCACCCCGGCAGCTGCAACAAACTGAGAACATACGACAGTCCCAGGGAAGGACTCTAGCTGGTTCTGCTTGGGTCACATGCCTGTTCTTTGGATCAAACATTGTTGACAACAGGAAAAGATACTGATCGATCAGGACTGGATCATATGATCACTCCATTGGCCCTATTTCCAGAAGGGTCCTAGGAAACCCTACAAGGCAGAAAAAGATTGTTTCCATGGCCCATTACACTGAACTATCTAAAAAAGTAATTCTAATAATAATGCGGGAAGATCAGATATCTTGTGATTTAATATGTGTGATTGTATATATTACATGAAGCACTACTCTAAGCAGAAACAAATATACACAAGGGTAGAAAACCTCTCCTCCTACGTGTATAATTTGTCCAAAATATCAGTGTAAAAAATAGGTCACTCGACATTCCGGTCCCATTGTCTGTGACCCCCATCATCCCATCATTACCAACTTCATCTTCTGGCTCACAGAATTGAACCAGATGACCTCTAAAGTCTCTTCCAGTCTATGAGCCTATGAACACCTTGTTAGGAAAAAAAAAATACCTCTGGAAGAACAGTACATCAACCGGTTACATTATTGGACAGTGTTATGGGCTAAAGTGTGTCCCACCTCTCCCCACACTTCACATGTTGAAGCCCTAACCTCCAATACTTCA
Source organism: Mesoplodon mirus (assembly GCF_964341445.2). Lineage (NCBI taxonomy): Eukaryota > Metazoa > Chordata > Mammalia > Artiodactyla > Ziphiidae > Mesoplodon > Mesoplodon mirus. The sequence continues at coordinate 224,164,444 of NC_138976.1, read as the reverse complement.
CAGTATAACTTCATTTGGAGATAGAGACTTTAAAGATTAAGATGAAATGAAGTGGGCTTCCCTGGTGGCGCAGTGGTTGAGAGTCCGCCTGCCGATGCAGGGGACACGGGTTCGTGACCCGGTCTGGGAAGATCCCACATGCCGCAGAGCGGCTAGGCCTGTGAGCCATGGCTGCTGAGCCTGTGCGTCCGGAGCCTGTGCTCCGCAACGGGAGAGGCCACAGTAGTGAGAGGCCCGCGTACTGCAAAAAAAAAAAAAAAAAAAAAAAAAAAAGATTAAATGAAGTAATTTGGGTGGGCCCTAATCCAATTTGACTGGTGTTTTTATACAAAGAGGAAATCAGGACACAGACACACACAGAGGGAAGACTGTATGAGGAAAAGACAGCCATCGACAAGCCAAGATGAAACCAACCCAGCCAATGCCTTCAACACAGACTCCCAGCCTCCAGGACTGTGAGAAAATTAATTTCTGTTGTTTAAGCCACCCAGTCTGTGATACTTTATGATGGCAGCCTTAGCAAATTAATACAGATAGTAAACCAAGAATTTCAAAGAGGACTGAGGCAAAGTTGAGACAAATCTGATCCATGGGATGGGGAGAACAAGAGGTTCTCCTAAAGTTCTTTTGAAGGTGGAATTCCCCTGAGATTCAGGGGCCAGAACTAGTGACCTAATAACTGAGGTGTGCTAGTAAAGATGTGATAAAATGGGTAAGACATTAGAGAAGTAAGGAGAGAGAAGTGGATGACAGACTTCACCCTCTTTGAAATTTTGAGGGGGCCAAGCATAAGGTGGTTGTATCGGGACATGGCATTACGGGTGGCCAGGCCAAGGCCACATACCCAGTCTTGTGGGCCTGCAGGGAGCCTGTCTCCTCCATGACTTCAGGCTTGCCTGGGCTCCTGATAGGTGTCTCCACTTAGAACTTTGGAGCCCTCAGCATCCTGCCTGACCCTCAGCTTTGAGAGCCAAGAGGCTGAATGGCTGCTCCATCTGGACCAAAGGCTTCCCAGCATGAGTTCCTGGCTGTCACTTATTTATGATGCTCACCAGTCAGTTTCCCTTTGAGCCATGCATGTCTAAGCCATTAGGCTTGCCATTCTCATATGATGTGACAGTCCAGTAGCCCAAACGGGGGTGGCATCAGAACCTTCCGATGATAGTACTCTTGCCCTACCAGTCCTGTACCTCCCCTGCCCCACACCTCACTGCTCTCCCACCAGGGACTCATCCCCCCATGTCAATCAGACTTCACTGTCATGGAGAGCCTGCTCCTGGCCTCCTTCCCGGCCTTTACCCACCCTGCTGGATGTACGTGGACCCTGGACCTGCCTGATCCTGGCTCGTTGGTCATTTTGCTGTTCTTGCCTTAGCTCTGACCTTTGCCCTCTGGCAAACCACCCTGGCATTAAGTGGAACCAGAACTCAGGACTCACCAACCTATGCTGCTGGGGTCTTGGTAAGGTCCCACCCCAAAGCACAATGCACACTTGGAAAACCACATCCATTCATCAGGAAATAGCCAACATGGCGTACCCACTCTCCCAAAATCTGACACCAAAGGGAAAATATTTCCGTTAAATAGACCGATTGCTAAATGAAAATCACATCGGATATACAGGACTTTTCAGTTCATAAGCCTCATGATATCAGATCATCACACTGGCAAAGCAGTGCTTGTAAGGCTGTTAAGATGAAATCTGGAAATTACTCCATTATTGAATATTACAATGATATTTGCCAACATGAGATTTTTGCTTGTGTGTGCATTCAAATAAAATTCCTGACCACCATTGTTTACAGCCCAAATATATTAATATCTCCATATAATAAATTCCAAAGAAGACAAATGAAATATTTAAATAACCCAAGCATTGTAGAACCACTGAATACTGCATTTTACCTTTATGTTCTTTTTTTAAAAAATCACCCACAGACATTTAAAAGAAAAAAAAAAAGGCTGATAATGTCAAAAGATGAGAAAGGCTAAATAAATTCAGGGAAATAAAGGAACCATAAATCAGGAAGACTTTGGAGCTGCTAGAAAGACACTTTAATTTTGTAGACAAAAGACCGCATTAAGGAGGAATAATGCAATAATCAAAGGTGAACGAATCTCTATTGTCTGGTGTCTTTCTCTGTGGGAATTTTCCCACCCCTGACAGCTGTAAAGGGGGGAGGGGCGCAGACGGTGGCTGTGCCTTTATTCTCTCGCCCTCTTTCTCCCCAGCCCCTCCCCGTCTCCGTCAATAAATGTCTGCAATCATATTCTTGAGCTCCTGTGTGATTTCAAGGTTCATCTCTTCCATGCAGTTCAAACACTAATTATCCCAGCTGTAATTAGTAAGATAATTAAATACTGGCTCACTCATCTACCTTGGGTCGGGTCGTGATTCTCCCAGAAGACCTTGAGCAGCTCCTCAAAGCTGATGCGTTCTGGCTGGTATACCACTCGGACTACTTCTGCGTGGCCAGTTCTTCCTTGAAAGAAACAGAACGTACAACCCAAATTTACTGACAACATCAACTTATGACAAGTTATTTGTTTCCAAAAAACCACTAGACAAAGGCTGAAATTCTTCCCTCTGAAGGCAGGGTGGGAGCACAATCATACTTTAATGCTTTCATCCTAAGTCTCTGTCGCTGGTTCTTTTTCCATAAAAGCACACGGTTGTCCTCGAGCAAGTTTCCTGAGGATGATGATTTCTCTTCATTGTGTTCTAATTTTGTTTTAATTCCATGAGAAAATAAACTCGGGTTTTCATTTTTCTAATCTCACTCTTATGAAACCTTATGGATCCAACGTGACATGGTGCTAGAGATTTGAAACTCTGCAAGGGGAACAAGCCAATTTATTTTTATCATCCCCCCCTTCTCTGTACATAGTAAGCTCAGCTGCACTACAGAGGGAGATGGTGCCAGGTAGAGAAACCCAAGAAAGAAACAGGCTTATAACTCATTCACATTAGATATATTCTTTAACAGAGAGACATATTTGCTGTGCTGTTAACAGACGCGAGGGTCAGGTTCACATACCCAGCAGGACGCTAAGTGTTTTCTCAGCCTAATTCGTCTCCGTGGTAAACAACTACTGTAGCAAAAGCCTCTCTGCAGCCCCCGCTGTTAGCACACGCCCTTCTCAAAGGTGGTCCCCAAGGTTCTAAGGATCAGGGAAGCGGGTATTGCAGTGCCGTTTGTACCTGTGGAATTCATGCCCTCTCTTACTTTACAGTGTTAGAACATGGTAAATAATAGACCCCTCCATACTAACATCATCTCTATGTTTAAAGTTGTTCCCCGTCTCTTTCAGTCACCTTGTGTGTAGTAAAGAATTTAGCCTTGCCCAAACAGGTAGCTGGCCTCTGCCTTGGCTCTGGTAGGTAATCTAGGTCATACCTGATAGGAGTGTCCTCATTTAGAGAGGCCACACCTATACTCTTAGGGTGGGGCTAGCCACACTGAATCACAGGGTAGAGCTGCCAACAGTCCTAGGGTAGAGGTTGCCATGTCGGAAAGACCAACCATGTGACTGAGGGTGGCGGCTTTGGGTAACAGAGTATCGGTTGACCGAGAGCCTGAGTTCAACCATGTGGGCAATCAATCAATCATACCTATGTAATGAAGCCCCAATTAAAAATTTTGGACACCAAAGCTTGGGAGAGCTTCCTGGTTGGCAATACTCTGCATATTGTCACACATGGAGGCCAGGAGGGTAACATATCCTGACTGCATGGGAGATGACACAGAGGCTTTGCACTGGAACCCTTCCAGACTCCGCCTATGTGACTCTTCCTTTAGCTGATTTTGATCTGTATCCTTTTCCTGTAATCAGCTATAACTGTGAGGATAACAGCTCTGGACTTGTGTGAGTCCTTCTAACAAATTATCAAACCTCCCAGTGGTTTGGGGAATCCTTTGAACTTGCATCTTAGTTTGCAGAAGTGTTTTCCCCTATGTTGGTAATCTCACCTTAATTCTTACAACCCTCCAATTGTACACGCAGGGAAGGTAGAAATCCCCATTTTACAAACTGGCAAACAGGTACATATGAGTTAGATTTTCCCAAGGTCATATAGCTAGCAAATTTCTGGACCATAACCTGAAAAAACACCTTCTGAATTCTTGTCCAGGGTTCTGTCCAATATATCAAAGTGAAGAGAGCAGAGGGAACATGAATCCAGAAAAGGAGAGAGATCTACTTATTATCTTTAAGTCTTCCTTAGCAGTTAAAATTTCTGATTGTAGAAACAATGATTTGCAAACAATATGAAGCTTAAAAAGTGTGCAGAAATATAGAAAAGAAAATAAAAATCATCCATACTCTTACCACATAAGTACTATCAATACTTTTTACACACTTCTTTCTAGATATGTACGAGACACATACATACACAAAACACACAAACTCACACTGTGACACACAGTTTGTTTTATTGTAATCACTGCATCATGCCTTTTCCACTTACCAGCATATCGTGAGTGTCTTCCCATATCACTGAAATTTTTAGGAAATACCATTTATAATGACTATCTAACACTCCCAAGATGGCCGTACTAGTACTTATTCAATCATTCCCTGTCACTGGGCATTTGTATTGAATCCTATTTTTATCTATGAATGTAAATATTTTTTCTACATTTTTGAGGCTGCCTCTAGCCTTAGTTATATAAGGGAGTTTTCTAAATCAATGTTTATGAACATTTTAAAGATACTTGATACCTTGTGCTAAACTGCTATTCATTAAAGTTTGACCCAATTTTCTCTCCCCATTGGCAGCATATCTGAGGGTCAGCCTCAGTCACCATTGCAATGTTGTTAATCCCTACCAAATTTATAGATGAAAGATAGTATCCTATCATTTTATTTTTAATGAATTTAATTATTAGTGAGGTAAAAAATGTCATGCTTATTAATAATTTTAATTTTTTATTTTCTCTAATTTTTGTTATATCTTCTTTATATTGGGTTATTAATATTTTATTCTTAATTGGTCAGCCTACATAATTTTAATTCAAATACTATAGTCATGTAAGTTAACATCTAAACAGATTTTATGCTAATAGGTATTAAAAGAATGATAAGGGAATTATGGGAAGAAGATTCATTAAGTATAATAACCATGTTATTGCAAAACCATTTTTGATCTACTTTAAAATCTTATAATTTTGTGTTTTGAAATGTTTAACTGAATGATTTAACTACATAACTGGTAAGACTGTCTGAATATTAAAAATGGCAACAATGTGTTACACACATGACAAAAAAAACATTTGATAAGAAAAGCATTGAAACCACACTAGAAATACAGGCAAAAGATGTAAACAGGCAATATACATTGGAAAAAATAAATGTAGAACATGAAAAGTTCTCAACAGGGTTTCCCTGGTGGTGAAGTGGTTGGGAGTCTGCCTGCCGATACGGGAGACGTGGGTTCGTGCCCCGGTCCGGGAGGATCCCACGTGCTGCAGAGCAGCTGGGCCTGTGAGCCATGGCCGCTGAGCCTGCGCATCCGGAGCCTGTGCTCCGCAACGGGAGAGGCCACAACAGTGAGAGGCCCGCGTACCGCAAAAAAAAAAAAAAAAAAAAAGTTCTGAACATTTTCAGTGATCAAATAAAGGCAAACAAATGTATATTAAAACACCATCTCTTACTCATTTCATTTTGTAAAACTGCATAAAATTGTGCCTAGTGCTGATGAGGACACTGTGAGGCTGGCGCCCTTACTTGGATGGTGACACTGAAAATGACCGCACCCTTCTGAAACCCCATGGGCATAAGAAGCAAGAGCCCCAAAGACTAAGGTTAATTCGCCTTGATTAAGTGACCCAGGAAATCAACCTCAAAGATATAAACCCCAAATAATAGAAAAGACATACACAAATATGAAAATTCATTCCATCACTGCTACAACGGTGGAGTACTATAAGAAATCCAAAAGTCAAACAAAAAAGAAACAAATTATGGTATAGCCGCGTGATGAGATATCACACAACCATTAGTTATAATCCCAAACCCTAGTAAAAGCTGCTACTAGTTACTGAACACTGATAATATGGCAGGCACTTTACCTACTGCGTGTTCTTCAATGCTCATAATTTTTTTCCAATTTTTCTCTACTGAGGTAAAATACACACAACATAAAACTTACCAGCTTAACTATGTTTAAGTGTACAATTCAGTGGCATTAAGTACAGTCACATCATTGTGCTACCATCACCATCATCCGTCTCCAGAACTTTTTTTAATCTTGCAAAATTGAAACTTCATATCTGCTAAACACTAACTCCCCAATTTTACCTTCCCCCAGCCCCAGGTGACTGCCATTCTACTTCTGTCTCTGTGAATTGTTTTTTTGTTTGTTTTTAAATTTTTTTTTTTTTTTTTTTTTTTTTTTTGCGGTACACGGTCCTCTCACTGTTGTGGCCTCTCCCGTTGAGGAGCACAGGCTCCGGATGCGCAGGCTCAGCGGCCATGGCTCACGGGCCCAGCCGCTCCGTGGCATGTGGGATCCTCCCAGACCGGGGCACGAACCCGTGTCCCCTGCATCGGCAGGCGGACTCTCAACCACTGCGCCACCAGGGAAGCCCCTGTCTCTGTGAATTTGACTCCTCTAGGTACCTCATGTCAGTGGAATCATATTGTATTTGTCCTGTTGTGACTGGCTTATTTCATCAGCAGAATGTCCTCAAGATTCACCCACGTTGAAGCACGTGTCAGAATTTCCTTCTTTTTTAAGGGGCTGAATAACATTCCATTGTTTGTATGTGCCCCACTTGGTTTATCCATTTATCTGTCAATGGACACTTGGGCTGCTTCCACCTTTTGGCTATCGTGAACAAAGCTGCTATGAACATGGGCACGCAGATGCTGCTCACAACAATTTTACAACAGGGATGCCATCCCCATTTTACAGGTGAGGAAACCAAGGCCTCTCCGCACGTTTTTTCACATAACATCCCACAGCCAGTAAGTGGCAGCCGACCAGGATTCAGCTGGAGGCGCAAGGTCTGGCACATTCTATGACCCCAAGCTGGGCTCCTGAATGTAGACACCCGAAGTCATCAAGTGACAGCAAACTGTCACACAGGCAGTGGCCCAGATGAGAAATCACAGCTGCGGAGGTAACTGACATCCAGGCTGTCAAGACTATTTTCCAGGATTAGGCTCTTCCTTCATGGTTGCAGTATGGGGTCAGGAAAGATTTCCACTCACCAGCAAACACTCTTAGACATAATCTGCGCACTGACATTATTTGTGGAGAGGTTTAAAGAGGTTTGGTTGTTTAAAAGAAACTACTACCATTAAAATTCAGGATCCATCTGCATTGACAAACAGTGCGGAGAAGCCCTTGTCAAACTCACCTTTAAGTTTCTTTATTTTATTTCTCCAAAGTACAAGAGCCTGTATAAAAATACACAGTGCAAATGATCAGAAGGATTAAGGGGCCAGGAACCACTTACAGAAATGCCCACACCTCCAGGAGCTCACCGATGTGTTAGGCTAATTTGATTCCCAAGACCAATCTGCAAATAGTTTCTGGTGCTTCCAAAGATCAAAGGCTGTATCTTAAAAATACTTTGAGCTGTTTCTTCACATAACAGCGTGCAAATAGCACGATAGACGTGATGTGCAAATGCGCTTGTTAACAGTTCACAGCAGTGTCATGGGTGCTTTAACGCTGCCATTCAAAAATACCTTGAAAGGAAAAACGCAAAGGATGAATGTCTTCTCTGAGCATCTCCCCCGTGTCACTTTATCTCATGACCCCAAAGGGAGGTGAAGGAACACAGAGGGGTAGGCTATGGTCAGTCATTCCTTACAAGACAAAACATCCCAGAAGACACACACATGGCAGTGTTCTGGGGGCAGAAAAATCACACATCTAGAGTCAGCTAGAGCTCTGTGGAAGCCAAGTCATCCACAGAACCAGGTGTTTGTAAAGAGAACCCCAAGACAAATCAGCCATTTCTTAAAGACCTGTGTGACAGCGTTCTATCCCATGGGGAAAATGCGATCTTCAACTCTTCCAGGTCAGCATGATTAGTTTTTACTACCGGTGGGCTGGGGAGAAACCAGGGAGGTGGCCTACCCAGCAGATGAGACCGGAAAAGAGGCCAGGAGCTGGTGAGACAGGAAGGCAGGGGGACGATAGCAGGGGGCAGTGTTGTGCTCTGGTGAGAAGCACACACTCGAGCCAGGCTGCTTGGGCTGTGCTCTGGCTCTGCTACTCGGCAGCTGCGTGACCTGGGCAGGGCCAGGGAGGGAGGAAGACGCTGGTTCAAATCACAGCTCCTTGGCTATGAGCCATGCCTTACCTAGGGGGCCCACGCCCACTATCAAAGGCCCTTTATCTACTTTACCACTTGATGCCTCGGTTTCCTCATCTGCAAAATGGGGAGCCAGAACTGTGCCTGGCACACAGGAGTCTGTCTCTATGTCTTATTATAAGCTGATTTATTAGAATTATACTCTACTCAGCTGTGATGGAGTGGGAAAAGATGAGAATTAACGTCACTAGAAGTAACTTAAGCCATAGTTCTAACAAGTAGTTTAACACTTTTTTCGACTGTGATCCAGGGTCTCCTACTATTTCAGATAGGAATAAAAAATAACCTCTGTGACAGAAGAGTCATAAAGATTAAATGAGGTCATATGTGGGAAAGTTCTGGGGAAAATGCCAGCTCTGTATACACAAATGTGACGCTTCTATTATTGTTACCCTTTTATGTTTCCTCAGCATGGACCCCTCGCCATAAGGACTAAACTGCAGGAGAAAACATATCTCTGTAAGTGGATAATTCTGATTTTATTTATCCATTCGACTGATAGAAATATCAGTCGAGTGTCTACAACCACTGACCCGGGTGCTGAGGTGCAGTCCCAGCGGGCGCCTTCTGGCCCCAACGGGGACTGTGGTCTGGCCTTCGTCCACACCATAAAGGACCCAGATTCTCACTCTTTTGATGAAGTGTAAGGTGGTGGAGAAACACTGTGTTTTTCAAGTGTGAGTCCCCACTTTAGAATCAGAAATAAAAGGACAGGGGTTTAATGAGAGGGTGCTTAAGTTGGGTAAAAAGAAACCTCCAGAAACAGGGCTCCAGGAGCAGAAGCTGAGGCTGGGATCTTGCCTCCCTGGAGAAGCTGTGTCCTACCATGCTGTGGCTGTCGACAATTTCCTTCCAACGAGAACCTCTGTCCCTCAGAGTCGGTGTAGCCAGGAGACAGCACAGAGCTGCCGAACTGAGATGAGCAGACGCGTCCACTGCCCCCTGGGCTGGGACCCTGGGAGGCCACCTCCCTCTGGTCAGAGCCAAGTGACTGCACGTTGGTGGGCAGCAGTGATGGGTGGCCAGCATCCCACAGCTAGCGTGCTGGGCGGAGCGAGCGAGACTGGGGGTGACAGCTACACTCCAAACTCCCTCTAGAAGTGGTGGCTCCTCCCCAACGGGGTGGGCAAATCCGATGCCAGGAGATTTCCAGAAGGAGAAGGAGCAGGGCCACCTGCACCAAGGGCAGCTTGAGCCCACGAGGGGCTCCTGGAGGTGGGCTCATCTTGGGGGGGGGGACCCAAGGGCCACCCAGCCGAGCAGCCGAGACCTGCGTGGTCCCAGCGTGTGAGGAAGAGCGGAAGCCAGGGCAGCGGAAGCCTGCCTTCTGGGAGGGGGCTTGGTGGGGACGCAGAGGACAAAAGCAGAGAGAGATGGAGACCGTGCACCCCTGCCGGGGCCGGGGCCCTTGCTGCTGCAGTGGCGGGGGTGGGGGGGGGGCGGAGGGCGGGAGGCCGTGGAGACAGCCCCCGGTCCCCGGGCAGAAGCTGCACCAAATGGGCGCCCCTCCGCCGTGGGCCGGGCTTCTGCTGTCTCTGCAGGGCAGGGAGAGCCCTCGAGGCCTGCTCGCCCCTCTCTAGGTCCAGGCCCAGCCCTGGGCCACACCCCACAGTCAACAGGTTGCCCGTCGAGAGCCACACGGCCGGGCTCCACCCAGGCTGAGGGTCACGGGGCCGCGTGCTCGGGCCCTGGGCTTCCGCACCGGGCTTGGCCAGAGCACAACGCACCCCCATCCCTGCCGCTCACAGCTGTCCTCTGCCGTCCAGAGTTCCTAGCCACCGGGCCTCTCTCTCCACAGCTGGGGTGTGCCAACCTCGTCTCCCCATGCCGTCTCCCTGACCGAGACACTCCACAGCCCCACATCAACCCCCAGCTCCTCGTGCCCCGCCCACACACAGCCTGCAGTGCCCTCGCTCCAGCCACCTGCAACCCAAGCCCTCTCCTACTCTCAAGGTCCCTGGAGGTGCTGCTTCCTCCAGGAAGCCCTGCCTGAGCATGGGACCTTGAGAAGAGGCAGGGTGCACGGGAGAAAGCACCCCAGGCGGGATGCCGTCAGGTCTACTGAGCTCAGATTCAGGCTCTTCGACTGAGTCAGGTCCCCTGAGGTCCCCTCACTGGGTCGCTGTGATGAAGAGAGATGATGGATGTAGCCGATAGGGTCCAGCGATTAGCACACAGAGGGGACTCAAAAACCTGATCTTTCTCCACCAGGCACCACGGATCCAGCCCCCCTGGATGCTTACCGCACTTGGGATCAGTCACACACAGTGCAACACTTGGGTGCTGGCTGTTTTCCAGTGCTTGCTTAGTCTTCCCACGTACAAAGGGGGCTCCTTGAGAGGAGGAACCAGGAAAGTGGCTCTTCTCTGTCATCCCCCAGGACCAGGTGCATGAGGTGACATTAATAAACACATTCAGATCAGAGAAGTCTTGTGCTAAATGTTTCTGCCACGTACTTAGCCTTCATCTGGATGAGCATCCGTGCCAGCCCCAGATGTGCTCACCCGACAGAGGACCAGTCCCCTAAATGGAGACATACCTCCATGCCCTGCTCGGCCTCTGTCCCTAACCATTGAGTTCTATGTAAACCTCAGCATACATCTTCGAATGGACGTAGCTACTACCTGGAGAAAGGGATTAGACACAATGAATGCAACTTGAACACCTTACTGTATGGGTCAACACGATGTTTTGTTTACCCATTAATTAATAAAGACTTCCTGAATGCTTACTAAGTTCCAGTACTTGTGCTAAGTGCTAGGGATCCAAAGGTGGCAAATGTTAATACAGTGACGACAAAAGACGCCTGCAGAGCCAGTACTGCTTACAGTGTGAGTCCAGGTAAAGAACTGCTCTTTGGAGGGAAAGACCTGTTCTATTTTAGTTATCCTACAGGCAAGATGGAGGGGAGAAGTGAGCTGTAGTTATTGTTTCATTAAATAATAACTGTTCTTCAATGTCCCTCACCTTTTCCAGCCAACAAGACCAAACCGTTAAACCAAATCAAACAGCACAGAAAAAGATCCAGGTGTTTGAAGGGGAAAGGTGGATGACGAACACCACCCTTTCCCGTACAACATTCAAACCACTACTTTCCTCTTGCTAATTAACTACAAAGAGGTAAGATGTCAGCTCAGTTTCATCTCCAGCTCCTGCAGATAGAAAATGTGATTTCCAACAATGTACTCATTATAAAAAAAAATCCTAATACATCAAAATTGGATGCCCTGTGGAGTTCATTATAGGATTTGAGGAGTGTCTCTACTGTCATTTTATCTTGGCTTTTTTTTTCTTTTGTCTCATCGTCACTTAAAGTGTCCAAAGAGAAACGTACGCTTTGAAAAGCATCCTACTGATTGAAAAGTAGAAAAAAATACTGTTAGAGCAACTGTAATTTTTTTCTGGTCCACCATGGGGAGACACGGTGGGGGGTGTCTTATCCTTCAGTGATTATTCTCTCAGAGGAGTGCTATAAACACGGTGGAGTATTTTTTCAAGAAAATTCCTCAGGAAAACAATACACTACAACCATTAATTCTTCATGCTACTGGACGTTTCTTACTGCTACAAAGCTAACTAGTAGGTAACTAGTCTAGGAGAGAGTGGCTCACTAGTTTCTCTATCCAACCTGCTGATCATTGAGGCTGGCCCTCACACCCTTTGAACTCTTTTTTCCAGAACATGAAAGGACCTATGTGGTTGGGTTGATCAATGTCTATTTCCTAGACCAGCACCAACTCCCACCCCACCATGAGATAGGCAGGCATAATGAGATGTCAGCAAAACTAACCTGCCAAGTGGAGATCATGGTATCCTTGCAGCCGAGAGAACAAACACAGTGTTATTAAATGGCCTGATTACTATTAAAAACGGTATTGCACACTGAGAAGCTATGACTCCTTGATGCTGACAAATTAGACCAAAAAATCCAAAATGAGGCCTGCTTGTACCTTGTCATTAGTGGGCTACACAAGAAGAGTGGTTCACAACCCTACACCTTAGAATCACTTGTGCAACTTTTGGAAAAATACTCTCACACCTACCACTCCACCCCACGCTGGAATTCTGATACAGGAGGTCTGGGGTCAGGCCTGGGCATATGTATCCTCACAAAGCTTGACAGGTACTTCTAATGGAAAGCTAGGAAAGGGAATCGTGAAATTGGGAATTTGATATATGTGGCTATAACAAGGGAGAGGAAACCAGACAGTAGATGTTGTTTTAACAAAGCCTCAGAATTTTAAGGGACACAAAAGGTCACCTAGCCAAATGCTATATTGTTTTTTACCCCATTGCAACATCCAAATGACCATTTCAAGTGATAGGTTGTACAGGATTTCATGAAGTAGTCCATGCTGTTGTTGGAATGTCCTACCTTTATTGAGTCAAATCTACCTCTTCCTACTCACAGGTCCAGGCTGTACCTTTTGGGGTCTACTCACTTCTCCACAATGACTCTTGAGAAGGCTGAAGGTGTAGGATATTGTGGGGTAGTTAACTGGGCACTGACTCCGAAGTCAGAAGACCTGAACTTGAGGGCATTATCTGCCAGACAGACAGTTAACCTTTCCTAGTCACAAGTTCCTCACCTGTAAAATGAGGGAACTAACACCTGTCCCATCAATCTTGGAGTATGGTTGAAAGCCCTAAATAATAGACATAAAGGAACTGAGTGGTAGTAATCAAACCTATGATATCACAACTAGTCTTTCCATATCCATATACTATTGTAGTAGGGAAGAACAAATCTGACGCCATGTTAGAACTGCTTCTTTTACTTTGTAAACCTAGAAGGACCTAGAAGAACTAAAGAGCAAACAAACAATGATGGACAAGATAATAAATGAAGTTAAAAATTCTCTAGAAGGAATCAATAGCAGAATAACTGAGGCAGAAAACGGATAAGTGGCTTGGAAGATAAAATAGAGGAAATAACTGCTGCAGAGCAGAATAAAGAAAAAAGAATGAAAAGAATTGAGAACAGTCTCAGAGACCTCTGCAACAACATTAAATGCACCAAAATTCAAATTACAGGGGTCCCAGAAGAAGAAGAGAAAAAGAAAGGGACTGAGAAAATATTTGAAGAGATACAGTTGAAAACTTCCCTAATATGGGAAAGGAAATGGTGAATCAAAGTTCAGGAAGCACAGAGAATCCCATACAGGATAAAGCCAAGGAGAAACATGCCAAGACACATATTAATCAAACTATCAAAAATTAAATACACAGAAAAAATATTAAAAGCAACAAGGGAAAAACAACAAATAACATACAAGGGAATCCCCATAAGGTTAACAGCTGATCTTTCAGCAGAAACTCTGCAAGTCAGAAAGGAGTGGCAGGACATACTTAAAGTGATGAAAGAGAAACACCTACAACCAAGATTACTCTACCCAGCAAGGATGTCATTCAGATTTGATGGAGAAATTAAAACCTTTACAGACAAGCAAAAGCTAAGAGAATTCAGCACCACCAAACCAGCTTTACAATAAATGCTAAAGGAACTTCTGTAGGTAGGAAACACAAGAGAAGGAAAAGACCTACAGTAACAAACCGAAAACAACTAAGAAAATGGTAATAGGAACACACATATCAGTAACTACCTTAAATGTAAATGGATTAAATGCTCTAACCAAAAGATACAGACTGGCTGAATGGATACAAAAACAAGACCCATATATATGCTGTCTACGAGACACCCACTTCAGACCTAGGGACACATACAGACTGAAAGTGAGGGGATGGAAAAAGATACTCTATGAAAATGGAAATCAAAAGAAAGCTGGAGTAGCAATTCTCATATCAGACAAAATAGACTTTAAAATAAAGACTATTACAAGAGATAAAGAATGACACTAAATAATGATCAATGGATCAATCAAAGAAGAAGATATAACAATTGTAAATTTTTATGCACCCAACACAGGAGCACCACAAAACATAAGGCAAATGCTGACAGCCATAAGAGAGGAAATCGACAGTAACACAATCATAGTAGGAGACTTTAACACTCCACTTTCACCAATGGACAGATCATCCAAAATGAAAATAAATACAGAAACACAGGATTTAAATGATACATTAAACAAGATGAACTTAATTGATATTTATAGGACATTCCATCCAAAAACAACAGAATACACTTTCCTTTCAAGTGCTCATGGAACATGCTCCAGGATAGATCATATCTTGGGTCACAAATCCATCCTCGGTAAATTTAAGAAAATTGAAATTGTATCAAGTATCTTTTCTGACCACAATGCTATGAGACTAGATATCAATTACAGGAAAAAAATCTGTAAAAAATACAAACACATGAAGGCTAAACAATACACTACTAAATAACCAAGAGATCACAGAAGAAATCAAAGAGGAAATCAAAAAATACCAGAAACAAAGGACAATGAAAACATGACGACCCAAAACCGATGGGATGAAGCAAAAGCAGTTCTAAGAGGGAAGTTTATAGCAATACAATATTACCTCAAGAAACAAGAAAATCTCAACTAAAGAACCTAACCTTACACCTAAAGCAATTAGAGAAAGAAGAACAAAAAAACCCCAAAGCTAGCAGAAGGAAAGAAAGCATAAAAATCAGATCAGAAATAAATGAAAAAGAAATGAAGGAAACAGTAGCTAAGATAAATAAAACTAAAAGCTGGTTCTTTGAGAAGATAAACAAAATTGATAAACCACTAGCCAGACTCATCAAGAGAAAAAGGGAGAAGACCCAAATCAATAGAATTAGAAATGAAAAACGAGAAGTAACAACTGACACTGCAGAAATACAAAAGATCATGAGAGATTACTACAAGCAACTCTATGCCAATAAAATGGACAACATGGAAGAAATGGACAAATTCCTAGAAAAGCACAACCTCCCAAGACTGAACTAGGAAGAAACAGAAAATATAAACAGACCAGTCACAAGCACTGAAATTGAAACTGTGATTAAAAATCTTCCAACAAACCGAAGCCCAGGACCAGATGGCTTCACAGGTGAATTCTATCAAACATTTAGAGAAGAGCTAACACCTGTCCTTCTCAAACTCTTCCAAAATATAGCAGAGGGAGGAACACTCCCAAACTCATTCTACAAGGCCATCATCACCCTGATACCAAAACCAGACAGAGATGTCACAAAAAAAGAAAACATAGGCCAATATCACTGATGAACATAGATGCAAAAATCCTCAACAAAATACTAGCAAACAATAATCCAACAACACATTAAAAGGATCATACACCATGATCAAGTGGGGTTGATCCCAGGGATGCAAGGATGCTTCAATATATGCAAATCAATCAACGTGATACACCATATTAACAAATTGAAGGAGAAAAACCATATGATCATCTCAATAGATGCAGAGAAAGCTTTCGACAAAATTCAACACCCATTTATGATAAAAACCCTGCAGAAAGTAGGCATAGAGGGAACTTTCCTCAACAGAATAAAGACCATATATGACAAACCCACAGCCAACATCGTTCTCAATGGTGAAAAACTGAAACCATTTCCACCAAGATCAGGAACAAGACAAGGTTGCCCACTCTCACCACTCTTATTCAACATAGTTTTGGAAGTTTTAGCCGCAGCAATCAGAGAAGAGAAAGAAATAAAAGGAATCCAAATCAGAAAAGAAGAAGTAAACCTGTCACTGTTTGCAGATGACATGATACTACACATAGAGAATCCTAAAGATGCTACCAGAAAACTACTAGAGCTAATCAATGAATTTGGTAAAGTAGCAGGATATAAAATTAATGCACAGAAATCTCTTGCATTCCTATACACTAATGATGAAAACTCTGAAAGAGAAATTAAGGAAACACTCCCATTTACCACTTCAACAAAAAGAATAAAATACCTAGGAATATACCTACCTAAGGAGACAAAAGACCTGTATGCAGAAAACTATAAGACATTGATGAAAGAAATTAAAGATGATACAAACAGATGGAGAGATATACCATGTTCCTGGACTGGAAGAATCAACATTGTGAAAATGACTATACTACCCAAAGCAATCTACAGATCCAGTGCAATCCCTATGAAAGCACCAATGGTATTTTTCACAGAACTAGAACAAAAAATTTCACAATTTATGGAAACACAAGAGACCCCGAATCAGGCTCCCTAACTTCAAACTATACTACAAAGCTACAGTAATCAAGACAGTATGCTACTGGCACAAAAATAGAAATATAGATCAAGGTAACAGGATAGAAAACCCAGAGATAATCCCATGCACATATGGTCACTTTATCTTTGATAAAGGAGGCAAGAATATACAATGGAGAAAAGACAGCCTCTTCAATAAGTGGTGCTGGGAAAACTGGACAGCTACATGCAAAAGAATGAAATTAGGGCTTCCCTGGTGGCACAGTGGTTGAGGGTCCGCCTGCCGATGCACAGGACATGGGTTTGTGCCCCAGTCCAGGAAGATCCCACATGCCACGGAGCGGCTGGGCCCGTGACCGTGGCTGCTGAGCCTGCATGTCCAGAGCCTGTGCTCCGCAACGGGAGAGGCCACAACGGTGAGAGGCCAGCATACCCCTCCCCCCCAAAAAAAGAATGAAATTAGAACACCTCCTAACACCATATACAAAAATAAACTCAAAATGGATTAAAGACCTAAATGTAAGGCCACACACTATAAAACTCTTAAAGGAACACATAGGCAGAACATTCTATGACATAAATCACAGCAAGATCCTTTCTGCCCACCTCCTAGAGAAATGGAAATAAAAACAAAAATAAACAAATGGGACCTAATTAAACTTAAAAGATTTTGCACAGCAAAGAAAACCATAAACAAGAAGAAAAGACAACCCTCATAATGGGAGAAAATATTTGCAAACGAAGCAACTGACAAATGATTAATCTCCAAAATAGACAAGCAGCTCATGAAGCTCAATATTAAAAAAACAAACAACCCAATCCAAAAATGGGCAGAAGACCTAAATAGACATTTCTCCAAAGAAGATATATAGATTGCCAACAAACACATGAAAGGATGCTCAACATCACTCAGCATTAGAGACATGCAAATGAAAACTACAATGAGGTGTTACCTCACACCAGTCAGAATGGCCATCATCAAAAAATCTACAAACAGTAGATGCTGGAGAGGGTGTGGAGGAAAGGAAACCCTCTTGCACTGTTGGTGGGAATGTGAATTGATGCAGCCACTATGGAGAACAGTATGGAGGTTCCTTAAAGACCTAAAAATAGAACTACCATATGACCCAGCAATCCCACTACTGGGCATATACCCTGAGAAAACCATAATTCAAAAAGACACATGTAGGGCCTCCCTGGTGGCGCAGTGATTGAGAGTCCGCCTGCCGATGCAGGGGATACGGGTTCGTGCCCCGGTCTGGGAGGATCCCATATGCCGCGGAGCGGCTGGGCCCGTGAGCCATGGCCGCTGGGCCTGCGCATCCGGAGCCTGTGCTCCGCAACGGGAGAGGCCACAACAGTGAGAGGCCCGCATACCGCAAAAAGAAAAAAAAAAAAAAAAGACACATGTACCACAATGTTCATTGCAGCTCTACTTATAATAACCAGGACATGGAAGCTACCTAAATGTCTGTCCACAGATGAATGGATAAAGAAGATGTGGCACATATATACAATGGAATATTACTCAGTTATAAGAAGAAATGAAATTGAACTATTTGTAGTGAGGTGGATGGACCTAGAGTCTGTCATACAGAGTGAAGTAAGTCAGAAAGAGAAAAACAAATCCCATAGGCTAACACATACATATGGAATCTCAATAGAAAAAGAAAATGGTTCTGAAGAACCTAGGGGCAGGAGAGGAATAAAGACGCAGACGTAGAGAATGGATCTGAGGACATGGGGAGGGGGAAGGGTAAGCTGGGACAAAGTGAGAGAGTGGCATGGACATATATACACTACCAAATGTAAAATAGACAGCTAGTGGGAAGCAGCCGCATAGCACAGGGAGATCAGCTCGGTGCTTTGTGACCACCTAGAGGGGTGGGATAGGGAGGGTGGGAGGGAGGGAGACACAAGAGGGAAGAGATATGGGAACATATGTATATGTATAGCTGATTCACTTTGTTATACAGCAGAAACTAACACAGCATTGTAAAGCCATTATACTCCAATAAAGATGTTCCAAAAAAAAAAAAGAAAGAAAGAAATGGCTAAAAAGCCTCCCTAGCTTTTTTTTGTAAACAGTGGCTATAATTTTTGAAAGGTTGAGAAACACTGGTCTAATCAATTCAGTTAATACATCAGTATAACCAAAATGGCAACACAACTTACCGTATCTCCTGCCTCATTTCCACTTCTGGATGGGGCTTGAAATAGAACCACCGGAGATGGAATTCCCTCAACAAGTATTTGTGGAGAAGCTAGCATGGGCTCTGGGTGCTCTCTTGGGTGCAGCTAATACAATAATGTATAAGACCGTTCCTGGCCAGAGGAGCACGTAGGCCAGGAGAACAGAGGAACATGTAAGCTGGAAGGTACAGGATAAAGCAGTCACTGCTACGAGTGGGGTGTGCTCAGGTACACAGGGGCACCTGGGCGGAGCACCAAGGCCAGCCTTGAAGATTAAGGGAAGACTTCTCAGAGGAGAGCGTGACTCCAGTGCTCTTAATACTAAGCTCTACAATAGCATCCCTTGACCCCTAGGCCTCTCTCACTGAGAGGCAACTTCACACTTGTCAGACATCCAGGCAATCCAAAACAAAAATGGGGAGCATTTACCTAGACGACATGCCTTTGTCTGTAGTTATTTTAACCTATGAAGGGAAACAAGGCCTTGAGCAAAAAAATTGATCAGTCCAGGACACTAATACCAAGCACATCACATTAAAAGGGCATATGTTCCAAAGGGGACCCTATAATAACTAATACTAGAGTCCTATTTTGGGACTTAAGGGAGCTTGTTCCACATTAACCCAAACTCTGCACTGGGCTTTTTATACCTTCAGATGAATGGCTACTCAATAAGTGTGGATGATGATGGCAATACTTTTATAGATCAGGAAACACTTTCATATGCATTAGGTATCTATTAAGTCTTCAGAGTAACTCCAATGTATCATATGTCCATTTTAGAAATGAGAAAACCGAGACTCAATGAGGTCAAATTATTTGCTGAATTAAGGTCGCTCAGGAGGTGGCCAAGTGCAGTAGGTTTAAGCCAAGGCTCCATAACCTCAAGTTCTTTCACATAAACACGGGGCTAAGGGTAACAACTAAATGATGGCTGCCTATGGCTGCCTATACATCCAAATTTGGCTGGAATTTGATTGATATTGGACATCTTTTAGCCTTGATTAGAAGGTCTTTGGCAACAGCCAGTAATTACTTTAGGTGCCCAGAAATGTGCCTCATGGAACAAACCAAATGGTTTCAACAATGAAGCACTGAGACACTGTGCCAACGACAACGTCAATGCAGTCAGACTATCTGAATTGAATGAATTACATAACTTCTCTGAGTCTCAGCTTCCTCGCCTGCAAAGTAGTTACAGTCAAGCCAAAAAGGCACACTGGAAGGGTTTTACACACACACACACCCAGTGCTTGGGCTTTGTTAACCATAAAATGCTCCAGGACTTAGTTCCCTCTTCTCATTCTCTGCATCCCATCCCAGTAAGGCAGTAACTCAATAACCATAAGCCTGAGTCATGGCTACATGCACAGCACAAGATGATGATGTGAGAAATCCACAGACATGTGATACAGGGCCAGCTCCTGGGGGACTCCCGCAAACGCTAACACAAGATAGAAGGTACGAGGTGCCACTGGAGAAGTACAGGTCAGCTTCCCGAGTCTGGAAGGGAAGAGAACAGGGGAGGTCTCAGAGGAGGTGCAGCTGAACTGAACATTGGAAACTGGGTGCAATTTCGATATACAGAGCTGAGTAGGAGTGGTTTTCAGATGATGAAAATGGACAAGCACCACAGTGCAGAGAAGGAAAACCAATCAAATGGCCCAGGTTGACCCATCCACACCATTTCTTCTGGCAAACATGGTGCCGATGCCCAGGGTACCAGAACACCCACCGCTCTCTCTGGCACACATGCACCCTTCTGCTCCCACCAGTTTAGGGATACACTTACCAAGTTAGTTGCCTTTGTTCCCAACCCTGTTTAGACCAATTGTACCTTACACTGTAATTACAAAATTTCATTAAATATCACATATAGAAGAAAATAGAGTCACTTCTGTTAAGAATTAAGTTGAATGCTTTAGGAAACTCAGTAAAAGGAAGTTGTTCAAAAATACAACACATTATGGGAATTCCCTGGCAGTCCAGTGGTTAGGGCTCCGAGCTCTCACTGACGAGGGGCCAAGTTCAATCCCTGGTCGGGGAACTAAGATCCCACAAGCTGTGTGGCACGGCCAAAAAAAAATACGACAAATTGGGTGTGGGCACAACTACTACAGAAGATTGTGAAGGGTGGTTTTGGGGGGCAGGGGGAAGTGAGGAATGGAGAGTTGTTGTTCAATGGGTACAGAGTTTCAGGTTGGCAAGATGAAAAGAGTCCTGAAGATGGATGGTGGTGATGGCTGCACAACAATGTGAATGAATACTGCTGAACTGTGCACTTAAAAATAAAGTTGGTGAATTTTATGTTATATTTATTTTACCATAATTAAAGAGAAAAAGAAAAAGAAGATTGGGAAGGAAAGCATTAAAATCCGGATAAATGCTGTGCTCAGATAGCTTCACATTTGTCTTTAAGTTCTCACTTGATTTTAAAGAAGGCAAAATCAGAAATCATTGATAATAATAACAACGGCGGACACTTACAGCTTGCTCTGTATGAGGCATGGTTCTAAGCAGTTTACATATATTAAGTTATTTAATCCTCCTGACAAGCCAATAAGGAGGTACTATTAATATACCCACTTTAAAGATGAGGACAATTAGGTACAGTGGTTAAATGGCACAACCAAGATCACACCACCAGTAGTGGGCACACTCGCAATACAGACTGAAGAGTCTAGCCCCAGCGTGTGAACTCTTCCCCACACCTACTGTACTAGGGAAAAGAGACAAGCAGGCTCTCCTGGGAGAGGACCCACCACCAAAGGAAGACAGACACCCCGAATCTAAAGGTTGGCACAAGGTACGTTTAGCTAAGAAAGAATTTTAGGTTTCTGTAAACCTTTTTTAAAAAAATGATTCACCCTCCCTTTAACCAATTTTCCTAATTAACTAATTATCATCCAAGAAAAGCAGTGGATAAGACATTTCTCCGATATTCACTCTAACTGGAGCCTAGGGTCCTATTACAACCTGGGACACCCGCAGTCAGCCCACACTGGTAATCCACATGAAGGGGCGGCTTCAGCTGTCCCAGCGCCACAGGAGCCCACATATCCTCCTGACAAACACGGAGACGGCTCTGAAGTCAGCAGATACTGATGTACGTCTTTATATGACAAAATGTAAGATTCGTTGTGTGTCACTGGAACCTAAGAGAATGTCTGGATGCATCTCACATAGTTTATCGGAATAGAAACTCCTGTAAAAAACCTTTACCAAGCAAAGAGAAAGCAGTGTGTGTATGAGTGTGTGTGTGTGTATGTGGGTGCTTGTGTGTGCGCACACGTGAGCACAAGCACTTGTGCAATATATAATATGAATATATTACATACAATGTGTCTGCATCTATCATTTGAACTGGCTGGCCTTTCAAGGAAGTCTTCTGGGCTAGGTTTAAGGAAGTTCCTGGAACTAAGAATAGGATTTTCGCTCATTTTGTATACAAAAGCAGTGTGCAAGTTCTATGCATTTTCTAAGTGTCAGTTCTGACCTCAATTTTGTGTCTGTGTGTGTTGGGGGGGGGATGGTGGGAAGTTAGTCAAACTAAATCCAAGTCTTTTCCTCAACAAACTACAGAGAGGAGGTGATGAGAGATATGGTGGCCATCTGCTTTTCTATATTTTTGATGGAGAACCCTGAATTCCAGGATCAAGAGTACAAATTTTGTGACAAGACAAAGTGAGTTGCTGAAGCTGCATTATTTCAAGATTCACTTAGCAGCCCTGTGTGGGCTGTTTTGGTGGTGACATGGTCTGGAGGCAGAGGTAGTGACTGAGGGGACTCTTCTGGGTTTACCCTCACCCACCTTCCCCATCACTCACTGACCAGAGAACACACTAGAATGAGCTGAAGGCTTTGCCTCAGGTGCTGCCCCCATGGCTGCCCCACATCACGAAGACACAACTGGGCTGCGGAGACGACTGGGCTAGACACCAATGGGATACAGAATGAACACCTATCCCCCAAGCGGCTGCAAAGTATGAGCTTCTCTAAGTTTGTTAATATCAAAAAACATCTGGATACATGGATTTTATAGTTTTCACCCTGGTAGATATCCATTATGTAGGTTAGTATAAATTATATTCCTTGACCACCAAAATAACTAATGAAAATAAATCCAAAGTGACTTTCAAAATATACATTTCAAGCTGAAGATACATCAATACCTATTTCTGCACTACGTTCTGTACCCTGGCCCTTCTGCAAATTAGGGATAATTGGACTTGCTAGACACTTACTTCAGAGGTTGGTGAGAGGATAATGTTTGTAAAGCCTATTGGTTGTTGTGGATGAAAGGTTTTTGATTAGTACAAATTATAAATTATTACTATTCATTAGAAAGAACAAATGAATTATTTTATTTCCTAATGCATCTCTGACATCCACATGCTATTGTACACAAGAGGACAGTCTTGGAGAACACACCCCATTCACAGCACTGCTATTAAACAAAACTACATCCCTCTACCTTAAAAAGGAACGCTTCAGAGCAGCCTGAAAAACCTGAAAGTCAGTCCCAGATTTCTTTGTCCCTTTATCTAAAAGCAGGAAAAAATATAATTAGAAACGTGGATAAGAAGCCTTGGCCATTGTGCTTGGTTATAAGCTTCAGATGTTTGGCTCCCAGCTCGATAATGGCCATCTTCTTGATCAGTGCCCCTTTATAAAGCAGGCTCCTACTTCACAGACGGGCCGGGGGGGGGGGTCAGGGTTTCTGGCACAGAGAATAAAGTAAAATCCTCCACAGAGGAGCCACTCCATACAATCCAGTCATTGTGTAGATTTGATACCATTTTCCCCTGTGGCACATGCCAGAAATCGTCTCTTAAAGACTTTCTCATCTACAGCATTTTCTAAGGTGTGTTACATATAGCCTACTTGCTCCTATGTTCTCTGCAATTGTATTGTTTCAAGATTCTGCTTTCTCAAAATCATATAGTCTAAGCCTTTGTGCTAGTCAGTCAGCACCACCAGATTCTCAAGGTTGCACCATCGCAGTCTCTTAGTATACGATCGTCCATGGGGTGGAAATTGGAAAACTGTGTTCATGTCAATGTTCCTCATTAATTTTCATTAAGTTCATCCTTTTTGATAAATAAGTTACACTTTGTTATTTAACATTTCCAATGAGAGGAGGAGGAGGAGGAAGGGGAGAGACGGAGAGGGGGCAGAGATAATGAGAATTGGCACATACAAATTTAAACGCTAGTTAAGAGCTATTATAATTTATTGGTGATTTCAGTAGAAAATGCTTCTTTCTTTGGTAACAGTTTTACTGAGATAAAAATCCACATAATGTACAATTCAACCATTTAAAGTGTACAATTCAATGTGTTTTAGTATATTCACAGAGTTGGGCACCCATCACCACAATCAATTTTAAAGCATTTTCATGATGCTAAAAAGAAACTCCATACCCTTTAACTCTTATCCTCCCAACCCTCCATCCCCTCCAATCCTAGGAATCCACTTATCTGTTTATTCTTCTCTCTCTGATTCCTATATTCTGGACATTTCAAATACATGGAGTCATATATATACTATGTAGTCTTCTGTGACTAGCTTCTTTCACTTGGGATAATGTTTTCAAGGTCAGCCATGTTGTTGCATGTATCAGTATTTCATTCTTTTTTATTGCCAATTAATATTCCATTATATGTATATACCACATTTTCTTTATGCATTCACCAACTGATGGGCATTTGAGTTGCTTCCACTTTTTGCTATTATAAATAGCCAAATACTGCTGCTATAAACATTCATGCATAAGCTTTTGTGTGGACATACATTGTCATTTCTCTTGAGTATATATCTAGGAGTAGGACTGCTGGATTATATAGTAACTCTATGTTTAACCTTTTGATGAACTGCCAGACTATATTCCAAAGGGACCATTTTCCCTGAACCATTTTCCGTTCCCTCCAGCAATGTATGAGGGTTACAAATACTTTTTTGACCTAATAGATATCAGTATCAAAAAGTAATTTTGAAAATAAATAATTCAAAAAGAAGAATCACCATAAAAATTTTTAAACATTTAAAACCAAATTATAGGGCTTCCCTGGTGGCGCAGTGGTTGAGAGTCTGCCTGCCGATGCAGGGGACATGGGTTCGTGCTCCGGTCCAGGAAGATCCCACATGCCGCAGAGCGGCTGGGCCCGTGAGCCATGGCCGCTGAGCCTGTGCGTCTGGAGCCTGTGCTCCACAACGGGAGAGGCCACAGCAGTGAGAGGCCCGTGTACCGCAAAAAAAAAAAAAAAATTATAAAGAAAAGACTACTATCAAAACTATTGAGAGGCAGCAAAAGTGGTTCTTTGATGGATATTTATAATTTTAATTTAATTATATTATAAGGAAGGAGCAAAAAGTAAAAATATCAATGAACAAAGTAACAAGCCAAAAAGAGAACTACAGAATAATACAAAGATATTTGAAGAAAGGAAGTAAAAGTGGGAAGCATAAACTAATGAAACATGAAATAAACATTTAATAGAAAGGATCACAAAGCCAAAAACTGATCAAGAAAAAAGAGAAAGCACAAATAAATTCTATTATAAATAAAATGGGACCCTAATTACTGATGTAGCAAACATTCAAAAGATGAGAAAAACATTACAATAACCCCATACTAATAAACTGCTTAGAAAATGTAACTTTCCAAAACTGACCCACAAAGAAAAAGACTGAATTCTCTTCAATAAGCATTTAAAAATCTGGATTGTTAGTTAAAAAAAAAAAAAATCCTACCCAAAGGGAAACATGAGGTCTGGAGGGCTTTACAGGTAAATTCTACAGAATAGTCAAGAAACAGATTATCCAAACGTTATACAAACTCTTAAAATAATAGAAAAAGGGTGAACACTGCCTAACACATTCTGTGAGGTTTGTATAACTTGATACTAAAAGTAGACAAGGACAGTATAAAAAAACTAAAAATTATAGGCCAATCTCATTCATGAACCAAGATGCAAACTCCAAACCAAAATGAACAGCAAAATGAACCCAGTAATATATTAAAAAACTAAAACTTCATGGCTAACTTAGGTTTATCTCAAAATGTAATCAAAATCATGACCAGGAATTTCTCATGGAAGTTCAACAAATGGCTAAGGATAGCCAAGACTCTCCTCAAAAACTAGTTGAAATGACTTGTCTTACCAATTATGTAATTAATAATTAAGACAGTGCATTGGTGCAGTGACAGAAAAATAGAGCTAAGGAATAAAACAATGAGCCCAGAAAGAGACCCATGCAAGTATGAAAACTTACTACATGACAGAGGTTACATTATAGATCCCTCGAACACTTGATTATTCATAAAAACAAAATTAAATTCAGATCCTTGCAAAATAAACAAAAAACAATTCTATTTACTTTAAAACTTTTAATGTAAGAGGCAAAACTCCTTTATTATCTTTTAGAAGCCAACAGAGGGGAGCCTGGGTTAATCGTGAGTTAATCTACGCAAGATACAAAATGCACAAACCATGAAGAAAAAGATAAATAAATTTCACCACATTAAAATTAAGAACTTCTCATCAAAAGACACAATAAATAATTTTAAAAAGAAAAGCCATCAAAGGCAAGAAAAACATTTGTTATACATATAACTGTCAAAGGATTAGCATCCAAAATATATAAAGAATTCCTTAAAATCAAGAAGGAAAAAGCCAAAAATCTCAATAGGATAGTTAGCTAAAGATCTAAATAGGCATTTCACAGAAGAGGAATACAATTAGTCAACAAACATATGAAAATCACTTCTATCGCATTAGTAATCAAAATGCAAATTAAAATCACAAGACGCCATTTCATACTCACAGAATCGGCAAAAATTTTATACCTTGAAATAGGCCCAGCCTACTTTGGAAATCAAAAACTATGATTCTCTACAATTCAAAATTCCAGAAGGAACCTAGAGATACTCTTACACACAGGTACCTGGAGACATGCAAGGATGTACAAAGCAGCACTGTTTACAATAGGAAAATAATATAAACAACCTAACGCCCTATAGGAAATCTATAGGAAAATTAAAAAATAAATTACAGTATGGCCATACAATGACACACCATCAGCAGAAAAACAGTGATGAACTATAGCTGTGTGGCTCAATATGGACGAATTTCAGGAACAAACTGTCGACTGAGAAAAATAATTCATGCAAGAATCCATACAGTACGATACCACTTATAAAATGGTCCGAACAGGCAAAACTAAATAATATATTGCTTTTGGATACACAAGCTTGTGGCAAAACTACCAAGAAAAGCAAAGGAACAATAAACACCATTGTTCAGATAGTGGGCAATGCTAAAAAGAGGGCCTGGGGATGCACTGGGGGGCAAGGGCAGGGGCATGCTAAAGTCATCCACATTATTGGTAAAGTTCTAGTTCTTAACTTGAGTGAGGGGTTCCTTTTATTATTAGGCTTTGAAATTTAAATTCACTATATAATCCCTTTCAGGGTCATATATTTAATTTTATTTAAAAAGGAACACCTATAATATCCCTAGAACATCAGCCTTATATCTGTTTTTATTAAAAGAAACTATGGATATTAACTTTTATTTTTCACTTAAGAGCAAGTTATTCCAAACACCTCTCCTAGGCATTTAACTTTAATTATGCATACAAGTACACAAGTTAATTACTAGTCTACTAAATTTTTTTAAGTTATACTGTGTCAATCTAGAACTGAAAATAATCATTTTCATTACAGAGTCCATGATTCAAACCTCTTTTTCCCTATTCTATTAAAAGCTACTCTTCAGAAGCCTTGCAAATAATAAAACCCAAGAGGTGGCTTGGAGGTTGTTCAATGACTCTTGGAGGGTCTCTGCTAGGAAGTGAAACAGGATTCCCTTTTGCCTTTTGCTGTTTAAGCCAGCCAGTGGATGCATTTTGTTATGGCGGCCCTAGGAAATTAATACCCCTGCTATTGGGGTTATCTCTATATGTGGTAGGTGGATAATTAAGGCTTCTTTTCCTCACTGGTAATTTTGTGGGTTTCGGCCAGGCAGCTCCTGCCACAGCCTTACTAGCCTTTATCCTCCACGGGCAGGAATTACACACCAATCCTTACATTTCCCAGATTCCGGGAGCAGATGTGAAATTCTCCAGGTACTCTCCTGGAGGCCTCCTTCACTTGGCTTGAGGTAACAATAAAGTATCCACTTTATGGGCTTTCCTTAGGTATTGGGTAGGGGAGGATGTCTCATTCTCCAGCAACTCCTCCCAAGAAATCCTCTCTCTCAACTCTAACCCCCTCTGTCTAACGCTGGTATAAAGCATTTTACAATTTCCTAGAATGCCCTATATAGATGGTCTAAAACCTCCCCACAGAATGCGGGGCTTGGCACTGCCTGCATTGTTCTAGATTCTGGGGCTCTGCTAATATTGGTGAGTAGAATTTTTTTTTTTTTTTTTGGCTGTGCTGTGTGGCTTGTGGGATCTCAGTTCCCCGACCAGGGACTGAACCCAGGCGACAGCAATGAAAGCCCAAAATCCTAACCACTAGGCCACCAGGGAACTCCCCTGGTGAGTAGAATTTAACACCCAGTTCCACTTGACTTTCCTGTTGCTTACTTCCCTAGAAGACATTGTAATAGGGAAGAACAAATCTGACTCCATGTTGGAACTGTTTCTTTTACTTTAACCTTTGTATTCTGTTGCTTTTGCTACAAGTTAAGAATGTTGCCTATAACCTGAAATATACAGGATAGCCCATTCTCAAGGCTCTGATCTTTAAAGGTATAACAGTTTTCCATTCATATAGTGATTAAAAGTTGCCGAACAGAGAATAATATTTATCTTGTTGAAGGTTTACAGGAACATCGTGACCCGACCTACATTGAGAGATGCAAAAACAAAAGATTCTGACACCAAGACGTCTGCAACAACCAACCACACCCACTCTCCTTTTAGTAAAAGAAGCCTGAATTCTAACTTGGCTAAGATGGTTCTTTGGGACACTAGTCCACCTTCTTCTCGGTCTGCTGGCTTTCCAAATAAAGTCGTATTCCTTGCTCCAACACCTCGTCTCTTGATTTACTGGCCTGTCGTGCAGCAAGCAGTACAAGCCTGGACTTGGGAACAATATGGAGGACTCTATCAGTAGAAGTGACTGAGAAGAAGCCAGCTACAGGCTGACAAAGGCCACATGCCAGGGTGGCTTTCCACATCTTCTTGTTCTCTGCAGCTCTAGTCCCCCTAAACTGCTTGGCTGGATGACTTATCCCCAGAGAGCGTAGCTGTTTCCTATTCCCCATGTAACAAGGGAGAAGAATTAGCCTGTTTCTTGAAGGGAGAAGTTTCAGATGAACCCTAGAGGTCAGGGGTGGTGGAGCCTGGGATTAGCTGATGGGAAAACCCTGAGACCCAGTCTTCATAAGGGCAGGAGCTGAATCACATTTTGCCTCTGAACCCCAAGCATCTAAGTTCTGTGCCTTCTATGCAGCAGATGATCAATGAATGCTCCTTAAACTGAGTTCTAATACACAGGCCTTTGGGAGCCTGACTATGCTGGGTGGGGTTCATGGAAAAACTTGGGAAAACTGAAGGCACCTGATGGAGTTTTATTATCCTTTGACGATTTTAAAACACATTTTAGTATCTGTGGGGAATTAGTCAATGCCAGACTATTATGTTTATGCTGCATGTGAGCCATATGATCTTTCCTCAGTCTTACTTTCCTGCCAGCCTTTCCCTCCACTTCTACTCAAGGGCCACCCTTTCCTAACACTTTCCTCACACACACTCGGGGACTTCAATCTGGACTCACCTTCTTTCCCGGCCCCTTAATCTGCCCACTGTCAGCTCCTGCATGACACCTTTCTGAGTCCCAGCCAGAAAGTACCTCTTGCTCCTCCAAGCTCTCAGAGCTGTCCACCTGGATCTGTTCTGGGGCCCCCTGAGCACGTCCTACCTTAAATTAGAATTATCTTCTCTGCTCTACTAGATGATGAGCTTCTTGAATTACAATACAGTTATGTCATAAGGACCTCTGTACCCCTCAGAGCACCCACACTGACAAGTACCATGGAATGGCACTCAACAAGTGTTGAAAGAATTTTTGTATAACATGCGTGTGTTTTAACAATGCACGTAATTTATTCTTCAGTGATGGGAAGGACTGACAAAGAGGGTTAACTTGCATGAGTTATAGGCCTGATTTATAGGTTTGGTTTTACAGTTGTTTTGCAGTAAAATAAAGTCATGATTTTTTTACGGTTTTCTTTTTTCAGAAAGTAAAAATGTACATAGAAATACTTAGAAACGTGTTATAAAAATCTGCCATTCTCCCATTAGCCAACGATATCTTATATCAAGTTTACAACAATGAGTAAGAGAAATTTGATCATCTTATGGCAACACTTCTCTTATGAGCCCAGCCTTTATGATAACAAAGGTTTTATCTTATTTTTATTTTGTGTTTACTTTTGTATGTAATTGAATGGAATGTCTAAACACCTATACAGCTGCTTGTTTATTCTTATTGCAAAATCCCAGAAAGCACACGTTTTGTCCAAATGGATGTCCCTAAGTATTAAAATCCTGTTACATTCTTAAAGTTCTATTTTTTATAGAGATTGTTTTTAGACATATACCTTCAAATGAAACAGGATTAAGGAACAAGAACCTTGACTTATGTGTGTATGAAATGAAAACCACAGGGAAGGAACACATCTGGGTTTTAAATACATACCAGAAACCACCCAGTTAAATATTATAATCCTAAACTTACATCATATTTTATGGTTAGCCAAGCACTGGCCCATGGTATTGCACACACTGTTTGCTGTCTATCCAACAACTATCTACATCTTGCTTATCGAATACCAAGTCAGTTCAGCAGCCAGGCAGTCAGGCAATTGTGGGCAGGCTGGGCCCCTCTGACTTACCAGGTTTAAGTTTTGACTGTTCTAACTCCTTATGGCCATTGCATTCCTCTTTTCAGTGACTGGTCTAGGCACAGGCACGTGAAACAATTCTAGCTAAAGAGATTTAAGGGGATGTCTTCTGAAGCACTCCTAGGAAACTCTTCTCCTTCTTACAAAAAGGACACAAAAATGGAGCATTAACCCCCTTTTCTTGACAGTGGATCCTGAAATTGAGGACTTGATGCATGAAATTGTGGCAGCCATCCAGGACCAATGAAGGATGCTGCCAAAGCTCAGAATGGCAGAGTAGAAAGACAGGAAGAACCTGAATTCTTGATGATTTTTTTTTTGAGCCACTGAATCAATTACCCTGGAACTTCTTGACTTCTAGTTATGAGAAAGAGTACATGTTCCTATTTTTAAGCCAATTTTAGTTGAGATTTCTGTTATTTGCCACCAAAAGTATCCTAAATAATCCACATATTGGATCTCATTAAATCCTCACAACAATGGTGTGAAACAGACATTTTACAAATGAAGCAAATGAAATAGCAAAAAGTTAATCTTCTGTGCCAAGGTCACACATCTATAAATGGCATAACTGGATCTGAAACCGGGTCTGATTCCAAATTTGGTGTTTCTTCCCATGAAACCTGATGACACACACACAAAAAGCCTAGAGCAAGAAAACATACTGTCAAATCATCCTGACATTCTTAACAAGTCTAAGGCAAACTGTGCCATCATGGAAATAGACTAGCCACTGAGTGCAAATGCTAGTTCTGTCAAAGACTCTGGGATTATGGTTAAAGCACTTAACATTTCTCAATTAGGAGTCTTATATTCTTTAACTCTAATTTAAATCAAGCAACTTCAAGACAAATCCAAAAATATTAAGTGCCAACCATTTGTCCACAACGATTTGGCATTTTGGGAGATACACCATAAACCAAATGCTAGCTTGTCCTTAAAGAAAGGAACTTGTTCACCTGAGAAGCTAAGTCACAGACAGTACTTGAAAAAGCTAAAGAAACACAGTAAGGACTATATCATACATTAGCCTATGTGTCAACAATAGCGCAATAGATGCTAAATAGAGCATGAGACTCAAAAGTAGTACGGATCCCACATTCCGGTGTCACACATCACTCAATAGCCAACAAAGTATCTCATGCCTCCTATGTATTAGGTTCAACCATATGAAATTGCTAATATCCAACCTTTTTTTTTTTACTAAAAAAGTGGCAACTTTGTGTGTTTCAACCTTTCTAGACCCAGAGATACAGCAGAAAATAGAAAGCATTTGATGTAGTGGGAGAGTCAGAGAGGTAAACCCCAGTAATGACAGAGTGGACAACTGCTCAATAGGAGGGCATGTACAGGCTGGGGTAAGAGCACAGGGGGAGGCACTGAGCCCAAACTTGTGAAGTCAGGGGAGGTTGCCCAAAAGAGGAGATGCTTAAACTGAGTTCTCAGTGGGAAGTAGCTTTGACGTGACTGATTTCTTCAGCCTCTAAAGGTGTGTATTTCTAAATGAATGCTCATACTCTTTCCTATTTTTACCCATCACACGTCTGGAAAGACAGCTGTTTTATATTAATTAATTCTTTTAACAGGGTTACATTGAGTGGTTTATGTGGAAGACATGTAATGCACTCTTTAATCATCACCCCATCTATCAAGGTGAGAATTAGTATCCCCACTTTTACTAATGAAGACACAGTGGCTCAAAAAGATACCCAAGATCATGTAGCCATTTAGTAGCAGAGCCTAGAAAAAAATATGGTAGGAAATAAGAAGAAAAACAACAGCAGGATCCCCATATAATCAATGGCCTAAATACCCTATGTTTAAAAAACAAAAAAACAAAAAACCTCAACCACCAAAGGAAAAAAATGTTTAATTCTACTTTAAGGCAAAAATCTGTTCTGGATACTAAACATGCTCAACAAGGCCACCATAATTACCCTGTTTGTTACCCAAATGGCACCAGTAAGACTTAGAGCTCAAATAAAGTTCAAAGACCAAGCCAGAAGTCAAACTAGTCAGAAGAGGGTTTGGAGATGCTTAGGTCCTTTGAAATCAGCTTTCAAAGACCACCTGAGATGTCTAAGTCTCCACAAAGAGCTGTACTCACAAGTGATAACCCTTTCAGCACTGTCTTCCAGGAGTTCCCATAAAACTGCAGGAAGGCAGAGCTGAAAGTAACTCAGGACTGCAGCAGATTCTGCAGGCGCTTCACCAGAAACGGACTTCCTAGTCTTCACAAGCCCACCACCTTCACTGCATTTCCTGGCAGTCAGTGCGGCCACGTGATCGAGTTCCACGAAGAACGTGAGCAGAAGTGATGTGTGCCATTTCTGAGCCACGGCCTCTCAGCTGCAGGGGTGCCATCTCCACGCTCTCTCTGCCCATCTGATAGGTGTGGATGGCAACAGGGTCAGAGGGGACAACAGAACCACAAAATGACAGGAAGCTGTCTGGCTCCCTGAATCACCACATGAGGAAAGCTGCCCACTGACCAGGAAGGCCCACTGTCAGTTGTTACATGGACAAGAAGTAAATCTGCGCTGTGTTTGAGCCACTGTATATTTTGTGGGTTATTTGTTATAGCCGGTAGACTAATCCCATAGATAGCAGCATAACCAGGCCAAAAAGCAGGGGTGTTGTGGAATTCCTTTGGGGCTCTGAGCACATCTTCTAAGACCAAGGCTACCCCCTGCTATACCTGGCTCACAGGCCCAGCCTCCTTCAGTCCAGCGCACTACCACAAAGCATTTCTGGAAGTGAGGTCTAAAGAATAAGCAAATGAGTGACTCAATTGATAGCTAAGTATTAAAGGAGACAGTGAACATCTGAGCTACAAGGGATAGCAAAATACTGGGCAAAATAAGAGGGAAAAATGGCAAAAGGGTTTAGAACTTGGCCCTAGCACAATATGTATTACTCCTTGATACCATTTTCATTGCCCATCTAAAGAGTTCTTGATGCAAACAAAATTTATCTCAGTAAGTAGCCAAAGAAGTATAAATAAGATGACAATTTATTTATAAGAAAGATGACTCTAGGTATTAAATCCTCTTACATTTTTAAAGGTTTTTAAAATAAAGATTGTTTTAGACATATACCTTCAAATGAAACCAGACTAAGGCACAAGAACCTGGACGTATGTGTGTAAGAAATGAAAACCACAGGGAAGGAACACATCTGGGGGTTTAGATACAATTAAAAGTACATTCAGGGGCTTCCCTGGTGGCACAATGGTTAAGAATCCACCTGCCAATGCAGGGGACACAGGTTCGAGCCCTGGTCCAGGAAGATCCCACATGCTGCGGAGCAACTAAGCCCGTGTGCCACAGCTACTGAGCCTGCGCTCTAGAGCCCATGAGCCACAACTACTGAAGCCCGCTCGCCTAGAGCCCGTGCTAGCTCCACAACAAGAGAAGCCACCACAATGAGAAGCCTATGCACTGCAACAAAGAGTAGGCCCCCCTCGCCGCAACTAGAGAAAGCCTGTGCACAGCAACAAAGGCCCAACACAGCCCAAAATAAATAAAATAAAATAAATAAATTTATATTAAAAAAAAGTACATGCAATGATACTGAGTTATCCGAGGCTCTCTGACTTCCAGAAATTACCATAGTTGACACAAATATCAGTAAATTTGGTCATTTATACTTTACACTTTGTAAAGGAGGAAAAGCAAGAAGACTACACTGGAATCAGACTCAGTAAATCCTATTTTTTAAATAGGGGAAGAAACCTTAGAAATTGGATCTATAGAGTAATAGGACTAGACAGGATTTTAGAAAGCCTCCTCCTCAATTTCCTAATTTCATACATGAGAAAACTTAGGCACAGGGAGGTTGAGTCACTTTCCCAACATAACACAGCTTTCTGGCAAGAAAAAAATGGAGTAACTCCAGGTTTACTGACTCCCAGACACCTGGGTTCCCTGGCTCTGATAACATAGAAGGAAGATCAAACTTAACCTCAGAAAACTACTTTAACTACACTTTCGAATAGCTAAATTATACTATAGGGACAAGAAATGCGACCTAGAATTCAGACCATCTTAAGTTGGCCAGGATACATTTTACAAGAATAATTTCATTGAGCTTAAAAAAATTATTAAAGACATTTTTAAAACAATGCCCTTAATTTCTTCTACTATCACCCACCACTGTTATTATAAAAATCTAGGTCTCAAGTAACGAGGTATATACTTTGTTATTTAGCAAAGCTAACAGATTATTTTTAATCATCATACTGGTTATACATTTTCAATTACACAGAGAAAAAAATCAAATCCCTTTTAATTCTACCTTTCTTAACCCTGAAGGATATTTCTTCCAGATTTCACCAGCTGATACAATTCAGATGAAAAAAAGATCCTTCCTTTATTACTTAAAGGGAGCTGTAAATCAAATGTAGACCTCAGGGGCATCGGGACAAAGGGAGAGAAGGAGGGAGGGCTCATTTGCTTATTAGGTTTCCATAAAAAATTAAGAATAACAAGCAGATCTAAATCTGCCCACAACCGAAGCCTCGTATCAGTTGCTACTGAAACATGAAAGACTTTTCTTACAAATTGCAATCAACCTAACTTTCTGTTGTCTCGCATACATACGTGCTGCTCCAATTGATGAGATGTTATTAATAAAGGAAGAGATGGCTACAAATTAAAGCAAGCCCTGCTTAATCACATTAATCCAGAGCAAGTCAAAGGCTTCAATTTTCGAAATAATTTTGGGCTTAATGCCTTAGAGATGGGCAGACTGCTCCATTGAGGCAACAGCTGGTCCAATTTAAGCTGCATTGTGAGGCCGGAATTGTCAGGTCCTTACAGAAACAAGGACGCCTGACAGTTTGGAGGATGCGACCAAAACTGCTGAGACAAAGGAAACTGCAAGAAATTGAAAGGGCCCTGTAACAGTTACAAGGCAGCCCACTGTTGGTGGATTGTGTATGATTAACCAACCCTCACTGTCAGGATGGGGTGGCATGCACTCACTGTGACTCCGCCCCCAGCCATGGAGCCCCCGGCAGCTGCTGCATGAAGCAGAGTCAGGAACCACTACTTTGGGTGAGCGATTAGAAAAAGGCCCATCCATAAGCACCAAGGCGGAGGGCACCCTCCACATGTTCCTATCTCCTCCACAGACATGGTGGCTGCACTGACCAAGACGCAGACAGAGAGGCTGGACAGGCACCAACAAAGAAACACTGCCGGTATCTGACAGCCAGAAGGGGCTAAACTCTGAGAACAGGTCTGCAGCAGAGGGATTTGATTTTCCCAGGCAATTATCTGAATGATTTTCTATGCAACAAAATGAAAAAGTAGGTCAAAAACAACACCCAAGTTCTAGGTTGTGAATTAAGAGATCTAATTTCTAATCCTAGGTGTGCAACTCTGGCTGTGTGATGCCGGGCAACTCACTTTATTCTCTGGGCCCTACTTTCTTCATGAATCAAACCAAGATTCCAGCTCGGTGTTACACAGCTTGCAAACAACAGAGCTGACCAATTCCAAGCTTCCCA
This sequence comes from Mesoplodon mirus, assembly GCF_964341445.2. Classification (NCBI taxonomy): domain Eukaryota; kingdom Metazoa; phylum Chordata; class Mammalia; order Artiodactyla; family Ziphiidae; genus Mesoplodon; species Mesoplodon mirus. Next base: position 224,128,366 of record NC_138976.1, on the reverse strand, counting down.
CATCACCCACATGTACACGTTTTCCATCGTATCAGGAGATGCCGTAGCACGGTAGTAGCAGGGACTCTGGAATCAAAATGTCTGGGTTTGAACACTAATTCTGTCCCTCCCTGCTATTACGATTATCATTATTACTACTGATTTCACCACTCAACAACAAAGAGGCCCTACCAAGGTAAAGCTTTTCATGATTTCATCTGTCGTAGCTCTCCAAAAGTCCCACATGTCAGAAAAGAAAACACATCCAATTTCCAACAGTAAAATCTTGCTATTATCTCTCTCAGACCAGGCTTGAACTAAGGAAATAAGGCCTGGGGGACAACAACGACCTCGATCTTGGCTGAAGCTCCCCTGCTTAGACAACTGTAGGCTACATTTCTGAAACTTCAGTGTGGAATTACCTCGGAGTCACTCGGTTTAGTGTATAATACGTGTGTTTTCTCATTTTAGTGCTTTGGGCGTTGGTGGTTTTATTCTGGTAACAGTACTATTCTGCTGATATTACTCCTGTCTTTTTGGCATATTACAGGACACTTTTAGAAAAAGGACACCTGGAATAGAAAGACAGCAATTAAAAATTATTCTACTAGTTAAACCAAAAGAAAATAATGCATTTATATGTAATGTCGATTAATTCCAATATTAATGTAATAGCCCTAAGAAGCAAACCAATAAATGTTGGCCCAAATGAGTTTTGACTGAGTGAAATCACTTCATTGAGTTTTAAACAATGCAAAAGAGGAGGGATGGATGGACAGATGGATGGATAATGCACAGATAAATAAGTGGGGGTATTTACGCATAGACATACAGGCACACCTCACTTTAGTAACAGAGGTACTCCTGAAAAGTTCATGGCTTCTCCAGATTGGAACAGACCTTGGAGATAGTCTGGCTCCACCTCCTACCCTGGTTGAACCCTCACAACTTCACAGAGAATCACCGTAGCCTGTTTCCTCTATCTTAGTGTCAGGATAACTGTAACATTTGGAGATAAGTGTCTGAGTTCCGCAGGGAATCTGCCAAAATATGCCTCCCTGTACCTTTCACTAGTCTTGTTCCCTCTGAGCAACACGTAATAATGACATTCTACTTCATGTGACAGGTCTTTATTTGAAAACAACTAACATGCTCCCCATCTCCCAACACAGGCACCTAAGCCTTTGACTGAGCATTTGGAATGGAACCATAATAGTATGTTAGAAGGCTTCTGGGTTTAATAGATGCAGCAGTTCTTAAGTCATTACCCCTCAGCTCCCAATCTGTCCCTCCTTCCCGCTCTGTGATAAAGGAGGCGGGCTCTGTAAATATCCCCCTTTGCCAGATGCCATGACGTTAAGCCTCGTCACTAGGGAGCGCGGGAGGGACACTAGAGGAGGAACGGCCTCCTCTGCCAGGTCCCCCTGAGCCCCCCTCACCAGGCTCCTGCAGGGCACTGCCCTCTCCAGCCTTCACCTCCTGCCCAGTAGATTCCTCCAACAAGGCTCATGCAGGTTCATCCGCAGACAGGAAGCTGCTAAGTCCAGCTGTTGGCTCTGGGATCATACTGTCAGCCCCCAGTCCTCTTTATCAGGGTGTGCTTAAAGTAATTCCAATAGTTTGTGTTATCTGCAAACGGACCCTAACGTACACAGTTTTATTATCTACTTCCGTTGAGAATAAACTGACATAGTCATAATAATATAATAGAGTCTGTTGATTTGCTGAAAAATTATGATATAGTTATATAGGAAGAATGAGGGAAGGTGAGATGGTGGGAAGGGGGAAGGTGGTATAAGAAGGCTGTTTCCATCTATTATTGTTGCTTATAATACTAATTATCATTGCTATCATTACAGTTAAAAGTTACATGATTCTTATTACATAGCAAGTACTTTACATTTAGTAACATTTAGTCCTTACAGAAACGTTGTGACATGAAATAATATTATTTTCTTCCTTTTACAAAACTTGAAAATGAGGCACTGCAAAGTTAGATAACTTACCCAATGCTATACAACTACTGGGGGGTAGAATTAATATCTAAAATGGGTAAATTAAGAAAGAGCAGTATTAAGTGTGCAATAATTAGCTATTAAGTGGGCAATAGCATTGTCTGAAGAAACAATGTATACACCTTAATTTAAAAATACTTTGTTCCTAAAAAACACTAACCATGATCTGAGCCTTCAGTGCATCTTAATTTTTTGCTGGTGGAGGGTCTCTCCTCCATGTTGAAGGCTGCTGACTGATCAGGATGAAGGCTGCTCAAGGCTGGGCTGGCCATGACAATTGCTTAAAATAAGACCACAGTGAAGTGTGCCTCATCCATTGCCTCTTCCTTTCACTTGAACACTCAGAGGCCACTGTACCATTATTAATTGGCCTAACTTCAATATTGTTGTGTCTCAGAGAATAGGAAGGCCTGAAGAGAGGGAGAGAGACAGGGATTGTTTGGTTGGTGAAGCAGTCAGAACACACACAACATTTATCAAGTTTGCCATCTTGTATGGGCATGGTTCATGGTGCCCCAGAACAATTACAACGGTAACATCAAAGATCACTGATCACAAATCACAGCAAATATAATAATAATGAAAAAGTTTGAAATATTGCAAGAATTACCAAATTGTGACACAGAGACACAATGTGAGCAAAAGCTGTTGGAAAAGGTTTCCCTGGTGGCGCAGTGGTTGAGAGTTCTCCTGCCGATGCAGGGGACACAGGTTCGTGCCCTGGTCTGGGAAGATCCCACATGCCGCGGGGCGGCTGGGCCCGTGAGCCACGGCTGCTGAGCCTGCGCGTCCGGAGCCTGTGCTCCGCAACGGGAGAGGCCACAGCAGTGAGAGGCCCGCGTACCGCAAAGACAAACAAACAAAAAAGCTGTTGGAAAAATGGCACCAATAGATTTGCTTGACGCAGGGTTGCCACAAACATTCTATTTGTAAAAATTGCAGTATCCATGAAGCACAATAAAGCAAAGTGCAATAAAGCAAGGTGTGCCTGTATAAATATACTATTTTAACCCATGGAATAGAAGAAACAGCCAAAATAAAGTACAGACTTCTGGGGAGCAGGATTTAAGGTAGAGTAGAATAAGGAAAAGGAATATTGCTTTGATTTTTATTTTGATTTATTTTATATTTTATTTTCATTTTATTTTGATTTTTAACCATGTTCATATAAAATTTTTTTTAACTTTTTATTTTATATTGGAGTATAGCCAATCAACAATGTTGCGATAGTTTCAGGTGCACAGCAAAGGGACTCAGCCACACATATACATGTATCCATTCTCCCCCAAACTCCCCTCCCATCCAGGCTGCCACATAACATTGAGCACAGTTCCCTGTGCTACAGAGTAGGTCCTTGTTGGTTCTCCATTTTAAATATAGCAGTGTGTACATGTCAATCCCAAACTCTCTGACTATCCCTTCCCCGCTGGTAACCGCAAGTTCATTCTCTAAGTCTGTGAGTCTGTTTCTGTTTTGTAAATAGGTTCATTTGTATCATTTCTTTTTAGATTCTGCATATAAGGGATATCACATGGTATTTCTCATTCTCCTGTCTTACTTACTTCACTCAGTATGACAAACTCTAGGTCCATCCACGTTGCTGCAAATGGCATTCTTTCATTCTTTATAATGGCTGGGTAGTATTCCATTGTATATATATACACCACACCTTCTTTATCCATTCCTCTGTTGATGGATATTTAGGTTGCTTCCATGTCTTGGCTATTGTAAACAATGCTGTAATGAACATTGGGGTGCATGTATCCTTTGGGGCCATGTTTTTCTCTGGATATAGGCCCACGAGTGGGATTGCAGGGTCATATGGTAGCTCTATTTTTAATTTTTTAAGAAACCTCCATACTGTTCTCCATAGTGGCTGTATCAATTTACATTCCCACCAACAGTGCAAGAGTGTTCCCTTTTCTCCACACCCTCTCCAGCATTTACTGTTCGTGGATTTTTTGATAGTCATTTTGACTGGTGTGAGGTGATATCTCATTATAGTTTTAATGATTATTTCTCTAATAATTAGTGATGTTGAACATCTTTTCATGTGCTTCTTGGCCATCTGTATGTCTTCTTTGGAGAAGTGTCTATTTAGGTCTTCTGCCCATTTTTTGATTGGGTTGTTTGTTTTGATGATATTAAGCCTCATGAGCTGTTTGTAAATTTTAGAGACTAATCCCTCATCGGTCACATCATTTGCAAATATTTTCTCCCAATCTGTGGGATGTCTTTTTGTTTTGTTTCTGGTCTCCTTTGCTGTGCAAAAACTTTTGAGTTTAATTAGGTCCCATTTGTTTATTTTTGTTTTTATTTCCATTATTCTGGGAGATGGATCAAAAAAGATATTGCTGTGATTTATGTCAGAGAGTGTTCTGCCTATGTTTTCCCCTAGGAGTTTTATATCATCCAGTCTCACATTTAGGTCTTTAATCCATTTTGAGCTTATTATTGTGTATGGTGTTAAATAATGATCTAATTTCATTTTTTTACATGTAGCTGCTCAGTTTTCCCAGCACCACTTGTTGAAGAAACTGTCTTGCCACCATTGTACAGTCTTGCCCTCTTTGTCGTAAATTAATTGGCCATAGGTGCGTGGGTTTATTTCTGGGCTTGGTATCCTGTTCCACTGATCTACATTTCTATTTTTGAGGCCAGTACCATATTGATTTGATAACTATAGGTTTTTTTTTCAATTATTTATTTATTTATTTATTTTAAAATTTATTTTTGGCTGCGTCAGGTCTTCATTGCTGCACGTGGGCTTTCTCTAGTTGCTGCGAGCAGGGGCTACCCTTTGTTGCAGTGCGAGGGCTTCTTATTGCGGTGGCTTCTCTTGTTGCAGAGCACAGGCTCTAGGTGCGCGGGCTTCAGTAGTTGCAGCACGCGGGCTCAGTAGTTGTGGCACATGGGCTTAGTTGCTCCGCGGCATATAGGATCTTCCCAGACCAAAGCTCGAACCCATGTCCCCTGCATTGGCAGGCAGATTCTTAACCACTGCACCACCAGGGAAGTCCCAATGACTACAGCTTTGTAGTATAGTCTGAAGTCAGGGAGCCTGATTCCTCCAGCTCCATTTTTCTTTCTCAAGATTGCTTTGGCTATTCGGGGTCATTTGTGTCTCCACACAAATTTTAAGATTTTTTATTCTAGTTCTGTGAAAAATGCCAGTGGTAGTTTGATAGGGATTGCACTGAATCTGTAGATTCCCTTGGGTAATACAGTCATTTTGACAATATTGATTCTTCCAGTCCACAAACATGGTATATCTTTCCATCTGTTAGTGTCGTCTTCAATTTCTTTCATCAGCATCTTATAGTTTTTGGAGTACAGGTCTCTTGTCTCCTTATTCCTAGGTATTTTATTCTTTTTGATGTGATGGTAAATGGGACTGTTCCTTGAATTTCTCTTTCTGATCTTTTGTTGGTGGTGTATAGAGATGCAACAGATTTATGTGTATTAATTTTGTAACCTGAGACTTTACCAAATTCATTGATGAGCTCTAGCAGTTTTCTGGTAGCATCTTTAGGATCTTCTATGTATAGTATCATGTCATCTGCAAACAGTGACAGTTTAGCTTCTTCTTTTCCAATTTGGATTCCTTTTATTTTTTTTTCTTCTCTGATTCCTGTAGCTAGGACTTCCAAAACTATGTTGAATAAAAGTGGCAAGAGTGGACATCCTTGTCTTGTTCCTGATCTTAGAGGAAATGCTTTCAGCTTTTCACCATGGAGTATGATGTTAGCTGCAGGTTTGTCATATATGGCCTTTATTATGTTGAGGTATGTTCCCTCTGTGCCCACCTTCTGGAGAGTTTTTATCATAAGTTGGTGCTGAATTTTGTCAAAAGCTTTTTCTGCATCTATTGGGATGATCATATGTTTTTTTTTTCTTCAATATGTTGATGTGGTGTATCACACTGATTTGCGGATACCGAAAAATCCTTGCATCCCTGGGATAAATCCCACTTGATCCTGGTGTACTATCCTTTTAGTGTATTGTTGGATTCGGATTGCTAGTATTTTTGCACTGATTTTGTTCATCAGTGATATTGGCCTGTAATTTTCTTTTTTTGTGGTATCTTTGTCTGGTTTTGGTATCAGGGTGATGGTGGCCTCATAGAATGAGTTTGGGAGTATTCCTGCCTCTGTAATTTTTTGGAACAGTTTCAGAAAGATAGGTGTTAGCTCTTCTCTAAATGTTTGATAGAATTTGCCTGTGAAGCCATCAGGTCCTGGACTTTTGTTTGTTGGGAGTTCATATAAAATTTGATAAAATAATTCACTATAACTTAGACTAAAAGAAAATGCAAATAGATTCTGTTGAGTAATAAATAACTTGTTCATATCTATAATCTCAAACCTATACATGGATTGTTTTTAAGAATGAACTGATTATTTTGCTTTTATTTAGTCTAATTTTGAATAGACCATCATCCTTCATGGTTACTTATATCAATCCTAAAACCCATATGAATCTTACTAGAGTCATATTTAACTTTAGAACATTAAAAGTTGGTACTTTCTAACTTGTAGAGTTTCTCCCAAATCTACTGCAAATGCAATCACTCATGTATTAATTTACTCAGCAGACATTTATTTGATACCTGTTCTATGCCAGGTCTTAGACTAGTCTCTAGCGATTGGAAGACAAATAAGACACAACCTCTGCATTAAGGAACTTACAGCTTAGTGTAAAATACAGGCTTGTAAGTCTATATAAAACAGACATGTGGAGGCTTTACTACAGAATTTGTATTTGAGCTAGGTCTTAAAGCATGAATAAGTGTGACAGTTAATTTTGTGTCAACTTGAATGGGTCTCAGGGTGCCCAGATATTTGTTCAAACATGGGTGCATCCATAAGGGTGTTTCGGGATGATGTTAACATGTGAATCAGTAGACTGAGTAAAGTAGATTGCCCTCTCTAAGGTGGGTCAGCTCCAACCAATCAATTGAAGACCTGAGTAGAACAAAAAGATTAAGTAAGAGGGAACCCCTCCTGCCTGACTGCCTTCAAGCTGAGACTTGAAGAATGTCTACACATTCCTCCTGGGTCTTAAGTCTACCAGCTCTTGGACTAGAACTCACACCATTAGCTCTCCTGGGTACCCAGTGTGCCGACTGAAAATCTTAGAACTTCTTAGTGATTATAATCCTATGAGCCAATTCCTTATAACAAATTCCTTAGATCGATGATAGATAGATAGATAGATAGATAGATTAGATAGATAGATAGATAGATAGATAGATAGATAGACAGACCACCACCCTATTGGTTCTGTTTCTCTGGGGAAGCCTGATAAATACAATAAGCTTTAAGTGAAGAAGATCATTTCAGATAGGGGAAGCAAGCTTTCATAAAGTTTTGGAGCCATGAACGGATTCAGCTTGCTTGGCTGGAAAATAGAAGAGACTGAAGAAAGAGAATAGTTAAGTTGTGAGGATTTAGAAAAGATGACTCACAGAAATTAAATCATGTAATGGAATTCCATGGTAAACTATTTTATCAAAGAACAATCCCCTTTGTAATGCAAACAGACAGTTGATAGATCTGAAATTTTTAATGGAGATAAAACCATTTTTAATTGAATTTATGGGCAGGTGTCTCTTGCATGTAAAACACACAGTAATCTATTCCTAAAATTATGTGTCTATTTACTTATATTTTATAGCCTTCATAATTCCTAGATAGTTATAAAGAATTTTTATTATGAAAGTTTTCAAACATACACAAAAGAAAAATAACAGTAAAATAAACCCCACCTGCCCACCTACCCTCTGGATGCAAAAACTACCAACATTTTAACATACTTATTTCATCAATTTCTTTTTTCTTCCTTCCTTTTTCCTTTACTCTGTATGTTAAAGCAAATTTCCTGCATCATTTTACACCTAAATACTTTCATACATAATTGCTAAAACAAGGACATTTCTATTCATAACTGCAAAAACTGCAATACTCTCATCTAGCAAAATTAAGTCACCCCTTAGCATCATCTAATTCCCAGTCCATATTCAAATTTCCCTCACTACTGCCCAAAAAAGTCTTTTTCAAGTGGCTGTTTTGTTTTCAAATCAATTTCCACCCATGTTCCACACATCCTACTTGATATGTCTCTTAAATGTTACGTAATCGGCAATGCTTTTGTAACTTATGGGCATATTTAAGAAACCAGGTCGCTGTCCTCAGCATATCCTACATTCCAGATGTGCCCTACTGCTTCCTCAAGGTATGTGTCATGCAAGGTGCTTCTCTATCCCCTTTATTTCCCATTAACTGGATGCTGGATCTAAGGTTTTGACTTTATTTAAATTCAACTATTTTAGCAAGAATTCTTCAAGATGGTGCTATGTATTTCATCTTACAGGAGATGTATAATGATGTGTGGCTGTTCTATTTTTAGTGATGCTAAGATTGATCAGTGGATTCAGGTGGCGACAGCCATCTAACCTGTTCCCAGCAACATTTATCCTAATGGTTTCAGCAGGGCGAGCGCTGCCTAAAGAAACTACAGGGGGCTTCCCTGGTGGTGCAGTGGTTGAGAGTCCACCTGCCGATGCAGGGGACACGGGTTCGTGCCCCGGTCCGGGAAGATTCTACGTGCCGTGGAGCGGCTGGGCCCGTGAGCCATGGCCACTGAGCTTGTGCGTCCGGAGCCTGTGTTCCGCAACGGGAGAGGCCACAACAGTGAGAGGCCCACGTACCACAAAAAAAAAAAAAAAGAAACTACGGTATACCTCTGAGGTACTGCGGGTTCAGTTGCAGACCAACATAATAAAGCGAATATCACAATAAAGTGAGTCATAAAAATTTTTTTTGTTTCCCAGTACATATGAAAGTTACATTTACACTATACTATAGTTTATTAAAGTGTGCAATAGCATTATGTCTAAAAAATAATGTACACACCTTATTTTAAAAACACTTTATTGCTAAAAAATGCTAATCATAATCTGAGCCTTCAGTGAATTGTAATCTTTCTGCAATAGTAATATCAAAGATAGATCACCATAACAATATAATAATAATGAAAAAGTTTGAAATATTGTGAGAATTACCAAAATGTGACAAAGACACGAAGTAAGTAAATGCTGTTGGAAAAATGTCACCCACAGACTTGCTCAATGCAGGGTTGCTGCAAATCTTCAAATTGTTTAAAAAAATGCAGTATCTTCAAAACACAATAAAGTAAAGAGCAATAAAAGAGGTAGGCCTGTATTTCATTCGAGATTGCAAAATGGTGATCTTTCTAATTCTACAATTACTTCTGCATTAATAGCTAGAATTCTTCTATAGAGATGACTTGGTGATAAACTAATTTTAATTTGGGGGAATTAAAATATATGAAACAGGTCACTACAATTGACATACAATTCATTGCACATTTTTAAAATGTACATGAGAAATGTTAACATATGTATCCACTCTTAAAACCATCACCACAATCTAGACAATGAACTTAGTTCAGCATCACTCCCAGATGTTTCCCTATTCACCTTTCTAATTCTTCCCTCTTACCCCTCAGTGGCCCCATCCCCATGCAACCATTTCTGTTACAATAGATTAGTTTGTATTTCCTAGGGTTTTATATAAATTGAATCATACAGTATGCACTCTGTTTTTGTCTGGTTTCTTTCACTCAGCATAACTGAGTGAACATAACTGAGTTTCTTTCACTCAGCATCCATGTTGTTGTGTGTATCAGTGATTTGTTCCTTTTTATTGCTGAGTAGTATTCCATTGAATGGATGTACCACAATTTATTCACCTGTTATGGGCATTTGAGTTGTTTCTCATTTGGGACTATTATGAATAAAGCTGCTATAAACATTCCTGTATAGGTTATTGTATAAATATAAGTTTTCATTTCTTTTGGGTGAATACCCAGGAGTGAGACTGCTGGTTCATAAGGTACACTTACATTTACATTTACACTATGAACCAGCAGTACATTTATGAGAAACTTCTATATGACTTTCCAAAGTGGCTGTGCCATTTGCATTCCCACCAGCAATGTATGAGAGGTCCAGTCACACTGCATCCTCTCTAGTACTTGGTACTGTCAGTATTTTAACTTAATCATTCTAATAGGTTATAATGGTAGCTCAGTGTGGTTTTAATTTGCATTTCCCTGACAACTAATGATTTTGAGAATCTTTAGATGTTTTTATATGCCATCTGTATGTCTTCTTTGGTGACAGGTCTATTCAAATCTTTTGCCCACCTTTTTTTAAAGTTGTTTGTTTCCTTATTATTGAGTTTTGAGTTCTTTATATAAAACCTTTTATTCTTCTATGGAATAGAAAAAGAGAGAGAGAGCTCATAAATGAGCTTTAAGCTATTTACTGCTCCAGGCAGCTGGGGGTTCAAAATAAAATAAAGCCCTCTTCCAAGGATGAAATGAGATCTCTGCCAACTCAAGGTTTCAGTGATGGTGAAGTCAAGGGGTGGGGAAAGATGCCTGGCTTTCTATGATGTTTGGATGCCCATCTCCTGCTGCACAGATTCCCATACTGCAATACCTTCAGCCTAACTGAACAGTTCCTTCCTTCCGAAGAAAAAACCCAAAGATCATGGAATCAACCTTTCCTAACTTCTTCATGGAGTCACACCTGAATGAGCTAATGACATACATTGTGTCAATATTCCATAAAAATGCTCATAAAATCCGAGAATTTGTAATACACACACCCTTATGACACTTGATTCCCTGTACAGCATCCCTCACAAGTGTTTGGAAGTGAAGTTGGTCTGACGTGGTTTGAGTGACCCTACACTAGCCCCTGGGCCATCCCCTCCCTACTCTAGCCATCCATAGGAGGATACTGCTTAGGATACGCTCAAACTGCCAGTCTTTAATTAGCAAAATTCACTTTACCATTTTTTTTATAATTAAACTTGGGTTAAAGTTTCCATTACATGAATAAGGCAATGGGTAAGTTATACATTATTTTTTACGTGTTTTCTTCAAAAAAAAAAAAAAAGAGAGACATACTTGCTGTCTTTTCTGTGGAAAACAAATAGAAACATAGCCCTCTACCAAAGGATATCATGTTGCCTTTTATATAGAATTTTGCAGCTCAGTGAATTATCTTGAAGCAAAAATAGCTATTGATAGGCAGATGTTTTATTACTTAGAATCTGCTATACAAGTAAAACTTCCAAACATAGATACATAACAAAACCATTTTTTCTGATAATATCTAATTTTTTTAACAACTTTGTTGGAGTATAATTGCTTTACAATGGTGTGTTAGTTTCTGCTTTACAACAAAGTGAGTCAGCTACATATATACATATATTCCCATCTGATAATATCTAATTAAAGAAAGACCAAACCTCCAATGTGAAACGTGAATGTCAAGTTTTCCAGTTCACACAAGAATATATTACTTCTATAGGAATGAAAAAATTTCTCTCCTTCACTGTTCAAACAATACTCTACACATCTGCATTATCTTCTTTGACACTCATAACAAACCCACAAGGTAGGTGAGCGGATAATTTTTCCAGATCACATAGAGAGCAAGTGGGAGCAACAAAGCTGATAGCCTAGTCTTCTGCCTCCAAAGTCCATGCTTCTGTCACTGTATCCCTGCTTCCCCACAGGTAACAATTCCCCGTGGCCCACACAAGTCTATGCCTGATGCATCCAGAAAACTCAAAGAATTAACAATGCTGTTCCAACTTGACAAAAGTGATCTTGTCTTCATTGGTAACATGTTTCTTTTTTCATAAATGGTTATATAACATGACATATTTCTGATTCTGCTCTAAGTTCTGTTTCTTTAAGAAAAGAAATTCCTTTGAGCCTTTATTTTCCCACTGAAAAATAGTTGACAAAGGGATATCTTACAATGAAACCATTTAAATGATTCAGAAAAACCAAGCATGGCTCACTCTGTGGTATCACTGCTTTGAGCACAATTGTTTGGATGAATTCTACTCTTTCCCATTATCTGAACACAACGTGTGGCAGCAAATTGCATTTTGTGGTAACAATGCATCTACACTGGCAAGAACTCTATTTTCAGCTGCCAATAAAGGCGATGGAGAAACATTCAAACCTGAAGACAAATGACCATGCGAGGAAATACAGAGCACCTGCGAATGCGTGTGGGGTTTGCCTTCTCTGCCTGTGCCATTGCATTCCAAGCTGCATCTTTTCCAGAAAGCTAAAGATAAGGGTCCCAAGAGGTGGGAAAAGGTTTCTGCTATAAAGTTGTGTGATAACGAAAAGAAGCTAAGTTGTACCTGGATTCCAGGAGGACAACATGAAATAATTCTATGCAATAGGTCAGCTCAGTGAGGTATCTGGAGATCCACTGAATGGCTTAGTGTAACCTGTTGAGAAGACCAGCCCGTAGTCTTGCTCAGAAGGAATACTGGGTCACAGAGCCATACTGAAAGCGCATGATGGTGAAAGAACAACTCATGGCCTTAAAATGTTTGAAGTCAGGGTTGTTTTTTTAAATTCTTTATGGTGCAGAACTTGTTTGCACATGTATTTAATTATGCAATAGCAATTTGCAGAGATCTTACTGTTTGCCAGGCCCTGCTCTAGATGATGAGCCTAGGGTAGTGAATAAGACAGCTGCCGAGGTACATGGTAAACAAATAATTTGTCAGAAAAGAGAAGGATGGTGTTGCGAGAATGTACAGTGCGGGGGTGGCGGGGCTGGGCGTGGGGCAACCTAATCTAGGGAGTGGAGGGGGAGATGCCACAGACATGAAATATTACAGACGAGTGACGACTGGAATGAAAGAATACTGTCTCCCCTTGTCTCTTCTACTCTTTCTAGAAAACATGTGTCAGTCACATACTCTCCCCCCAAATGTCTTGAGTACCAATAAAAGCTATTCGTTAGATGAGAATGAAGTGGTCCCATTTGATTTAAAAATGAATAAATGAATTGCTTGTTGTAGTTGGAACAGTAGAAGGCAACAACTCATATACACGTCCATCTCCTCCATTCATCCAAGATGAATTCCTTTAACACAGGAATGTCCTGCTCATCTTCAGATTTACCCATTTAGTTGCTTATTCAACAAACATTTACTAAATGGCACTAGGGTTATAAAGATAAATTAGAGATCTTGGCCCTTAAAGAAACTCCTGCTCCAGGCATGGAGAAAAACGGTCCTCGTGCTAGGGTAAGTACAACGAGGGAAATATGCTACGGGGGACGGGGAGATGCAGGGAGAGCTGGTCTAGCCTCAGGGCCTGGGCCTGGGGTGAGGGAAGGCTCCTGGACGAGGGAAGGACAGTTCTCATGGTGCCTCCAAAAAAAATGTGCAAGTAATTTTTTTCTGTATGAAAGGATGAAAGAATGCATGGCCCACCCACTAAGAGTAATGCTGTACACGTGGAGAGCACGTTCTCCCAGCGTGCCCATGAGGCCACTAAAAGGTACTCTCCTCCTTGTTTGGCGGATAAGGAAATCGGTGTTAGGAGATGCTAAACGCCTTACTCCTGGTCCCCCAGTAGATGTAAGGGACTGTCAGAACACAAATGCCTCCATCTGCTGACTTCTATTCCAATGCCCCTTTCTGTATATCTCTACTGCTTTTCAGAAAGAAAGTACATCCCTGGGGTCAGGAGCACAGTGGAAGGCAGAACACGAGGGCCCATAAAGAATCCCCAGAGGTGAAATGACCAGCTCCAATCCTGTGTCGTGGAACCTGAGTCATATATTTATATACTAAGGTCGATGCAATGGTGCTAAAAACTCCTCCTCCTCCTCTCATAAGTACCTGACAAGCACAGACAAAACCCCCGATATCCCTACACGGCCCTATTTAGTCTCCAAATCAACTCCTTCCCTGTCTATGAGCTGCTCTCTTCAGCCACTGCAGCCTCTCCTCCCGCTGGGTCTTCACAATAAGAACCCAAACAAACTTCTCTTTGCACTGTTCCTATGAATGGCAGAGAGGGTGCCCACGTTGTTTGGGACATAATTACGTGATTAAGCACTGCATCCTCTCCAGGAATTCTAAAGTGCCATAATCACCACAACAGGAGGGGGTGGTGGGTAAACAATGGGTAATCATTGCTGTTGTCAAGGTTTTAAACTTGAGTCCAGGACTATGTTGGTCCCCATTAAAAGGGAAGAAGCTTCCTTCTTACCCCGACTATGTTCATATCAAGAACTATATATAATCAAGAATATAATCAAGAATATAACAAAATACTGATTGCCCTTAATGACCTTATTATTCTTTCATTAAATGTATTATGAAAACTGGGCAATGTATTTTAGGGGGGTGTTTTTTGAGTGTCGTACATGTTTAATGTATGGTTAACCTTTGCATTTAAACATTTTGGTGTTGGTAGAAGATTCCTATAACCACGTGTGGATAAAGAGACCACATGCCTTTTACTATATTGCACATATGTCAAAAGACTGTCGGGGGGGCTTCCCTGGTGGCACAGTGGTTGAGAGTCCGCCTGCCGATGCAGGGGACACGGGTTCGTGCCCCAGTCCGGGAAGAACCCACATGCCGTGGAGCGGCTGGGTCCGTGAGCCATGGCCGCTGAGCCTGCGTGTCTGGAGCCTGTGCTCCGCAACGGGAGAGGCCATAACAGTGAGAGGCCCGCGTACCGCAAAAAAAAAAAAAAAAAAAAAGACTGGGGTTCTTGCACCATAAACAAAAATTAATTCTAAATGGATAACAGACCTAAATGTACATGTCAAACTATACAACTTCTAGAAAAAAAAATAGGAAAATCTTTGTGAATGTGGATTAGGCAAATATTTCTTAGATATGATGTCATATCTAAGAGGACGATCCACAAAATAATAAATTGATAAATTGGCCCTCATCAAAATTTAAAACTTCTACTCTTCAAAGGATACTGTTAAAAGAATGCGAAGACAAGCCACAGACTCAGAGAAAACATCTGCAAATCATACATCTGATAAAGGGCCTGTAAACATAATGTATAAAGAACTCTCAAAACTCTAAAATTAGAAAATAATCCAATAAAAATGTATAAAAGATCTGAATAGACAATTTTATGAAAGATATACAGATGGCAAGTAAGAACCTTAAAAAATACTCAATATCATTTAGTCATTGGAGAAATGCACGTGAAAAGCACAAAGCTGTATCAATGCACATCTATTAGAATGACTCAAATTGAAAAGACTGACCATATGAAGTGTTGGTGAAAATGTGGAGGAACTGGAACTCTCACACATAACCAGAAGGAATGTAAAATGGTACAACCACTTTGGAAAACAGCTTGGCAATGTTTTAAAAAGTTAAACATATACCTACCATGTGACTGAGTCATTCCATTTCTAGGTATTTATCCAAAAGAAATAAAGGTATATGTCCACACAAAGACTTAGACGTGAATGTTTATGGCAGTGTTATCTGTAATAGCCAAACTGAAAACAATCCAAATATTAACCAACAGGTGAATGGATGGTATATCTACACAATGGAATACTGTTCAGCAATGCAAAGGAACAAACCCTTGATAAATACAAAAACCACCGAATCTTAAAATCATTGTGTTGAATAAAGGAAGCCAGACAAGTATGATAATCGTATGTGTCTGATTCCATATAAAATTCTACAAAATGCATATTTATCTAGAAATTTGAGGAAGCAGATCAGAGGTTGCCTGGGCATGGGGGTTAGGGTGCTGGTGGCAGGGTGGCAGGGGGCAAGGGGGGATAAGGAAGGCAGGAAAGAGGAATTACAAAGGTGCATGAGAAAACTTTGAGGGTGATGGATATGTTCAATATTGATTGTGGAGTTGGTTTTACAGTGCCTACAAATGTTAAAACTTATCAAAGTGTATACTTTAAATATGTATAGTCTACCATATGTCGATTATATCACAATAGAACTGTTTCTAAAAATGTAGTATATTTAAAAAAAAAACGACCAGGGTCCTGACCAAGTCCCTGCTATAGGCCAGCTGTCTGACAGTGGTAAGTGATTAACCTTCTGGAGTTTCTACTTCCCACTATGTAAAAAGAGATGATTCCAAAGGCCCTTCCAGCTCTGCCAATTTGGTTGAGCCACGGGTCACTCATTCCAGCGGTCATCACAGTTCGTGACGACCTCGGGACCTTTCACTCAGCCTACAGACCTGGCTGAGAGGAAGGGCCCTGAGCTGATGCCTGCCTAGAAGACCCCAGTGATGTCGCTGTCCTGCCCAAATCACCAACCAGTGTGCACCGTGATCTTCCCAGAGTCAAGAATCGGCCTTGACTCCATGTGGCTGCTCCAGACCAGCCTGTACCCTTTGCCTCTCTCTTCTCTCCCTACCACCTTGTGTTTGGCCAAGTCTCCGCCAGCCAGCCACTTGGCACCCAAGCTCAGGTCTGATTCTGGAATATAGACTGGCCTCTCCTACGTGCAGGACTGAACTGGGTAAAAACACCAGCAGGCTATTTAGACTCGGCATCAAATCAGCCACAGGTGAAAAGTGAGCCATGGCACTCCATCTCTTGTTTTCCTGAATCAAAGGCAAAACCCTCAGTTTGTCATGACCTAATCCTAGCAGCCGCCCTGACTCACCCACACCCCCCTCACACCAGTTTGGTGGCGGCACACACTCAGAGATGGGTTTAAAGCTTCCTCTCCCTCTGAGGGCCGACTTGACCCCTACTTCCCCCATTTGGCTCTCGCTTCAATCTCTTCAACACACCGGCCTATCGATCCATTTAACTGACTTCCTAGGACCCTCTCCTTTGGCCTCTCACTGTATTCCAGGTTATTTTATTTCCTTGGACTTGATATACAAGACTGTACCCCTGGCCCATCCATTGAGGCTAAAGGTTTCTCACTGATTAGTCATCTAAACTCAGTAACCATGTATTCGAGAAGGTATCCTTCACCCCACCTGCCCTTATCCCTCTTCACCCTGAGCACTCCAGCCATACCCACCTGTTCACTCCTGCTTG
Source organism: Mesoplodon mirus (assembly GCF_964341445.2). Classification (NCBI taxonomy): domain Eukaryota; kingdom Metazoa; phylum Chordata; class Mammalia; order Artiodactyla; family Ziphiidae; genus Mesoplodon; species Mesoplodon mirus. The sequence continues at coordinate 224,111,443 of NC_138976.1, read as the reverse complement.
TCCAACCAGCTCAGGCCCCGCCTGACAGCCAGCTCCCTGCTGCACCCACCTGGGCCCAACCTTTAGCAACTTTGCCTGGCAACTCCGGCTTTAGCCCAGACAGCCAGAGTTCCAACAAACAAGTTAAAATGTATCTGGAAACGTTGCAGAATAGAAAACTCTGAAAAAGATTCAATGCTGAGTTTCTGGGGGGAAAAAACCCTTAGAATCAAATATATCTTACAATTATTTTAAACTAGGTGCATATAATTGATAATAGTTTCATTCCACAATAAGATTTTTTTGGACAATTAAGGAAGTGGCATACTATTACACAAGGTGAACTGCCACAGGCTAACAGGTGGAGTTCTCATAAGCTACTGGACATGAGGGAAGCCCAGTTTAGCAGAGACTTAATGACACAGGTATAGTCTGAGGGCAAACAGTATACTCTAGGTATAGATATAGTTTGAGGGTGAATTTTAATAGAGGATTGGCTTCTAGAAGAGTAGATCTTGAGTCAAAACTTTGAAGTTATCTCTAAGTTTGAAGTCTATTTTCTAAAAAAGTAATGGTGTGACCGAGTCTAAGCTCATACCGCTCGCTGCACGACAGGTCAATAGAGAGGAATAGGGCTTTATTCGGGAAGCCAGCAGACTGAGAAGATGGTGGCCTCAGGTCCCAAAGAAACATCTTGCCTAAATTCAGGTTTCTTTTATACTAAAATCGGAGGGAATAAAGTCAAACATTTCCTGGTTCCCATCAGACCCCAGAGGGGATGTGTTCATTTCTTCCTCCCTGCAGTCATTCACAGGTGGGCCTGGTCAGGATGTTTCCTGTGAGCTAAACAAAGGTATTTTAGCTGAATGCTCATTACCTGGGAGGCAGGGTTCCCAGGGATGGGCCACTGTGTATAATTTAAGTGTATAGGCAACATCTCTTTAGTGATTACCTTGTAACAGAATACAAAGGGTCTTCCCTATTACAATGTATGTGCACCTTCATGAAAACAACAACTAATCTCTCCTGCCTCCCACTGTATCTGGCACAGGGACTTTCGCAGAGCAGGTGATGAGTTTTTAAATGCCTTCAGTGGAGACCCTAACATGAATGTGCACACCTACTAAATGTATATAAAAGTGCTGAGGGCTTCCCTGGTGGCGCAGTGGTTGAGAGTCCGCCTGCCGATGCAGGGTACGCGGGTTCGTGCCCTGGTCCAGGAGGATCCCACATGCCGTGGAGCGGCTGGGCCCGTGAGCCATGGCCACTGAGCCTGCGCGTCCAGAGCCTGTGCTCTGCAATGGGAGAGGCCACAACAGTGAGAGCCCTGCGTACCGCAAAAAAAAAAAAAAAAAAAAAAAAGTGCTGAGTGTGTAGCAGCTTAAAAGTGTGCCAATTCATTCATTTCATCATCAGATGAAAAGGTTAGTACCATCAGAGCTGACTATAGCTATTGTGTACACGATTAAAGTGACATAAAAGGAGTCACACAGAATTATTTTTTCTTTTAGTTCAATACCATTTGGTTTTTAAATGAAGGCTTCATCTTTTCTACATCTTATACTGTATTTTGAAAACCGAACCACATTCTGTAGTTCTTTTCAAGAAAGTTATTTTTCATTTTGTGCTTAGAGTAAAAATTCAGTGTTAAGAAAATGTATTTCAAATATAGTTTGCATATATATCAAATACCCAAACATTATTTCCCTTTCCAGTGCGCTGAATGTCATATGATTACAACATTCGGAAGTGACATGAAAAGGTCAGGTCTTGCAAAGACAAATGAAAGACAGTAAGTCCTTGGACAAAGAACGCTTTATAAACATACACACCGATGACGGGATTTCCTTTATTCTTACTGAATTTCATTTGTCTTTCTCCCCACCAGTGCAAATGGCTGTTCACTCCTCTTTTAGATGGTGGGCAGCCCGGGTCTACTTTTGCCCAAGTGTGGTGTCATTAGGTCATCCTGATGCGTCCTTGGATTTCCCAGCAGGCACTGAGGTCCCTGGCTATCCAATTCATGCAACGAATCGTCCATCTGTTGCCCTAAATTCAGGCTACGTGACCAGCACATCTGCGCCTGTCGACATAGGAGCTGTCTCGCTTACGTGCTTGTGAAGCTAGCACTGTGAGGTGTTCGCCCTCTCCCCTCCTCTGCCCTAAGGAGCAAAGGAAACATTGCTGGTTCTCTATTCCATGGATCTTGGGCTACATGCAGCTTTTCCACTCCACTTTCATCACTAACCAGAATTCTGTGCCCTGTACAACTGGCCCAGGCACGGTGGCACTCAGCAGTTTTTGCTTGTTTGTCATGTGTGATTCTTCACTTAGAAGCGGAGCTTTTATTCTGCTGCAACTGGTCCAAATTACAGAGTGAGCCTCATTCATCAATGACTCGCCTACACCCAGTCGCTGATTTCTCCCATTTCTTTGCCATTTATTCTGACAGATCTTACAGTTATTGTGTCCACTTTGTCTGGGCAGTGTTTGTCTCCGATCCAAATTTGGCAACAAACCGAAATAACGAGGTTATAGTTTTCTTTTCTGGAACTTCTGTATCTTACAGCATCTCAGGGAAACAGGTCCAGGCCCCCTTTCTGGAATTTCTGTGTTGAGGTTACCTGAGTATAACAACACGGAGCCATGAGCAGCAGAGCCGCCCATCCGTGAGGTAAGAGTGAGGCAGGCAGAGCCTAAAGCACCAATGTCAGGGACACCAGGGAGCAAAGCAAAGCTGCAAACCCAAAGAGAAAAGCCCAGGACAGCAGCAGTAACAATTTGCAAGGGCAAAGTCAGAGAATGGAAAGTAAGATGGACTCCGTGTGATACGTGTCACCGTACATTTGTCCAAACTCATAGAATGAACAACAGCAAGAGTGAACCGTAATGCAAACCATGGAGTCTGGGTGATAGTGATGTGTCAAGGCAGGGTCATCCACTGTAACAAATGTACCATCTGGTGGGGATGGTAACAGTAGGGGAGACCATGGGATGGGGGCAGAGGGTATATGGGCAATCTCTGTACCTTCCTCTTAATTTTGCTGTGAACCTAAAACTCCTCTAAAAATTAAAGTTTATTAATTAAAAAACGTGATTGAAGAGCACCAAACAGAGAGCTTCCTCCCATGCCGACCCCACAGGCACCCCCAGTACGTGGCTTAGCCATCATATGACCCGACTCTCCAAGGTGGACAGATGGTTTTCCCTGGAGCATTTTCAAATGACCAAACACAACTCAACAAGCCTTAAACAAGGTGACAGATTTTTTTTCTTCTGCACAAAGATATGCAAGTTCAGGCACCTATGACTTTTTGTCAACCCCCCCTTCAGCAGCAAGGCAGGTTCAGGGACAGGGCCTGGGTATGAGAGTAGCCAACAGTTCCTTACCTCCAGAAAGGAGGAGGGGAGGGAGGGCTTTACGATAAATATGCTCAAGGCACCAGAGCTGAAACAAAATGGACAGAGACAAGTGATTGGGAGAAACGGGAGGCTCTGGGCCTCTGATGGGAGACCCAGAACTCACACAAAAACGCTTATGCTTAGGGCTCCTGGGTACATCTTGGCACCTGGGTATATCTCTGAGAAGGCAGAGAATAAAAGGCCCCATTCTCATGCCTTCCAGCACTTTATCTCTGGATGGTCTCCCTGACAATCCTGGGGACTTTGTAACTTCCAGTATGCAGCCTTAAAGCAGGCACAAGTGTGGAATGTGGTCAGAGAGGGGAGGTCTCCTCCTTTAGTGTGTGATGTGGTCAGGAGGTCTTCTCCTTTAGTGCGTAGTGTGGTCGGGAGGTCTTCTCCTTTAGTGCGTGGTGTGGTCGGGAGGTCTTCTCCTTTAGTGCGTGGTGTGGTCGGGAGGTCTTCTCCTTTAGTGCGTGGTGTGGTCGGGAGGTCTTCTCCTTTAGTGCGTGGTGTGGTCGGGAGGTCTTCTCCTTTAGTGTGTGATGTGGTCGGGAGGTTTTCTCCTTTAGTGTGTGGTGTGGTCGGGAGGTCTTCTCCTTTAGTGTGTAGTGTGGTCGGGAGGTCTTCTCCTTTTCAATGTATGTTTCAGCCCAGGGTGAAGTCATCCCTGGTCCTCAACTGCTTTCTAGACTTAGCCCCAAGGAAGCACCTCCTTGGCCTGAAGAACAAGGACAGTGTAGGGGGAGCCTCCTCTAATAATCAGAGTACCTTGGACACTGTGTTTTAATAATAGACTTCTGTGCAAAATCTTTATCTGATGAAGACATTCTAATGCTTACCAAAAGTTTCAAGACTGACTGAAACAGATGACCTCTAAGATACATCCAATGAAAAGAAAAAGAAATCCATGTTTCTATAGATCAAGTTCATCTAAATAGTTTCAGACCACTAGACATTTTTTAATAAACCATTTTCTAAAATCTAGTTTATTCCTATAAGAACTTCATTGCTTAATTTAATATCTTTTGAAGTATCCTAAAATGCTCAAGAAAGGCATGTGAAAATGCCTTTATTGGAAATGCATAAAGAAAAAGCTTAGAAGGACACAGTCTGAAATACAAACTCTGTTTTCTTCAAAAGAAATGCCATCAGAAGAGACGGCTGGGACGTCTAACTAGTGGGTGACACTCCAAGTAACTTTCTGCTCCAGAGGGTTTTGCACCCTTGTAAGTAGAGGCGACAGTGCTGCCTTATTTCACAGGCCTGTGACAAAGCTCAGCCTCTGGAAATGTTTTGTAGATTTTATAAACCAGCAATTAATATAAGCTACTATTATAATAATATTTGTTGAGAGTTTTGTGTTATAAACTGTTCTAAACCTAAGATAGGCAACATGTAAGTCACCAGTTCCTGTGATTTTCTAGGGCTATTGTAATTATAATGGTACTGGAGTAGAAAAGTAATGTATCCTTAACCACAGGAAAGAAGAAGAAACACAGGGAAGGGAAGGAGAAGTGGGGAGAGAATATGCTAAGAAGAGGAAGGAGACAGCTACAAGTAAGAGGGCCCGACCCTGTTGTGGGTAAGCAACCTCCTCAGGAAGCTTCTGCCCCAGAGACGGGGCACTGGCTCCCATGTGCAAAGCCTGAAGAGGCTGAGGTCAGCTCTGTCCCTCGGTGCCCCCGACAGACCCTGCAATTCCACGCATCAGAGCCCAGGATTTATTAAAGCAAAGCCTGGCCCACAGCTGAGAGGACTCAGTGGCCTGTGACTGATTCGCATGCTGATGAGGCCCCAGCAAATCTGAGGCAGGCCTGGCACACAGCAGTGACCTCTTCGGAAGCTGCTCCGTTCCTACTGGGTGATTCGCTCACATGATGGGCGACTGTGTTTTCATACGAGTCCCTTGCAGTTTCAACTTGGCAGATGGGAAAGCAATTGACCCAGATATTTATTTTTAATGTAACTTAGACAAGAAAGAAAGAAAAAGAAAGAAAGAAAGAAAGAAAGAAAGAAAGAAAGAAAGAAAGAAAGAAAGAAAGAAAGGAGGAAAGGAAAAAGAAATAAATAAAACTAATTCTCAGGCTTTAAAAATTGCTAGTCATTATGAAGTAATTAAGACCCAAAGTCACACATAAAATTCCTAGAGAAGCTCAACCCCCTATACATTTTTTTTCTCATATTACATTATGGCTCCATTATATGTGATTTGAAAATATCAGTGTAGGCACATTCATCAATTGCTTTTGCAATTACGTTTTAAGAAACTGCTTGCTATAGCGAAGTCCTCTTCACAACCCTCCTAAATCCTTGAGAATATAATCCCAAAACAATGAAAGAACAACTTATTTCTAGCACTGGATGAGTATAAAGAATGTTTTTATTATTGTTCCTTTTCATTTAATTGGACTATTCAAATTTTACCATCAGATATGCTGAAATATTGACACATTTAACTACTTAGAGTCTGTCAGTCTGTTGATCTTTGACCACTACACCTGTTCCCAGCAGTGAATTAAGCTGCTCAAGCAGAGAGGTGACGGAACAGCTAAACAGCCCAGGGAAAATGAAAACATCAAGGACATATGAAGAATATACTGAACATGCAATATCTTCAGAGACTCCACAAAGAATCAAAATTCATTTGCCACCTCTCCTCTTAAATGACAAACACCAGACACTGACATACTGGAGTCTTTGGCCGCTACACCCGACAGGGAAGGAAACGCATGAATGCTTCCTTCACCACGTGAGGAGGGAGGTCTTGTACTGCCTCATGTGTTGGTGTTTGCCAGCTGTCAGCCCTTTGAAGCTATAGAAATACCTTCTTCCTCCTCTGTGATGTCTAATGCTGTATTGACTTATTGTAGCACACTCAAAATATCTCTAGCAAAGGGTGCGCATGTCTATTTTGTTTCAGCTTTGGGAACTTTGGACAGCCCATTAGCATGGTGGTTCCACGGCGGTGTGAGCACGAGAGATCACGTGATTTTGTCAAGCCTCTGCACAAGTACAGGTGCTCTGGGGTTCTAGAATCCAGGGATGAAGGGCATACTGGGGAAGACCAAAAGCTGCTCTGAGTTCAGTAAGGTTGCATGAATGCGTCTTTCATTTTCACAATGTCATCTCCCTTGCAGACTGAAGATCCGAAGTAGCTGTGAGCGAGATGGTTACTCAGACCTTCAGGACCTGCCTGGTGGACACATCGATTTGCAGACTGTTCCCAACTCTGCAGGCCCCACGGCCCACAGCCCAGGCTGGAAACCAGACCTGCAGAAGCTCTGAAAGTGGGCAAGGCAACAACACCTGCTGGTCAAACGACTTCCTTTCTGGCTCCGAGGTCAGGAGAAACGAGAGATGCCAGCACATGGGTTAACGCGAGAGGCTCCAGAACGCTCTGCTGTCGCAGCCTCAGCTCGGCTCCCAGCGATAGCACACAGCACTGAGCATCCCGCAGACATAAGAACGACTAAAAAACCCCAGGGCTCCCCTGGTGGCGCAGTGGTTGAGAGTCCGCCTGCCGATGCAGGGGACATGGGTTCGTGCCCCGGTCCGGGAGGATCCCACATGCCGCGGAGCGGCTGGGCCTGTGAGCCATGGCCGCTGAGCCTGCGCATCCGGAGCCTGTGCTCTGCAACGGGAGAGGCCACAACAGTGAGAGGCCCGCGTACCGCAAAAATAAGTAAATAAATTAAATAAATTAAAAAAAAAACAGTACTCAATTAAAAAAAAATAGCGTAACTGAAATGATAATTGATCTCTCAAAATCTTAATTCAAACTCAACAGCCACCTCCACTCTGAATTCTTTTGTGTGTGTGTGTGTGTGTGTGTGTGTGTGTGTGTGTGTGTGTGTGTGTGTGGTACACGGGCCTCTCACTGTTGCGGCCTCTCCTGTTGCAGAGCACAGGCTCCAGAAGCGCAGGCTCAGCGGCCATGGCTCACAGGCCCAGCCGCTCCGCAGCATGTGGGATCTTCCCGGACCGGGGCACAAACCCGTGTCCCCTGCATCGGCAGGCGGACTCTCAACCACTGCACCACCAGGGAAGCCCCACTCTGAATTCTTGATAGCCATCCTCACTTAAAAGGGCATGATGCGTGGAGAGGTTGTATTTGGTTCTAGAACCCAGGTTATAACTAGGAGTCACAGGACCCCTGACCTTGGGGCTTGCTTTCTGCCTGGTGGTTTGAGAGAGGTAAGCATTTTCACCCTGCTTGCTACAAGTTCAAGGTTAATTTTATGTCTAATATAAGAGGAGCAAAAAGTGATCAAATTGCTTATAGCAAGAACTGAACACCAGAATTCTGGCATTTTCAGGGATATGTCAATAACTTAGTAATTTACCTTGACTGACATTGAAAAGAGTACAATAAGACTTACTATGCACTAAAGAGAGATTTAATGTAGTCTGCAAGGAATTTAGAAAGAGTTTTACACTGCTTGGTAAAATCTGCTAATAACAGAACTCATCACTACTTTGAAAAAGAATGGGGTCATTAATCTCATGCAAGATACATAGACATGCACATCCACCCAAACACTTCAGAAATTGTCAAACTAAAAAAGTATATTGAGTTTTTTTATATTAGTGGGGAAATTATTCAATGCTTTGTTAGAGCTCTGAAGCATCGAGGAAATAAGGATTTGCATTTGGAGAGGGGGGTGGATATGACCTATTGAGAACACAGAAGAGAAAAAGAAGAAAATGGCTTCTGCTTGTTGCGCCGTGCGCACATTCCGTGGGCTGAGCCCAGGCCCCTGCCAAGCGATGCTTCCTGACCCATCACTTTTATCTTTAATATACCCAAGAGCTAGAGTGATAGAAAGCTTATGTCCTGGATTTCCTACTCCCAATATGAAATAATTTTATTTTCAAATAAGAACCTCACCACAACCCTATGGGCTTCATAAAGCAGCACTGCCCCCATTTTACAAGAGAGGTAGCTGAGTCCAAAGAGTGGTACAGCCTCGGCATGGACATCACAGGAAGGTGACAGGAGCCTCCCACTCTCTGCTCCTCCCAAGCCCTGGCTCCTGCTCGGGACTTCTACCAAACACGTTGCATGAAAATCCACCAGAGTATTCTGTTGATAAAGAAAAGCGTCTGGGCCTCAGATTTTCCATGGTGACTGTATAAATCTCTCTTATGAGAGAAAGTTGTACAGTCCCTTTCATGCTTCTGGTTTTGGTGCCACTTGGCTGTGCAGATTTCTAAAAGCTTTTGAATAGACTGATAAACATGGAATTGTTCTGAACATCTGTAAGCAAAATACGAAAAGATATTACCCAGTGAATGAACATCCTGGGTTTTCTTGCCAGAAATGGGGTTATTTGTGTATTAGGCTAATGCACTGAAATTAACCCAGAACGCTTATCCATTGCAGAATGTCTTTTCATACTTTCATCTGTGTAGTCGTTATTATAAAATGTAAGAATAATTCTCTATCAGGGTATTCAAGAAACTGAATAGCTCAATTACTTCTAAAATCAACGTAGGAAAGCAACAGCATGCCAGTTAATCAGTTGGTTTGCATAACAAATGTGTGGTTTGTGTGAGTGTGTGAGTGAGTGTGTGTGTGTGTGTGTGTGTGTGTGTGTCTAAAGCCAGGGTCAGCACAACTCTTTAAATGTGAAAGATCAAGCTTTCATTTAACAATAGAGGAAGAATTCTGGAAGACAGGTACTAGCATTTTTCAACTTGGTATCACATACAATGATATGAAGTACCTAGTACAATGTCTTGCATGCAGTACATTCCCAATCAATGGTGAATTTAATTCATCAAGAAAGCCTACATGAAATTTAGGCTCTTCCTGGCTGTTCCCTTCCAGGTTTTTATGGGTTCTCCAGTGCCAGGCATACACTGAGCTGTTAAGGAATACCTTGTGAATAAATGAATCCTTGGAAATCATTTCAGGAACAGAATGATGGCCACTAAGATTTAAACTACTTCTCAGCACATGTCTTAGAGACAGATCTGAGACACAAGAAACAGTAGCCAAACAGTGGCTGTGAGCAATGCTACCCTGCATCCAAGCTGAGACTGGGTTCTTGGTACAGCAGCTGGTGGTGGGCAGCTCTCAGAGGACTCAGAATTCAGGCCTAAAATACCTGAGAGATGCAAGTTTCTCAGTCTGTGAGCTCCAGTGCTAATTGATGAATCTGAGGAAAGGAAGTTTAAGTGCCTATTATAGGAGGGTGGTCACTTTTAAAACAGGTTTAAATGAAATGATGGACATGTGAGGGACGCGGAATCTCTAGGGAAACGCAAGGAGGCAATCACAGCCTTTCGAAAATCATGGCAGTCAGGCTTCTGACTCTCAGCTCTGAAGGCCAAATTCCATTTCTACACTGAATGTAACCCAAGGTTAATTGAATATGGAGAGAATGACCTGTGTAGACTAAACTCACAATAGACTGAGATATACTTCTCAGAATAGCATTTCATTGAATTTGAAATGAGAAGTAGAACTGTCTGGCTGACCTGGTCTCCTTGCATTCTCTTCCTGTAAATAATCTCCACAGGAGGACAAAAGATGAGACGTTTCTACAGAGTGTGTATCAGAACAAGATGAGTTAGTGATAGAACTTAAAAGTGTCATGGTGTCAGGCTCTGGGAGTCTGTCCAGCAGCCAAACCTTATAGAGCAACCTGTTGGGGGGCCAGCAGGACCTCCCCTTTCCCAGGCTGGCCTGGCAGACCTGGCTGACCAGCCTCCCTGCTAAGGTTCTCTTCTTTTCCTTTTACATACGTCAGGGCATTCCGTCAGGTTACTCTGAAGTCCCAAAGACCCAGAAGCCAAGCTCTCTTCTAAGTGATTGCCTATCTTGGCTCTGATGCATTACAGGCTTATTTTATACTTCATTCCCAAAAGGCAACTTTGCAAATGCTTGAGGAACTGTTTTCCCCATGGGTCTTCTACATGTGTTGGGCTGTAGACTCACACATATCACCCAGCATGTAACAGACCCCTTGGTGAGCCGTTAATGAATGTCACTGTGGGGGCCACGTCCTCTCCTGGCTGTTACTAGAAGTCATATGTCTTTTCCACATGCCTAAGCACAACTCCAATCACTGGCCCATCTGTAGCCACACAGAAACACCATTCAGACACTGATATGCAGCCTGTCTGGACACACACCTGCTTTCACATTCACATGCATACCCACTAGCAAGCAGGCATGACCAACTTCAGCCAGTGGTTCTGGTTCCATGGCTTGTGATCACCAATCTGTTCGCCAAGACAATACTTGTGGAAGCTCTGACACAAGCTCTGACTCTGGAAGCATCTCCCAGATGATCGGTCAGGGTAGAAGGGAGTGGTAAAGCTAGCCCAGTGGGTTTTGAGAACCCCTTCCTGAGTGCTAGCCCTATAATTCTGGCACCTGCCCCCAAAAAACCCAGTGGTACCTCAGGCTCAGGCGTCCTGCTCTGTGACAGAAGGCAGTTGCCACACAATCCAGGTCCTTGGGCCTCTTTTCTTGAAGGAAGGCAGGAAGGAAGGAAGAAAGGAATACCTTTACAAAAGACTCCTGGTTGTGACCAAAGTTTTACAAGCTTAATTGCAAACACAAGAGTAAGCAATTTGGAACTTAATGCAAATACTGGAGCACAGACTAGTATTTCTCTCACATGAAACCTCAGCAACGATCATACATCTTAGCAGAGCCTGGGTTTTTCTTTCTTGCAAGGCAGACCCCTCCAGGGCTGACTTGTTCAACAAGGCTTTGAGCACCTGAGGCCCCAGTAGGGAGGTCTAGCCAGTATAACCTGCTTTCTGTCTCCCCCATCCCTCTCCTTGGTCAAAAATCTTTAATTAGCTGGGGACCTTGTTTGTTCTCCTTCCCCGCTATTCCCAGGGATCTGAAGGCTCCACCACTTCTGTGCTAGAGAGACCTTTCTATCACAGCTTCTCTCTGCCTTTTTGTTTTTCCCTTTCATGATCAGAACAAAAAAAAAAAAGCCTGGGGAAAGAAATAATCTCTCCTTCTGAGTCTGGATAAGACCCTATAACTACCTCTTTCCAATCGGGAACAAGTTTCCATGACAACCATGCTTCCGGATGCCACCGCTAACTTAGCAGGTAGTGTTCACGTCAAATAGAGAGTTCTTTACCGACCTCCGTGGTTTCTGTACTTCACTGTTGCTACAGGCCTCTAACGCACCAGATGTCTGCATGAACTGTATCTTAAAAGGGTTTTTTCCTTTTTCCTTGTAAACATCAGAAAGACCCAAAAAAACTGCTTGGTATTTTCCTTACAGTAATCATTAAAAAGCATACCGATAGATTCAAAAGTATACATGGAAGAGAATGTGTGGAGGAGGGAAGCATAAATAGGTGGATGGAGAATGGCTGGGCTGTGATGACAGCTGGGTGATTTACACCACAGTCAATGGCATAAGTTTTGAGCTGAGAGCTAAGGAGGTCTGGAGATATGACCTCAGGTAAGTTACTTATTCTCTCTGAGCCTCAATACTCCCTCTGTAAAAAAGCAGAAACTGAGGCCCTTCATGGGGCTGTTTGAAAGATCAGATGGAAAAAAGCAAAGATGCAAAAAGTGCTTGTTACAGTGTCTGGCACATAGTAGGAGTTCAACAAAGGGCAACTGTCATGTTGTTCTTGTTACGGTGAAGAACTGAATTGGAGAGAGTCTGAGCAAACCAGCAACCACGATATTCTAATTGATGATTAACATTTTGCTGGTAGACAGTAACAATATAAGCAGTAGATATCTGGAGGTTTTCTTAGCAACTTTTCCTCTTAGGCTATTAAGTCAGGTCTGCAATTACAGGAAGGAATCTATTCATTTCCATTCCTAAGCTTTAAGAGGATACACCTGGGCAATCTCCAGGGTTCATCTGAATCTCTCTATTTATAGTTCTGCATAAGCATTTGTTTAATTTTGAAACAGAAGCAGAGGAAAAAAATGGATTAACCATGAACGTATTTGTTCGATATTCCACATTTTCAACACTGATCAGAATATTTCAATTCTTCTCCAGAAGCAAGAAAAAGAAGAATATGTATATTTTCCTGACATTTTCATTGGTGCACAGTTCAAATTTCATTTCAAAATCAGAATTCATATTGCAGCAAACAAATCGACCCGCTCATTATCGAACAAACTCCCAAACTCCAATTCCCCCCCCAGCCCCGCCTACATTCGCAGCACCCTCAAAGAGCTGAGAGGGCCCACAGATAACACCAATGCCAACCTTTATTTTTAAATGATAAAACTATTTACATATTTTTTAAAATCCCATTTCTGTCAATGTGGTGGGCTGTATACTAGATAAACTCTCCCTATTAAGAACTCTTAAGATAGTAAATAAAATATTCTTTTAAAAAATGTATTTTACAGTGTGGATGTGCCTCAGGAAATTCAAAACAGAACTATCATACGATCCAGCAACCTCTCTTCTGGGTATACACACAAAGGAAATGAAATCCGTATCTTAAAGAGACATCTCTGCTCCCATGTGCACTGCAGCATTATTCACAATAGCCAAGGTATGAAACAACCTAAATGTCCATCAATGAAGGGATAAAGAAGATGTGGCACGTACACACGGAATACTATTCAGTCTAAAAAAATGAAGGAAATCCTGTCATTTGCAACAACATGAGTGAGCCTGTAGGACAGTATGCTAAGTGAAATAAACTAGACACAGAAAAAAAATACTGCACCGTCTCACTTACAAGTGGAGTCTAAAAAAATCGAACTCACAGAAGCAGAGAGTAGAATGGTGGTTACCAGGGAAATGGGGAGATGTTGGTCAAAGGGTACAAACGTTTATTTATGTAAGATGAATTAGCTGTAGAGATACAAGGTACAGCATGGTGACTGTACTTAGTAATACTGTATTGTATACTTGGAATTTGCTAAGAGAGTAGATCAAAGGTGCTCTCACCACCCAAAAAAAGTACATGAGGAGAGGGGTATGTTAATTAGCTTGACTATTAGTAATTGTTTCACTATGTATATCAAAGTATCATGCTGTACACCTTAAATATATACCATTTTCATATTTAAAATGAAAAAAAAATTTTAAGAGAAAAATAATGTGTTTTAAATGCGACCAGAGCTGGCAGAAAGGTAAAAGGAAATCCTTGAAGGCCAGAAATAACAAAACAAAACAAATTCCAGAAAGTTATCTGGTCATTGAGCTAGAATTTGCCACGGAGGCAACTGCCTATCCCAGTCAGCAAATATTTTTCTGTAAAGGGCCGGATCATAAACATTTTAGGTTTCACAGGCCATACTGTCTCAGATGCATCCACTCAAGTGCAACTGTGGCATGAAAACATTCACAGATAACATAAATAAATAGTCATGTCTGTGTTTAAAGAAAAAAAAACTTTATATAAACAGGCAGCAGGCAGGATTTAGCCTGCAAGCCACAGTTTGACAATCCCTTCATTATAGCCTGATTTTTAGTGTCTTTCCCTCAAGAAAACAAGTCTGGTATATGACATATTTGTCCCAGGTGATAGAGTGATGTGGTGATGATCCCAATGTCTTCACATCTCCCTGTACACCTGCCTTTGGGAAGTCCCTCCCACACAGATTCTGGGCTAGGCCATGTGACCTGCTTTGATCAATGGGACCAATAGTAAATGTGACTCAGAGATTTGAAAAGTACTAGCAGAATGGTGCCTGTCCTCTCTTACTGCTCCGTATCTCTGCATCCGCCATCACATGAATTCACCCAGGCCAGTGTGTGAAGACATACGTTCCATCAACCCCATTACCCCAGGCAAGAGGAAGTGACAGCCAGCAGCAACTGCCAAATGTATGAGCGAAGCCATCAAAGATCAACTAGCCCCCAGGCAACCCACCAGTTGACTGAAATCACATGAATGAACCCAGATGAAACCAGCAGAAGAACCACCGGGCTGAGCTTAGTCTAAATTGCTGACCCACAGAATCATAAGGTAACAAATGATTGTTTTAGCGATTAAGTTTCAGGGTGATTTTTCTGCAACAAAAGCTAAATGACACATTCCGTAGGAAGTCTATTATCTTCTAAAAATATGAAGTGAAAGGCCAGCAAGTATATTTATAGAAACAGGCAAGAGAAGACTGAGAAAACACACAAAAAAATTATTTCCATTTTAAAGATCCCGTCATCTGCCAGCAGGGACGAGTCCGTCCTTGTTCCTTATGTGATAGAGCAAATTCTTCCTACCTGAGCAGACTTCTTCATAAGTAGGATTGGGAGTGTAGCCTCCTGCATAACCAACTTGAGTTGAATATACTCCTTTCAGGGTCCAGAATTTCCTTTCAGCTCCCCAGAAACAGCCCATTCCTAAGAAAAAATATGATACTGATTAGTCCTTTATCAAAAACAAGGTGGTCATTGCATATCAGAAGCCCTGTTACACTAGAAAAGAGAGGTTGTTCCTGTCATCTGGTAATCAAAAATGACTAAGATTTTATCTTTTGAAGAAGCAGAGTTTTTAAAACCTAAAAAGAATTTTATTTAAGGTTATTTTCACAGAATGTCTCTTTGCTTTAGTTGTGCAAAAACTTAGAAAGCCTCAAATTTTAATGGAGTTAGTAAAGCTATACCTTTTGAAATAACACAGCAAAAGGATAACTGCATTTGATGAATGATTTCCACACTCAGTTCATTATGGACTTGTCAAAACATAGTAGGTTGTAGGAATAGTAGAAATTTATTTAATGATCAGCATCCTGGTCGTGCTTTCTTTAAAAATTCTACCAAAGGAAGGTAACACTAAATTACTGATTTAAATGGGAAAACTTCCCCAAATCAAAACAGATTGACACAGTATTTGATTAACGATTTCATATGTGTTCAGTTTTTTAAAATGTTTAAAGTCATTAGAAACTTTCATGTGATAAATCGCTGCTCACCAAAAAGAACCGTTTTCTGAGTTCGAGTACTGAACATAATGAATAAGGAAAGAGAGACAGGGGAAGGCAGGGAAAGAGGGAACAACAAATAAAGAAACTCACAAAAATGGCATTCCATTCAACCAGGAAACATTGTGCTCACACCATTGGTTAGTTATTGGATTCCTTTGAACATATGATGAAAACTAAGAACCATCTCCCAAGGATGCACATACTTACACACATCTAAAATGCTGCATTACTTTTCCTGGGCTCCAAATAAAGAATCTTCATTTTTCTACCGAGTTTCTACACTGTCCACAACTGCTATTCTGTGGTCAATTCCTAGATGTAAACAAGATTCCTGCCTCGCTCAAGTTTTACATGGCTTTACTAAGTCATATATAATTAAGATCATAGGTAGAACAGTTGGCAAATTAATATATTCCTCCTACTTTAACAATCACTAGATTTGCTAGATTTGATGACAGAGCTAAAAGAAAAATTAGAAGTTTACTGAAATTCTTGACACTTGTTAATATACTACTTTAAGAATTCAGAGCAACAACCAAAAAGAAATGTGAATGATGTTATATATTATAAAAAATATATTTGCTCAACTGTGATAAGAAACATACTAACCTATAGTAGGTTAACAGTTAAAAAATATGATAGAGCCAAATGATGAAGTTTAATGCACTAAAAAAATTACTATTGTGATAACAATGCAATATGGAAATATGTATATAATTATATCATAATTACCTAAGGCTAAATTTAAAAGGGAAAATCACAGTTATATGCATGTTTTTATCACAAAACTATGCAAAAAATTCATACCAAAATAGACTAGAAAGAAATATATAAAATCATAATCATGATTATATTATAGCGGTGAGAATATACAAATATTTTTTTCATTTTTCAAGTTTGTATGTAATAGATTTACATTACTTTATTTTATTATTTTTTTCAGAAGCCAGGAATAGATTTTTTTTTTTTTTTAGCTGTGTTGGGTCTTCATTGCTGCGCGCGGGCTTTCTCTAATTGCGGTGAGCGGGGGCTACTCTTCATTGTGGTGCACAGGCTTCTTATTGCAGTGGCTTCTCTTGTTGCAGAGCATGGGCTCTAGGCGCACAGGCTTCAGTAGTTGTGGCACGTGAGCTCAGTAGTTGTGGCTCACGGGCTCTAGAGCACGGGCTCTAGAGCACAGGCTCTGTAGTTGTGGTGCACGGGCTCAGTTGCACCGCGGCATGTGGGATCTTCCTGGAACAGGGCTCGAACCCGTGTCCCCTGCATTGGCAGGTGGATTCTTAACCACTGCGCCACCAGGGAAGTCCCTACATTACTTTAAGAACAACAAATACATACAATTTTTAAGGGAAAGAAAAAAATTCAAGGAAAAACATAAGCATATGCATTGTTCAAGTTACACACCACTAGATACCATTTTTCCTGTTTACAAGTGAATTGTTTGCTGCTAGTGAATATAACTAAATATTTACTGAGTATTTACTAAAATTGACTATCCTCAAGTCTCTGAAACAAGGATTCACTGCTAATTTTACTTCCCTGCATTCCTGGGATGAGGGAATTATATTAGTCAGGGTTCTCCAAAGGAACAGAACCAACAGGATTTATACAAATATATATATACAGAGAGATTCATTATGATGAATTGGCTCCCACAGTTATGGAGGCTGAGGAGTCCCATGAGCTACAGTCTGCAAGCTGGAGGCCCAGGAAAGGTGGTACTATAATTCTAGTCCAAACCTGAAAGCCTGAGAACCAATGATGTGAATCCCAGTCTAAGTCTGAAGGCCTGATAACCAGGAGCACTGACGCTCAAGGACAGGAGGAGATGGGTGTCCCAGCTCAAGCAAAGAGAGTGAATTCACCTTCCCTCTGCCATTTGGTTCTGTGCAGACCTTCAATGGTTTGGATGATGCCCACCCGCACTGGTGAGGTTGATTTACTCAGTGTACTGATTCAAATGCTAATCTCTTCCAGAAACGCTCACAGACACACCCAGAAATGATGTTTTACCAGCTTTCTGGGCATCCCTTAGCCAAGTCAAGTCGACACATAAAATTAACCATCACAGGAATGATGACAGGGAATCTCTGGAGAAGGACAGGTAGAAAAGGAGCTGCGCAGCATTACTGAACATAAAAGGCCACAAAGGCATCCAGGAGCTGTGCAGTGTGCCAAGCTGAGGCACCATAGCCCCTGAAGTGCAGAAACTGAGGAGTTCACCGAATAAAATATTTCTGTATCTCACAGCGACTAACAGTGATGGTACTGAAGAGAACTGCACGCCTTCAGTATTCTCCACACACGGTATATAATGGGCTATTTTAGCAACCAGCCTATCCTGACCATTGTCTATAGTACCACACAGACGGCCCCAGAGTCCATATCTTTTACGTCTTCACTACACCCTCGTGATATAAAACTTAAAATGACCAAACAAAAATTTATTGCAGGTAGAGAGATATTTAACCCCCTTTTATGTTTAATAAGAATCAAGATAAGACCTCTGATAGCAGGGAGAATGAACTAGCTCCAGCTGGACAAAGGTCTTCAAGGGGGCCCATGTGTGGCTGAAATAATCCTCCAGGGAACTGTTATACAACGAATGTCAAAATTTTTAGAAAGGTACTTAACTTAGGATAAGCAGTAGCTCTAAGAATAAAACTCCTCCCTGAAGCAATCAGATGTTTAATCTAGTGGCTTCCAGTATAACCTAAGCATTCTTTTATTTGGCTTCGAGTGTGTGTGTGTTTAAACAAAGCAAGGTTTATTAATGGCAGAATTTCTCAGAATTTACCGTAGTCTAGTAAACAACATGAATAGCATCAAAGAAGATGTAGTGGGCACTATTTTATTTAAAATATTTTATATTTTAACCTTTTATTATAAAGTAAAACAGATACAGAAAAACCACACAAAACAGATGCAAAATTCAATGTCTATTATTACTCAAATGGCCTACTAACCACCACCCAGGTCAAGATTTAGAACTTTGCCACCCACCCCAGAAATCCCTCCTTGTATGACACCACAGTCACAACTCCCTTCCTCCCCCCAAAACTAACCACTGTCTGAATTTTATCATATTCACTTCCTTATGTTTCTTTATATTTTTATCATTCAAGTTATCCATCCTGATACTATACTTTGGTCTTGCTCATTTTAAAAAATCTGATTATGTCTTTAAAGTTCTTTCAATTGACAGGTTCCCTCTCCATTCTTCTCCTTTTAATTTATCTATTGAAGAAAACATGAGCCCCTTGACCTGCAGAATTTCCCACAGTGTGGATTTTGCCAATTGCATTCTTGTGGTGCAATTCAACTTATTCCTCTATCCTCAATATTTCCTGCAAATTTGCTGCTGGATCCAGAGGCGTGATCAACCTCAGATTTCATCCTTTGGCAAAACTATAGGTGGTACTGTGTAATTTTTTAAACTTTTTAAAAGTTTTTTTCCAGCTTTATTGGTATATAATTGACATATGACATTTATAACACCATCACATATTTGACACACATATATACTGTGAAATAATTAAAACAATAAGGTTAGTTAACACAGTTATCACCTCACACAATTACAATGTTTTGTAGTGAGAATATTTAAAATCTACTCTCTTAGCAACTGTCAACTATGAAGTACAGTATCATTAACTATAGTCACCATGATGAAAATTAGATCCCCAGAACTTATTCATCTTATAACTGGAAGTTTGTAAACAATTCCCCCAACAACCTCTGGAAACCACCATTCTACTCTCTGTTCTACGAATTTGTCTGTTTTCTTAGCTTCTAATGTAAGTGAAATTATACAGTGAATTATACAGTAAGTGAAATTATGACTTATTTCATTTAGGATAATGCCCTAAAGGTCTACCCACATTGTCACAAATGACAGAATTCCTTTTTTTTATGGCTAATATTACATTATGTGTTGTGTATATATACACGCACACACATACATATACATATTTATATACACATCAATAGCACACCATCCTTATCCATTAGTCTGTTAATAGCCATTTAGGTTGTTTCCATCTCTTGGCTGTGGCTGATAATGCTGGAATGAACATGGGAGTGCAGATATCTCTTCGAGATACTGATTTCATTTCCTTTGGATATATACCCAGAAGTGGGATTGCTTGATTATTCAGTAGTTCTATTTCTAATTTCTGAGGAACCTCCATTCTGTTTTCCATAATGGCTTTACCTACTTACATTCCCACCAACAGTGCACTAGGGTTCCCTTTTCTCCACATCCTTGCCATCCTTGTTATCTTTTGCCTTTTCAGCAGTAGCCATTCTAACAGATGTGAAGTGATATCTCACTGTGGGTTTGATTTGCATTTCCCTGATGATCAGTGATGTTGAGCATCTTTTCATGTACTTGACCATTTGTAAGTCTTCTTAGAAAAATGTCTATTCAGGTCCTCTGCCATTTTCAATCAAATGATTTGGAGGGTTTTTTTTTGAGGGAGGGTTATTGAATTGTATGAGTTCCCAATATATTTTGTATATTAACCCCTTATCTGATACATGGTTTGCAAATATTTTCTCCATTCCATTGCTTCTTCATTCTGCTGTTTCTGTGGCTGTGCATAAGCTTTTTAGCTTGATGTAATGTCACTTGTTTATTTTTGCTTTGTTGCTTGTGCTCTTGGTGTCATATCCAAAATATCGTTGCCAAGGCCAATGTCAAGGAGCTTTTTTTCTCTCTGTTTCCTTCTAGGAGTTCTATGGTTTCAGATCTTTACATTCAAGTCTTCAATTCATTTCAAGTTAATTTTTCTGAGTGGTGTGAGATAGGGGTCCATTTTTTTGTATGTGAATATCCATTTCTCTCAACATCATTTATTTAATAGATTTTTCCCCACTGAGTATTCTTGGCTCCATTGTCAAGCGTTAGTTGACCATATATGCTTGAATTTATTTTCAGGCTCTCTATTCTATTCTATTCTATTCTATTTCATTCGTCTATGTGTCTGTTTTTATTGCAGTAACATATTGTTTTGATTACTATAGTTTTGTAGTATAATTTGAAATCAGGAAGTGTGATGCCTTCAGCTTTGCTCTTCTTTCTCAAAATTGATTTGGCTCTTTGGGATCTTTTTTGGTTCCATACACATTTTAGGATTATTTTTTCTATTTCTGTAAAAAAATTCCATTGGAATTTTGATATTGGGTTTAATGTGGAATTACATTTAATCTATAGAATGGCCTTGGGTAGTATGGACATTTTAACAATATTAATCTTTCCAATCCATGAACATGAGATATCTTTCCTCTTATTTGTGTCTTCTTCAATTTCTTTCATCAATGTCTTATAGTTTACAGTGTAAATATTTGTCACTTCCTTGGGTAAATTTATTCCTGATTATTTTATTGCTTTTGAGGCTATTGTGAGTAAGATTGCTTTCTCTATTTCTCTTTCAGATATTTCATTTTTACTGTATGGAAATGCAATTGATTTTCATATGTTGCATTACTGTAACTTTACTGGATTCATTGATTACTTTTAACAGTTTTTTGGTGAAGTCTTTAGGGTATTCTATATATAAGATCATGTCATCAACAGACAATTTTACTTCTTCCTTTCTGATAGGGTACCTTTAATTTCCATTTCTTGCCTAATTGCTCTGGATAAGATTTCCAGTATTATGTTGAATAGGAGTACAGAGAGTATCTTCTTTCTGATCCAAATAGAAAAGCTTTCAGCTTTTCACCACTGACTATGACGTTATCTGTGGGTCTGTCATATTTGGCTTTTATTACATTGAAGTATGTTTCTCCTATACCTCTCAAATTTGTTTGAGAGCTTTTGTCATGAAAGGGTGTTGAATTTTGGCAAGCAATTTCTCTGCATCTATTGAGAGTCATGATTTTTATCCTTCATTCTATTAATCTGGTATATCTCATTTACTGATTTGCAGCTGTTGACCCATCCTTGCATCCCAGGGATAAATCCTGCTTGATCATGGTGTGGTGATCCTTCCAATGTGCTGTTGAATTTGATTTGCTAATATTTTGTTGAGAATTTTTGCATCTACATTATTCAGTGATCCTGGCTTGTAGTTTTCTTCTCTTGTAGCATCTTTATCTGCCTTTTATATCAGGGTAATGCTGGCCTCATAAAATTAGTTTGAGACTGTCCCCCCCTCTTCAGTTTTTTTGGAAGAGTCTGAGGACTAGCGTTAATTCTTCTTTAAATGTTTGGCAGAATTTGCCAGTGAAGATATCTGGTCCTGGGTCTTTTTGAGGGGATAGGATTTTTTTATTACCATCTCAGTCTCCTTAATTGGTTTGCTCAGGTTTTCTGTCTTCATGATTCAGTCTTGGTGGGTTGTATGTTTCTAGGCACTTATCCATTTCTTCTAGGTTATCCAATTTGTTGGTGTATACTTTTTCACAGCAGTCTTTTTTTCTTTTTGTAAACAATTTTTTTTATTAGTTTCTGCTTTATAACAAAGTGAATCAGTCATACATATACATCTGTTCCCACATCCCTTCCCTCCTGCGTCTCCCTCCCTCCCACCCTCCCCATCCCACCCCTTCAGGCAGTCACAAAGCACCAAGCTGATCTCCCTGTGCTCTGCAGCTCACAGCAGTCTTTTATGATCCTTTGTATTTCTGTGGTATCAGTTGTAATGTCTCATTTATAGTTTTGTTTATTTGAGTCCTCTCTCCTTTATTCTTGGTTAGTCTAGCTAAAGGTTTATCAATTCTGTTTATCTTTTTCAAAAAACCAACTCTTAGTTTCAATGATTTTTTTCTGTTTTCTTTCTAGTCTTGATTTCATTTACTTCTGCTGTGATCTTTATTATTTCCTTCCTTCTGGTAACTTTGGGCTTAGATTATTCTTTTTCTAAATCCTTAAGGTGTAAAGTAAGGTTGTCTATTAGAGATATTTCTTTTTCTTCAATGTATGCATTTATCACTATAAGCTTCCCTCTTGGGAATGTTTTTACTGCATCCTATAAGTTTTGGTATTTGTGTTTTCATTTTCATTTGTCTCAAAATACTTTCTTGAATTCCCTTTTGATTTCTTCTTTAACTCAGGAGTGTATAGTTTGATTTCCACTACTTTTGAATATTTCAGTTTTCCTCCTGTTATTTATTTCCACTTTCATACCATTGTGTTTGGAAAACATACTAGATGTGATTTCAGTTTTCTTAAATTTGTTAAGGCTTGCTTTGTGGCCTAATATATAATCGATCCTGGAGAATATTCCATGTGTGCTTGCAAAGAATGTGTATTCTGGTGCTGTTGGATGGAATATTCTGTATATGTCTGTCAGGTATATTTAGTTTCTAGTGTTATTCAGACCTACTGTTTCCTTATTGATTTTCTGTCTGGGTGATCTACCGGATGTTAAAAGAGGGGTATTGACGTCTACTACTATTATTTTATTGCTGCCTATTTCTCCCTTCAGTTCTGTTAATATTTGCCTTAAATATTTAGATGTTCCAATGCTGGATACATATATTTACAATTGTTATATCCTCTTGATGAATTAATCCCTTTGTCACTGTGTAGTCACCTTCTTTGTCTCTTGTGACCAATTTTGAACGAAAGTTTATTTTATCTGATATAAGTATAGTCACTCCTGTTATCTGTTGGTTACCATTTGCATGGAGTATCTTTTTCCATCCCTTTGCTTTCTACCTATGTGTACTTAAAGCTACTGTGAGTCTCTTACAGGCAGCATATTGTTGAATACTGTTTTTTTTAAATCCATTCAGCCACTATGTGTCTTTTGAATGAAGAATTTAGTTCATTTATGTTTAAAGTAATTATTCATAGGTAAGAACTTTCTCTTGCCATTTTACTCATTATTTTCTGACTGCCTATTTTTTTACTTCCTTCTTTCTTTTTCCTCTCTTACTATCTTCCTTTATAATTTGTCTTTTGTAATGGTATTCTTTAATACCTTTGTCTTTTGTGTAACTACTATAGGTTTTTTCCTTTGTGGTTACCATAAGGCTTATATTAAACATCTTATAGATATAATAGTCTATTTTAAGCTGATAACAGCTTCGATTACATACAAAAACTCTATACTTTTACTTCTCTTTCCCTCACATTTTATGCTATTGATGTCACACTTTACATTTTTTATATTGCTCATCTGTTAATACGTTACTACAGCTATAGTTATTTTTAATATTATTGGTTTTTAACTTTTCTACTAGAGTTAAAGTGATTTACACACCTCCATTACAGAATTAGGGTGTTCTGCATTTGATTGCATTTTAATCTTTACCAGTCAGTTTTATACTTTTATATATTTTCACGTTGTTTACTTAGCATCCTTTCATTTCGACTTGAAGAACTCTCTTAACATTTCTTCTAAGGTAGGTCTAGTGGTGATGAACTCCCATAGCTTTTGTTTATCTGGGAATGTCTTTAACTCTTCTTCATTTCTGAAGGACAGTTTTGTTTGGTATAGTATTCTTACCTGGCAGTTTTTTCTTTCAGCACTTTGAATATACCATCCCACCACCTACTGGTCTGCAAGGTTTCTGCAGAGAAATCCACTGATAGCCTCATGGAGACCCCCTTGCACAGGACAAGTCATTTTTCTCTTGCTGCTTTCAAAATTCTACCCTTGTCTTTGGTTTTTAACATTTTAATTACAATGTATCTCAGAGTAATGTTCTTTCGGTTGATCCTGCTTGGGGTCCTTTGAGCTTCCTATACTTGCGTGTCATTATCATTTCCAAGACTTGCAAAGTTTTCAGCTATTATTTCTTTAAATAATCTTTTCCCTCCTTTCTCTCTCTCTTCTCCTTCTAGGACTCCCATGATAGAAATTTTCAAACACTTGAGGGTATCACATAATTTACATAAGTTTTCTTCACTCTTTTTCATTCTTTGTCCTTTTTGTTCCTCTAACTAGCTAATTTCAAATGATTTGTCTTTACGTTCACTGATTCATTCTTCTACATGAACAAATCTGTTGTTGAAGTTCTCTACTGAGCTTCAACATTCCATTGTATTCTTCAGCTCCAATAATTCTGTTTAGCTCTTTTTATGGTTTTATTTCTTCATTAAACGTTTCACTTTATTCATGCATCATTTTCTTGATTTTGTTTAGTTGTCTACTTGTGTTCTCTTGCATTTCATTCAATTTCTTTAAGACGATTATTTTGAATTCCTTGTCAGGCAAAGCACAGATCTCCGTTTCTTTGCCTTTGGAGCTGTATTCGTTTCTTTTGGCAGTGTCATATTTGCCTGATTCTTCATGATCCATGTAGCCTTGCATTAGTGTCTGTGCATTTTTCAAAATTTTATTTTATTGAAGTATAGTTGATTTACAATGTGTTAATTCCTGCTGTACAGCAAAGTGATTCAGTTATACATATATATACATTCTAGGGTCTGTGCATTTGAAGGAGCAAACACTTCTTCCAGTCTTTACAGACTGGTTTCTATGTTTTTTGATCAGGAAGCACATAATGTCTGGCCATCTCTCTTTTTGTGATGTTAGCATCTACTGATGCTCAATGCTTAGGTGTGTTAATTCCTTGAGAGCTGCAAAATGGTGATTTTCAATTCTCTCACTTCTTTTTCATTCATTAGTTGAAATACCTTTATAATGAAAAGCTTCCCCATAACTATTATTTTGTTACTCAGTGGTACAGTTCATAAAATAAAGGGAAGATAAATGTTGAATTATGTCTATTGACTTAGCAGTCTTCAAGATGATGAACTTGCCCAATCCAAGGTTGACCATTTTTTTTTAAGATTTTTTTTTTTTAATTTATGGCTGTATAGGGTCTTTGTTGCTGTGCACAGGCTATGTCTAGTTGCGGCAAGCAGGAGCTACTCTTTGTTGCAGTGCACAGGCTTCTCATTGCATGGCTTCTCTTGTTGTGAAGCAAGGGCTCTAGGTGCACAGGCTTCAGTAGTTGTGGCACACAGGCTCAGTAGTTGTGGCTCATGGGTTCTAGAGTGCAGGTTCAGTAGTTGTAGCACACAGGCTTAGTTGCTCCACGGCATGTGGGATCTTCCCAGACCAGGGCTTGAACCCGTGTGCCCTACACTGGCAGGCAGATTCTTAACCACTGTGCCACCAGCGAAGTCTGACCAATTAGTTTTTAAAATATCATTATAACTGCATTTATTTAAACATATTTGATATGTTTCACCCTTTCAATTACCCCTCTCTTGTAAGCTCTACCTGTCATATCTTTGGCTAGGGAGAGCCTCTTCAAATTGTCTCCTGAGTCCCTTTTGAAATACTCTCAATAGTGTCTTATTGCTTCCTTGCTATCTGGTATGACAGGATATTCCAGGCTTGTATATTTCCTACCCCATGTCTGGAATCAGCCATTTCTCCAAGAAGGCTCGTTTCTTTAAATGAGAATAGGTACCTCAAGACCATCACTTGGGTACTAGTGATACTTACTGCAGAGTGCCCAGCTATGAGACCATGTGGCTAAAACTGCCCATCAAAATCTAAGTCTTGTCAGACCCACCAAATCATAATGTCAAAAGAGTGCAACAGCAATCCATCACAAGATAGAAGCTGTGCGTCTGGAATCATACAGAAGCAGGACCAGGTGGTCTTGTAGGGATAAGTAGCCAGACTCCCACAGCGTCCACCAGGGTTGCACCAAAACCACTCCCTCAGTTCACACCTATGGATGTAAGGGGATACTATACAACCAGCTGAAGGACAAGAAAAAGGCTGGATTTTGGTTTATAAATGGTTGGCTTACTATGTACAGATGCAAGCCAAAAATTCATAGCAGCCACACTGTAGTCTCACTCAGGAGTGGCCATAATAAATAGTGATAAAGGAAAATCCTCCCAACTGGTGACCTTCAAACAGTGCACCAGTTGCCCACTTCATGTGGAAGGAAAATAGCCCAACTTTAGAAATCAAGCCTTTAGAAAATGGCTTGGCTGGCTAGTGAGAATCCAGAAGCAAAAATACTGAAAGGGCAGGAACAAGGAAATCTGAGGTAGAAACATGTGGATGGACATAGGAGTGAGTATGTGCTATGAAGATATCTGCATCACTTGTTAAAGCCAGTCGGCGGGCATCCACCAAGAAAGAGGCACTAAACAACAAAGCTGACAAAGTGACCTGGGTTTGTTGGTCAGCCTGGTCAGCCTGTTCCACTGGCCACCCCAGTACTGGCATGATGGGCGCAGGAACAAAGTGGCCATGGTGGCAGAGATGGAGTCAACATTGGCACAACAGTGGACTCCCACTTACCAAGTTTTATCCACTGTTGCCATCACCAAATATCAACTCCAAGCATCTGGTACAGCACCATTTCTCAAGGGGAACAACCAACCACTAGATGGCAAAGGGGAAACGCTGGGTTCCTTCCATGCTGAAAGGGCCAGTGGTTTGTTCTCACAGTAACAGACATATTCCAAGCGTGGGTTTCAGTTTCCTGCTTTCAGAATCTCAGCCAACTACTGTTACATATAACACTGTTTCAGACCAGGAGACCAGGTTTCCAGCACAAAAGATGCAGCAATGAACCCATGACTACAGTTTCCACCTGTCTTATTATATACCACACCATCCAGAAGCTGCCGTTCTGATTAAGCACCGGAACATCCCCGAGGCACAGTTGCAGCACCAGTTCAGGGACAATTCTCTGTGAGGGTACAGTGCTATCTTTTGGAACACTAAATATGCAGTGAATCAATGACCCCAAAGATACTGGGGCACTGTGTCCCAAAAAAGAAAAATACACGTATTAGAAAAAAGGGGTGAAAACAGGATTGGCTCCACTTACCATGATTCCTAATGACCCATTGGGAGACTTTGTACTTCCTGTCCTAGAACTCTTGGCTCTGTAGATAGAGTTAGAGGTCCTGGTCCCCACAAGGGTACAGGTTCATCAGGGGACACAGCAAGAGTCCACTGAATTATATGCTGCTGCTGTTGCCTAGGCACTCTGGCTCCTTGCGTCCAGGGATAAGCGAGCAAAGAGAGCTTGCCAGGTGGAACGGACCCACAAGCAGTGTAGGAGATCTCTCTTGGGCCTTGAAAACAGTTGGTGTTACAAGTTATATAAATTTTAGCCAATGAGATGTTTCAGAATTTTACCTCATTGTGATTTTAACATATACTTGGCTAATTACCAGTAAGGTTAAGCATCTTTTCATATTGTATACTGGCCATTCATGCTTTCTCTTTTGTAAATTGCTTTTGTCCATTTTTCTATTAGCTTATTATATTTTTCTTGTTGATTTGTTGGAGTTTTTATATATTCAGAACACTAATTCTTTTGTCAATTTTATGTTTGCATATATCATCTTGTATCTGATGTGCCTTTCACCTTCATTTATGATGCCTATTGTCATGCAAGTATTTTAAATTTTAATTGTGGCTAGATTTCTCTATATTTTCCTTTATAATTTGTGCTTTTTGTATATAATGCATAAGAACTCTTTCTACACATTAAAGTCATAAAGATAGTATCCTATATTTTCAGAACTTTTAAAGTTTTGATCTTCATTTTAGGTTGCTAATCCATCTGGAAATAATTTTTTGTGTAGGGTATATAGTAGGAATTCAATTTATTTTTTTCTATATGGATAACCAAGTATCCAAAATAAATTATTATTTATTAAATAATTTATTACTTCCTTACTTATCTCTAATGTCATCTCTATCCTATATCATTATGAATGATCCTGTTTCTGGGCTATCTGTTATATTCCATTCATTTGTCTGTTCCTGTACTAATAACACACTGCTCTTCATTCATGTATTCAACAAATATTTATTCATTGCCTACCACGTGCCAAGAAGTGCTCTCGGCACATGGAATACACGAGTGAACAAAACAAAGATCCTAACCTCTTACAGAGCTTACACTCTAGTGGCAAAAGACAAATAATATACACTAAAAATAAGAAATAAGCACACGATATAGCAAGTAAGAGAGGTAAAGAGCTATTAAAAAAAAGAAAAGAAAAGAAAAGTGGAACAGAGTCAGAGGGATCAGGAGTGCTGGGGAAGGTGCAATATTAAATAAGGTCTTGGGGTGGACCTCAAAGAGATGGTGACTTCAATAAAGACTTGAAGGCAGTAAGGAGGTCGCCCATTCAGTTATCTGGGGTACGCAGTGTTCCAGGCAGAGAATAAGCATCACTACAAAGGCACCAAGAACATGCCTGCTATGTTTAAGTGGCAGGAAAGAAGCCAGGATGGCTTGGGTGGAGTGAGCAGGGGGAAGCAGTGGGACACAGATCAGGTAAGCCGGATCGTGTAGGGCCTTGGGGGCTACTGTGAGGACTTTGGATTTTACTCTGAGTGAAATGAATAGCCACGGTTGAGTTCTGGGCAGGAGAGGGGAATGACATAACTCACGTTTTACAAGGTTCACTCTGGCTGTTCTCTGTTGAGAACAGACTGGAGTGGACTAACCGCAGAAGCAGGGAATGCTTAGGAAGCTACTGCTATAGCCCAAGTGAGAGATGCTGATGGGTCAGACCTGGAAAGAGCAGGGGAAGTCACAAGTCATGATCAGGTGTGGGATACGTTCTGTAGAACCAAAAGGATTTCCTGACAGATCGGAAGCAGGCTTTGAGAGAAACAGAGAGACAAGGATGATTCTAACTGATTTTAACAGTTTTATATCTCCCTGTCCCATTATTATTCTCCTTCTTTTATCTCACTTTATTGCATTGGCTAGGACCTTCCACACAATGCTGAATAACAGGGGTGATGGTGGGAAGCCCTGTCTCTTCCTAATGTTAGAGAGAATGCTCCAATAAGGATGAGGTTTGCTGTAGGTTTTCAGCAGATACTCTTTTTCAGGTTAGGAAAGTTTCCTTCCATTCCTAGTTGTAAAGAAAGAGCTTTTTGCCATGAATGAGATTTGAGTTTTAACAATGCTTGCATTCTTTTGAGATGACCATAGGGTTTCCAAATCCTGTAATCTCTTAAAGTAATATATTACTTTTATAAATTTTTCTGAACCATCCTTCAGTAAACTTTACCTACTCATAATGCATTTTAATATTGAAGAATTACTTTTCCTAATATGTTATTTCAATTTTTTTCATTTATGTTCATAAGGAAAATACGTCATAATTTTATTTCCTTATACTATCTTGTCCAGAATTAGAATCAAGGTTATATTGGCCTCATAAAATGGACTGGTTAACATTTCTTTTTTTCTTTTTTCTTTTTCTTCTATGTAATGTTGCATTAGAAAAATTTATTTGTTCCTTGGAGTTACAATAAACTTTCTGAACCACCTAGACCTTGTGTCTTTGGAGAGGAGAAGGCAGGGATGAGGAAAAACTGTCTCATTGTTATGGGTTTATTCAAGTTTTCCTATTTCTATTTCTGTTTTTAGACGTTTTCATTACAGAACAAATCTTGGCTTTCACTGATCCTCTTTTTTTTTTGGTTCATTTTCTATGTCTGCTTTTTCTTTATGGTTATCCTGTTGTACAGTTTACTTTTATTCTGTTCCTTTCCTACTTTCTTGATATGAATACTCAGCTTATTTAATTTTCAAGTGTTCTTGTTCTTTGATAAATGTATTTAAGGCTATATATTTTCCTCTAAGTTTTGCTTTAAATATATCCCACATATTTAAATATGCAGTACTTTCCTCATGATTCTTTTCTAAATATTTTATAATTTCCAAGTTACTTCCTTTTAACTCAAGGATTAGTTAAGGGTGTACAATTTAGTTTCCAAATATATGGCCTGTTTCTTATACTAGCTTTCCATTTTGATGCATTGTACTTAGAGAACATGGTCTTCATTGTGTTCTTTTGAAATCTGTTGAGACTTATTTTACGGCCTACTGCAAGAGACAGGTGAACCTTGGAGTCCTGGAGCATAAGAGGTGTCTTTTACAGAATATAACCAAATGGTTCTTTAAAGAATATTTTATCCCAAGGTTATACTGATGCTAACGGTCTGTAGACTACAATCGTTAAAACTTGTTACTTCATAAAAATTTTCCAAAACTCCTGCTGGATTTTTTAAAATTTAGAGTTACCTTTAGATTCCTGCATTTATACTCAAACTTTTTACCTGTCATTTCTCATGAATATTATCTGTGGCTATGGGACTTTTTAACACTTTTGGGAATTAGTTTATTTTCCCTTAGCATTTATGATACTCAGCTGAAATCTTCAGAAAGAACTTTAAAGAAACTTCAAATTTTCAGAAAGCCCTTTGCATTCACACTGCAATTTTTGACCTGTCAGTAAAGATCTGTGATTTTTTTTTTTTTTTTTTTTTACTGTGTTAATAGTAAGTTTAATTCTACTCGATTAGAATTATAAGGGAGCCTGGATTTATTCTTCTTTAATACAAAGTGTTGGCTTTTTCCTCTTCAAAACTCTTACTGTGGTGCTGTAATAGCTTTAAGGTTCCACTTAAATAGATTTTTTTTTTAATTTATTTATTTATTTATTTATTTTTTAATTTTTTGCCTTATAACAAATTTAATCAGTTATACATATACATATGTTTCCATATCCCCTCCCTTTTGCGTCTCCCTCCCACCCTCCCTATCCCACCCCTCCAGGCGGTCACAAAGCACCAAGCTGATCTCCCTGTGCTATGCGGCTGCTTCCCACTAGCTATCTACCTTACGTTTGGTAGTGTATATATGTCCATGCCACTCTTTCACTTTGTCACAGCTTGCCCTTCCACCTCCCCATATCCTCAAGTCCATTCTCTAGTAGGTCTGTGTCTTTATTCCTGTCTTACCCCTATGTTCTTCATGACATTTTTTTTTTCTTAAAGTCCATATATATGTGTTAGCATACAGTATTTGTCTTTCTCTTTCTGACTTACTTCACTCTGTATGACAGACTCTAGGTCTATCCACCTCATTATAAATAGCTCAATTTCATTTCTTTTTATGGCTGAGTAATATTCCATTGTATATATGTGCCACATCTTCTTTATCCATTCATCCGATGATGGACACTTAGGTTGTTTCCATCTCCGGGCTATTGTAAATAGGGCTGCTATGAACATTTTGGTACATGTCTCTTTTTGAATTATGGTTTTCTCGGGGTATATGCCCAGTAGTGGGATTGCTGGGTCATATGGTAGTTCTATTTGTAGTTTTTTAAGGAACCTCCATACCGTTCTCCATAGCGGCTGTACCAATTCACATTCCCACCAGCAGTGCAAGAGTGTTCCCTTTTTTCCACACCCTCTCCAGCATTTATTGTTTCTAGATTTTTTGATGATGGCCATTCTGACTGGTGTGAGATGATATCTCATTGTAGTTTTGATTTGCATTTCTCTAATGAGTAAAGATGTTGAGCATCCTTTCATGTGTTTGTTGGCAGTCTGTATATCTTCTGTGGAGAAATGTCTATTTAGGTCTTCTGCCCATTTTTGGATTGGGTTGTTTGTTTTTTTGTTATTGAGCTGCATGAGCTGCTTATAAATTTTGGAGATTAATCCTTTGTCAGTTGCTTCATTTGCAAATATTTTCTCCCATTCTGAGGGCTGTCTTTTGGTCTTGTTTATGGTTTCCTTTGCTGTGCAAAAGCTTTGAAGTTTCATTAGGTCCCATGTGTTTATTTTTGTCTTTATTTCCATTTCTCTAGGAGGTGGGTCCAAAAGGATCTTGCTGTGATTTATGTCATAGAGTGTTCTGCCTATGTTTTCCTCTAAGAGTTTGATAGTGTCTGGCCTTACATTTAGGTCTTTAATCCATTTTGAGCTTATTTTTGTGTATGGTGTTAGGGAGTGATCTAATCTCATACTTTTACATGTCCCTATCCAGTTTTCCCAGCACCACTTATTGAAGAGACTGTCCTTTCTCCACTGTACATTCCTGCCTCCTTTATCAAAGATAAGGTGACCATATGTCCGTGGGTTTAACTCTGGGCTTTCTATCCTGTTCCATTGATCTATCTTTCTGTTTTTGTGCCAGTACCATACTGTCTTGATGACTGTAGCTTTGTAGTATAGTCTGAAGTCAGGGAGCCTGATTCCTCCAG
This sequence comes from Mesoplodon mirus, assembly GCF_964341445.2. Classification (NCBI taxonomy): domain Eukaryota; kingdom Metazoa; phylum Chordata; class Mammalia; order Artiodactyla; family Ziphiidae; genus Mesoplodon; species Mesoplodon mirus. The sequence continues at coordinate 224,079,197 of NC_138976.1, read as the reverse complement.
CTCCATTTTTCGTTCTCAAGATTGCTTTGGCTATTCGGGGTCTTTTGTGTTTCCATACAAATTGTGAAATTTTTTGTTCTAGTTCTGTGAAAAATGCCAGTGGTAGTTTGATAGGGATTGCATTGAATCTGTAGATTGCTTTGGGTAGTAGAGTCATTTTCACAATGTTGATTCTTCCAATCCAAGAACATGGTACATCTCTCCATCTATTTGTATCATCTTTAATTTCTTTCATCAGTGTCTTATAATTTTCTGCATACAGGTCTTTTGTCTCCTTAGGTAGGTTTATTCCTAGATATTTTATTCTTTTTGTTGCAATGGTAAATGGGAGTGTTTCCTTGATTTCACTTTCAGATTTTTCATCATTAGTATATAGGAATGCCAGAGATTTCTGTGCATTAATTTTGTATCCTGCAACTTGACCAAATTCATTGATTAACTCTAGTAGTTTTCTGGTAGCATCTTTAGGATTCTCTATGTATAGTATCATGTCATCTGCAAACAGTGACAGCTTTACTTCTTCTTTTCCAATTTGGATTCCTTTTATTTCCTTTTCTTCTCTGATTGCTGTGGCTAAAACTTCCAAAACTATGTTGAATAAGAGTGGTGAGAGTGGGCAACCTTGTCTTGTTCCTGATCTTAGTGGAAATGGTTTCAGTGTTTCACCATTGAGGATGATGCTGGCTGTGGGTTTGTCATATATGGCCTTTATTATGTTGAGGAAAGTTCCCTCTATGCCTACTTTCTGCAGGGTTTTTATCATAAATGGGTGTTGAATTTTGTTGAAAGCTTTCTCTGCATCAATTGAGATGATCATATGGTTTTTCTCCTTCAGTTTGTTAATATGGTGTATCACGTTGATTGATTTGCGTATATTGAAGAATCCTTGCATTCCTGGAATAAACCCCACTTGATCATGGTGTATGATCCTTTTAATGTGCTGTTGGATTCTGTTTGCTAGTATTTTGTTGAGGATTTTTGCATCTATGTTCATCAGTGATATTGGTCTGTAGTTTTCTTTCTTTGTGACATCCTTGTCTGGTTTTGGTATCAAGGTGATGGTGGCCTCGTAGAATGAGTTTGGGAGTGTTCCTCCCTCTGCTATATTTTGGAAGAGTTTGAGAAGGATAGGTGTTAGCTCTTCTCTAAATGCTTGATAGAATTCGCCTGTGAAGCCATCTGGTCCTGGGCTTTTGTTTGTTGGAAGATTTTTTATCACAGTTTCAATTTCAGTGCTTGTGATTGGTCTGTTCATATTTTCTATTTCTTCCTGATTCAGTCTTGGCAGTTTGTGCATTTCTAAGAATTTGTCCATTTCTTCCAGGTTGTCCATTTTATTGGCATAGAGTTGCTTATAGTAATCTCTCATGATCTTTTGTATTTCTGCAGTGTCAGTTGTTACTTCTCCTTTTTCATTTCTAATTCTATTGATTTGAGTCTTCTCCCTTTTTTTCTTGATGAGTCTGGCTAATGGTTTATCAATTTTGTTTATCTTCTCAAAGAACCAGCTTTTAGTTTTATTGATCTTTGCTATCGTTTCCTTCATTTCTTTTTCATTTATTTCTGATCTGATTTTTATGATTTCTTTCCTTCTGCTAACTTTGGGATGTTTTTGTTCTTCTTTCTCTAATTGCTTTAGGTGCAAGGTTAGGTTGTTTATTCGAGATGTTTCCTGTTTCTTAAGGTGGGATTGTATTGCTATAAACTTCCCTCTTAGAACTGCTTTTGCTGCATCCCATAGGTTTTGGGTCGTCGTGTCTCCGTTGTCATTTGTTTCTAGGTATGTTTTGATTTCCTCTTTGATTTCTGCAGTGATCACTTCGTTATTAAGTAGTGTAGTCTTTAGCCTCCATGTGTTTGTATTTTTTACAGATCTTTTCCTGTAATTGATATCTAGCCTCATAGCATTGTGGTCAGAAAAGATACTTGATACAATTTCAATTTTCTTAAATTTACCAAGGCTTGATTTGTGACCCAAGATATGATCTATCCTGGAGAATGTTCCATGAGCACTTGAGAAAAATGTGTATTCTGTTGTTTTTGGATGGAATGTCCTATAAATATCAATTAAGTCCATCTTGTTTAATGTATCATTTAAAGCTTGTGTTTCCTTATTTATTTTCATTTTGGATGATCTGTCCATTGGTGAAAGTGGGGTGTTAAAGTCCCCTACTATGAGTGTGTTACTGTCAATTTCTCCTTTTATGGCTGTTAGTATTTGCCTTATGTATTGAGGTGCTCCTATGTTGGGTGCATAAATATTTACAATTGTTATATCTTCTTCTTGGATCGATCCCTTGATTATTATGTAGTGTCCTTCTTTGTCTCTTCTAGTAGTCTTTATTTTAAAGTCTATTTTGTCTGATATGAGAATTGCTACTCCAGCTTTCTTTTGGTTTCCATTTGCATGGAATATCTTTTTCCATCCCCTTACTTTCAGTCTATATGTGTCTCTAGGTCTGAAGTGGGTCTCTTGTAGACAGCATATATATGGGTCTTGTTTTGTATCCATTCAGCCAATCTGTGTCTTTTGGTGGGAGCATTTAGTCCATTTACATTTAAGGTAATTATTGATATGTATGTTCCTGTTCCCATTTTCTTAATTGTTTTGGGTTCGTTATTGTAGGTCTTTTACTTCTGTTGTGTTTCTTGCCTAGAGAAGTTCCTTTAGCATTTGTTGTAAAGCTGGTTTGGTGGTGCTGAACTCTCTCAGCTTTTGCTTGTCTGTAAACGTTTTAATTTCTCCATCAAATCTGAATGAGATCCTTGCTGGGTAGAGTAATCTTGGTTGCAGGTTTTTCTCCTTCATCACTTTAATTATGTCCTGCCACTCCCTTCTGGCTTGTAGAGTTTCTGCTGAGAGATCAGCTGTTATCCTGATGGGGATTCCCTTGTGTGTTATTTGTTGTTTTTGCCTTGCTGCTTTTAATATGATTTCTTTGTGTTTAATTTTTGACAGTTTGATTAATATGTGTCTTGGCGTATTTCTCCTTGGATTTATTCTGTATGGGACTCTCTGTGCCTCCTGGACTTGATTAACTATTTCCTTTCCCATATTAGGGAAGTTTTCAACTATAATCTCTTCAAATATTTTCTCAGTCCCTTTCTTTTTCTCTTCTTCTTCTGGAACCCCTATAATTCGAATGTTGGTGCGTTTAATGTTGTCCCAGAGGTCTCTGAGACTGTCCTCTGTTCGTTTCATTCTTTTTTCTTTATTTTGCTCTGCAGCAGTTATTTCCACTATTTTATCTTCCACCTCACTTATCCGTTCTTCTGCCTCAGTTATTCTGCTATTGATCCCATCTAGAGTATTTTTTATTTCATGTATTGTGTTTTTAATCGATGCTTGATTCATCTTTAGTTCTTCTAGGTCCTTGTTAACTGTTTCTTGCATTTTGTCTATTCTATTTCCAAGATTTTGGATCTGGGAAATAGAATCTTGGATCATCTTTACCATCATTATTCTGAATTCTTTTTCAGGTAGACTGCCTATTACCTCTTCATTTGTTAGATCTGGTGGGTTTTTATCTTGCTCCTTCTCCTGCTGTGTGTTTTTCTGTCTTCTCATTTTGCTTATGTTACTGTGTTTGGGGTCTCCTTTTTGCAGGCTGCAGGTTCGTAGTTCCCGTTGTTTTTGGTGTCTGTCCCCAGTGGCTAAGGTTGGTTTAGTGGGTTGTGTAGGCTTCCTGGAGGAGGGGACTAGTGCCTGTGTTCTGGTGGATGAGGCTGGATCTTGTCTTTCTGGTGGGCAGGTCCACGTCTGGTGGTGTGTTTTGGGGTGTCTGCAGACTTTTTATGAGTTTAGGCCACCTCTCTGCTAATGGGTGGCGTTGTGTTCCTGTCTTGCTAGTTGTTTGGCTTAGGGTGTCCAGCACTGTAGCTTGTTGGTCGTTGAGTGAAGCTGGGTGCTGGTGTTGAGATGGAGATCTCTGGAAGATTTTTGCCGTTTGATATTATGTGGAGCTGGGAGGTCTCTTGTGGACCAGTGTCCTGAAGTTGGCTCTCCCACCTCAGAGGCACAGCACTGACTCCGGGCTCCTCAATTTGGGATGATGTGTTGTCTATTCATGTATTCCACAGATGCAGGGTACATCAAGTTGATTGTGGAACTTTAATCCGCTGCTTCTGAGGCTGCTGGGAGAGGTTTCCCTTTCTCTTCTTTGTTCTCACAGCTCCTGGGTCTCAGCTTTGGATTTGGCCCCGCCTCTGCGTGTAGGTCGCCGGAGGGCGTCTGTTCTTCGCTCAGGCAGGACAGGGTTAAAGGAGCAGCCTCTTCGGGGACTCTGGCTCACTCAGGCCGGGCGGGAGGGAGGGGCACGGAGTGCGGGGCGAGCCTTTTGGGAGGTCTGGGGTCTTCTGCCAGCGTTCAGTAGGTGTTCTGTAGGAGTTGTTCCACGTGTAGCTGTATTTCTGGTGTATCCGTGGGGAGGAAGGTGATCTCCGCGTCTTACTCTTCCGCCATCTTACCCGGAAGTCCAAGAGCTGTGATTTTTGAAATGCTGTTTTTCTAAAAATAAATGAGAAGCTGACCACTACAACTCTGGCACATTTAAAGGCAGTCTTACTTACCTGCCTCAGGACTCTGCATAAACTGGCTAGAACAAGTTCTGCTCCCTAGTATATTCCATGCTCTGCTCACTAGCACGCACCCTTCTCCTGCTCTGCCTGCGGACGGGTGTTACTGAATAACAGCCTTCAGACATCAGGTAGATTAGGAAGAGTGCTCCATCCTGTCAGACTGCAAACCGAAAAGGAGGCTGGGCTTTCAACAGTACATGTGCAGTCACCCATGTTCCTTTCACATTTTATCCAAATATTCCCTCTCTTCCAGCTCTTTTCCCTACTTTTAGACTTTACTCAGAACACAGCCACGTTCGCAGTCATTTCCAGGGTTACCTCCACGACTAGGATCCCAGAAAGGTAGACAGGACAGCAGTGTGACACAGCCACCCCACTTCTGAGATCGCATACTCCCCACTCCCCCCTCCTCCCCAACTCCTTTGCAGTTTGACAGCTCAAGCTCACAAAGTCACTTTGCCCGTTTTAACTTGCTGTAAGGCACACTTTCCTTTTTCTGCATTTAAAGCAGCCTTTTTCTATATAGTTCAAACCACATATCCTCTATTTGGAAATGGCTCTTAACCCATAGGTCTAACCCCTGACCATCCATCCACCTAAGAAAGCTTCAGAAAGACGCATTTCCAACTCCCTGCTGGGTATCTCCACCTGGAAGGCTCCCTGACGCCTTGAATTCAAAACATCTAATACCTAATTAACCAACCAAGCCAGCATCTTCTTCTGATGTCTCTGTTTTAATTACACTGGAATTTTCCCAGACCCTTAATAGGAAAGGGGAGAATCACCATTTTTCTTCCCTTTCATTTGTCTCAGCCTCAACAGCCTCCTGATGTCCTGTTATTTGTCCCTCATATTCTCCTCCCTTTCCCATCACCACCCTAGTTCCGGCCACTTGCTGCCTCTTCAACTGTCCGCCCACCTCAGCTTTGCTTCCTCACTCCCACACCCATTGCTTTCAGGTCAATTTCCGTCACAGACACTTTCCAACGTGTCCCTTGTCTTCTTTAAAACCGTGAGTAGGTAACATGCAAGAGTCTTAAGCATTAATAACACCTTTTAATCCTATGATTCCACTCCTATGAAGCAGCTGTAGGAAAAATTTTTCAATTGGCAAATATTGATTTTCCGGAAATATTTTAACAGCATTATTTATAATAATAAAAAATTTAAAACAACCTAAATATTCAAAAGTAGAGAAAGTATTTAATAAATGATGGTCCACCCATAATTTGGAGAAGAGTGCTATGTATCCACTTTTCTAAGATTATTTGATTACATGTAAAAATATCCAAAATAATGTTAAGGGGGAAAAAGCAAAATATTAGACTATACGGAGAATATGTACATGTTTTGTTTAGTCTGTTTACACTTTGACAAACAGACTCAAGGGGAATACAACAAAATGTTAATAGTGGTTATTAACTCTGAGTAAGATTACAGGTGACTTTTATTTTCTTCTTTATAGTCTTCAGTATTTTCCAAATTTCTGCAAGAAGTATGTATTCCAATTGTCATAATCAAAAAGAAGTTTTTAAAAAATGTTTACACAGATTGATAGATACCTGGTCTGGAAGGAAATGCAATAAAATATTAGAATAATAGTTGCCTCTGGTTGCTCCCTTTTGTGTTCTTATATATTTTCCAAATTTTCTCTAATGCGCGTGTGTTATAACCAACACGATTAAGGTGGTTACTAAAGTTCTAACATCTATACCCTCTCCTCAGTCCAACCAGAATACTCTGTGCCATCCCACCCTCACTGGTCGTCACGTTACCCGCTCACGCTGTGCATCTTCCACCCACCTCCACCTTTGGAAACCCTGCCGACCCGCCCTGAGTAACTTCAGGTATCACCTTCTCCCTAAGTCTTTCCAGAATGCCATTCAGACATAAGGTGTCTCTTCTTGGAACCCCAAGGCGTGTCCAAGCCTCTGCACTCAGCCATTTACATGGTCTGCCTGATGGGATGACTGCTGGCTCCCTGCACCATGAACTAAGAACACAGGGCCTGCCTCTCTGGACCCGTTTTTCCTTCTATCGCCTATCATGGCACCTTGCCGTATTAGGCGGCATGGGGCAGGGGGCGGGGCTGGTGTCGAATGAATTGAACTGGAATTCTTCGAAAATTTAATGGACCATCTTTTATAATTATGGTGGACTTTATAATGGAGGCACTCCTAGAAACCACAGTGCCAGTTTATGGAGAGTTCAGATCTTCCTTGAGGCTTCGGAAGTGGAAACCCAGTGATTATATGGAGGGAAAATGTAGTGCTGAGCAAAGAAAAAAAAAAGTTCTCATTTCACTTGTCTCTTTGCTCTGCCAAATTCCTGAGCTGTTGGAGACATGGGTTCAGAAGCACCAAAAGCGGTCAGTTTGAGCCAGGCCTATACGCTCAAACACTTACTACCTATTCAGCCTCAGGGAAGCTCCTGATACTCTTTTGTCTTTTCTTTTTCTTTTTAATCGACATATAGTTGATGTACAATATTATATAGGTTATAGGTGTACAATACAGTGATTCACCATTTTTAAAGATTATAATCCATTTACATTATTATAAAATATTTGCGAGATTCTCATGCTGTAGCCCTATACTCTTTAAGTCTTAGTTTCCTCATCTATAAACTAGGAATAGAAATATTACTAATCACAGAGTCACTGAAAGGATTTCATGAATAACAGAAAAAGCGTCAAGCATACAGTAGGTACTCAATAAGTGTTCATTTCCATTCTCTTCTCTCACTTTCCCTGCTTGCCCCACCTTCCCCCTCCCAACATACACATGCACACACTCAGCACTCCCTCTCTCAGTCCACCCAAGGTCAGAGCTGCTTCTCCTGTCACCCTTGGTCTCTGAGACGTCACACTGTCCTGTGGGAGAACCCGAGAGCCCTCCCCTCCATCCTCAAATGAAACAGAGAGCCTCGTGGTCTCATATACAGCCTCTCTGGATTCTGCCAGAACTCTCAGAATCTCTCTGAGCCAGTCTCCCCATTTCCTGAGCATATAACTCTCTGGTTACCACCACTCAACTCAGACATCCCTTCTCTAACAGCTACTTCTCAGCCCATCACTTTTTTCAGAGCTTAACGGCCCTTCACATTCCTGCCTTCTCACTGCCTCCTTCCTGCCTAATGTCACCAGCCAACTCTGTCATTCCAGACCCACAAAGAACGTACTGCGAGTTATGTGCCTCTTGACCGCTCAGAGGGATGTCTTAATCATCTGAAAAAATGAGTAGAACTAAGTTACTTCTAACAACCAGCTTGGTCATTGAATGGTCTGAGGGCTCTCTGGAGAGAATAAGAAGAAGAATTGAAATCTGTTTTCCTCTTTTCTTCTTCTCCTCAACTTTAAATGTGACTTTGTGACTGTCATTGGTGAGCAAATAAAATTTTTCCTACAAACAGTACATAACCTGGTATCCTTTACATTATAAGAAGAAAAAGAAAGAAAGGGAAGGGAAAGGTACAAAGGAGTTTACATTTTTCAAGTGTGGCTGGGAGCCACACATTGTACGAGTATCTGTGTGCACATGGAATCTCTCAATAACCCTACCAGGAAGATGGCATTAGCCCCACTTGAAGGATCAGAACATGGAGATTCAGAGAGGTTAGGTCACTTGCCCAAAGACACGGAACCAAGACAGACCTAGGATTCTGACTCAGGCATGCCTGGGACTCAAAGCCCATGTTCTTTCCACTGTGCCATGCTGTACCCCTAGCAACAATTTCAGAAGCTGGTCTGCATGGGACGCTGTGGAGCAGCCTGAGTTAAGAGCCTCCTGATTACAGATGTAGGATTGAAGGGGGATTCTGTTGCATCACTTTATCCATTCTAGAGAATTCAGTGGCACCTGGTAAATAAGAGGCAGTTCGTGTGGATCTCGTGAAAACAGCATGATTTTATGGAGCACTCTGCTGGAATTACCTTTTCTGCAATGGGATTTTACTGTATATAAATGAAGTATGCGGAGAGTCAACAGCAAAGGCACAGTGCACGACTCCCAACACATTCCCAAGGCACTCCTTTCTGTGGCTCCTTGTCCTCTTTAAAAGCACGGGTATGACATCCAGATGTTATGACTCTGATGATGTCACATCTGGTCCAGATGAGAGCTCCCACCAGGGCAAGAAACTGAAACGCAAATTCCAGCCACAATCGGACTGGTGTGAGCCCTTTATCAGAAGGTGGAACCTGGGCAGACATGGGGACTGTGCTCGGCTAAGTTCTAGAAAGGCAACTCAGAAGGCCTGAGACAGCCAAGAGGCGGCCTGTCCCTGGTCACAGACACACATTCACAGACGCTGGCTGTGTGTGGCTTGGGGTGAATCACTGCTGGTCAGCTGTCCAGCAGAGAAGAGGGCAGGAGAAGGGCGATTTGAAGATAATTTTCAGCTCTAAGACACTATGACTCTCCCAAAGAAGATGAATACAGGAGGTAGAAATGTAAATGAAGTCACAATACACTTCCTATGTTAGCTTGGCTTTTTAGCAAGCCTACATCATATTAAATAATTCAACAAGATGCTTTCCTTATCACAACTTACTTGAAAACTACAAAATTTTTAAATATCTTCTGCTAGAAAAGAAACCATACAGCAATCAGAATCCGATTGATGTTTTCAGTGTTTAGTGACAATTACCTTCTGTCCACATCAATTCCTAATGCTGCCTTAATTTTATTAAGTACTGTTCGCAGTCTCTTCCCAAATTTAAAACATGCCCATAGAGACACATATGCTCCACTAGGCCTCTGTACTGTGACTAATGCAGCTCCAAGTTCTTTATACATATTGTTGTGTTTCACCCTCTACCCTAGGAATAGCCTCTGAAGAGTAGTGGGTCTTTATTCACCAAGAGGATTCAAGAACCAGAATTCCAAGATTGTAAGGGACCTGACCTCTCATCTAGCTTAAATGCCCTGCTAGTATTAAAGCATCATGGCAAATGGCTGAACTGCCCTCAACCTTGAAGCGGTCCAGTCCACACCTCTGCAGATCTAGTGATGGTTGGGAAGCTCTTTCCTACATTGAGCCAAAACCCTAGAGTTTTCCCTCCTCCGCTCTGATCCTCTCCCTCAAGGTCACACAGGACATGCATAGCCCCTCTTCCTCATGACAACCTGTCAACCCTTTGATCATCTGAAGACAGCTCTTGTAAGCTGATTACAAGCCTCTTCATTTGCTCACTACACATATTTCTGAATCCACTCACTATGTGTGTCTGGACTCCAGTGTGTCTGGACCCTTCAAGGACAGTGGAGCCACACCGCTCCCCAAGTATGGGCTAATGAAGCTGTGGGTTCCCTGGACAGGATGACCATGGCCCTGCCAGCACTGTGAAAGCCCAGGTTTCACCAAACCAGCTCACTGGAAGCAGCACGGTTCTCGTAGCTGCTGGAAAGCAAGTGGTTGCTAGCTGGACTAGAGGATAATTGATGACCGATAGACAGCAGCACCTCAATGCAGGAGGAGCAAACTCCTCCTGAGGACATGAACATGAGGCTGAAGACAAAGCCGGCTTAGAGTGAGCTGTGCATTTTATCAGGGCCTGACAAATACGTTCAACAGCTCACCTGGGGCAAAGAAAAGAAAGCCTTAAGAAAAAAAAATAGCATTCAGTTTTCCTAGGAAGCATCCTTTAGTATTTCTCTATCTCCTACATGTATCTGTTCATGGGCCCTGCCTTCTCTAGGTACTTGCAATTTTGTTTTCCCTTCTACATTGGGTAAGAGGTTGACGGAATTTCAGTGAACAAATGACCATGACATTTGCCAGTGGGTGTTGATTAACACAGCAGAATGCCTTCAGTTCCAGCTGACTCCTAAGAGAAAATGTAGGACATGTGGAGGCAGAAAAGAAATCCCAGATGAAGAAGTTTTCCTGAAAGGTCCCCCAAATAATCTGCAACCACAATGTACAATATGACCTTCTTCTTACCTTTCCAGAGAAGCAGAAAAACACAGGGAAACTAAGGTCAGCCTGGATCATTCCATTTCATCAAGAAGGAATGGTATGGTACAGCTGGGAGGGCAGTTAGTGAAAAACAAGGCTTTTGTGTTACCAGAAGACTTGTTGTAGCAGAAGCTGTGAACCTCGGCCACTAGCTTACACCAAATCTCATGGCAAGATCCACAGGGTCCAGACACAACAAGGCAATCCTAATGGCATCATAGACTACACCCTAGGCTACTGGTCCAGTGAATCTGAGGAATTTGGAAACTTCCATCTTTCCTCTGGCATGCCCCACTGTCATTTACATTTTTTTCTTTCTGGCATGGATATACTGCTTCCTCTTTCACTTTCCTATGTCTCAACCATTTTTTCTGCCTTGAAAATATCTTCCTTTCAGCACTTCCTGGCATCCAACAGACAGTCAATAAACATTAGTTCCTTTTGCCTAGCACCTCCGTCCCGTCCACCTCCTCTCGGAGCCTCCTGAATGTCATTCATCCAGCAGGTATCCAGAAAACTGGGCTGGTGACACATGTACACCACTGAGGAGAAAAACCACCCTCTATGAAATGTACTGGGCCATTGACTGCTAAATCCCTCAAAAGCTTTCACAAGTCCCCTGAGACTTCCTCTGAAAGTCTCTCTCTACATCTCTTACTCAACTCTGTGTAAATTAAGTATCAGAATATTAAAAAGTTTCTCCCACTTCCACTACAGGTGTGCAGAGTAGTAGCCATTGATTCATCTAACAAATATTTATACTAAGGGCCTATATTTGAGACTCGGCCCTGGTAACCCAAAGATAATAAGACACAGTCCCCATCATCGAAAAGCAGGCAGACAGTGAGAGATAACCAATTCAATATCTACTCATAATGCAAGGTGACAATCTTATCTGATGAACCTAGAGACAGAGAGGAGTTGTGGGGAAAGACTGAGGAAAAGTCACTGAGGCTTCCAAGATGAGCAGGGTTTCAGCTGAAGGTGTGCAAGTGTGGGAAGAAAACTAGGATGAGGCCCCCCACAGGCTGGGTGAGAAGTTATATTTAACAAAAAAAAAAAAAAAAAGGCTGGTTGAATAGATCAGAAATTGGTTCTACAAGGCCTTAAATGCTAAACTAAGGAGTGGAGATTACCCTTCTACAACAAAGATTTCCCAGCAAAGGAATGATGTGGTCATATCTATAATTTGAGAAGCATCTCTGTCAGGGATGTAATCCAATCCCCTAGAAAGATGATAGAAAGACGATGACAGGTCAGCAGGGGGACTCTTGGATCTGTCCACTGGGCTTCATGCTCATTGCTTTCACTCTGGTCCAGGCCACCATCATCCCTCACCCTTTGAAGAGCATCCCTGCCCTTGAGGAAAGGGGAACCAGTTTTTATTTTTGCTGGTAATGACTGAGGCTATGGTTTTAATGGGCAAAGCAGCGTCTCTTGTGACAGAAAAGGAGATAATACAGCTGTTTGGGAAGGATATAAAGAGGGGGTGTGCGCAATAGCCTCCAATTTGGTCTTTTCAAACCTTATTGCACATCATTCTAATCCATTCTTCTCACTGAAGCCTGAGTGATCTCTCTAAAATCCAACCATGGCCCTGTCATCTCTATGGTTCTTGTTGCTCTTACGATAAACTATAATTTCCTCAACCCGGCTAACCGGGTGGGTAGTGATGCCAGCTAACCACAATGAGAAAAGGTTTAGCAGAAGAAAGAAATGACTATCTGTTGACTGCCGACTATATGGCCAGCACGACCCCATAAAATGTACATGGTCTATCCCACTGAGACCTGCCTTGTGAGAAAGTTATCGCTATTCTCGTTTAATAAATGATGATCCCAGGATGCAGATTGTAATGATTTGCTAGTGAGACGCAGAACTAGGGTTTGAACTTAAGTCTAAGTCCGTCTCAACACATTGTCACCATGGAACCCGAGGAGAAGGAACAATGCCTTCTAAAAGGAGTTGGGAGTGGGAAGTGGAAACGGGTGGTCTTTGGTCAAAATGGACCTTCCCTGTTGTACAGTCATCTATGTTTATTTAATCTTTATGCCCACTCAAAACTCTTTATTCCTTGGTCCTGATTTGAGCCCTGCCTTTGACCCTCCATATTTGGTATTCATCTTGATTACCTCCCAATGACATTTCGTCAAATTTAAAATTATTATTTCCTCAAATATATATTTCTGCCCCAGTATCTCTCTCTGGGCTCCTTCTGATACTCCAACTACACATATATCAGACCAACTGACATTGTCTCATAATCACCAAGGCTCTCTTCATTTTTTAAAAAAATATTTTTTCTCCCTGTCCTTCTGTTTGAATAATTTCTATTGACTTGTCTTCAAGTTCACTGATCCCTTTTCTAATGTAAGGTCCTTTCTGTTAAGATCATCCAATAACAGCTTTTTTTAAAAAAAAAAAATTCAGATCCTATAGTTTTCAGTCCTAGAAGTTCTATTTCTTTTTTTATAGTTTACATTTCTCTGCTGATATTACTCTACTACCCCATTCTGTCCATCTTTTCCTGTAAATTGTTTAACATATTTATAATATCTGTTTTAAGTCCTTGTCTGCTAATTTCAACATCTGACTCTTCTCTGGGCCTGCGTCTATTGACTTTTTTTCTTTAACTATTAATCTTTTTCTTTTGTTTCTTCATGTCTGATAATTTTATTGCATATTAAACACTGTGGATGATATGTGCTAAATTTTGTAACTTTTCTCCAAAAAATGTTGACTTTTTTCCTGGCAAGCAATTAAATCTGGGTCATCTTGATCCTGTGGAAGCTTAGTGTTAGATTTTACAAGAATGGGTTTATTTTGCTTTTTCCCCTTAGCCCTAAGATGTAACCCTTTATCCTGGGTTTACTCCTAAGACATGGCCTTCCTAGAGTTCCAAGGAAAAGCCTAAAGTTTTTACAATTCTCTCTAACTTAGTAGGACCTGAACACCAGCTTTCTCATAGAACCAAGCAACTGCTGAAATCTCAACCTTTTAGCAGTTGCTTTCTCCAAGGTTTCCTTGGAATCTCACCCTGTACATGCAGAGGCAGCCACAGATTTGAGGGGACTTGGTACAGAGAGTGTGGGGCTCCCCCGCTCTATTGCTCCTTCCTTACAGAATGTTTCCCATTGATTTACAGCTACTCTAGTGGCCCTTAGACTCAACCTCTGCTTCTTCCGCCTAGTAAGCTAGCCACTTCCTATTTGCGCTCTTTCTGTTGTTGCCGTTGTTGTTTTTTGCGGTACGCAGGCCTCTCACCGTTGTGGCCTCTCCCGTTGCGGAGCACAGGCTCCGGACGCACAGGCTCAGCGGCCATGGCTCACGGGCCCAGCCGCTCCGCGGCAGGTGGGATCCTCCCGGACCGGGGCACGAACCCGTGTCCCCTGCATCGGCAGGCGGACTCTCAACCACTGCGCCACCAGGGAAGCCCTCTCTCTCTTTTAAGTAAGCAACTGTGAACTAGGAAGTGCCCTCAGGGAAAAGGCTGGTTAAATGTGGTGCTTACCAAGTTTGTTTCCCTTATTGCAAGAACTGTGTTCCCTCCAGGTGCTGCCCAGAGACCCAGCATTTGGGTGCTCTCCAGTCCCTTCAGACAACTGAATTTTTTAAAAATGTTTTGTCTAGAGATAAAATTATCGTCAGCTGGAGGTTCAGAAACTTAGTCAATTTCAGAAATCTGCTGACTTACAATTTAAAGCCAAATTCAGCTGATAACAAATATCTGACATTCCATCCCAAGAGTTCTGGGAGCTGGAAGAGTTAAGAGATCTATGTAAATGCTGATTTATTTCGTTGATAAGTTTTCAGTCTTATCTTAAGCATTGACTTCACATTTTAAATCACATCACCACAATCCGTTGACCTGTGCTCCCTTGCACACTTTGCATATACCAGAAGTACAATTTGAAGTGCTTCTAAACTGTTCAGTGTACTGTGGAACAACCCATTTGAATGGAATCCAATGCACACATTCAACATGATTCTGAATGGTTTAATTCAATCCATTCCATCTAAAAATGCAAGTAATACTGATCTATAAGTAGAGCAATAATAATATCTAAATACTCTCTACAAAGGATTTGTATGTTTTTAGCTAATGTATCATGTTAAAGGACCATTTAAATGCTTAATATATGGGGATAGAAAATATTCTAAAAGTATAAAGATATAGCATTTAAGAAAGATACACAAGTGCAAGTTAAGCTTTATCATTATTATTATTACTATTATTAATTAAAGACAGTGTGTGTTCAAGCCAGAAGTACTAGGCTAGGAGGCAATACTCTCCTAAATGGCGTCCCTGCTTTTTTTCTCACCATCCCAAACGTTCTATCTTCAACATAGCAGCAAAAGTGATTCTTTTCAAAAATAGGTCATATAACGTTACTCTGCCCCAAATCCTGTAAAGGCTCCCCTTGGCATGCAAAGTCAGAGTCAAAGTCCCCACAGTTACCAAAGGCCCTTCATGATTTAACTCCCTCTTCATCTCAGGCCTCAGCTACTACTGCTCCCTCCTTGCTTGTTACACTCCAGCATACAGGCCTCATGCCAGGCACACCCCTGCCTCAGGGCCTTTGCACTTGTAGTCCTTCTGCCTAGAATGTTTTTCCCCACAGATCTCTGTATAGTAACCTCCTGCCGCCTCTTTTAAGTCTTTGCTTAAAAATTACCATTTCATGGATGCCTCCCTGTCTCATTTTAAATTGCAAACCCTCACCCCACCCCCAACCAGGCATTTCCTCTTCTCCTCCCCTGCTTTATTTTAATCAACAGCACTTATCACAATCTGACATCCCACAACAAATATTTTACCTATTTATCTTATTTTCTGTCCTACCCTACTAGAGTGTAAGTTCCTTGAAGGGAGGTATTTTTTCTGTTTGTCTCCTGCTACAATAAATAATATGACGAGTAAGTGAATAAACTAGT
Organism: Mesoplodon mirus; assembly: GCF_964341445.2. Classification (NCBI taxonomy): domain Eukaryota; kingdom Metazoa; phylum Chordata; class Mammalia; order Artiodactyla; family Ziphiidae; genus Mesoplodon; species Mesoplodon mirus. The sequence continues at coordinate 224,063,726 of NC_138976.1, read as the reverse complement.
TGAGTGCTAGACCTAGTTCTACCATTAACTAAGTAGCCTGACCCTGGGACAGGCACTTAATCTCTCTGAGCCTCAGTCTTCTCAGAATTAAATATGAAGAAAAAAAATAGATTATATATATGAAAACATTTTATAATATGAAGTTTACTTCCCAAATGTAAAAGTTGGTTGTTGGTGGTGGCATTGTGTTTGCAGCCGCTTCATTACTAGGTAAAGTTAAAATGTCCTACATGGGGCTTCCCTGGTGGCGCAGTGGTGGAGAGTCCGCCTGCTGATGCAGGGGACACGGTTTCGTGCCCCGGTCTGGAAGGATCCCACATGCCATGGAGCGGCTAGACCCGTGAGCCATGGCCGCTGGGCCTGCGCGTCCAGAGCCTATGCTCTGCAACGGGAGAGGCCACAGCAGGGAGAGGCCTGGGTACCACAAAAAAAAAAAAAAAGGCCTACATGGAAGAAAAAGAACAGGGATGAAATTTCAGTCCAGTTACCAATGCATTAATAGCAATTGGAGAGCTATTTGCCATTCAGCGGGTACACCTGTTTCCAGATGTTTGTGTGGGTCACTGAAGCCCTCTGTATTGGCACCAGGAATAAAGCACATACTATTTGCTTGGGAATCCAGCTCATTTTTTCCATGTGGGAAAGCAAGGCCGGATGTTGATCCTGTGCCTACAGGCCCTTCTCCATCCTGAGGTCACCTCTGCACATTTCTACTGCAAAGCTATTAAGGTAAGGCCTAGCCAAAGGACACGTTTGCCAATCACGAGTTATTCAGCCAAAAGAAAGGAAGGCTAGGAAGCAGTTCCCATGCATTCCTGACAGCCCACTTGTAGTTCTCACTCCAAGCTCCTAGTGTCATCATATTCCTGAAATTTCCCCAGATGGCCCGCCCCAAATCCACCCTCCCTGAATGTTCCCTATGAGGTGAATACAAACTCTTCCGCTCTTCCCAATGCAAATGTCACTGCCACCTAGACAAAGGTCATACACGAACGAAAGGAAGCCTGGTGGAAGAGAGGGTGACAAGAAATTCTCCCAAGTACTAAATGGACACATACGTGGTTAGAAGCAAGATGAACGCAGCCTTCCACATGGAGACATTTTCATCTTGACCTGACAAGTGACCATCTTGTGGAAATTAAGAAAATGGAAAAGGGTCATCACATAGAAAGGCATTCGAGACTCAATGGACTGCACAGGGGGTTTTAGGGGAGACCAGAGATTTGGCTAAAAAAATAAAATGTCTGGGGCTTCCCTGGTGGCGCAGTGGTTGAGAGTCTGCCTGCCGATGCAGGGGGCGCGGGTTCGTGACCCGGTCCGGGAAGATCCCACATGCCGCGGAGCAGCTGGGCCCCTGAGCCATGGCCGCTTGAGCCTGCACATCCGGAGCCTGTGCTCCGCAACGGGAGAGGCCACAACAGTGAGAGGCCCATATACCACAAATAATAATAATAATAATAAAATAAAAAATAAAATGTCTTTTTCCCACAAACAAAACAGCACTGATTCCTGAGTAGGCACGACTGTGGAAAGCCACATTTGTTCACAATAAGGTCTACCATGAGCTATCATTTAATTCTGTCCATATTATCATGAGTCTTGGGATCACAGCTGAGACTTGGAAGGATACATGGTGGGACGTACACAAGAAGGATATCCATCTGGCAAGCACCACTGCAGGTCCCAGTGTCACCGGGCTCAACAAGGAAACTTGGTCTTGATCAACTACGATCTTTATCTAAGTCTTGGGGCACTGATGACACAAGGGGACAATGGAAGGTGTTTTGTGGAATAGCTCCTGGTGTATATGGATACCGGGGGTTTTTCTGTCCCTCCAGACACAAGAATTTAGAAAAAGTTCACAGGGTCTTTCATCATTGTGCACACTATTTTGGCCAAAGGCATGCCAAGCTAAACGATCGTTTCTCAGCATGGATCAAACATGTCACTTCAACTGAATCTCATTTCCTAGGGTTTCAGTGCTAACATTTCCAGTTATCCCTGGCAAAAACAGAACTGGCACTGCTTGATTGTGATTTCCTTAAAAAAACTATACGTTGTATTGGACTAAGAAATTCCATTCATAGGAATTACTTTACTTTTATTTACTTTATTTATACACTGCATCATTCCAAAAGAAGAATTTGAGACAACTTACCAAAAACAAACAAACAAACAAAAATGCATCAAGTAATAAATAATGAAAATAAAATGAGAGAAAAAAATAAGTGAGCCAGTAAACAGTTTCCCTTCTTGAATCCCACAATGTTTGGCAGTGAGAACCACAGATAGTTTCACCTATGCTGTCTGTGAAAACTGGAAAGCAGAGAAAATGCACTCTGACAAACATGTCTCCTGCTACCCTCCAACGCATTCACAATATTAAGCCAAAAGCATGAGAAAGAGCTCCAGGTGAAAGAGCCCAGCTGTTAGTCTTTGCAGTGGGCAGCATTCCTGAGGCTTTGTCATTTCTTGGCTGCTTAGCCATTTTCATCATTTTGATACTCTGAAAGCATGCCACATCCAGAAGCAAGCCGGCCCCCAGCCCTCAGGCCCTCTCTGGAGTTGCTTTTTCACCCTGGGCTGCTGAGGTTCAAGACCGGGATGCACACAGGAGCGTGTCCCCTGGTCACAGGATCTGGGGCGAGAACAGGAGAGAAGATGGCTGCCCCTTAGATCCAGCTTTGCTGGAGACATAACCTTCTGTCACCTGACTATGTGCCTATTTCTTTGTTTCACCCAAATCTGTAGAGGCAATCTGTCTACTGCGATTCTATTTTCAAACGTTTGACCAAATGGTTACAAATGACAATAATCTGATTAAATGCCCAAGTGAAAATGGTCATTCAGTCAAATTAAAGAGGCTTCCATCACTTAAGCAACTATACTTATATATGCTTCTGACTCATGAATATACATTTAACCCATGCTCAGATACACGGAGCAAAACGGTAAACCCAGGAAAAAACAAAGCTGCTTTCCTAATCAACTGGAGGTCAAGGTAACCAAATAGTTGATAAAGAGAACTTTTCTTTTTAGAAATATTCCAGTTCATAAATAAAGGGAAATGCAAGAATTTAAATGTCACCATCTTGCAGCTTCTAATAAAATAATAGGTCAAGGCAATGATCATTAGGGGCTGCTAACTTCACCAAAAGAAAGAGAACCAGTTATTAAATGCCTCCTGGACGGCTTACACACCCCACCTATGGATTCTGATCAGGCCTCTAACTCCCAATTTGAAGAAAATACAGAGGCTTTTCAAGCATGTTCGTTCAATCCAGACTGAAGGAGACAGTACAGAATAAATGATCTAGTTTCTTAAACAAATAAATTATAAGGAAAAATAGAGAGAGAGAGGGACTGACCTGGTGGCGCAGTGGTTAAGAATCCGCCTGCCAATGCAGGGGACATGGGTTGGAGTCCTGGTCTGGGAAGATCCCACACGCTGCAGAGCAACTAAGCCCGTGTGCCACAACTACTGAGCCTGCACTCTAGAGCCCGCAAGCTACCATTACTGAGCCTGCATGCCATGACTACTGAAGCCCGTGCGCCTAGAGCCCGTGCTCCTCAATAAGAGAAGCCACCACAATGAGAAACCCACGCACCGCAACAAAGAGTAGTCCCCACTTGCCAAGACTAGAGAAAGCAACGAAGACCCAACACAGCCAAAAATAAATAAACAAATAAATTTATTTTTTAAAAAAAGAGAGAGAGAGAGAGGTGAACCTAGAGATTAAAAGAGACTATTTATATCAACCAATTGCAGTGTATGGACTCTATTTGGACCTTGATTCAAACAGGTGGTTTGAAAAAACATTTATGAGATGATAGTGGAAATAGGACTCATGGGATATTTGATGATACTAAGGAACTATTTTTTTAGGTGTGATAATCGTGTTGTGGTATGTTTTCTTAAAAACTGCTCTTAAAAAGAGGTATGTGCCAAAATATTCCTGGATGAAATGATCTGATATCTGAGATTTACTTTGAAATAACCTGGGATGAAGAAGAGAGAGTGAATGGGACTACAGATGAAACCCATTAGCCCTGAGTGATAACTGCTGAAGCTGAGTTAGTGAGGCTTCACTATATTAGTCTACGTTTATGTATGGTTGAAATTTTTCACAATAAAGAATGAAAAAATAAATATTTTTTAAAACTCCACTGAAAGAAGTAACACTGATAGAAGATTCCCTAAAAGTTATCTAGTCCATCGATTGTTTTAGATACAATACAAGTAACTTCTTTCTGGGTTAAGCCAGGGAAGCACACGGTGGCACCCGTGGGGGGAAGGTGGACCGAATTGTTCCTGGTGGATGTCAGGAGCCCAAAGAGAAGAGCAGTGTGACCAAGGGCTCATGAATCTCCTCTCAATGCTCACTCCAAGGGCGCTGTCAGCAGTACTGCTGACTGTCTTACATCACAGTGTCCTCCTTATAAGTACCTTGAAAGAAATTTCTTTCTGGTTCTAGAATCAAGAAATTTTATGGTTCCCCCTATCATGTAGATTTTCAGGATCATTAGGTAAAACTGAAAATCACCACTTCACACCCATGAGGCTGGCTATTAACAAATAAAAATAACAAGTGTTGCCAAGAATGTGGAGAAATTGGAACCCTGTGCTTTGCTGATGGGAATGTAAAATGGTTCAGTCTTTGTGGAAAATGGTATGCAGGGGCTCTTCAAAAAAAGAAACAGGGAATTATCATATGATCCAGCCATTCCACTTCGGGATGTATTTGCCAAAAGAACTGAAAGCAGGGTCTCAAAGAGATATCTGTACACTCATGTTCATAACGGTATTATTCACAATAGCCAAAATGTGGAAGCAGCTCAAGTGTCTGTTGACAGGCGAACAGATAAACTAAATATGGTGTGTGCACTCAATGGAATATTACTCAGCCTTAAGAAGGAAGGAAATTCTGACACATGCCACAGCTTGGATGAACCTTGAGGCCATTATGCTAAGTGAAATAAGCCAGTCACAAAAGGACAAATAGTGTAGGATTCACTTATATGAGGTCCTAGAGTAGTCAAACTCGTAGAGAAGGAAAGTCAGACGGTGGCTGCAGGGTCTGTGGGGAGGGGAAATTGATGTTAGTATTTAATAGGTATAGAATTGCAGTTTGGAAAGACAAAAAGTTCAGGAGACGGATGGCAGTGAGGGTTGCATAACAATGTGAATGCACTTTTTAAGTGCACTGAACTGTGCGCTTAAAAATGGTTAAAATGGTAAACTTTATGTTATGTATATTTTACCCCAATTCTAAAAAACTGAAACCAATCACACAACCAATTGATCTTCATGTCGCCGCTAGGAACTACAGAGCCACATTTGTGGCCAAGGTTTATAAATTATATAGTATTATAGCATGTCCTCTTTGCATAGCTTACTTCTCATATTTTTCTTTGGTCTAATATTCCCCTAATTCGAATGTATGTTATTTTGCCATTTCTTATACATATTTTAATTTTCCCTTATTTCATTTTATAGCAAGGCCCAAGAAACTCGTCTAAAGTCACACACCAGGATCTATCTGACTCCAAAGACCTCAGTGAATTCTGAGTTCTCTGGGGACTTCTCTGCAACTTTTGGTGGGCAGGGCGTGCTTACTTTCTGGTTCTTACAAGCATTCCAAGTAGTTGAGGTTGATGGATACGTGCTCTCCAGACAAGTGTTACTTTGTCAGACACTATTTGACCCACTCCTTTCTACTCGGGGTGCAGTTCCCTTCTCTTGGCACAGAAATCCCCACCCGCACTCCTGCTGCCACGCTGTCACCCTCCCAACTCCAGGACACCCTCTCCAACACCACGCCTGTGCCTTCTCGAGCAGGACCAGGGCCATCCTGTGCAGTGCCACACAAACCAAAAGGAATTTTCAACACAGGCTCTGAAAAGTCTCTTCCCCTTTGCCTATATTATCATCAGACCTTTTCATACTCAAAAAGGAAATGTGATCATCACACACGCAAAAAAGGTACATAAAATACAATGTGTCCTACGTGTCTCCAGATGACCAGTTACTGTCCCTTAAAGGTGCTTCAGGTCACCATGGAAGGAAGGCCTATTTTCGTTTCCCCAAATGCCTCCTCACTTAAGAACTTTGCGCCAGTTAGCAACCTGCTGTTCTAACGATCTTGTGAATTTAGACTGTTTAGTTAATTACAAACACATTTCAAAGTCATTCTTTCTGGCCTTTTTCCTAGAATGAGTGACTGCAGCTCCACAGCTCACAGAATGGTCTTCAATAGTTTTCAGTCAAGGTTCAGGGAGAAATATGCCACACCGGGATTTGATTATTTACCAACATAATGTTGGATCCTAGCCAATGAGACACCAATATATTTTCCATTGAAGTCGGACGTATTGCCTGCTGCTTTCGATGCTGTTTTCTTGGCTGGCAGACAAAGTAACTGTGGCTGTTTCTAATTCACCTCTAGTTCAAGTCGGGGGGGTGGGGAAATATCTTATCATTGGTTCACCTTGCAGACACTGATCTCCTCTCCCTGGGGGTACAGAAGGTGAGTCCCCCAGAGTGAGGCCTGCCTATGGGCCTCTGACAGCCACTGGCCTCTGCTCTGGGATCAGTCCTTCCACACAGCTAGTCAGGAAAGAGTCTAGCAAATCTTGGCCCCCTGGCTAAAAACAGAGGTGTAACAAGATCATAGCACACTTTCATGATGTCTTGGATTGTCTCTTGCTCCCTCTTGTTTGAAGAGCCCAAGAGAACCTGATACAGAGAACAGGTTTTGCAGTGGTTTGAGTTCCCAGAGCCATCGCTATCAGGCTAGTAGGAGCCTAAAAACCTACAGCGACCCTAAGAATTCGCAGAGGTACTTCTGCTGTGGTTGCTTGGTATCCATCAATTCCTGACCACTACAGTTTCTCACTGCAGAATTTTACCTCTCACCAGACAGCCGGGATATGGGTTTCTAAATGATACGATCAAAGAATTTAGAGTTAGGAGTAATTTTTCCAAAGAGGTTTAACACTCTGAAACAGAGAAAATTCTCATTAACTGAGAAGAAAGGATCTTAAAGGCTATTTACTTCCACTTCCCAACTGCGTAGGAACGATCTCTCATCTGAATACCTCTACTGATGGAGAGTCCATTACCCTACATCATTGGACAGTATTAGTACAATATTAGAACTGCAAGGGTATAATCAGATAATTCCCCATCTCTTATTGAAATGCTACCAGCCAGGTTTTATAAATATGAATTAACTGTTCATTTCAAGTGATTCAGAAAGAATATAACAATATTTACTGAGTAAAATCCTGGAAGTTAGTGTAACTTCTGATGTTGATGCTATACGGTACATAATGTAAGTCTACTGCATTGGAATTTTTTCATTTGTTTATTTCATTTTATAGCTCTAAGTTCATTATTTTTCCATTTCAACTTTACTCAATGTGTATTTACGATTCTTGACACCATGTCTTATAATATACACTCTCATTAGAGGGCGACATTATATCCCATGTGCCTGAAGTCCTCCGGTACGTACCTCATTATTTTAACATAATTTTTACCAGCACCCTTTTCACTCTCAAAAGTATCCTAGTTTGGACGATAAGTGTTATGGTCAAGTGCTGAACTCGAAAGTTTTAAAAAACTGTATTTCATTTTTTCAAACTGTACTAAAACTCTTCACCGATTAAGACTGGAGCCCCCAACCCCTGACTTCTCTGCACTCTCCTCAATTAATAAATGTCTATTTTATTTGGAAATGATAAATCTTCCTGACTACGGAGTACCTTTAATAAAGTGAATAGCTGCTCCGTGCTTAAGAACGACCACCACAGAGAGGCCGGAGGCTTGCTCTCTGCCAGGACGGAGGGACCCTCCGCCAACAGGATGTCACTTTCCTGAAGTTATCACAAGCCGGCACAGTTATCTAAGTCAGGCACAGCATGCTGGCAAGTGTCACGTGGATGTCCTCGTGCCAGAGAAAGCATTCCCTCTACCTGACCATATTTCTTTCATCTTTGGGTGCCTCAGTTTCTCCGTCTCTAAAAGAGCACAGTGATGCCCACTTCACAGGGCTGCGGTGGGATTAAAGGGATGGCGGACATAGGGCACTCAGCCACCTGGAACAAAGATATTCAGTAATTGCAAAATGTTCGGTTCCGCTTCTCCGGCCTGTAAAAAAGGGGCTCCCGCTGACTTGAAAGGGAGCATCACACACAGACGAGTAGAAGCCCACCGGGACAGCAGGCCTATTACCCTCATTGTCATTGTCCTAAAGTGCAGAGGAGAGAAAAGGGCAACAGAAAGGCTAAAGAACTGTGATCACAGAAAAACAAGACAAGGATAAAACTGACTGGGCCATGAAAGAAAACCTGAAAAAATGAACGTCTTTTTGTTTTAAAAATAATCTGTGAAGATTACATGCCAGAAGTAGCGTGTAAGGAGCCATCTATGTATTGTCTGGTCACTTGATATAATAACACACTCATACATTTTTCAGAACGGAGCCTGCCCTTGACTCTCACTCTACCCTTCCTTACATCATCCACCCTAAGCTAAATGCTAATGGCCGTTCGTTCAGTGGCCACTTTCAGAGTGGATTAAATTTAAAAGTTTCTATTTAGACAGCATTCTGTAAGGTACCTTCAAATGATTAACCAATAGATAATGAAATTGAAACTGGTGATACTCTTTTGGCATAAAATACTGACTTCCCAGGCGGAAGAATGGGTTTGGACAAGTAGAAAGTGCCACTGCTGCTTTGGTGATCTCACAGTCAAGTCAGTGTAAGACATTCTCCTGCACATTAATACCTGCTACTAAAATCAAATGGGGGAAAACGATAAATAGTAGGAGACGTCACTCCAAGCAGTATTTCCTGGCAAAAGCTGTGTCCCGAGAGTCCTTCAGAGCACTCTGGGAATGCACAGAAATTCACAAATCAATTTGCTAAATTGGCTTGGCTGGAAATCATGCTTTTGTGCATGGATCCAGCTGAAAGGCATTTCTGACTCTACCAGACTCTCCCAGGACTCCTGTAACCAGGCCAAGAGTCAGGGAACATGGTAAAAAGAGCGTGGACTTCCGGCCTGTTAGACCTGGGCTCAAATTCAAGCTCCACCATCTCTGGCTGAGAGACCTGTGATAAATCATGTGAGCGCTCTGAGAAGGGGATTATGTAATCCTACCAGCCTTACAAGGTGCTGAGAGGATTAAATGCCCAAGATATGTCAAAGAGGTGCACTTAGTTTGACTTATTCAGTACAGCTATAAACAACCCAAATGACAGAAGCCCACCCCAAAACCCATCCACTCCCTCGCTCCACTGCAGGCCAGGTGGACAAGCCATATCAAGTGAGGACAGTTTTGAAAACACAAATAGAAAATGCTTGCACGCACTTAACCAAAACAGAGGCCTTCATTTAAGTATCTGGAAGAGCCAAACAGCAGTGCTAATAAGGCAAAAATCCTTAGATGTCAAGAGATATTCTATTTTATCACCTGTATAGTTCTGCACTGGTAGAAATTATGCACAGGATTCATTTCTTTTAAAACCACACCCCTTGGCCATTCACAGTGGGCTTCCCAGGACTGCCTGAGGCCAGATGAGTCTTCAGCCCCAAGTATGGAAGATGCAGAAGCGAAGGGAAGGGTCTCAGAGCACCCCGTCAGCCTTCCCATTCTACAGGTGAGAAAACTGAGGCTTGGAGGGGGGATTTGCTTGCCCAGAGTCAAACAATGAAGGCCTTGGGTTAGGATTTTTAGGAAAGCCACTCTAAACCAAACCTTTGACAAAGTAATAGTAATAATAACCTCGCCACGGAGCTTTATTCACTGATATTTCCAATTCTGTGGCAAACAATGTCATCAGTCCTTTGGGAAGGAGGCTTTCCTCCAATACCACAACAGGGGGAAATCTATGACAGGTCAGTCTCATTTTACATTTCCCAGTATGACATGGAACCTAGTTTCTAACCTAGTTTCTAGGGGTTCACAAATCTGAAAGACAAAAAAAAAATCATCAAAAGAACCCTTTGAACATTGATGTGACATTTGTTGTCCCCTGGTGACAGACACTGTGCTAGGCCTACAACTTAAGTAAAATGGCATCATCGGAACATAATTTCTCAGAGGAAAGTTAACAAATCAAATAGTTAGCCGACATCTTATAGCGACCATTGATGCTTTTTTCTTCAAAAACCAAATTCTCCATTTAAATTTCTGAACATAATAACTCCTAATCACTGACCAGTACATTTTAAAAGGTGATAGCCCATACAGAGCAAGATTTACAAACACCTAGGCAGAAGTGGGTCCCTGTTTCATAACTCTCCAACTGTTAATCATCAGTGATGACTAACTCTGGGATTAGGGAAACATTTTATCCTGAATATGCTAATTTAGAGACAGTGTTGTCAGGAGGCTAATTTCTGGCTCAAAGACACTTCAATGCCTAAAGCAGTTTTACATCAAAAGCCCTTGTAGGAGACTTCCATCAGGACCAGGGGAAGACGGAAGCTGGAGGGGGGCATGAAGAAAGGGGAATTCAGGTTTTTAGGATGAAAGAGATCATAGAATCTATCTAAAGGCTAAGGGGAAGGAACCAGAAGAAACAAACAAAGGAATATGCTCCATTCATAATGGAAGAGAAAGAGACCATTCAATTAGATTATTGCTTTTTGTGGAATAACACCTCAAAACTCCTTGAATCCCAGCTTTAATAAAGATATATATATATATGGGAAAAAAATCCGTCCTGGGAAAGAAAAACTCAACTCCTAAATTATCAGGCTAATTCACAGTGTGGACATAAGAAATAGTAAATACACAGTTTGATATTTGATTTGCAAAGTGAGAAAGGAAAGCATACTAAATTCTATAGAATGAGCTTTTCTGATCCCAGATATACTAAGAACTTGATAGTTTTTTGGCTGCAACGACTTGTAAATATCTAGAAGAGCCCAGATTTTGAAGCCCTGAGGACACTTGCTAAAACTCAGAAACTTGGCACTGGTCTTTGCACACAATTTGGGTTTTCTTTCAGAGTTGTTATCTTACCAAATAGAGCCATCTGTGTTCCCTCTGGGAAAGGTTCAACTGTTCTGTTGCCATTGACATGATGTTTGGCTAGAAAAAAAAAAAAGGAGAAAGAAAGAAAGAAATGCAAGTTAAGTGTAAAGTTCTAACACATACTAACACATGTCATTAAATGTGTCAGAGAGCCTAGTTCTCATTTTTAGCGAGCAACGGTACCAAAGCTCACCCTCTTAAGACAGTTTCAACTATTTTGTTTTTAATCTCAGTTACAAAAGAGCCTAGAGATGGCCTGATTCAGGCATGTCATTTTACAAGTGAGCGCGCCCAGACCCAAGCACGGGCAGAGCCGTGCAGCGGCGGGCAGCAGAGCCAGCCCAGCCTGGAAGCTCCTGACTCCCGGCCAGAGGGTCCCCTGTGTGCCAGGCCATGCCCTGGAGAACAAGGAGAGCTCGGAATTCCAGGGTGCATTGAGGTGGCTTCCCCTGAGGACTCCCGATGATCAGAAGCAAAGTGAGCTGTAAAGACAGCAGGGTAAGCCTGGGACCAATTTTTCAAGAACCAGAATAGCAGAAGACATCATTTCACAAGTCAAGCACTGCTCCAGGGGCCAGAGACGCTTGTCTTTTAAAGACCAGACAGACTTTCATTCCAGTACTTCTTACTGCTTGTCATCATGTCCACCAATCACCCTTCCCACCCGAGTGCATATCAAGGACTTAGAAATAAAGTGACCAGCTTATGGTTTTCCAACATTAACTTATTTTTATAACCCCCAAACTGCAACCAGATAGAGAAGATCTGAGCATGGTCCATGTACGAGTAGTCTAAGAAGATCCTCAGGAATGTCTGAATATGGGCATTTATGTTAAAAATACATAAGAAAAGAATGGCTAAGACACTCTGACACGGCATCACGGTGCACTTATATTTTGATTTCATGGGTCACATTAGATTTATTGCGCTCTGGCACAGGGCTCAGCACCGAAGCGAGGCTCTGAGGCATTTAGAAGGGGAGACTGACCTGGCTCTTGCCCTCATGGAGTGGACGATTATCTTCCAGAGTTGAAAATGTCAAGCGCGAACTTTACCAGAAAGCTTACAATTGTGTGCGAAGTCCTGGAGTGGGGACTAAAGGTACTGTAAGAGTTTGCAGCAGAGGGACAGCACGCTGCAAGGCAGAGGCAGGGCCCGGAGGAAGTGCAACTACTGTCGAGTCTAAAGGCAGGAGCAGGGCTTGGAAAGGCAGAGGGTGAGGGAGCAACTCGGGTGAGAGCCAGGAGTAGATGCAGCCAGGGCATCACCCTGGGCCAGACTAGAGTCTAGTCTGGGTGCAGCAGAGGAGGCGTGCCGAGAAGCAATGGCACTTCAGGAGGGATTGGTAGGCAGGCGCCAGGTCACGGAAGGTCCTGAGAACCCCATCCAAATCCACGGGAACCCTAGGCAGCCTCCGCAGCACTACTGCAAGTATTTTAGAACCTGAAGGCTTACGGGGCTCAGCCTAGCTGGACGATCCCTTCAGGACACTGTCAGTTCAGTGGCTTCCACGGAAGGCGAGAAGCCAGGCTGAGCCAGGCTGAACCAGAGAACAAGCCTCACAGCCCCGAGGCACTAACTGGCACCATCAGCAGATGCAAGGGGGAAGGTCACAGGTGGCCCTGGGACCTGGGACAGTGCCCAAATACGGTGAGGACGGACCATTGGTTACTGAATCCAAAGGAACGTGATGGGGCTCCACGTGGAGGCCACAGCTCTGTTCTACAGTTAGGACCCCAAAGCCCCTGTCAGAGGTTTTAAAACGCTGGCCTTTACACATATCAAGAGGTGTAGACCCACTCAAACTCTAACCCACTAATCCCACTCATAAAAATTTAATCTAAGGAAAAATGTGCGAGAAAAAAAAAAAGGTGGTAGACATAAAAATATTTATTAAGGTATTACTGGTAATAAAGAAATCTTTAAAGCAACTAAATGTCCAGAAACAGAGAAATAGCTTAGAAAATTATAATTCATGATTTATCATAAGCATGGACTATCATGCAACATTTTAAATACAGAATTTGAGAGATATATTGAAATGTGAAAAAATATTTGGGATAACAGTAAGTGAAAACAATCCTCTTACACGCTGAATGTAGACTATAATAACAACTAACAAAACTATGAATGCTTATGGGAATAGACTGGCAGAGAAATATGCAAAAACAAAAATAACTAGGAAGATTATGTAAGATATTTATCTCTATCAATTGTCTTTGTCATTGTCAGATTCTTACTTCCTAGATGAAAATATGTTTGTTTGGATTTTTTTTTCTTTGCGGTACGCGGGCCTCTCACTGTTGTGGCCTCTCCCGTTGCAGAGCACAGGCTCCGGACGCGCAGGCTCAGCGGCCATGGCTCACGGGCCCAGCCGCTCCGCGGCATGTGGGATCCTCCCGGACCGGGGCACAAGCCCGTGTCACCTGCATCGGCAGGCGGACTCCCAACCACTGCGCCACCAGGGAAGCCCAGTTTGTTTGGATTTTTTTTTTTTTTTTTTTTTTTTTAGAGGATTCCTTTTTTAATTAATTTATTTATTTTTGCTGTGTTGGGTCTTCGGTTCTGTGCGAGGGCTTCCCCTAATTGCGGCAAGCGGGGACCACTCTTCATCGCGGTGCGCGGGCCTCTCACTATCGCGACCTCTCTTGTTGCGGAGCACAGGCTCCAGACGCGCAGGCTCAGTAGTTGTGGCTCACGGGCCTAGTTGCTCCATGGCATATGGGATCTTCCCAGACCAGGGCTCGAACCCGTGTCCCCTGCATTGGCAGGCAGATTCCCAACCACTGCGCCACCAGGGAAGCCCTGTTTGGATTTTTTAAGTCAACAAAATTACAGATTTCTAAAATTTTTTCTGCAGGACTTAGTTTCCCAGGACAGTCCATCAGGACTTATGTATAGTCCAGTTGAAAGACAACACACTTACCATAAAGAGTGTGGCCTATTTGACATCTCCTCTGGGACAGCTCAAAAGCACCTCCAATGCAGCAGGATATCCTTCCACTCCAAACCTGACCCTCTTCCAGCATCCCTAGCTCTGGGAATAGGACCACCATCCTCCTACCTTCTAGGCATCCTTGCCCATTCTCTCCCCCTCGCTACCCATATCTAATCTATCACCAAATCTGGCTAATGTTGCCTCCAGGTATCTTTAGAGTCCTCCCCCTTCTTCCCTTCCCCATCCAAGCCACCCTAGTCCCGCCTCCTATGGCCTCCTGGCCTGCACTCGTACAAGCACCTCTAGGTCTTCCACATCCCTTTCTAATCCATTCTTCCAGTGTCGCCACAATTATCTCTCCACTCTGATTATATAACACAAAGTCCCCGACCCTCTCCCCCACTTTCCATGGCTTCCCACTGCTCTTAGGCTAAAGTCAGAACTCTTTAATGCAGCTTCAAAAACCCACATGGTCTGGCCACCTCAGTCCCTCATTCCCTCTACTACAGTCAGAGCTGCACCTTACACTTAGTCATTATTCCAGCAAGTAGACGACAAGCTCAGAGAAGGCAGGGCTCATATTGGTTCACTGTTTCCACAATTACAGCACACTGTGGGACCCAGCATAGGTGTTCAATAAATAGTAGCTAAATTAACGAAGGAAAACAAACTACTCAAAAGTCTCTCTTCGGCCACTATGAAAGATATATTATTTGATACGCTAAACATATATCTCTCTTCATATGTACATGTGTCCCTTCCACAAAAATGATCATTGAAAATGGCCGCTCAGAGTCTCCCCAGCCAGGTGGCCTGGAGATCAAGGAACTCCTCTGTTCGAGTCCTTAAACGCCACTCCTCTTCCCTTCCCATCCACCTACTCCCATCTGAGAAATGGATGTGGAAAGACTGGAAATGCTACCCGGAGAGGAAGGAGGATTCACATGCAACCCTCTGCTCAGTGCCAAAGTTCCCCGGGACTCTGTCTTATCTTTCATTCTAGAGCCTGAGGCCCAAAGATAACAAGCCCTGTTAACTTGATTTTGCATTTTCTCCTGAACCTCAGCTGAGCCTTACATCAGTCCCTGGACAGCAAAGACACAGCGTGAGCCAAGGAGAGACAGCACAGTACCCAGGGCTAAGGAACAAAACTACCTGACCGTGAATCTCAGCTCTTCCTCTTCCTAGCTGTATGACCTTGGCTTAGCGACTTAGCCTTGTTGTGCCTCCGTTTCCTCATTTGTAAGGGTTTACTCATTTGTACCTACTCTGTGGGTTGCTTTGAGAATCAAATGAGTTAATATATGTAAAGCACTTAGAACAGTGCGTGGCATGCAGTACACATTACTTAACTGTTAGGCTAGTATTACCATTTACATGTGAACTTTGTTTTTCACAAGATCTGAGTCAGGAATGACAAATACATGGCACATATTTACTTCTCCTCCACTTTCATGCCCGTGGCAGACATCATTAATCAATCACAACAGACTTTCATGATCCCCAAATATGACCACAAGATCTTTTCTCAACTTAGCACCCCACAGAGTCTCTTATTCCTTTGCGGGGGTGGGCATGTGTGATGAAATCACTTTGTTATTCCTGGTCTAAGTGAATAAAACAGAAAGATGGTACAAAGAAAAGCCATTTTCTTTCTCATTTCTACATAATACATTGTGATTTTTAAACAGACTCTTTGAAAATCTCCAAAACTCTACACAGCTTTACAGATAAAAGAATGGAGGAAAATCTGAGTGCTACTTCCATTCCATGAGGAGAGAACGGGGAGTTGTTAAAAACCAAGCAATGGCAGTACTAGCCCTGCAAACCGAGGGCATTTTCCCATTGAAACTCTGCTGAGGCAAGTACAGGACTTGGGGGCCAAAGAACCAGGACCCTTTAAACATATTCTAAAGGTCAAATAAGACTGGGGGTGGGGAGACTCACCTGGGAACCTAATCAGCATTTGTAATTTTTTTTTTCCAAATTGGTGGCACATTTCACCACAGAAACAATCAAACTGACTAAACAGAAAAGTCACTCATTGACTGGGCACTAACTATTGATTACCAGCAGAGCATGACAGGGAAACAGGAGGGGGTCTGTGACAGGGACATCTGTTGCCTGGCCACAGCAGGGTGGATGCCTCCCATCTGGCTGGTTGGGCTCGTGGGAGCGTGTTCTAAAGCCCCACGCTCCAGGAGGACAACCTCTACTGATGGCCATGACGTGTCCTCAGTCAAGGGCATGTGAGGACGAGGAACAGATTTCCATTTATCTTGAAAGCCCAGTGCTCGAGGAGCAGCGAGGTTAATTAGAGCACGATTGGGTCAAAGTCAACTATCCGAGAGATTTTGAAGGGGATTTGGGGGGCACTTCAAAAGCTTCAGAAGATGATACTGATGCTGTTTCTTCTTTTGTTTTGTTTTATGAATGTCTAATGCACTTCAGGCTTTATGACTGTTTTCTTCCTTCAGAAAAATACAATAAAACAGTTCAATAATGCACCTGTGATAATGCAAATGCAGACATAAACCAACCGGTGATTAGCACCACGTCCTGTGCTCAAGCTGAGAGCTAAAATTCCTATCTTCTGGGTAAGGTTGTCAGGGGCACTTACAGGTAAATGGCAGGGAAGTGGGGGACTGGAGGGTGGGCCCCCAGATCCTCAGGATCCTCCTGTAGGGCCAAGCCCCTCCAGTCTGGGTGCCCATGGCGACACCACCTAATTGGAGATCCCAGGAGCTGCTGCTGCTGTCCTGGGAGCCCAGGTCCACTGCTGGGCACAGAATCATCCCAGGACTGGAACAGCTGTATATTGGACGGAAGCCTCAGAGCTGCAGACCATCTAGTGGTGCCTGCCCCTCCCCGTCACGTTATTCACCCACAACACCCAACGCTTACCCATCCTGTGTTACTATCTATCAGTCATTCACGCCGCTGTGAAGCGCACCGGTGGCAATTAGGTTCAGTTTGGGGCTGGAGTAAGAGTGCATTTATTTCACAAATAAGGTCCCACAAATCTGTCAGGCCCCAAAACCCAACATGGTCTCACAGTCCCTCCCCTTGTCTGTTTCCTTGTGGCTCTTTCTCCAGATCCCAAATCCCTGGTGTCTCAAGGACAAGTCAGACTGGAACTAAGGCGGGTTCATGTCTGGCCCACAAGCCTGAGCCTTGGATGAGGCTCTGTCTCCAGCAGAGGGTCCTCTGATCACACTGACTAAGCATCCTGGGCCCTGGTCCTGCCAAGGTGCCCTTCACAGCGCTGTAAGGATGAACTGATGACTGTTGATTTGTAAAGAAAGGGCAGCAGGAGTTCTGAGGATGCACCTGCAGCCCAGTCACCCAAATCTAGGACAGGTGCACTGGGAGAGGTCAGGTGATGCTGCGTCTGGCGCGCTTGGCCCAGAGGCACTGTGCTTCTATCATATTTTTGTTCCGTAAAGAGCCTGTTACTTTGGCTATGGTGTTTTAAGGTGAATGTTAATCCAGGGTGTACTCTGTATGTGAGGAGGGGGAGGGGGGGAGTTACATGGCGGTGGGCAAGTTACGGGGAGGGCCGGTGGGCAAGTTACGGGGAGGGCCGACCTCTGCTCTCCACCCATCCTGTGTCCAAGGAAGCTGGAGTCCTTCCTACTGACTGGTGAGGTACGAGACTAGAGGCAGGTGGAGTCTGTGGCTAGGAGAGGCTGGAGAGGAGTCCCCGGCAAAAGCGACGGCGGGAATGAGACAAAGGTCCCCCACTGCTGTGAACACCCAGAGGCGAGCGCTCCCCTCAGAGCTCCAGCGGGGGAGGAGGGCCAGCCCGCACTGCCTTCCTCCCATGGTGACCCGTGACTGTGTATCTAAGTGGGAGCCGCCCTAAAAGCAAAAAAATACATGATGGAAAAGGCAGGAAAATCAGATGAGAACATTTTAGATTGTAGCACTAAACCACAACTTCACCTGTCACTGAGGAGTTTATCCTTATGCCCTGGCCGCTGTCCTTCCTCCAGTTAATGCCTTTCCCTTTGCTCCAGGGACAACAAACTGAAGGCCAGCTCTTGGCCAGGGAAGGTGGTGATTCCTCGGGCTCAGGCGGCCCTGCGCCTCCGGGGTCCCCCTGCAGCAGAGCCCGGACGGCACAGTGACGGGGCAGGACAGAGCAGAGCAAGGCTGGGCTCAGCCCCAGTGAGGACACGTCTGGTGAGGCATCAGCTCCAAACGGTGGGGCTTACGGCTCAGACACACCAGCAGTTACGTGCTTAGTACGTGCCAGGTACCAGCTGCCGTGGCAAGAAAGGTAAACTTCATAGACCCTGCACTCAAGGAGATCCATTTAATCAGCAAACTTATTGAGAGAAATCCTAAGAGGAGATTTCTGGCCAGAAGAGTGAGCTGAGGATGAGAGCGTGTTTTAAAAATAAAGCATTATGCAAGCAGAGGACATTTTTACTTTTCGTGATGTGCCTGCTGTGTTTTCTGAGGTCTGCTCGGGGCACAAGACCACGAGTGTGACTCTAAACCCGGAACAGCAACGCCAAGTGCACAAGGCCTCAGACACCAGCCCTTTCCTGTTCCTAAGAAAAACTGGCCCAGAATGATCCTGCTGTGTCCCCACAAGAGGACACAGGAGAGTAAAGGAGACTGACCACAGGGATGCCCACAGTGAGAGGGCAGGAGGTGGACCAGATGCCCTAGAAAACAGTGTCAGAATTATTTCTGTACGTTCCTAAGCAGGCTTCCACGATTCTGTAAAAGACAGTGATTCCACTGCCAGAGAGCAAGTGGAGAATGATAGGAAGACAGACTACACATAAAAAATTAAATATATCAATAACAAACACATACATGAGTAGATGCTCAACCACACAATGAGATACTATTTTTAATTCGTGAAAATGGCAAAATTACAAAACCAACGCCAAGTACCAATGAGGGTCTGGAGACACGGGCTTTCTCATATACTGTTCGTGGAAGTGGGAATGCTACAATCTATTTGGAAAGTAGTCTGGCAATATGCATCAAGAATGTCAAAAGCTTTTAAATTATTTCTACCTTAGGAAATAATCAGGAGTGAAGCAAAGGTTTCCAAAGATGTTTAGAGCAGAATTGTTTATAACAGTGAAAATCCGCAAAAAACCTATATGGCCCAACAAAAGGGGGATAATGAAGTAAATCGTGGCACAGTCCTCAGATGCAATATTACCTCATAATTTTTAAAAGTATGATCATAAAAAGGTTTCTTCCACGGTGTCAGGAAATAGTAATAATATAGAGTTAAGTGGAGAATAGCAAGAAAAAAGGAAATCTAAATCCTATGAGGTATATTTTCAAGTTGTACAAACCTAAACGTTTTCCCTTGAGTCCCATTCCTCTGTTTTCTTTGAGAAGAACACAGAGCAAGAGAAACCACTGAAACTCTCTTAAGTGAGAAAAACCAATGAGCAGATTACTTCCTGCTCGATCGCATAAGGACCCTTTTCTTTCCAGGGTTTTAAGTACCTTGAACTCTCGCTTGTTCCTTAACACAAGGCCCCCTGGGTGAAGAGCTCTGGAGACGCTCAGGGACTTCAGGACCAACTCGACCCAGCTGCATGACTGCCTTATTGAATCCCCTGATGAGGCCACTGTTGTCGAGATGCACAGGGCTCCGGAGCTTATGAACTCATAAGCAGGCGTGTGGGGGAAGGAGGAAAGAAAGCTGACAGAGGGACTTGGGGGACGTATCTGCTCCAGCAAGTCCAGGCACAGGGATCCATTTTCCACCCAAATAACACCACAGTTCAGAAAATGACGACTGAACATCGCTTATGTGCCAGGCACTGGGCTCACTGTCGGTCATACAGTAAGACAGTAAGACAACGCCCGCCTTCCCTTCATCCTTCACTGACCAGCACTGTGCTTGCCCCACGTGTTAGAGCTACTGACCAGGTACGCCTACGGAGGCTCCTGTGTTAGCGGCGCTGCCTACAGCTCTATAACACCTCCTGTTACCCCACGATTATCAGACGAGCATGAGTTCCCGATTCACGCTGCATTATCCCAAGAAAAGCATTCCGTCATCATTCATTTCGTTTTTAGGAGAATTCCATTTTCACTCGTGTAACACTGTTATTAATGACCACATTTAAGAACCATGTCTAATTTGGGCATCTGTGATAAGCATGTAATATTAATTGATGGAAAAATTTCCACCTGACTTTTATGAAATCTCCCTGCCTCCTCTTAACACATGTAATTCCTAATGACTACCAAAATTAGACAATCTTGAGACGAGAAATTCCATTTAAACTAAGGTTACTTGAAGGATTAAAATCTACATGTCAGCTTGATGAATGTGACATCTCCGTGAATAACAGTGTTGAAAACAGTTGTGTTAAAAACTGTGGCTGTAGGGACTTCCCTGGTGGCGCAGTGGTTAAGAATCCGCCTGCCAGTGCAGGGGACACGGGTTCGAGCCCTGGTCCAGGAAGATCCCACATGCTGCGGAGCAGCTAAGCCTGTGAGCCCCAACTACTGAGCCCACGTGCCACAACTACTGAAGCCCATGCGCCTAGAGCCCGTGCTCCGCAACAAGAGAAGCCACCGCAATGAGAAGCCCGCGCACCGCAAACGAAGAGTAGCCCCCGCTTGCCACAACTAGAGAAAGCCCACGCACAGCAACGAAGACCCAGCACAGCCAAAAATAAATAAATAAGTAAATAAAGGTGGCTGTACACCAAAATGATTTCTAAGGTACGTTCCCTATTGATCCTAAAACATATTTTAGATTTTGAAGATGAATGTTAAATGTATCTATAAAGGATCACACAGAGATCATACTTTTTAGTACTGTTGTAGAAATCGTTGCCCTTCAAAGACTTGGTGTCCCCGGCTTGCGTAGCTTTAGTCCCCTCCACGTCTACTACAGCGTTTGCCCGTATGAAAATAATCAGCGCTGTGCAGAGCATCCAAGTCCTGGAAATGTAATTAAAGCATGAGCCCCACAGAGGTATGCTCTCATCCCATCATCAGCGTCTAGTAACACTTTGGAGCCTCCGTGTATGCCTCTAAGAGCACTGATTACGTTCCTACACACACTGTATACACACCCTGAGAGGAAGCGGTGCAGGGCTTGAGCAAAGCGCAGTAGCAAGCAGTGGTCTGCTTCCTCATTCTTTGTGACCAGGTCAGCGGCCTCCAGCAGGAAGGAGCCCCTTGACGGCACAGCATCTGCCTGGAGGTTGAGTGAAGCGCGTCTGCTGTCAGGCCGCCGATGGGCAGGAATGGTCCAGTGACTCCCCTACCCCCGTCTCCACCCCCGTGACAGTGATAAATGACTGGGCCCTCTGCTCAGCTGAGCCTGACGGGCCAGACCTCCCCTTGCAATCTGTCCCAGACCAACACCAGTCCTTCCCCCCACAAGATCCTCCTCAGCACACCACACAGGCCGGCACCAGGGTAAGGCCAGACCTATCTGCTTTCCATGACTGTTCTTTTCATGAAAACAAATTATGACTTTATTTCTAAGTGGAAGCTCCTAATCAAAAATGGAATATGTTGTTACAAGCCTTACAAGGAACTTGTCTCAATTATCTTTTGACATTAGAAATGAAGGAGATACAGCTAAATACGGGACTTTAATTAGAAAGAAAGAGGAACAGTCATGGATATAAACATGGATGTCAATTTGGCTTCCATTTAAATCAATACATTTTCAATTTATTAAGTTATTACTGTTGGTGGTGGTAAGGAGAAAGAGACAGAAGAGTCTGAGGGGAATAAAATATTGATAAGGAGATGGAACATTAACACTGACCATTAACATGATTCATCACCGATTAGCTCCTACATTTTGTTCATGTGCAAAGACAGTCATTTCAGGATTGTTTGTAAAGAGACTGGCACCAAAATTTTACATAAAATAGTCTATAATGTGGAACAATATGCACCATTATAAACAATGAGGTAAGTCTATAGGTAAAGACATGGAACCATCTACAAGATGCATTGTTAATTGGGGGAAAATATCAACAGGCAAGATAATAATATGTATAATATGCTACAATTTCTTTTTTTAATATTCTATTTTTTACCTTTTGAATTTTGTTCCATGTGATACATTACTTTCTTGAAGATAGAAATAAAAAATATTTTAAATGTCCCCAGTCTTTGCTACCCCGTGATTACCCCTGCAGCCTGAGAGCCTCTTCCCTGGGCTGAGGGCATTGCTGAGACGCAGGAGTGGCCAGTGGCGGGCAAGCAGCCCCTGGGCTCAGATCAGCCTGATGCTTACATTTTATCCAGGCTTAGGACAAACACCCAAGATGATTCCACTTGTATCTCAAAGCAGCAGAACTGCTACTAGGCTTTAAAATTCTGGATAGTTCATAGTATCTTAAAAGGCCTCAAGATAGAGTTATCACTCCACTTCCTCTCTGAAATTGATCTGCCTTCTCCAAGCAGTATGTTAATTGTCCTCTTTTCAAAAGGAAAAGGATTTTAAGAGGATCAACCATTACAAATTTTAGATGGTATTAAAATATTATTTACCTAAAAATAAAAGGTATTTCTAGGTTTGACTTTATTTTACAGGAAAGAAGAGAGAGGAAGGGGAGGAGGGAGGGAAGGAGGCAGAGAGAGAAAGATAAAGTGAGGGAGGGAGGGAGGAAAGCAGACTGGTACATCAGCAGTACTTTGCCCTTCTGGAATTTGGTGTGTATTTTAATTATTTCTCTGTCCCTCCTGTCTCTCATCCTTTCTGTTTCTCTCTCCCTTGTCATTTTTCTCCACAACAGAAGAAAAGGATATTTGAAAATCTATTTTAGATTTACTGAACAGGAATTATGCTCATCATTCATAATTTTAAAAGCAGTTGAAACATTCTATAGTGCCCTCAAAAAAAAAAGATAAATCAAGTTTTTACCGTGAAACCTTCCACTGATTTCCAAAAAGCCGGTGAAATTTTCTTGAATTCGGCTCTTACTGGAGCAACAGCACAGGTAGCCCGTCCACTTTGAAGATGTCCCCCAAGGACTGGTGTCCTGAGAGAGCAGGTTTGGTCACATGGCTGATTAAGGGGCATCGGACAACCCAGTGCATATTCATATTAGGAAATATCATGGACAATCTCTTCAACTACAGTTCTACAAATGACACAGGAAGTCATTTTATGATGTTTTTTATACTTGTCTACCATGAAAGAGGGACATAGAACTGAACATCTTAACTCAGGGAAGCTCAGGGGAGACAGGGTGGCTCTTGAAACATGCTTTTGGTCACCTGATTTAATGAAGGGATAGGGACCAGAGCAGGCAGAGCAAAGCCTATTGGGTTATCTTCCTTGAACATGGGCTCAAGCATATCTTTGGATATTCAAGTGATGGGCTGATTCCGGGATGAATTCTCTAATGACAGACGGGAGCATTGCTGAATAAAATGAGAGTCGTGTCTGAAAATATCAAGCACGTGGGAGGCCAAGGCAAGCAGCCTTCCACTGAGCCCACCCAGGGCCTGGATGATGGTCTCTCCCAGCTGGAAGGCCATCAGCTTCGTAGAGATATGGGTGGGGGGTGGGGGGGATATAAAGCAGGCTAAGAATATTTCTCATTTTAGTACATTCTCATGTACTAAATCTTACTGAGTGATTGTGGAAGGACCTGACTAAGACCCTAGAATTCTACAAAAGGAGATGACTGTGACCTGGTATAACTCAACTCTAAAGGGACTTCAGTACAGGCCCTGCAGAAAATCTGATTTTGAGTAAAATTACGCCTTGATAGGCCTGCCAGGCTCTGAGTGCTAAGAGTAAATTATAGTCATGTCTATTTTCTGCCACTTTATCTTCCCAAAAGGCTGATAGCTCAAAATGTAAACTGTTGTGTGGAAGGTAGCTGGAGAGGAGCTAATGAAATACAGGCAAGTCCCCAACTTTAAAATGAGTCACATTTCAAAAGCATGTTTCAGAGATGGACATCTGGGATATAGAATCCATTTTCTCATGAACATGCTGTTATAAAGGTGGCGAGCTAGCCCACAAGGGCCTACTCAACCTATAATGAGCCTCAAATGTAACTCTTTCTAGGATTCTAACCACCGTTTATGAGATACTGTCTCGGCGCAAAAATATATTCTAAGTTCTACCTTACAACACTAAGAACACACGCTTTCACACCAGCCAAGTTGGCTGTCAGCTACAGCTGGACAAAAGAAAACATTTCCCTACTTCCCCAACCTGTCCAGCTACTAACTTGACCATAGAAAGAAATCTCCACTTTATTCATCACTGTAGAAAGGAGATTTTTTTTCCCCCAAAAGAGGAGGAAATCTCACTGCTCAAATGCTAAGTACAATTTAAATTCAGTGGTCTCATTGCAGTTGAGGATGTAAAGCTGGGTAGTTCTGGCTCAGGGTCTCCTACAAGTTGGAATCAAGGTGCTGGCTGGGGCTGTAGTCTCATCTGAAGGCTCAACTGGGAAAGGACTGCTCTCAAGCTCACTTGTTGGCAGGCCTCAGCGAGCTAGAGCACAGATCCTCCTGAAGTCGAGCCTTCAGAAGACGCAACACAGCTGACATCTTGATTCCAGCTTCATGGGGCCCAGCTTCAGGGCCACCCAGCTAAGCCACACCCAGATTCCCTACCCACCAGTCCCCCAAAAAACACTGTGAGATAATAAATGATTGTTCTTTTAAGCTGCTACCTTTGGGGATAATTGATTATATAGCAGTAGATAACTAATAACATGCTCTAATAAAGGGGAAATAATGTAAGTTTTAGCAAAGGACAACTACTGACTGTACGGCAGGAACTCAAACCATCTTTTATAAAGCTATATAAAACTTTCGCCTTTATAAAGGAAAAAGGCATTTCCAGTCTAACTGATTTACAAATCAACCCCTGGAAGATGATCCATTTCTAACTTGGAGACTACCTCTATGTAATTTTATTATTCTACCTACTTGTTCTCTAGTGTGCTGGGGTTGCTAAAACAGGCGTTCCTAAACCACTAAAGTCTAGGAATAGTGTATAAAATACCAGAGTAAGGCTTTCAGCACTTCTGCAATAATTCAGGCAATTTTTATTCATTTGCATTATCCAGAGGATTGTTAGTTGCTTTTCCTGCTGTTTTGTTTGGGGAAGTTATACCTTTGCCTCATAGCGCTTAAAAAAACAATGAAGAAAAATGTTTTTCCAAAATTCCCAGGGAAGCTAAATTTAAATTCATGCCAAAGGCCTTAACTGCAATGGAGAAAATCTTCCGTATTTTGATGGGGTTTTGCTTGGTTGTTTGCTTGGTTGTTTGCTTGAGTTGGGGGGCTTTTTTCTTTGACTAGATGGAAGTAAGAAGACAGCTGGATTATTTTTACCCATAGTGGTACCTATAAGAAACACGGTTTTTCCCCTTTTCTATGGGAATCAAAATAAAAGCTAAAAATGAAAATTGTTGCTGATATTAAACCTGGTTTGTAATAGCCTTGGACTCTTCATCCATAGCAGTTTAAGGTCATAGTACCTCTATTCCAAGCAGCAAAATAGAAGGATCCTTACTGTGCATTAAGAAATTCCAGGGACTTCCCTGGCAGTCCAGTGGTTAAGGCTCGACGCTTCCAATGCAGTGGGAGCAGGTTCAATCCCTGGGAACTAGGATCCCATGTGCTGTGTGGTGCAGCCAAAAAATAAAAAAAAAAAAAATTTAATTAAAAAAAAAAAAAAGAAATTCCAAACAGCTCTGCTAACCACCATGAGACACGGGAAGGGTCAAGCTTGAGCTAGTCATTTCAGTGACATAGGAAACCATGTTCCTGGCTCATTGTTGAATTTCAGTTCTTACAGAAATATTACTCACCACACTCTTGGTCTCTCCCACCCCGTCATTTTAGTTAAATCTCAGATTAAAGCACATGAGGGGTGGGGTGAGTGAGGGGAGGAGGAAAAATACCAGTTGAATACATAGCAATATCTCCTACCCTTCTTGAAATGAGGACAAAATCCACAGATCACAGAAAGTCTCAACCCAAGTAGTGCTTACAAGAAATTCCTGTGTAGTGGTCTGGGTCCAATCAGGAGATGGAAACCACATGGTAGGTCAAACAGTTGAAGTCTAACATAGAGAATATTAACCATAATTAAAAAGTAACTATATAATCTAAGGAAACTCTATGCCACCTGAGGACTGAACATACCTAAGGAAGGACAGACTTGGAAGGATACAAACTTCCTTGGAGAAGGTGCAGTTAAGCCACTGGATAGCAGAGAAGTTCACTGGTTTGTAGGCCAGAGCTTATCTGGAGATGCAGGGCAAACAACAGGCTACCTTTCAGAATGTAGGCGATCAGAACCCAGTGGCAGGAGTGTATAATGGGATCCAGGCACCCAGGAGCCTGAGAGCAACTGCAGGGACTCTGAGAGTACGTGGACAGCCCAGAGGCTCTGGTTTCCTTGTCAAGAGGGCTGCAGAAAAGTTATCACCAGGCCAAGACTATAAAGTCACAGAGGGACTGAGTTCTGCGCCAGTGGCTGAGGCAGGCTCCACTAGAGGCCCACACACACACACCCCGCCAACCCAGGCCACACCAGAAACAGCAGGAGAGGCTCCTCCTTTCACAAAGTCTCCCCAGCGCCCTCTACTGAAACAGCGTAACAGCATGCTCACAGTAAAGGAAAAATACTACAGAAATTCCTTTGTTTATCACAGAGCATATTCAGAATGATGTATTCAGAGCTGAGAGGCAATAGATTAGTAACATACCTCAAAAGCTACAAATTATCAAAACTGACAAAAGAAATGGAAAAATCTGAAATAGAAAACTCCAGGCTCATCTAGTTTCACTGGGAAATTCTAGATACATTTAAGGAAGAGACAATACCAATCCTATGTAAATTCCTTTAAAAATAGAGGAGAAGGTACACCTGAAACTAACAGAACATTGTAAATTAACTATACTTCAATTTTTTTTAATGGTTAAAGAATTTAAAAAGAAGTAGAGGAGAAGGGAACTTTCACAGCTGATTTTATGAGTCCAGCATTATCCTGATAACAAAACCAGAAAAAGACACAGAAAACTATAGACAGGGACTTCCCAGGTGGTCCAGTGGTTAAGACTCTGTGCTCCCAATGCAGGGGGCCCATGTTCGATCCCTGGTCAGGGAACTAAGATCCCACGTACAGCAACTAAGCCCACACGCCACAACCACTGAGCCCACGCGCTCTAGAGCCTGCACACCAAAACTAGAGAAGCCCGCGTGCCACAAGGCAGACCTGGCGCAGAAATAAATAAATAAATTGATTAATGAAAATACTTAATAAAAAAAGAAAACTATGGACAAATTTCCCTTTATGAACATAGGCTCAAAAATAATAAATAAATAAATAAATATATATATATATATATATATATATATTTTTTTTTTTTTTTCCCCCGGTATGCGGGCCTCTCACTGTTGTGGCCTCTCCCATTGCGGAGCACGGGCTCCGGACGCGCATGGCTCACGGGCCCAGTCGCTCCGCAGCATGTGGGATCTTCCCAGACTGGGGCACGAACCCATGTCCCCTGCGTCGGCAGGCAGACTCTCAACCACTGCACCACCAAGGAAGCCCAATAAATATTTTTAATAAACATTTAGTTCAGGACTATATTTTAAAAGTATAATAATCATGGCAAATGGGGTTCACCCAAGGAATTGAAAGTTGTTTTAACATTAAAAAAAAATGCAATCAATGTAATTTATCATATTAACAAACACAAAAAAAAGATCATCTCAACAGAAGCTAAAAAAGCACTTGACACAATTCAGCACCTATTCATGATTTTTTTTAATTCTCAGTAAACTAGGAAGAGAATTTGATAAAGAATATCTACAAGCAACCTACACCTAGCATACCAAAAGGAAAAAAAAAAGAAAAAACTATCTGTATATGCCAACGTGATTGTGTAAATAAAAAATCCCAAGGTATCTATCAAGAAACTTCTTTGTATTAATAATTAAGTTTATCAAGATCATAGACTACTAGGACAACATCAAAAATAAACTATTTCTATATAGTTGCAACAAATAAATAGAATTTAAAAAGTAATATTATTTACAATAGCATCTAATAACATGAAATACTTAGGTAGATTTTTAACAAAATATGTATAACACCTGTACCATGAAACAGTGAGAGAATTAAATAATATCTAAATAAATGGAGAACTAGACCATGGTTGTGGATTGAAAGACTTGGTATCCTTAAGATGTCGATTCTCTCAAAATTAATCTATAGTTCAACATGATGCTGATGAAAACCTCAGGAAGCTTCTGTAGAAATTGACAAGTTAATTATAAAACTGATATGGAAAATCAAAAGACTTAAAATAGCCAAAACAAAATCCATACACTGAAAACTTTAAGATACTGATGAAAGAAACTGAAGAAGACACAAGTCAATGGAAAGATATTTCATGATCATGAAATTGAAGAATTAATATTGCTAAAATGTCCATACTACCCAAAGCAATCTACAGATTCAATGCAATTCTCTCAAAATTCTAAAGGCATTTTTCACAGAAATAGAATAAACAATCCTAAAATTTGTATGGAAACCACAAAAGACCCTAAACAACCAAAGCAATCTTGAATAAGAAGAACAAAGCTGGAGACATCACATGTCCTGATTTTGAACTACATTAAAAAGCTCTAATAATCAACACAGTATGATATTGGCATAAAAACAGACACATAGGTCAATGAAACAGAATAAAGAACCCAGAAATAAACCCACACATATGTGGTCAAATAATTTATAACAAAGGAGTCAAGCATATAGACTAGGTGAAGGATAGTATCTTCAGTAAATGGTATTGGAAAAACTGGACAGCCACATGCAAAAGAATGATACAGGACCCTTAGTTTACACCGTACACAAAAATCAACTCAAAATGCATTAAAGATTTGAATGTTAAGACCTGAAACCATAGAACTCCTAGAGGACGCCACTTGACACTGGTCTTGGTGATGATTTTTTTTTACTTTGACACCAAAAGGATTCCAAAGCACTCCTCTGTAGCATAATGGCAGTTGCCCATGTCTTGAAAATCCAGTTGAGATGAAAACTATAGCTGAAGTTGAAATTCAGGGCAAGTCCCTATTGAAAGAAACACTGCATGAAATTGTTCAGAAACAAAAGCAATCCTTCTGCCAGCACGAAAAAGCATGAATTTACAAGATCAACAATCACAGTGACCGATGACAGCTCACACAAAAAGATCTAAGCCTGGTATTTTCACAAAAACCAAAGCAAGACCTTTTTCTCTATACCGAGCTCAAAGATAAAGGACAGGTAGGATTTAAATCTACCAATTTCACTGAGGAGACACAGGAGCACAGCAGGACTGACCTTTTTTTACGTGGAGGCAGGTATCCCCCTGGCATCACCTCTCCCACCCCACCACCATCATAGCCACAGCTGCCCAAAATCCCTTTAGGAGGTGACAAAACCTTTCACCTGAAGTTAAAGGCTTACACTGTCAGTCTTCCGGGAGAACCGACACAGTGACAATTTTACCAAAATGTAAATGACTGCTCCCCGATTAGTTCTAGAACAAGAAGTGGCAAACTAAGGCCCGCCAGCCAAAGCCTGCCACGTGTTTTGGGGTGACCCATGAACCAAGAGTAGTTTTTATACTTTTTTAATGACTGAAAAACAATCAAGAAGAAACAATGTTTGTGACACATGCAAATTATATGAAATTCAATACTGCATGTCATTAAATAAAGTTTTATTGGCACACAACCCCACTCATTCATCTCTTTATTGTCTATGGCTGCCTGCACTCTGCAATAGCAGAGAGGAGTAGCTGTGACAGAGACTGTAAGGCCTGCAAACCCTATAATAGTTGCCATTCGCACCTTCATAGGAAAGGTTTCCAACCCCTGCCCTACAGCAAAGCTCTAAGAGGCAGGGCACCCGAGGACCAAATGTGAGGTCGTGGTTCTTACCCTTCTTTACTGAAGAGACACATATACAGGAAAAGGGCTACAAATGAAGGGCCAGGAGCACACAAGTCACAAGTGGCTAACCTCGCCACTGAGTCAGGGCCGGATCAGGATTATATCCAGAGGAAGGGGGGCACCAGGAAGACAGAAGTGCAGTATGATGCGGAAAAGCCACGGCCGGAGGACTCCACTCCCCACCGGAACCGTGCCTTTGAGCAAGTCACATACACCTCTGAGCTTCAATTTCCTTATCTGAAAAAAATCAGTGGGAATCATGTCTGGAATGGTGAGGGGATAATCCACATGAAAGTACCTGGCCTGCTGGGGTTGAGCCTTGAAAGAGTAGGTTTCCACAACTGCAAGACGGGGGAAGAAAGGAAATGTCTGAAATGGAGAGAACACAGGGCTCAAAGGTCCAGAGGAATAAGTGAATGGTCAGTTCAGGCCATCATCTAGGATTCAGTGACAAGTGTCACAGCAGCTGAAACAGAAAAGGCGATCAGGGGCCAGATCTTGATGGAAAAGGCAGCATGTACAACTCTCTTCACTCTCCCTTTGTTTGCTTCTCTCCGTTCTCTGTTCCCTCTCTCCAATAACCTCCAAGGACACTCTGGAGTGTTCCTTGGCCCATCAGAGGCCACGGGCTAAACTGTGCTCACGGCTCTAATTAATTCCTTCAATGGCATCTGCAAAGCCTCTACTCTAAGGTAGAAACAGGCTTTCCTGCTTTACCCTCACCCAGTCATCGTCAGATCATTTGACCTATTTGCCCCCCACGCTTAGGTAAAGTCCTTGGGGGATACCCTAGATCCACAGCTGGTAGCATGTTCCAGCTGCTGAGTGAGAACTAAATGAGATTCCTGGGACTCTGAATAGTTTATAATGAACTCTAATAACTGGCAGGCCCCGGTCATGATGCATTCTGATGAACCGGCCCTTGCAGCCAGCTGTACCCCCTCAATCACCAACTGTCCACAGGGGGATTCCCGTTCACTAAGGGCACAGCCAATCTCCAGAGGTGAGAGGGGAACAGGGGCCATGCAGAAGAGAACAGCAGCCTTCAGGTAGAGGATTTCATGGTACATGTTGGGAATATGTACAAAAAGCAGAAGGCACAAGGAAAGAACAGTTAAAAATCAGGTCTTAGCCCTGCAATAAAAATCATAAGGCTATGTGTGCAAACTATTCTTCCCATGTTTTATTCAACGTCATTTACTGTCTTTTCCTTGGTTCATCCTTGCTTTCTCTTCGTTCATAGGCTGGGTGATAAACTCTGGCTATTTTCTGTGTGATTTGAGCATGGGATTTGGAGCGGGAAGACCTAGGCAGGAATCTTGGCTGCATACAATTATGAGTTGTATGGCCTACAGCTGTGTATGTCCTTTGACCTATCACCGAACGTTTCTGAATCTGAATCTAGATCTCTTCATCCATCAAATTTGGGTCATGCCTGCTCTACCTGCCGGCCAAGGTTGTTAAGTGGGTCGGGTGAAAACGTATGGGAAGATGCACATGGTAAGCTTAAAGCAGCAGACAAATCTAAGGATCCCAATGCTTCTTTAAATATGTCTGCATCTTTAAAGATTTTCTCGCCAGTTTCTAAAAGAACTGGCAAGGGGAGGGAAATATTAAAAAAAAAAAACCCTAGAATCCAATGTACACCAAGCCATTTAATCCCAGCCTGGCAAGAGATGAGGCCTTTCTGCTAGTTTTACTAAATATAACATAGCAAGCCAACCTTCCACATCTAGAGAGCATGCAGTTACCAAGGTGTACTGTTCCCGGGGACAGGACACGGATTCCTTCTGCTTCATGGACAGAGGTTTGGAGTCTATAAATCTCTAAGGAGGGAGTGGTGGGGCCCAGAGGTTGGGAATCATTTCAGAGAGTCGTGAGGAAACTGAAACTCCACCAGCACCATCACCAACACCACCTCCACCACCATCACCACCAACACCAGCACCAATAACACTACCAACACCACCAACACCAGCACCACCACCAACACCAGCACCAACACCACCAACACCACCAACACCAACACCAGCAGCACCAACACCACCTCCAACACCAACACCATCACCACCAACACCAGCAACACCAACACCAGCACCACCTCCAACACCACCAACACCAGCACCAACACCACCAACACCACCATCACCACCAACACCAGCAGCACCACCAACACCATCACCACCAACACCAGCAGCACCACCAACACCATCACCACCAACACCACCAGCAGCACCAACACCACCACCAACACCAACACCACCAACACCAGCAGCAGCACCAACACCACCACCAACACCAACACCACCAACACCGACACCAATAACACTACCAACACCACCAACACCAACAGCAGCACCAACACCACCAACACCGACACCACCACCAACACCACCAACACCAGCACCAACACCACCAACACCACCATCACCACCAACACCAGCAGCACCACCAACACCATCACCACCAGCAGCAGCACCAACACCACCACCAACACCAACACCACCAACACCGACACCAATAACACTACCAACACCACCAACACCAACAGCAGCACCAACACCACCAACACCGACACCACCACCAACACCACCAACACCAGCAGCACCAACACCACCTCCACCAGCAACACCACCAACACCGACACCAGTAACACTACCAACACCACCAATACCAGCACCACCAACACCAACACCAGCACCAACAGCAACACCACCACCACCAACAGCACCAACACCAGCACCAACACCACCAACAGCACCACCACCAACACCAGCAGCAACAACACCACCTCCACCACCAACACCATCACCACCAACACCAGCAGCACCACCAGCAGCACCAACGCCGACACCAGCAGCACCAACAACACCATCAACACCACCACCACCTCCAACACCTCCTCCACCACCAGCAGCACCAACACCACCACCAACAGCAGCAGCACCAGCACCACCACCAGCAGCACCAACACCAGCAGCACCACCAGCAGCACCAACGCCGACACCAGCACCACCACCAACACCAACACCACCAACACCACCAACACCACCAACACCTCCTCCACCACCAGCAGCACCAACGCCGACACCAGCACCAACAGCAACACCACCACCACCACCACCAACACCAGCACCAACACCACCAACAGCACCACCACCAACACCAGCAGCAACAACACCACCTCCACCACCAACACCACCACCACCAACACCAGCAACACCACCAACACCTCCTCCACCACCAGCAGCACCAACACCACCTCCAACACCAACACCATCACCACCAACACCAGCAACACCAACACCAGCACCACCTCCAACACCACCAACACCAGCACCAACACCACCAACACCACCATCACCACCAACACCAGCAGCACCACCAACACCATCACCACCAGCAGCAGCACCAACACCACCACCAACACCAACACCACCAACACCGACACCAATAACACTACCAACACCACCAACACCAACAGCAGCACCAACACCACCAACACCGACACCACCACCAACACCACCAACACCAGCAGCACCAACACCACCTCCACCAGCAACACCACCAACACCGACACCAGTAACACTACCAACACCACCAACACCAGCACCACCAACACCAACACCAGCACCAACAGCAACACCACCACCACCAACACCACCAACACCTCCACCACCAGCAGCACCATCACCACCAACACCAGCACCACCACCAACACCATCACCACCAACACCACCAGCAGCACCAACACCAGCACCAACACCAGCAACACCAACACCAATAACACCACCAACACCACCAACACCAACAGCAGCACCAACACCAACACCACCAACACCAGCACCAACACCAACACCAACAGCAGCAGCACCAGCACCAGCACCAACACCAACACCACCAACACCTCCTCCACCACCAACACCACCAACGGCAGCAGCACCAACGCCGACAGCGACAGCACCACCAAGTCCAGCAGCGCCAGGCGCAGGCCCGCCTCCTCTGATGCCACAGCCTCCTCCTCTCCACGTAGCAGAAAAGACACAAGGCCTCTACACCGATGTCTGAGCCCCCACTGAAGACTAAAAGGTAAAGAACAGGAAAAAGAGCCTAGGGACAAACACCCCGGCTATGAACCGGCCTGGCTCTTGCTCTCTGCTCATCAGCATGGTTACTTTACTCAATCTGAACTTCTGTACTTTACACCGTTTCTGCCTTGACCGCTGCCGTGTCGAGCTCCCGGGCTTTTGGTCTGCTGTGACTAATGCTTCAGTAGACTCCCAAGCACTGCTCTGACGTCCTCATTGTAGGATCCTGGCTCTCAACAGCAGGTCCCAGGGAGCACCACAGCCATTTTCTGAACCTGCCGCTTCCTGACCCATCACTCACATGTCACCCTGTAAATTCCAGGTGACACGCCTCAGGGGTCTTCTGCTGGTTCGCATGCAATCCTAGTCCTGAGCATAACTAACCTGTCTCCATCGCCTCCTACATCCTAGCGTGACAACAGCCTAAAATGACACACGCACAGCCAAGACTCGAGGGGCCGACACAGTGCCAAGCTTAGAGCGCCAAGCAGCCTCAAGAGCTAAGTGCAAACACAGAGTTAAGACTCAAGGTAAACTACAGAATTGAGGGCTCTGAACATGATGGTCTACAGCATTAAATGAGACTATAAGAGAAATGTTAAAAACAGGTGACATGGCTAATCGGATCATGGAGCACGTTGTGTTAAAGACTCCCTCTAAACTACGTTATATAGTTCAGACATGTTGATGTAAAGGGGAGAAAAAGCATAGAAAACACAGGAATTAGGCTGGATAAGCTTAGGCAGAGCCTCTATGCCTTGAGTTTCACACAAAGCCCAAGGTAGGCCATTTACATCCCGTTCAGATCCAGGCCTGGGGTCACCATGGAGTGGCAGTGCATTTAAAATGCACAGAAGAATACAACTGCGTGAGGATGCAACTGCAAACTTAAAGGCCACAATCTGCCAGCTTATGGCAGGTTAAATACAGCCCACTTACAGGTCATTGGGTTGAAAGTCAGAAGTCCCAGCCCTGCCTCGGAGTCGCTGTGGCCTTGGGTAAGTCACTTCACCTCTTTGAGTTTCAGGTTCCTCACCCATGAAAAATGAGGAGCGTCCAGGATGACCTCTAAGGTCCTTTCTGCTCTAATATACTGAGTGGAGCCACAATACACAGCTGTTGCAGGCAGCCTCTGGGATGGCCCCCAAATATCCTCACCTCTTGGTCTTCATGGTTTTATGTAATCCCTTCTCCCTCAGTAACTTGCTTCTGACTAATAGAATATGGCAACACTGAGGAGATATCATTTCCGTGATTAAGTTACAAAAGACTGTGATTCCCATCTTGCTAGAAAACTCTGTCTCTATTGCATGCTTTGTTGAAGCAAGCTGCCAGGCTGGAGAGACCAACCCAGCAGAGTGCTGAGGGCAGCCTCCATCCAGCAAGGGACTGAGGCCCTCAGCCCAACAACCCTTGAGGAATCGGATCCTGCCAGACGTCACATAAGTGAGCTTGAAGGCAGATCCAACCCTGGTTGAGCCTTCAGACAAGATGTCAATCTTGGCCAATATCTTGAGTGCAGCCTTGTGAGAGACCCTGAAGCAGAAGATGCAGCAAAGCTGCATCTACATTCCCGACCCACAGAAACGGTGTGATAATAGATGGGTGTTGTTCTAAGCTACTAAGTTCGGGGATAATTGATTATACAACACCAGGTAACTAGTCCACATAGCTTTGTTTGTATCCGTGGCCTTGACAGACTGCATCTCTGCCTCTCACTTTGGATGTTCTTATGGAATTCTCTACATCATATGAAGGATCACCTGGAATTGGAGTAGGGGCTGAGAAAAGAGCTGTGAAGTTGTAGATGGGCTCATGGGCCAAGAGAACTGTATCTCCTCTCCCCACCGCAACACTGCATTTCACCTACGTATCCATATTTTGAGGAGCAGAGAAAGTATTTTCTTACGTTAATCTCCCCTACCCACACCCACACAAAATGCACACCAATCACATTGTCAGGCCAAGACAGATGGGCACGGAAAAAAGGCCATTCCCATGCAGAAGCATGACGCACAGGAGGGAAGCAAGGCCTCCAGGGCACTGATGCTCTAGAAAGACCATCTCTATCTGACATCAGGAAGTCCCACTGGCTTAATGACCACATCTCATCAGCTCCGTCACTACCCAACTAGTTCATCTAATTTCCTCTGCTAGAAAAACGCCTGCCAGTTCCACTCTTGCCCTCTCTGTGGGCTCTCCCACCCGGTCTATACTCTACTGAGCAAACTCTGTAGTTGTTATAGACTGAATGCTTGTTCCCCACCCCCGCCAAATTCATATATTGAAGCCTTAATCCCCAGTACATGGCACTTGGAGGTGGGCCCTTTGGGAGGTAAGTAGGTTTAGATGAGATCATGAGGGTGGGTGCCCTGTGATGGGATTAGTGTCCTTATAAGAAGAGGAAAAGAGTCCAGCGCTTACTCTCTCTTTTCCATGTGAGGACACAATGAGAAGGTGGCTATCTGTAAGCCAAGAAGAGATCTTCACCAGGAACTGAATCTGCCAGCACCTGATCCTGGACTTCCCAGCCTCCAGAACTATGAGAATAAATGTCTGTTATTTAAGCCACCCAGTCTATGGTAGTTTATTACAGCAGCCCAAACTGACTAAGGCAGTAATTGTCTTAAATGTAAATACAAGTTTGATATCATTTATAAGTGGAATCTAAAACAGCTGAGCCATAAAAACAGAGAGTATGTGGGAACAGATGTATATGTATGACTGATTCACTTTGTTATAAAGCAGAAACTAATAAAAAAAAAAAAACAGAGAGTAGAACTGGTGGTTATCAGGGGCTCGGGGTGGAGGAATTGGAGAAATGTTGTTTAAGGGTACAGACTTGCAACTAGGAGATAAATAAGTCCTGGAGATCTAACGCTCAGTATAGAGATTATAGTCAACAATACTGTGCTATAAACTTCAGAGTTGCCAAGAGAGTAGATTTTAATTGTTCTCACCACAAAATAATAATTATGTGACATGATAGAGTTGTTAGCTAATTACAATAATATATCAAATCAACACACTGCACACTTTAATATCAAATCAACACACTGTACACTTTAAACTCACACAATGTTATATCTCAGCTTAAAAAATGTAAATGCAGTCATATCATCCCCAGCTTCAAAGTCTCTGGAGGCTAGTCATCATGTCTCGGATACATTTCAGTCTTTACCTGGGCCTGAAGCAACCCCTGGAATCCGTCCGGGACTGGTTTCCAGCATCATTTCCTCTCCCCAGGGTTCACTCCTACCCAGCCACACTGCAGGCTGTCTTTTGAACATGTCAAGATTGTTACCCTCACAAGGTCTTTCCAGGAACATTCTTCCTGCAGATATTTGCTTGATTCACTCATTTCACTCAGGTTTCTACTCAAATCCAACCTCTACAGAGAGGCTTTCCCTGACCAGCCTTCCTACGAGAGCATCCCCTCTGCTCTCTGCTCACACCTGCTCCTGCATTATTTTACTTTGTAACAACTAGCGCTGTAGGAAATTGTATATTTGCTTACTGTTTATGTTCTGCCTTCCTCCCATCTGCATGGATTTTATTGGGGGTGTAGATATTACCCATCTTATTCTCACTTATCCCCAGTACCTAGGACAGCACCTACTATTCAATAAATATTTACTGGATTAACTGTGAGTTTGATAGCGAAGCCCACAGAGGAAGACTAGCATGGAAAGGTACAGGTCACAGACAAGAGACCGAGTTCAGGAAGTCAGCTAAAGAGAAGGGATGACAGGCTCAAAAACCCAGCAATTTTTGGAAGTGTTAAAGAAGCATGCAGAGCAAGTTAGCACAACTCTTGATCCCATGTTTTCTGGAAACATCTGGTTTCCTGTCCATTTGTTCAATGCATTCAAGGGAAGAAAGCTACGGAATAATTTCAAACGGTATCTGACACTAAACACACAATCATATTAAATGTACACAACTTAGGGGTTCATATTTCTGCATAGAGAAACCTCTCCTTGGGGGAGGGGACAGGGAACAAGGCAGGCATTGGCTAGGAACCAGGCCTTGTGCCCAGGGCTTTACCACCAATATTTCACGTCCACCCACAAAGCCGGCATCAGCTCCATTTCATGTATGAGAAAACTAGCCCAGCTGGGATTTAGAACCAGGATTGAACAAGGCCATGTTACTAACTCATGTGTCCCATCAGCTGGGTGGCATATTCGGGCCTGGACTAGAAGCCAGGAATGTCCACACAGAAGAAAGCAAGACAAGAACACACCAGAACCAGGCAGAAAGCAGCCATTCAACAAAAACAGATATGCCAATACAAGACAGAACCTTCTTTCTTTTCAGAAGGACTGAAGCGCACAGATGCAGCGAGCGTTATGATTATACATGAGGGACTGTGTGAGCTGAAGGTAACCACAGACACCACTCAGTCCTATCCCTTTACCAGAAGGGTGAAGAGGCCATCTCCCAGAGCCAGGAGGCCCCCAGTTAGAGAAGTGGAACACCTGGGCTTCTGTCCTTGCTGTCTATTCAGCGTGCAGATCTAAATATTTGCAGCTCCTACAACATTTGACTGATTCAAACTTGAAAATGTTGCTATATTTTTAAAAATAAATGGTTGAGCTATTTGTAATGAGGTGGATGGACCTAGAGTCTGTCATACAGAGTGAAGTAATTCAGAAAGAGAAAGACAAATACCGTATGCTAACACATATATATGGAATTTAAGAAAAAAAATGTCATGAAGAACCTAGGGGTAAAACAGGAATAAAGACACAGACCTACTAGAGCATGGACTTGAGGATATGGGGAGGGGGAAGGGTAAGCTGTGACAAAGCGAGAGAGAGGCATGGACATATATACACTACCAAACGTAAGGTAGATAGATAGTGGGAAGCAGCCTCATAGCCCAGGGAGATCAGCTAGGTGCTTTGTGACCACCTAGAGGGGTGGGATAGGGAGGATGGGAGGGAGGGAGACGCAAGAGGAAAGAGATATGGGGATATATGTATACGTATAGCTGATTCACTTTGTTATAAAGCAGAAACTAACACACCATTGTGAAGCAATTATACTCCAATAAAGTTGTAAAAAAAATAATAATAATAAAATAAATGGTGATCCCGTCTTATCATCACATTACTATACAGGCAAAAAATAATAATCATTTTATAAAATAAAAATACTATAGAGTTAAAAATAATATATATTTTTTTCAATTAACCAAAGATACCGCTGACCCGGGGGGCAGCCATGAGAAATGGACAAAGGGTGGGGCACAGACTCACCACAGACATAAAAGTGAACTGGATATGGCCAAGGCAGAGCTTGGAATGGAGAAGGGATTTTAATGCTTTCTAATGCCCCTGAATCAACAGGACATCCAGAAACCTGCAACCAGGGGTGAGTACTAAGAGATATGTCCTTCTACTAAAAACAGAAAGCAGAATTACCAGGAAACAGAAGCCGACATGGAGGAATCTTTTCACTGGGCAGCACGTCTGAGCACTGGGTACAGATCCTGGTGCCATCCTGCTCTCCTCAAATCACAGACAGCAGCCACCTCCCCTACCTCTTTACCTAGTCAAACGTCCCACAGTATCTCAACCTAGTTCCAATCCTTGATAAAATCAAGAGCTCCCAATCCTTCAACATAATAGCCTCTTATCCACCTGGGTTACTTTGAATTTCAACTGAAGAAACAAAACCTGAGTTACTAAAATGACTGTTACTGTCATCGATGTCTATGCAAAGTGAATATATGTTTTTTTTTCATTTTTCTTAGACGAAATATGTCTATCATATCTTCATTGCTATATTTACAACTCTGGTAGTTCCTGTGATACCAAATTAGCAATAATGCAGTTAACAGGTTTTGTAAATTACTTGCCTGCTTGGAATGTTATTGTTGAACAGCTAAGATTCATTTCCTTCTTAGTGTCAGAGGGTGTTAAACTAAGTGAAACCTATCAGGACGTATATACACCCCTGAGTCTTCTGATTTTCACACTCTTAGCTCAAGGACAATGCAGACAGTTAAAATGTCATGGATAATTAGCCAGCCTCTTTACAAATAAGATTGCTTGCTCTGATAGAATCACAAAGTTTGCCAGCCTCGGGAATAGATGTACTCATTAGGAGGTGATCAGATGTAAAATATTTGTTTATGTTTCTGGAATAAAAGAAGTGGGTGAAGTTGTGGAAAGGACACAGGCCCAGAGGTGAGGAGACCCAGGTTGTGGACCTGGTTCTAAGTGATTCTGGAGGAGTCTCTTTGCCTCTTTATTTCTGTTTTCTCAGCTGGGGACCCAGAAGACTCCCTCTAGTTCTTAAAAACCCTCATCGACCTCAGCCATAGACAGACATCTTCAAATGAGGAAGATACTATGTAGGTAACATGAACTTTCAACTATGCATCCAAGGTATCCATAGCTTTTCTTCTTTCCAAGACTGGTTTTAGGAAATGTCAGGGCTGTTTATAGATTACTGCTGGAAAAAGTTCATCAACACATACCAGATATAAGCTGAGAACTTTGTTACCAAAAAAGACCTCAAATTTTCCTAACTGTGCACGTGTCACCAAAACACGGGGCAAATACACTCGAGCAACTTTTAAGTCAGTGCTGATATATCACGTCACACCGTTATTTCTACAGCCATTAGAGTAAGTACTAAAATGTGACCATTTTCTCCCAAAGCAGGAGTTGCTAAAAAGTGTAAAGCAATGTGCACCTAGCAAGCTCACTGAACTCAAAAAAACTTTTCGGGGACTTCCCTGGTGGCACAGTGGTTGAGAATCTGCCTGCTAATGCAGGGCACACGGGTTCGAGCCCTGGTCTGGGAAGTTCCCACAGGCCGCAGAGCAACTAGGCCCGTGAGCCACAACTACTGAGCCTGCGTGTCTGGAGCCTGTGCTCCGCACCAAGAGAGGCCGCGATAGTGAGAGGCCCGTGCACCGCGATGAAGAGTGGCCCCCACTTGATGCAACTAGAGAAAACCCTCGCACAGAAACGAAGACCCAACACAGCCAAAACAAACAAACAAACAAACAAACAAACAAAACTTTTCAACAAAAAGTATCAAAATTCAAGAATAAAAAGAAAAGTACACAAGTAAATATAGTATGTACGAGCACCTTCAGTTCAGAAAATCCTATTTTTTATCCCCTATATCCATCTATATCCATCAGAGTATCTTGCCAGTTATATCAGGTCTGTCAAGCTGTTGAAGTATATAGTAATTTAGAGTCACAGGATCCAAAGCAATCCCTCAGCAACGAATCAGCATCAACCTGT
Organism: Mesoplodon mirus; assembly: GCF_964341445.2. Taxonomy (NCBI): domain Eukaryota; kingdom Metazoa; phylum Chordata; class Mammalia; order Artiodactyla; family Ziphiidae; genus Mesoplodon; species Mesoplodon mirus. Next base: position 224,022,427 of record NC_138976.1, on the reverse strand, counting down.
CTTTGTCTGAGAATGCTGTGAAGTTTTCAAAATCAGAAGAGATAGATGCTTGTCGCAATTTACCAGCACCAGGTTCTCCAACAGCTTAATGATACCACTCAGGACATCCACCATTTGCAAAGAGGCATGAGACTCACTGAACCAAAGAGAAAAGCAGCACATGATAAACCAGACCGGTCTGCAGAACCATTTCTCACTCCTAAGGTCTCTGCTGAGAAACAAGAGCGCCTTCGAGACCCTGCTTCATTTATGAAATATGGTGAGGTTACAGCCCCCATTCATAAGTCTCCAGACAAGACTCTGTTCCAAGAGAGGAAGCTAAATTACTCAGGGCCATTTCCCAGTCAAGAAGAAGGATACAGTTTAGTGGAAATAACTTGAAAATACAGCTGCTGGGCTGGTCCAAAGGCCCTGTTGGAACATATTTCTAAAAGTGATGGCAGTGGCTTCCCTGGTGGCGCAGGGGTTAAGAATCCACCTGCCAATGCAGGGGACACAGGATCGAGCCCTGGTCCAGGAAGATCCCACGTGCTACAGAGCAACTAAGCCCGTGCACCACAACTACTCAGCCTGCACTCTAGAGCCCGTGAGCCACAACTACTGAGCCCACATGCCACAACTACTCAAGCCCACGTGCCTAGAGGCTGTGGTCTGCAACAAGAGAAGCCACCGCAATGAGAAGCCTGCACACCGCAACGAAGAGTAGCCCCCGCTCGCTGCAACTAGAGAAAGACTGCATGCAGCAACAAAGACCCAACGCAGCCAAAAATAATAAATAAAATAAATAAATGTATAAAAAACAATAAAATGAAAATGATGGCAGGACCTCTGGGCAGGGGCTAGACTCTGCCTCCACCCCTGTTGCAGCGTTAATGGCCCAGGACCGCAGGTGAGCCATTTACCTTCACTGATCTGGTCTTCAGGTCTGCAAAATGAAGAGGATGGACTATGATTACTAAGCACCTGTCACAGCAGTTTCTTGAATCAGATGTTTTCTTGTCTTTATTCTTTACATAACAGCGAGAAAGAAGCAATCAGTACTGGTAGAAATGCTAAAATTTTCCACAGCTGAAACAAGAGATGGGGCTAAAGACACAAGTATGAGCATTCAGATCTGGGGCCCACCTTGAGCACTGAGGCCAAGGAACTCTTGACTTGGGTACATTCTCTGAAGTCGAGCCTTATGCCTCTAGGAAGGCCCCCAGGCACCACCCAGGGGCCTCTAAATCTGCTTCCCCTCCACCCTGTCTGTTCCTGGGTCCTCGGGAACTGAGGCCTTCTGCTTCCTGAAACCACCCTGCCCTGGGGGACTGCTCAGACAGGGCCACTTCTCTGTGGAGGCTTGCTCTGAGATGAACAAATCCTTCTGATTTTAGAAAGGACAGATTTGAGAACTTTTCCACAGGCAGGCTTCTTCTGAAACTTCAGTTCTCTTCCTGAATTTTAAAACCATAATGTGACATTTTAACATATGGCAAAGAGAGATGGATTTGAGATCGTTTCAAACTGCTTAAAAGATCTGCATTAAACACAGATTTCCATTATTACAGATCTAATAAGTCCTATTCTCATCTGGGCTATCAGCAACAGAGTAAGTAATTACCATTCAACTTGTGCCGTTCCTGTCCATTAGCCCAATACTGATGACTCAGGCAAAGCTATACGTGAAGAACAAAATGCTGATAAGAGATAAAATGGAATGGAAGAAATGCTGCTGCCTTATCCCATTCTGCTACATCAATTGTAAGGAATGAATCAAAGATAAATAAGCTTGATAGAGTGATAAGTCCAGAAGTAAATATTAAAAATACAAAACAGAGTTGTGTCTACCTAGATTAAAGGGGAAAGCAAAATGCCTCCCTGAATACATCACCGGTTTGAAGGACCTTCAATCGTCAGTTACGATGTTTATCTAAGTACAAGGACTGGATCTAAACGGTACCAAACATCTTCAACATAAAAAAGTAAAATAGATATTCATTCAACAGTTTTTTCAAGAAATCAGGTTCCGTGCTAGGTGCTGGGGATACAAATATTAATGAGACACTATCCCTACCAGCCAGAAGCTTTAGGACTATTAGGGAGATAAGTCAGTATACCAACTAGTATAACCCAATGTGGTACACTTTTGATAGAAATATATGCAGAGTGAAATTGGACCACATCTGGGTACTACTGTAGCACCTAACCCAGAGGAGATGGAGTCATGGAAAAATTCTGGAAGGAATGCCTGCCAGAGATGAGTCCTGAAAGGGAGAGGCATTAAGCCAGGTGAAGAAAGGGGCTACCAACGTTCCAGGCAGAGGAGGCCACGTGTGCACAGCAATGAGACCACTTGGAAGCTGGGTCACCGTTAAGTGCAGCTGGGCAAGAAGGATGAGGTTGGGCTGGAGAAAGTGGGAAGGCAGAAGCCAGATCGTGGAAGGTTTTAAATACCGTAACAAAGAGTTAGACTGTATCCTATAAACATTTGGTTTACAGGATACTAATCTACTAATTAGTATCTACTAATTATGTCTACTAATCTGAGTGGGAAGAACATGAGATGGATGACAAACAGATCGACTGCCATTGGCAGGAATATGGGAGAAATGTAGGAGAGAAAGGGGAAGAGAGATTCAAGACAGTCATTTTAACCATCCCCAAATGGTGGGTATATTCCACCAGACTTCCCACCCAGACTTTTAAGCTCATTAGACTAAAATTTTTCTTCAACCCAGAATCTCAGTGATCACTTGTCAACTAACCAACATTTGTTGAGCCTATTTCACATTCTTGGCATTTGGGCGACGACAAGAAAAATGATCACTGTGATTTGATAACAGTGTATGTTCAAGTTAGAGAAATAGGACCAATATACTTGAAATAGAAAACAATGAACACATATTGTTCATGTTAAATTGTGTAGCAGAAATCAGCAGTTCTAGAAGAACAAAGGAAAAAATGGGATGATCAATACAGGCTGGGAAGCTTTCCAGGAGGAAGTGAGGTGTGACCATCGTGGTATCATCTCATGCGTACGGAGGAGAAGGGCCTGTTTCTGCAGTGTGGAAGGCACTCTGGCGTGGCTGGAGTATAGCCAGATAAGTACGGAAAAGCTGCAGGACCAAGGGCTAAATAGGAGACAAGACCCAGTCACATGGATGGTGGAAGCAGTGTTGACAGGCGCTGGGGCTAACAGGGTGGATCACAGAAGACCAGGCGAGTCAGAGATCAGATGTTTAGGAAAAAGCTCAGAATTGGTGGTGACCATGTGGACCCAAGGGGAAGAGCTAGATGCACGATCAACAAGGCAGTGAAGAGAGAGAAAATATCAGAAATAGCTGGAGTCTACCAGTCCGGGGATGCCAACTCTACTGACAGAAACCAGAAAACAGAAGCAAATGCTATTTAAAGAGGTGAAGGTGAGGAATTTGTGTTTTGACATAAGCCACAGAAATTGAGAACTGGAAGAGATCTGAGAGGTCACTGAATTGGACTCCTCCCGTTAGATGTCTGACTACAGCACACTGAGTCAGAGGTGATACTGGGGCAGCCAGTGGAAATATCCAATAAGCAATGCAGATTGGGGGCAGCATTAAACGAGAGGTCAAGAATGCAGACAGAGATTTGGGCGTCTGTGGCCACAAAGGTAATAACTGAAGATAGGAGCACAGGTGATGGGGGGCCTGAAAGACAGAGAAGAATGCAGGACTTCGGGCTGGGGTCTGAGTTTAAGAAAGGGAGCAAGAGGGGGAGGTGAGCTGGTAAGGTGACCCGAGAAGAAGCAATCAGCAGGGGGCAAGAGGAGAACCAGGACAAGGTCATAAGATCCAAGAAGGAAGAGCTGTGGCAAAGAAAGGCTGCACGAACGCCAAATACATCGGTTGCTACTGGTCAATCCGGGTTTCCTCCGTCCTGAGTCCACTCCTAGTCATCTCTTTTCTCACGCATACCCCCCATGCACTACTTGGGACTACTTGGCCTGCTTTCCCTTTTCTAGCTGCCACCATAAGCTCCGCCATCTGCATTCGCTCACACCCTCTCCCCTCTTACAGGGCTGGGCACAAGCTCTCTACTTCCACCTCTCCACACCCTCACCAATATGTCCGTTAACAAGTACCCAAATCCCTTTTAGTAACGTGCAGAGGGCTCCAGCTGCTCCTAACTACTTTCCCCAAAACCTTTTGTCGACGACCATGGGGCTGGGAGTCCTCCATCTCAGCGCCTGTCTTGGAAATCTGCCCAGACTAATCCTCTTCGGTTCGGATGTTGAGCCCAGGCAATCAAACCCACAGCACCTGGGACGGCGAGCCCAGTTCCTCAGTTTTCTATGTGGTCCAGGTGTGCCTCTTTCTGCAGTAGACAGAAGCTGCCTCCTGTGAGTTAGATGGAAATGTAGTCATTTGCAAATGCAAATGCCTAAAATGGGACAGACTATGAACACAGATGACTGCAGGAAAAACTAAAAGAGTGACAAGAAAACAGTGACAAAGAAGGGGCTGCAGACTGAGTTAATCAAGGCAGGATTTGGAAGACAGCATCTTGAAAAGTTGAGCCTGGCTGCAAGCCCAGAAAAGAGACAAGCGGAAAGATTCCTGGGCATGGGGCCCAAGGAGGGCTCAGTTTGAGGTGTCAGGGAGATGCTGGAGAGCAGTTGTAGCCTCCATTTGTGGGCAATGCCTGGAACCAGCCGAAGGTTGACTCTTTCAAGTTCAGGGACGGAGAGAGACTACTTGGCCCAGTGTAAAAACAAGGCGACACCAACTACTGAAAATGACCCCTCTCTTTGCTGGACCAAGTTAAGCTATGACAGTGGCCATTTCAACTTGTCTAAACTATACCCTCAGATTCTTAACCAGAGTGACTTCTTTTTTTTTTTTTTTTTTTTTTTCAGGTACGCGGGCCTCTAACTGTTGTGGCCTCTCCCGCTGCATAGCACAGGCTCTGGACGCGCAGGCTCAGCGGCCATGGCTCACAGGCCCAGCCGCTCCGTGGCATGTGGGATCTTCCTGGACCGGGGCACGAACCCATGTCCCCTGCATCGGCAGGCGGACTCTCAACCACTGCGCCACCAGGGAAGCCCCAGAGTGACTTCTTGATCAAAGTACCACATGTGACGTTGCTGGTACCATGTTTAATCTCTCACAGGGCAGAGAACAAAGACTACAGAGTCAAGCACAGAGACCCTTCAGCTCAAGAGGTGCCCTGGCATTTTACTGCCTTCTCTCTGAAAAGCTGAAAACCATATGCATAAACCAAAGGTACTAATATTTTAAATAAAACAGTTTGTATCAAGGAAGACTGTGCATAGAAATAGGGCTCATGAGGGATAGTTTGCTGAGAGAAAAAAGTAACTCTCCCTCCACGCTCATCTATTTGCATAAGTAGTATGCTCTTTTAAAAGGCCTTTCTATACTCTTCATTTCTGCCTAGAATGTTCTTCTTTCCCCCTCCTCTCTCCCCTTCACTTTCCAAGCTCTTTAGAGACCCAACTCAAATGTCAGCTCCCTTTACTCCTACCTTTGTTGGGGTAACTTCCACTTGGTATATTCTAGTTGTAATTAGCTGTTCAGTCTGTCCCCTTCTCACATATAACATGGAGACTCTTTTATTCATCTTTGTAACAAAGCAACTATGCCTGGCACAGGAAATAGGTGCTTGATGTGTATGGCCCGATTAACGAGCAAAAGATTCCACTTAAGGAGAAGGTGAGTGCAGACATCCAGAGTCTCTTGCTGCTTGATGCCTCTGCCTCTGAGTAGAATACAACTCTATTCCTCCAAGGCTCCTTGGTTTCCCCTCTCTGGTGAACCAGTTCTTCCTGTCAAGTAACACCATGGCCCTAGCTTCTCTTCTAGAAGTTCATTCTAACGTCCATTCCCAGTACCAAATTGGCCTATTTCTTTTGCCTCCTTAGCCCGAGTTTTAGCCCATCCTCTATTCCCTCCATTAGGTGGTTCTTTAATTGGCACATTCCCTAACCCCTGCCTCTCAGTTAATACTTTGCCATCCAACCAGTGGTCCAAGCTACACGCTTTGTGTTATCCTTGTCTCTTGCCTCTTTCCTCATCCCCCCGACCCCCATCAAATGACCAAAATCAAAGTCTTTTGCTCGAGCTTCAAAGTCCACCCCAGAAATGAGTCCAGCAGCTGTAGCCTTCCAACTAGCCCCACTTCTTGCCTATTCTGTCCCTCCAGCCTCAACCAACACCTTCTGAGTGCCCCTAAAACGTCATTCCTTGGCTATTCTGAAACCCATGAGCTCCTTCAGTAGCCCAGCATCATCTCCCATGCAGGGTGACTATCACTCCAGCCACCCCTCCTCCCAGGTCCCACTGCCTTTGTCCCTGCCACCTTCTCAGACACTAGCATGGGAAGAATGTATGTCCCTAGCTCTGCTGTACTTCCATCCCTCTGACCCCACCCACCTTGGAGGGTACTCCCTAGTCCAGGTGGAAATCTGGGAGGGGGTTTCTCAACTTTCTTATTATTTTTATTATTACTACTACGGCACCGCCTCTTCCACCACTACCATCATTAGATTTGGGACGTCGCCTATATACCCCTGGTCCTAGAACCTAAACCCCTCTGATCCCATTGCCTACGTCAGACTTCAGATACTGTGTTGCCTCTTCCAGTAAGAATCACAGCAACACCTAATAACATTATAGAAGAAATGCTTTGGCAAAATCTAAACAACAGATGAAATACTGTCTGATTTCAAGTAGTTGCTAACAGAACTATAATGCTATTCTAATGACTGATACTTTGCACAAACTCTACTACAAGCTAAACAACTGGCGAAGACGTTTTTGAGATTATTTTACAAGTGTTTTCACGTGGTTGAGCTGACGATTTAGCTTCTTCCAGTAATATAGTCTTGATTTAATTAACTGGGTGATTCCTTATCAGTAGTTTGCTGTTGCTGCCGGTGCTGTCAAATGGGCAGCAATCTAGTCACTGGGGGAAGAACAATGCGGACAAATTAAAAAGTGTATTTCTTGGGGCTTCCCTGGTGGCGCAGTGGTTAAGAATCCAGCTGCCAACGCAGGGGACACGGGTTTGAGCCCTGGTCCGGGAAGATCCCACATGCCACGGAGCAACTAAGCCTATGTGCCGCAACTACTGAGCCTGTGCGCCTACAGCCCGTGCTCCACAACAAGAGAAGCCACTGTAATGAGAAGCCCGTGCACCGCAACGAAGAGTAGCCCCCGCTCGCCGCAACTAGAGAAAGCCGCTGTGCAGCAATGAGGGCCCAGCACAGCCTAAAATGAATGAATTAATTTTTTTAAAAAGTATATTTCTTCTTACAGTTTTGCTCATTAATACCAGTTACTTGATGGTATTATCAACAAAGATATATAAGGCCCTTGTTTTCTCTCACAGAAACTAGAGGGTTAAAAGTTGATAGGAATTCTTATTACAAATATAAGGAAATGTAGACAACTGTTCATTTTCTTAAAGTTCTATTTTCAAAAACTAAGGTTTAAATTGGAATAACGCTCATAAAATGTTAGCTCTCGAGGCTTTTTCAGGGCTAGGGAGAAGAAGGAGAAAAGAACAAGGACACACTGAGGGGAGCATGCCTGCACTGGTCCACAGGAAAGAAAGATCAAATATTTCTAAAACAAGTTAAAACTGACTCCCAACTAGCAGCTTTTTCTAACTTGACTACCTGTGATCCAGCCTTTCCTTTTCACTACCCTTCAGCAGAACGTTAAAGATATCAGGGAAAAGTCAGTTAGGAGGCTACAATGTCGCCATTGAGATGCCTAAAGTAAAAGTATATGGCAGAAAACCTAGCTAGATGCTAGCAAGCAAACAGCCAGCATCATTCTTAATGGTGAATAATTTTCCCCTAAGATCTAGAACCAGGTGAGGCTATCCACTTTACCATTCCTATTCAACATCTGCTGGAGGTCCTAGCCAGTGCAATAAGGTAAGAAAAGGAAATAAAATGCATTTAGATTGGAAAGGAAGAAATCATTATTCACAGAAGACTGGATGGACTACATAGAAAATACCAAGGAATAGGCAAAAAAGTTACTAGAGTTAGTAAGTGAGTTTAACAGGCTTCAGGATAGAAGATCAATACATAAAAATCAAGTTAATTTTTATGTACTAACAATGAGAAGTTAGAAAGTGAAAAAATTTTAAGGTATCGCTTATAACAGCCTCAAACAAAATGAAGTGATTAAGAATAAATATGTGCAAGATTTATCTTTTCATTTTCTTAATTTCTTTTGAAGAACACATTTCATTTTATGAAGTCCAATTTAGCATTTGGGTTTTTTTTTTTATAGTTTGTGATTTTTGTGTCCTACCTAAGAATTACCAATATTTGCTTAACTCAAGGTCACACAGATCTTCTCCAATGTTTCCTTCAAGAAATTTGATGGTTTTATGTTTTACATTGAGGTTCATGATCCATTTTGAGTTACTTTCATATAGGGTATTTCTGAATTAAGCAAACTCTCATAAACTAAAGTGGCACCAACACAGGAAACTGAGAAATGAATGAAAATCAGAGGGTACACACACAGCTAAATCAATCTTTCTGCTAACATCCCATGGTTGAGGCAAAGAGCTGTGATTTAAATAGTAATGCAAGTTGATGAATATGATAAGGTTCTTGCCAGTTTTCCTATTGTATAAATTCTTCCGTTGGACAGTTAGACTAATAAAGAAGTGAGGGAATACATCAGTCCCCAGCGATAGCCATAAAGACTCAGGATTCCACCACTGTCTTCTCTACAGCACTTTGAAGCCCTAGTAGGTTGTTACGGCTGATGTCTCAATTTGAGCATCCGGATAAGAGAGCTATCTCCTGCCACCATGAGAGAAGGTTATGAGAAAAATCATACAAATGCAAAAGTATACTTATAATATTCCCTTTATTCGGTTCCACCTCACATCCTGCCCATACCACATAGTAATTAATAGCAAATAATTTGTACATCTTTTGGTCATGAATATCTATACATGCCTTGAAGTCAATTAGCCTTTCCTGTGACTGGAAACAATAAATCAGGTGTACTGATACATACTTAGCATCGTCAAGATGTCATGCTCTTCTAAATTTATGATTTGTTCAAGTAAAGCCTGGGTTATCACTTTGCAGGTATGTGGAAGAAAGTATTCCTGCATGGGTGGGAGGTTGGACTGAGTGAGCCTGAGGCCCCCTAACTCTTTGAAAATAGACGCGTGTCTGAATCCCAGCTGAACCACTTCCTAGATACGTAGTTCAGCAAGTTGCTTCACTTCTCTGAATTTCATTTTCCTAATTGTAAAATGAATTAAAAGTACCTTATCTTACAGGGACTTTTTCCTCTAGGGTTAAATGGCACTGTTTAGCTATTCAATCAATATCTAGTTTTTTCCTCCCTATTTCCCAACGATCACATTCATGCTCTAAAATTCTCTTGTGCCAAGCTGCAATGTTCTGCATGGGAGTGGAAGGAGAAACAATGCACATGCCTGAGACCGACCCAGTGACATCTGAGCTGGCTTGGGATATCACCCCAGTGATGTGGATAGACCAGAATAACACAACAACGTACATACGCTGATATTATTTGCCAGACTGAGAATTCCCATAAAATTACCCAAATATACAGAACCAAGACTATTAACAAAAGAGTAATAGCAGTAGCTATAAATACATATGTACCTGACACTGTTTTGAGAATTTTACATGTATTAACACACTTGATCCTCACATCAATTCTATGAAATAGGCACTTTTATTATCCCCATTTTACAGACAGGAAAACTAAGGCACATGGAGGATAAGTGTCTTGCCCAAGGTCACAAAGATGAGATTCAAATTCACAGTTGGGTTCCAGACTTCCTCCTGCCTCCTAAAGATCCTCTAAAGAAAAGAAAGGAACTATCTTTTGGTCAAGAAGTGGCATTGCCAAGTCCTAACAGAGTTTTTCCATTCTTGGCCACGTATGTGCCTGTTCTACATGCCCAGTTTCTTAAACAACACCAAGGGACATAGGGGGCTCTTCTAGGGCACTGGCAATATTCTCTTCCTTGGGGGATGGGGTAGTTCCATGGGTATCCATAATTATTCATTAAATTTCATGTAATCTGTTTGTACGTCTCACAATAAAAGAAAGTGGATCAGCATTCATGCAAGGTCCTAACTATGTAGGCTTTTAACTTTGTCAAGGCTCCACGTTCAGATGTCGCTGACACACACCTAGGGCACAACACGAAGGTTGGGAGTAGACAAGCAGAGGGTGCTGCACGCACCTCCCCTGCCCGCTCTTCGTACTCCGCATTTGCATGCGAGAATCACTAGAGCACAAGCTCAGCTAATCTCCTGGCTGTGTGATTGTTATTATCATGCAGCGCACACATGCATATTCACCCAGATTTAAAGGGAAGAAATAAGCCTTCCTCATGGCACTGCTGATAAACAACCCCCCCAAAATCTTTCTCCCTGTACTCAAATGAAACACATTTTGAAGCCTTGTCATACTTAAAAGTGATTTGCCCATAAGTCTTTTATATGTTAATAACATCGTATGTTGAATATTTCATTCCCAAGATCTTTATTTGATTGGTTTCCACATGATGTTCAGGACAATGGAAACGGACACAGAGATATCAGGTGCCTTTGGACACCAATCTCCATGTGAAAGCTGGCATTGCTGGCATCCAAACACGCTGAACGCAGCTGCAGCAGGAGCCCCGGCCGTGTTTGTTAAGTCTGCTTATTTCCAGACAAAACATTTTAATTCCTAGCGTGGGAGAGGGGGGGCTTAGGGGCAAGGGCGATGCTGGAAGCGGATGGAGAGGAGAGGAGGAGAAAGGGGAGAATGGAAAAGGCTTGATACCCAGGAGTTAAGGAATTTCACTCTGCTGCTCTTCTGCAGCTATTATGAGACTGACTTCTCTGCGTAAGCCTGTCCCCTTCACATAGGTTAGGTGCGTACAGCCAGGGCTTCTCGACCCTAGGAGCACACGAGGTTGACCCAGTGTCTCCGGCAGAGGGCCTGATTCAATTAGGGGGCAAGGAGACTGGGAGCAACACGAATACCAGCCCCAGGTGACCTTAACATGCATCCAGGGTTCCACTTGGAAGTAAGTCTCTGGGCTCTGCAGACGTCCAAGATCCAGGCAGGCCACACAGCAGGCGGGAGGGCTGCACACAGACCCCAGGAAATGTGCTGAAGGTTCTTGCCCAGGCCCACCTTCCCCCTTGACGACACCTCTGGCTCCCACATTATGCATCCTGTGTCTCACTCCTATCAATAAATAGATGGTCCTTTGATCTCAGAGTACACTAGGATGTGACAGAATTTTGTTTCTACCCAATGCCATACTGATTTCACACTTCTTCCAACTTCCAGGTACGTACTGGCTTTATTTGATTTGTCTCGCCAGCTACGTAAGGCATTAACGCCCCACCCCCCAAGGTAAAGGGCAGGATAACCAGCTGTGTGTGGTTCAAGGATCATCAGCCTCAGGACAATTTAAATGGCACAAGCATTTGCAGCTGCTGAAAAGGATACTAAGCAGTTTCCTACACCTGACCTCGCTTCTTTCTCCCAGCAGCTCTGTAAAGTGGGTACTGTCGTATCCAAGAAAAAACTGAGATTACATTGGAGAAGTTAAGTAACACCTAAAGATTCACCCTAGGTTCTTAGCACACCAGTCTCCTGGTTCTAAGGCACCGTGACACTGTGAACTCTCATGACTCACACCTCAGACGTGGTTAAGAGAGTGAGAGCTCCAGTCAGAGTGCCTGCCTTTGAATGCTGGTTCCCAACCTGTGTGACCTTGGGCAAGTCACTACACCTCTCTGAGCCTCACTTTCCCCATCTACAAATGGGAATGATGTTAGTACCTACCCACAGAGAGTTGTGAGAAGTAAATGAGATGGTGTATATAAAGTACTTAGAACAATGTCTGAAACATAGAACTCGGTCAATAAATATAAGCCACCCTTGCTGCTGCTGTTACCTTCACTTTATGGGTGCCTCTGTGTATACATGTGCTCGCACATTGGTTCCAGCCAGGCTCTCTGGAGACCTTTCTTGCCACTTGCCCGACTGCCATTTACAACTGGCCTTGACCAAGGAGGCTACTGAATCCTGCATTCTGTCTCTTCTGTTCTTCAGAAGCCCCTGTGCCCGCCCCCCCTCCCCACCCCGCCCAAAATCCCACCTCCAGGCCATTGCCTTCCGTCTCCCTCCCCTTCTCCAAGGTCTCTGGGGAAAGAAGTGCAGGGCACAACCACGGAAATAACGGGAACATCCTGCAGCCACTGAGAAGGCAGCAGTGCCAAGAGAGCAACTCTTCCTAGAGCAGCGGAAGCTTCAGGGTTAGGAACAGATTATTCACGTGCTAGAATATACCTTGTATTCTCAACCCACAGGGGAGATTAAGGCTGCTGGGTCCAGGCCTGGGGGTATAAAACGAAATTGTTCTCTTGGTCTGTCTTATCCTGTACTTGGTACTTTAGGCCAACCATCCTCACTACAGACTTCCCTTCCAGATGCCCCTTCACCACAGGTGGACAAAGCCCACAACAGAAGCCCCTCCGTCCCCTTCCAGGGAGCTGGCCGCTGGCAGCTGCCCGTCCCTCCACCCAGCACATGCCCAGCCCAGCAGCAGGGGCCTCCCAGCAGAACCCGGGCCCTCACAGAAAGCAAATACCTATGGATTAAAGGAGAAGCAATGTTGGCACCCATGGGTGTTTAAATACCCATAATGAGAGCAGGACGCACTCAAGATCACACACCACACCCCCAAAGCCTAATTCTGCCAGCACCCTTTCCAAAAATGTAAAATGAATGAGAGCTTTGGCTCGGAGCTACAGGAGTAACTGGGGCCCTGTTCCACAGCAGACCACTCCTCTGTCTGGAGGCCGGGCGCTGTGCAGTTGCTCTCAGCACGTTCTCCTATTTAATCCTCATGACAGTCCTCCAACAAGTAACTTGTAATGAGTGGTGTGTCCCCATTTTCAAGATGCAGAGCCTGAGGCTTAGAGAGATTGGGTGACCTGCCCAGGAGCCGGGTTCTTACTGGAAGGGGCCTTAGAGAGCCGCCAGTCCAGTTCCCCTGCTTCCCAAGACCCAAGAATCTGTGTCTGGTGTCCACAGCGCCCCCAGATTCAGAGCCCAGGCCCCCTGTGTTCTTCTCGGTAGAACATCATGCTCTTCATTGGCCTTTTCTTTTTTTTTTTTTTTTTTCTTTTTTTGCGGTACGCGGGCCTCTCACTGCTGTGGCCTCTCCCGTTGCGGAGCACAGGCTCCGGACGCGCAGGTTCAGCAGCCATGGCTCACGGGCCCAGCCGCTCCACGTCATGTGGGATCTTCCCAGACCGGGGCACGAACCCGCGTCCCCTGCATCGGCAGGCGGACTCTCAACCACTGTGCCACCAGGGAAGCCCCTCACATTTTCTTTATCAAAAGCATTTTCAACATCAGCAGTCTATTGATATCACGTAAAAGGAGGCTCTCCCAGGAGACCAAAGTACATCCCAAAATTGTTTCCTAAAAGAACAACTTTATTTTTTTTCTCTTCTTCAAATACACCAGTTTAAGGCTGCATAAAACCTGCCCTACTTAGAGCTTCCACAAGAGGTTCGGCTTTCGCACACGGTAAATCGAGTTCAGCATTACTTGGGGACTCATCACCCCAAGTAGCTAATGAAGATAATCCATCAGAGCTGCGGCCATTCCTGCCCAAGGAAACAGCGAAAAAACAGCCGGGCGGTGGGGGGGGGGAGGTGAAAAAAGCCACCAGGAATTAAATGGGGAAACAGATGATATTTAATTATATAAATATTCTCAGCAATGCTCTGAGGAATGGACTTATTGGCTTGCTGGGCAGCCCCTCATTGAACCAGGCGGCAGAGAAAATTTATACCACAGAATTCATGTTTTCATTAGAATTCACACAGCCTGTGTTTAGAAAGTAGGTGTCTGGAAGCTTGATGATATTTCGCGTTCATAATCTGACGCTGTAATATGGTGGCGTTAAAAAGAGAAGGGAGGCGCCTCTCTTATTCATTTGATATTTACATTTTATGAGTGTTATTATTTGACATAATTGCATACAAAGAATTAGCAATGTTAATTAATGCTGCACTAATGCAGTCATAATTACTTCCATTTATTCTAGAACGTAAGTGAATTTATAAATTTATTTATTTGGGATTCAAGTGACTTCTTGGATTCACACTTTTAACGACTAAAATCTATTTGCCCCTCCCCTCTAACTAACCCTGCACAGGTAAAAGATGGTCTAGAGTTTTAGCTAAAAAGGACTTTCTCTGGCAGAATTCATGACACGGAAAAATAAAGCCATTGATTCACTCCAGCTGTATTTCTAGTCACCTATTGGGTTTGTTTGATATTATTTTTATCCCACTTCTACTGTAATGAAGCTGAATTAAGTGGCCCAAAGAGAATTTCAGATGGACTTCTTCGCACATTTTCAACTGACAAAGTGCAAAGAATGAAAAGAAAAGCGGTTGATTTCAACACCCTGCTCAGCATTACAGTGACTAGTGTTTCTAAGGGTTTTAATAGATTTCAAGTCATAAAGGTGTCTTCCTGGAGAAAATCAAGGGAAACTTTATATGCATTTTCTACCAAATTTAACAACGAAATGTCCATTAAGAATATCCTCCAAATGAGGACTGTATCTCCTTAAAAAAAAAAAAAAAAGGTTAAGTATTTGGAGGCAGTTTTCTCTCAGTGTACCTCTTCTTGAAATATGGTCCACCCGTCATTTAAATCCAAACAGCATGTTTACAAGATTTTTTCTGTAAATAAGATGTTAAGAGATAATGCCAATTAAACTCTGCCTTACACGAGGCAACCTCTCTCCCGTCTCCCCACCAGCATACACACACACAAATCTACTTACTAGAAGGCTGTGACAGAGATGTTATCCTGGAACAAATTTCAACAAATTGAAGGAAAGGCAGTTCTGTCACTGTATTCTGTTCTGAGTGAGAATAGCACTTCTATGCAGTTTTTAGAAGGGGAAAAGCATCACTAGGCTCTAGAAATGAGTTAAGGTCCCTCCACACATAGCCCAGGACAGAAGGTCTGGCGCCCCTTCCCTGATTCTTCCATCTGAGACCTGAAAGGATGGAGAGGTCATCCGACCCTGTGCCGGCCTGTAACTGTCTCTGACCTGGTGACGTAGTAGGAGGCAAAGGACTGAAGAGCCGACTCTGTCATCCTTCTAATACTCCTTTCCTGTAGGGAGTGTGTTCCATGTGCGACTGGCACATCCCCCTGCCTGCAGGGGTGGGAGTGTGCCCCACGTCTGTATCTATGGCTCACACCTTGCCTTGAACTCCTCGTCCCCATGGGCTGACTACTCAGTCCACATCCCTGGCTCGGCATCCTCACTTAGGTCTCTAACAGTCATCGGAAACTTACAGGCCCGACCCTCCACCCAAGCCTCCAGGTCGGTAGCCAACCTCACTTATTAATACCACCACTCTCCTTCCCCTGGATCAGGCGACCAACTGAGGGTCATTCTTGACTCCTCTCTTGGGTCTCAACCCCACAACCAATCTGTCAAAAAATCCCATTGGCTGTACCTTCACAATAAATCCAGAATCCAACCAGTACTCACCACAGCAGCCCAAGCCACCATCACCTCTCACCAGGATGACTGCTCTAGTCTCCCAGCTGGTCACCCTGATGCCACCTCTGCCATCTCTAGTTCAGTAAATTCTCAATACAATAGCCAGGGGGATACTTTTAAGCCATTGAGTCATATCCTGTCACTCCGTGGATCAAACCCTCCAGTAAGTTCCTATCTCGGAGTAGACACCAAAATCCTTACAATGGCTTTCAGTAGACAACATAACCAGGCCCCATCCCTCCCCCACCCAACTCCTTGCATCTCCTCTTTGAACTCATCTCCCACTACTCTACCTTTCCCTCACTCTCTCCAGCCACACTGGCCTTCTGACTGTTCCCTGAACATACTGGGCATGATCCTGCCTCAGGACCTTTGCACTGACATTCTCTATGACTAGAATGCCCTTCCCCTACATACCCGCATGACACTCTCTCCTACTACCTTCAAGTCTTTGCTCAAATGCCTCGTCTTCTCATCTGGCCATCCTATTTAAAACTGTACCACCCCCCAACTATACCGCAGCACGATCCCACTCTTATGATTTTAGGTTTTCCTTGTTTTATAACCTTCTAACATAATAAGTAATTTGCCTGTTTGTAGTCTGGTGCCCCCATCCCAGATGAATATAAAATCCATGGTGGCAGAAGTTTTTATCTTTTATTCCCTGCTGGATTCCCAGTACTTATACAACAGCACCTGGGACAGAGTGAACACTCAATTAATATTAATTAAATGAATAATGAATTTTGATAGATGCTGTGTTGCCAAGCCATAATTGTAACTCTCCCTCCCCCCCTCTCCTCTTCTCTCTTCCCCTCCCTCCCATTAGAACGCTGTGGACCTCTGAAGGTAGGCATCCTGTCCTTGTCACTGCTGTGCTCCAGCATCAAGGACTGGGGCCTGGCACGGACAACGCCTTGCTCTCCTGTCCACATCTCCCCTCCTTGAGGGTAAGGAAAGGGTCCCACACCTCCAGTGTCCCTTGCACTTCCTTAACCACATAGTAGGTACATCACAAATGTTGTCAAATTCATTTGAAATGCTCCAGGCAGAACAAAGATTTTGGAGTAGAAAAAAGAAAGACTCCCATTTGAGTGCATACTTTAGATTTCAATTTCTAATGACGAGCATCTCTTCAGCTTCCATTTTTATAAAAGGGATTTAGTTAAATCGTGTTGCACTGAGATTATGGAGCTAGTTTGTATAGGAGCGTCACCTGCTTCACCACAGGAAATCAGCTAATCTGAGCTGTCAAGACAGTAGCTTCCAGCATACTCGGAAGCCCACCATTTGAAACACTCAGTAGAGCCTACACGTGTGCCAAAGCAAAACAGGCGTGGTTGCTGGTTAAACTGTGACGATGAAAGGCACCTTCCTGTTGCCTCAGAACACCTGGGTGCTGGAGGCCACCCACCCCCCTCCCTTCCCTTGGGCCGGTCTCCGTGGATGGTGCCTTCTCGCTCCTGTATCTTCAGCGGCTCCCTCATTGCTAGATTCTTCCCATCAGCTTATCAACTGATTCTCCAACGAACCCCAACTTAAAAAGAAGCTAGGGCTTCCCTGGTGGCGCAGTGGTTGGGAGTCCGCCTGCCGATGCAGGGGACACGGGTTCGTGCCCCGGTCCGGGAGGATCCCACGTGCCGCGGAGCGGCTGGGCCCGTGAGCCATGGCCGCTGAGCCTGTGCGTCGCTCCGCAACGGGAGAGGCCACAACAGTGAGAGGCCCGCGTACCGCGAAAAAAAAAAAGAGAAGCCAACCCACCTCTTTCCAGCTGCAGCTTCTGTTTTTCCTTCGTTCAAAGCCAAGTTCTCCAAAGGGCTTGTCTCACCACACTCCCTGCTGTGCTGACACTAACACCCCAGGCCACTCCTCACCTTCCCTCTCCTTAATCACTCAGATAACACCCGCCAACTTTCTTGGTGCTAAATCCAGTGGATTCTTAACTGTAGCTTGTGGGATCTTAGTTCCCCGACCAGGGATAGAACCCACGCCCCCTGCATTGGAAGGCGGAGCCTTAACCACTGGACCGCCGGGGAAGGCCCTAATCGTCATTTCTTATATTCGACCGTTGAAGGGTACTGACCACTCGCTCCATCTTGAAATGTTCCTTCCCTCCCCTTCTGTGTTTCTGGTCCAAACCCTGGCCTCTTCTCATTCTCACAATCTCATCCACTCCCAAGTCTTGAGTTACTTCTGATAAACAACAATTTCCAAGTGCCTAGGTCCAGCGCAGAGAGCGCTCCTGGTCTGCTCTCCCAGCAGTAACCGCTGTCCCTCAAACTCAAGCCATCCACCGCTTTCCCTCTCCACCGTGCTCTGTCCCTGCCATCAACGGACGCCATCACACTCCACCCAGTTGCCCAGGCAGGAGAATCCAGTTGCAGGCATTCCCCCGCCCCACATCCAACCAATCCCAAACTCCTGTACTTCTTAGCCCTGTAATCCATGCACTTCCCACCGTCCTCACTTTCACTAGCTTGGTCTGTCTCCTGGCTTGCTTCACCTGCTTATCTCCTCTAACCCTCTAACCCATCTTCTACAACGCAGTGAGAGTGAACATTCTAATTTCCATATCAGATAATGCCACTCCACCACTTAAAACCCTCCTAGGGACCATCGGGGAAATGCAAATCAAAACTGCAGAGAGGTATCACTTCACACCCACCAGATGGCTTTAAAAAAAAGACAGATAATAATAAATGTTGGGGGAGGGTGTGGAGAAATTGGACCCCTCTGCTGGTGGAACACATTGCTGGTGGGACTGTAAAATGGTGCAGGGGTAAGCAGACTTAAAAAAAAAAAAAAAGTCCGGCAATGCCTCAAAACGTGTAATAAACATAGTTACCACATAACCCAGCAATTCCATTCTGAGATATTTACCCAAGAGAAATTAAAACAACTTTAAGACACAAAAACCTGTACATGAATGATTGCAGCAGTATTATTCATAATACACAAAAAGTAGAAACAACCCAAATGTCTATCAACTGATGAGCGGATAAATAAAATGCAGTATATCCGTACAGAGGAATGTCACTCAGCAATAAGGAGTGAAGCACTGATATACGCTACTGCGTGGATGAGCTGTGAAAATTTATGCTAAGTGAGAGAAGCCGAAAGACCACGTATTATATGATTTCATTTATATGAAATGTCCACAGAAAACAAATCCGTAGTGACAGAAAGTAGACGGGCGTTTGCCTAGGGCTGGGGGAGATCTGAGCGGGAATAGGAATGACTGTTGACAGGTACAGGGTTTCTTTTGGGGGTGATGAAAACGTTCTAAAACTGACCATGGTGATGGCTGCACAACTGTGTGACTACGCTAAAGACCACTACTGTACACTTTAAATAGGTGAACTGTATGGTATATGAATTATATCTCAATAAAGCTGTTACTAAAAAGGAGGGAGGGAGGGAGGGAACGGGAGAGAGAGAGACTTGCTCACCAGTTGTAATGTCTGAACCTTCTTTAGATCCTGATTTGAAGAAAGTGCGAGGGAAATTGGACACTGACTTTAATATTTGGTGATATTAGAGAATTGCTCTCAAATTTTTGAAGTGAAAAAAAAAACACACCCTACAAGAACTTTTACTTGCCCTTATAATTAAGTTGGAACTTCTGAGATGGCTCACAGACCCCCTAATAACCTAGCCCCGCCTCTCTCTGCAGGCATCTCCCATGACTCTCCTCCCAAGCCCTCCTTATCATCCCTGCCCCCAATCCTTATTTCTGCCACAGTGATCTTTGTAAAACTTCTTTGAAAGTGTCAGGATGCTATCTTAAGTCCTTGAACCAACTGACATATCAACTAGACCAACCAATGATTGTATTCAAGAAGACTAAGGCCCCCGGGTCACACCATTAGTAATAGAACTAGAAATGCTGAAACAATAGTACATTAAGCACATACTCCTCACCCAGATTCATCAGCTATTCACATCCTGGCAAACCTCCTCTCTCCCCCTGCCTCCCTCTGTCTCTCTCTGTCTCTGTCTCTGTCTCTCTCTCTCTCTCTCTCTCTCATATGAATATATACACGTTTTCCTTTTGCTAAACTATCCAAAATTGGGCTTAAGACATTATGAAATTTCACCCTATTGACTTCATCAGTCATCCTTCAAGAACGAGGACCTTCTCCCATCCAACCACAACTTTTAAAGAGTGAACATTCACTCACTATCATCATCCAATATAAAGTTCATACTCAAATTTCCCCAATTGTCTCAAAGATGTCCTTTATAGCTATTTAGTTTGTTTGATCCAGAATCCAACCAAGTTTCACTCACTGCTGTTGGCTGTTCTCTCTCTTCAGTCTCCCTGATCTAAAACAGCTCCTGCACTTCCCTCTGTCCTTCAGGACATTAAATCATCAAAGGGGTCCAGGCCAGTCCTGCGGCAGTCGTGTACCCCCCACTCCGTCACACCAGGGCTCTCGCTATGCGTGATGTCAAGCCTGACCAGCTGGTTAAGGTGCTGACAGCCAGTCTCTCCACTTCAGAGGCACATTGTTCTCTTAAGTACTCCATGGAGGACAGGAGAACACGCTGTTCTTCAACATCAACGACCTTCCTTCCAGCAGTGTTAGCATCCATCCTACGTCAGTGATGACACTGGTGTTACAAAATGATGATTTTTTTCAATTCTATAATCCCTTCTGTATTTGTTAGCTAACCTTCCTCCCTAAGCAGAGCTTCTCCCTACTCCCACCTTCCTGCTCCGCTCTCATCACTGCTAACTCATGGGTTTGTTTTTTACAAATGTAATGTGTTAGAATCCAGGACCATCAAAACATTCTTGGATACTGAAATGGTCCCAAGTTTGGGTCCTGAGGGTGCCTTTCAGCTGGTCCCTTGACATGACCTCACTAGTCTTTCAGCACTTTCTTGCTTCTGGAACAACCAAATGTCTCAGGCTTGCATTCTCTCCCGTGGTTTCTTTCAGTGGAATATGGATTTAGAAACCAAGACCCAGGCATTAGAGATGCTCATTACTACGGGCATGACATGGTTTCTAGGCTCTTTCAGTAGCTACAGCTGTGTGTGTGTGTGTGTGTGTGTCTGTCTGTCTGTCTGTCTGTCTGTCTAACGTGAGTTCATACTGATACTTTCAACTCAAATCCAATACCATGAGACCCTTCCTTACATACCCCCTTCTCCATATTTGCGTCCCTCCCTCATCTGCAGCAGAAATTCTGGTTTCCAGCACATCAGTACATTTACTCATTTACTCTCTCCTACACAAACACATGATAGTTTCAGAATTTCATCACCAATATCCCTACCAACAGAAGTCCTTTTGTCATTAAACTGCATCCAGTGTCGGTACAATTCTTTAAATACAGGGCTCTTTGGCAAGCTTGGGATAAAAAGATCTTCTCAATGATTCTATTAATCATAAAATTAACTTATTCTCTCAAAATATGAATTTAAGATAGTACCAATACATATATACATATAAGAATCAAACTCTATGAAAATTAGCTTTCACATCGTTTTACAGTCCCTGCGATATTTGAATAGGTAATGTTAAGCTTTTGTGAGTCAACATTACAGAGCTTTGAAAGACCATGGTTCCAATTTCCTTCAAAACAATAGATCACTATTTCCAAGAAAAACATTAAGACGCTTTTCAATACACAAATAATTTTCTTAAGATGACCTTCAAACAGTTAATAAGTCTGACCCATGCTTTAACATTCTTTCACAAGAAATAAGTGAAACTGTTCTACTTAAAATGGGAATTTATTGTTCCTATAAAACACAAACATAGCCTTGAGGTTTACATCTTACTGAAGCACATTTTGGTAGCATCTTGGTAACTAGCGCTTTTAATTGGGTGGTCACATCTACTGTGACCTTGGCAACACAGCTACTCCTCTGCAAGGTGGGAAAGCATGTGTCCCCACCCATTCAGATTTAATTAATGAGTGGGCTCTGACCATTTCTCCTTCCTCAAGATCAGGTCTTATCCTTCCTTGCATTCTACTTTCAACAAATAAAACCTATAATATGCGTTGAGGATCCCAGACTATTTTTTCGTCTCCTCCACGACTATCTCTGAAAGTACAGATTTCTTAGGCCAAAACCACAGTAGTTTTGATTTAAACTTTGACTAAAAGGCATTGACTACCCACATGAAAATGGTCAAAACACTACTGCTGTGCTCCTTCTGTATGCTATTAAACCTAATTTTTAATTAGTGACATCAACAAGAAACATCCTCAAACCTTGATCCTAAAAAAAATGAATTTTAGATTGCAGTTGAGAATACAAGATTCAAAAACCAATTTCATGCCCTTTCTCGAATTTTTTCTAAGTCTGTTTCACTTGCTTCCTCCAGAAGGATGTTTCGCCACAATAGCACACTCTTCAGTATGGAAAAGCAGCCAATGCATCTTGTGTGCTTCTCTGACAGTGGGCAATATCCTCACTGGTGCTACCAGCTGCTGTTGCTTTGGGAAGTGACCAACATCAAAACCGTAACTTTCAGCCAAAAAAATCATTACTAGATGTCTACCCAACTGTTGGTCTTATGCCTTAAAAAGGGAAGAAGAGGGCTTCCCTGGTGGCGCAGTGGTTGAGAATCTGCCTGCCAATGCAGGGGACATGGGTTCACGCCCTGGTCCGGGAAGATCCCAAATGCCACGGAGCAACTGGGCCCGTGAGCCACAACTACTGAGCCTGCGTGTCTGGAGCCTGTGCTCCGCAACAAGAGAAGCCGCGATAGTGAGAGGCCCGCACACAGCGATGAAGAGTGGCCCCCGCCTCCCGCAACTAGAGAAAGCCCTCGCACGGAAATGAAGACCCAACACAGCCATAAATTAATTAATTAATTAATTAATTTTTTTTTTTTTTAAAGGGAAAAAGAGACTAGGAGACTGAACAGAAGAAAGATACTGGTGTGAGTGTTCCCTGAGGTGAAGAAGACTAAACGGGAGGGAGTAAGATCGTTTGGGTAAATGAAGAGGTGAAAGCCGGGATGAGTTATTAGGAGGGAAATGAAAGTGGAAGACATGGTGAAAAGAATGATTTCACTGGAAGAAAGACCCAGGGTCTTCTTCCCTCACCTCATGGCTCATGGGTGTTTCCATCCCAGACAACCATCTAGCCACGCCACCTTCTCAGGCTTCCGCTTTCTCAGGTCCTGAATAAAATGTTCCACTCATTGTTTCAATGGTGGTAAATTATACATAACATAAAATGTACCATCTTAACCATTTTTAAGTGTGCAGTACAGTGACATTCAGTACTTTCACACTATTGTGCAACCATCACCAGAACTTTCTCATCTTTACAACTGAAACTCTGTACCCAATAAAGAGTAACACCCCATTCCTCCCTCCTCCCAGCCCCCTCATTCTATTTTCTGTCTCTATGGATTTGACTCCTCTGGGGACCTCATATAAAAGTAGAATCATCTTTGGGGCTTCCCTGGTGGTGCAGTGGTTGAGAGTCTGCCTGCCGATGCAGGAGACATGGGTTCGTACCCTGGTCCGGGAAGATCCCACATGCTACGGAGCGGCTGGGCCCGTGAGCCATGGCCGCTGAGCCTGCACGTCCGGAGCCTGTGCTCCACAATGGGAGAGGCCACAGCAGTGAGAGGCCTGCGTACCGCCAAAAAAAAAAAAAAAAAAAAAAGTAGAATAATCTAATATCTATCCTTTTGTGACTGGCTTATTTCACTGAGCATAGTGTCCTCACGGTTCATCCATGTTGTAGCCTACATCAATATGTCCCTCCTTTTTCAGACTGAATAATACACCATCGTATGTACAGATCTGTTCAGTGGACCTGGGCACTGCCACCTTTTGGCCACAGTGGATAATATGCTGCTACGAAAGTGGGTGTTCATGCTCCTCCACTCATCGTTAACAGCCTCCTTTAGAATGTACAGACGGCAGGATCTCTTTATTAATTTTTTTAAAGATACTTCTGTACTCAGCAGGAGATGCACAGAATCTGAAAAACTGAAGAGAAATATTTGTTTTGATGATTCCCCAATCCACTCAAATATCCAGCCTGAAATAAGCTCGCCCCAGCATTCTTTACAGCCTTGTGATTCAAATCCAGTGACTCATCTTCCTGTCAAGAAGACGAGGAACTGAGCAAAAAGAAATTGACACACACTAGTTCTTGGTCTTAAAAATACTTCTTTATTACACCTCCCTTCTGAGTCATAAAAACAAACTCCTTCTCTAATAGATTTTATATTTGACGTATTTATACTTTTATGACTCAATCCAATTTTATTTTTTATTTACATACACATATGTATGCATATGTGTTTGTGTGTATGTATATAACATTTTATACACACACATATATACATTTATTTACACATAGTGAGTTCTATTCTTCATCTATCCTATTCAAGCTAAAGTCCAATTTGCTGAATTTCCAGGGGGATTTTCCACTTCAATACACAAAAAAATATGCTCACAATTTCACTTCACATAATAAGATTGCCAGTGCGCTTAAGTGAGCCATGTTTCAGAGTGGAAGTATGTACATACTAAAAGAACTATTTTAGAAGCACCCCCAGATTTCTTTTGAATAAAACATAGTCTCACAATAAATTGGTCATAAGAAACCAAGGAAATAGGGAGCAAATGATGGGACACTGATGCTGTGCAGTTGTGTTAACACATTTTAAGTCAGATAAAAAGGCCAGGTAAAAAATTTTTTTTTAATAAATTTGTTTATTTATTTATTTTTGGCTGCATTGGGTCTTCAATGTTGGGTCTTCATGGCTGCGCACAAGCTTTCTCTAGTTGCGGCGAGCAGGGCTTACTCTTTGTTGCGGTGCGCGGGCTTCTCATTGCAGTGGCTTCTCTTGTTGCGGAGCACGGGCTCTAGGCACGTGGGCTTCAGTAGTTGTGGCACGCGGGCTCAGTAGTTGTGGCTCACGGGACCTAGAGCGCAGGCTCAGTAGTTGTGGCGCATGGGCTTAGCTGCTCCGCGGCATGTGGGATCTTCCCAGACCAGGGCTCAAACCCATGTGCCCTGCATTGGCAGGCGGATTCTCAACCACTGCGCCATCAGGGAAGTCCCAAGGCCAGGGGAACTTTTAAGTGACCTCATCCTTGACTGCAGGCTTTCTCATCAAGTGGCACATGCAGAAAAAGAAATAAGATTGATATGTTCATCTACCCAGGCAAACTTATCTCATCACTGCTTTTCTTCCAACGATTGTAAGTTCCAGTCAAACTTGTATCCTGACCCAATCCTTCCTTCTGCTAGGATGTTCTCCACTCCCCATCTGTTCCTGTCCAAATCCTTTCCATCCGCTAACCCAGTTTTTCCTTCTGCTAGGATGTTCTCCTCTCCCCATCTGTTCCTGTCCAAACCCTTTCCATCCACCAGCCTCTTCCACGAGGCCCTTCCTGACACCCTCACAAGCTGCCACGTGTGATTCCTACCTCTTCTAACCTTCCTCATGGCGGCTCCCAACAGGAACAAACAGCATGCGATGCATTACCATGTCTTGTCCCCCCTCTGCCCTGCAATCTCACACGTGAACACACTAGCAAGGGCTCGCTGACATCACCTACACCAGCATGTTCAGGTAGTGCCATGAACCTGTCCATTCCACACCTTACTCATCTGCAAAATGAAGACATCACAGCCTGTGCCACCCCCTCCGTGGGTTCCTGGGGCAGCTGAAACTATGCTCTAAAGACACAACTGACAGTGCAAGTGCCGGGAAGACAGGATGCAGGGGCTGAAGAGAAGAGAGTTGTGTTTTCCAACCCTGCGAGCTTTTTATGCAGTGGCTTCAGAATAGAGCAGAGAACAGGCGGGGTTTTTTGATATAAGTCAATTTACCAGGCCAGACACAAAAACAAACTCACAGATATCTGTCAGTCAAACTGGGCCATAATTGCTATGTGAGGCTGCTTTTTTTTGTTGTTTGTTTCCGGAGATTTGAGGTCATATATTAACACATTAATTGAAATTTTGGTCATAATTAACATGTATTAAGCTGTTGATTACATGGTTGCATTTTGAAATTTTTAATTGGTTTGTTTCAATTGATAAAAGGTAATTTGTTTGGGGATGATGTTTAGAATTCTGTATTTAATTATCATTGAATAGATAATTAATATAGTGTAGCAATAGTAAACCATGACTAAGGTAATTATCATTGAAGTACGCATATTTGTACAAATATGAAGGACGGATTTTCTCTCTCAAGTTGCTTTGGTCCTTGCTCTGAGCTGGTCGTACTGTTTCACTTCCTTCACAGATGTAATTAACAACACCTCTGTGTCGTCCACTTGCTTGGATTTGATTAGAGCTTTGAGAAGCCGCGGACATCCTCAAAGCCACATCGAGCTCCATTTTTCCCTCTTTGCCGATTACCCACTCGGAGAGCGTTGGCTCTCGACATTCCCATAGTATCAAACTGAACGTCTGTATTAAAGCATTCCTCTATCGTTAGGGTGCTCTTTCCCCAGCCCAGCAGAGGAACCATAATCCAAGAGCGGGAAAGCGTCCCATGGTGGTTTAACTACATTCAGTAGAAAAACACAGCACTCGCCAGTGGGCTGAGTAAAATAACAGAGGAAGGTGGCAAAAACCTCAGTGTTTTCTTTTAAACTGCTCTCCTTACCCAAAAACAAAACAAAACAAAACAAAAAATCCCCAACTCATGAGAAACAATCATGAATACTATGGGCTCAGTTTTAACATCCTGCCTGTCTGTCCATCAACAAAATTGCTGTTACAGACTGAGGTCCCCTGGGAGACACTGCCCTGTCACCTTTGCCCACTGGGTTCCAGAAATACCTGGTAGTCCCAGGTACGTGGTGGTCTGGGGCTCCCCCAACTCGTGAGCACTGAAGAGGTTGCTGCTGCATCTCCCGAGGGGCAGCCAGATACTAGCAGAGAAACTGCCCTGAGCTTGCGCCCGGGGCCGTCTCTCTGCCTTCATTCCTCCCCTCTCTCAGCACAGGGTGGGAACTCAAAGGCAGCCGAGCTGGAAGAAAGGAGTGACACCATTTACTGGCGCAGACCAGTGCCCAACCGTCACCCTCCGCAGAGCAGAGGAAGGGTGGCCTGCCCGCTCCCGGGCCACAGCAGCCCAGGTTGCACACAAACACATTTTAGGAACGCCCCAATCCCGGACTCACTGCTTCTCCAACATAAAAATAAAACAAGTGAGCAAGCGTGAGTAAAATCCTAGTTTAATAAAGTTAAAGACTGGCGGGGGAAGGGAACATGATTGGCCAGAATGAAAAGCGAACCATAGAAAAAACCAGGGGGAGGGGGAGGAAGGGAGTCCATAACTCAAGTTACATGAAAAGGAGTTAGATCTGGGTATCAGTAGTATCCTGTGAAAATCAAGAAGACGAAACTATAATATGGCAATTTGATATCCCTCCATAATGTATCTTAGATTTAGATTTTAGGTCTAAAATGTATTTTTAAATATTTTCCAAACTTCTCTAAAAATATAAAATAGCTTACTCTAACAGTCATCTTGCATATATGAAAAAAAACCAAGTTTAATAGAGGGGCATTTTACCAGCCTTAAGTGATGCAAGCTGCACAAGTGTTATTTCATTTGTGCCTCAAAACGGTCCTGAACAGGTGTTGTGATACCATTTTAGAGACATGGAAAGTGAGGCTGAATGATCTCTCAGTAGCCACACACTTAAGATGTGATGACACCAACCCCAGTGCTCCTTACAGAGTGCCATTTCCCATGACACAAAGACACCGCAACCCCCGTCCTATAAACTGAATGTTTGCGTTCCCCCCAAATTCATATGTTGAAGCCCCGGCCCCCAGTGTGATGGTATTAGTTGGTACGGCCTTTGGAAGGTGATGTGGTTTAGATGAGGCCCTGAGGGTGGGGCCCCCCAGGATGGGATGAGTGTCCTTTAAAGAAGAGGAGACCAGCGCTCACTCTGCACCATGTGAGGACACAGTGAGAAGGCGGCCGTCTGCAAACCAGAAGAGGGCCATCACCAAGAACGAGACCATGCCAGCACCCTGACCTTGGAATTCCCAGCCTCCAGAGTTGTGAGGAATCAATGTTTGGTGTTTAAGCCTCCCATTCTGTGAAATTTTGTTGTGGCAGCCAGAGCCGCCTGGGACAACCCGTTTGTGACTCAACGAATGAAGCCAAACTAACAGGCTCTAAGGTGGTGCTTCCTAAATTTCAGTCATTTCACTGCCACCTTCATGATTTCTGCCAGCTGTAATATTATTTATGTGATACCTGTCACGTAAACCACTTTTGAGATGTATACACATTTATCTTCCAAAGAGAATTCCTCGCCATGACCAGAAACAGAAAGCGGGTCTCACTGACCACAATAGAACGTAGCTACATCACAATGAAAACCAAACAATGGTATTAAAATGTTAGCCTACTCAAAGTTTCTGAGCCTTCCTCTCTCTTTATAAAAAATGGAAATTAGAGAGCTAGAGAGTACTAGAGAGGTGTTCATGTGGCAGTGAAGGTAAGACCTCCTTTCGGTGAGGAGAGGGACCAAAAGGGACCTGGGGGTCTAGGAGGGCAGACAGGACAGAGGTGGTGTAAACAATTTACTGAAGATGGATGCACTCCTGGACGCCCCTGCCCCCAGCTCCTCACTGAGCCGAGTCCCCTCTCTCTGAGACCCACTCTTATCTTTCTTCCTTTTCCATCTACAACTTTTTTTTTTTAATTTATTGCTGTGTTGCGTCTTCGTTGCTGCGTGCAGGCTTTCTCTAGTTGCGGCAAGTGGGGGCTGCTCTTCGTTGCAGTGCGCGGGCTTCTCATCGCAGTGGCTTCTCTTGTTGCGGAGCACGGGCTCTAGGTGTGCGGGCTTCAGTAGTTGCGGCACGTGGGCTCAGTAGTTGTGGCGCACGGGCTTAGTTGCTCCATAGCATGTGGGATCTTCCCGGACCAGGGCTCGAACCCATGTCCCCTGCATTGGCAGGTGGATTCTTAACCACTGTGCCACCAGGGAAGTCCCCACTACTTTTTAAATACAAATAAATTCCTATTGTCAATTTTAAAAGCAACATTTTTCATTTCTGAATAAAAACAAACTCTTTGGCCCTAACCCTAAAATTAAAAGAGGGTGAATTTCAACATGGAACTTCATAGCTTTGTTACTTGAAGTAGAATAAACATCTATAGAAAGTAAAAAAAAAAAAAAAAAATAGGGTGAATTTCACTAGGGGTAAGTGTTCACATATGTTTTAAAGGATCAGAGGCCACACCACTTAAGAAGGCTCACCTCATCCCTATGTCCCCGTAAATAAATCGGTAACCCTTATTCTAAAAAGACTTCTCCTTTCCAGCTTCATGGGATAAAACTGAACATGCCACAGAGCTGAGAAGATTCATTCTATCCACTCCCACCCTAGTTCACCAGGCTTAGATCTGACGTCCGCCTGGGATCACTCACGCAGCCTTTCCTGGCAGCCGCTATGGCAGCGTTTTTAGTGGCAGTCACTGTGCAATGTGGCGAAACGGACAGGTACTGGTGGCAATACTTCAGACAATGGAAGAACTTACTTCCTTTTCCAGTCTCTCCAAAGTTATTTTTCTTCCGTTTGGAGCTGTGCATCGTGGCCGGTCACTGGGGACAACTGTTGGGGTCCGGAATCTCTGCTCTGCCCGGCTGGCCCTTCAGAGTTGGGGGACAATAAACTCCCAGGAGCGACAGTCTAGAGAGACGGGGCCCTGTTCATTTTATTTTCCCGCCTCTGCACATAGAGGTGCCCCCTGGAAGCACAGGCTTCCTTGCACTGAGCTGGTACCTGCCTGACACGTGAGGGACCTTCTCGTCACACAGCTTTCAGTGTCAGTGACCACGCTGTTCCTTTTACAACTGTCAGGGAATCGGGGTGCGGTAGCCAGACTAGGGGGGCTCCCAGCGGCCCCTGCTGTCCCCTCCGACCCCACATCACAGTTGGTCTGTGTGAACAACAGCATCCTGCAGAAACGCTGGAGCGTCACGTCCAAGACCAGGTCACTAAAGACACAGTGACTTACTTCTACCTCGCTCGGTTGCTTGTTGGATCGTGGGTCGCTCGCTCTGGGGGGAGCCAGCTGCCACGCTGTGAGGACACGCAGGCAGCCAAGGGCGAGGCCTCCGTGGTGAGGGGCTAGGTCCTCCTGCCCACAGCCAGCTGAGTGAGTCACCGTGGAAGCAGATGGTCCAAGGACCCTGTCTGCAGACTCCCAACTCTCTCTGACCAGCCTCTTCTCTGGGGTCACAGCCATATTTCCAACTCTTCGCGGAGCATTTGCTGTGGATGGACGGCTGTTCCCTCGAGTCCAGCATATGCAAAGCTCTGCGTGTCCTCTCTCGCAAACCTGCCCCTCCCTGTACCTCCACCTCCTTGTCTGGCCTGGTTCCCCCGTCCCTCCAGAAACACAGCCTGGAAAACTGCGCATCCCTCAGAGCCTCTCTCCCACCTCGCTCAGGTGAGGGCTGCTGAGCTTCTCTGCTGGGAAGCTAAAATAGCCTCAGCTGGCTTCCCAACTTCCAGAAACCATCCTCCACACATCTGTGAGCAGCTTTTGAAAGAACAGTCTAAAGGCACCAAGGCCCTACTTCAAAACTGTCAATGGTTCCTTTTGGCTGGCAGAAACACAAAGCTTTCAGCAGGACCTGCAAGGCTCTCTAAGATAAGCCCACCCAGTCTTCCAGCCTGCACCCCCAGTGGCTAGCTCCTCTGTCTACCCTACCCAAGGGGACCTGACACAGTCATCTGAGGACCTGCCACGTCCGAGTTTCTGAGCTCATTGGTCCAACATGGGAACCAGGCTGCAGTTATTTTTTATAACAACTTTAGTGAGCTATAATTCACATACTATGCAATTGATCCATTTAAAGTACACAATTTGATTTTTGTTAGTGATTTGTGCAACCATCCAACCATTTTTGGACATTTCCATCACCCCGAAAAAAACCCCCATACCCATTAGTAATCACTCCCCCTTTTCCCCAGCTCCCCCTGCCCTAGGCAGCCTCTAATCTACTTTCTAGACCTCTGTCTCTACAGATTTCAGGCAGCAGTCTTTTCTTTTTACATACATATATTCTTTTTAAGATTCTTTTCCATTATAGGTTATTACAAGATATTGAATATAGTTCCCTGTGCTATACAGTAGGTTCTAGTTGTCTATTTTTTTTTTTTTTGGTATGGACCATTTTTAAAGCCTTTATTAAATTTGTTACAATACTGCTTCTGTTTCATGTTTTGGGTTTTTTGGCCGCAAGGCACGTAGGATCTTAGCTCCCCAACCAGGGATGGAACCCTCACCCACGGTGTTGGAAGGCGAAGTCTTAACCACTGGACCACCAGGGAAGTCCCCTTGTCTATCTATTTTATATATAATAGCGTATATCTGTTAATCCAAAATTCCCAATTTATCCCTGCCCCTCCTTTCCC